>NC_136070.1:1038660239-1039260239 GCF_964261635.1 Lissotriton helveticus
GACTGGGAAGAGTGTAATCCCCTCCGAACTCACCCAGACCGCCGTCCACCGGCAGTAGCGTCTCCGTAGCTCCCTAACGAAAAAACCCAAAACAGAGATGACCCCCCACTAACTGCATGCTCATAAACTGTAGATCAGCCATCAAACATGCTACTGAATTAGCAGAATCCGTCCTCACTCACAACATAGACATAGCATTCATCACTGAAACCTGGCTCAGCGAATCGTCTGCACCTCTCCTGGACACTCTCGTTCCCCCAGACTTTACTATCACCAACAAAGACAGAAAAGACCAAATAGGAGGAGGCATAGCAATCATCCACAGAGACAATATTTCTGTGTCGGGAACTGACTCCCTCAATTACAGCACCTTCGAGTGCCTAACAGTCAACATCAACACGAGCAGCAACAAAACTCTAACCTGCCACCTTATTTACCACCCCAGGCAACCCCACCACTTTCGCTGAACACCTGTCTGACCTGATTGCCCACTGCTCACTACGAGAGGCGGATAACCTAATTATGGGAGACCTCAACCTACACTGGAATGAAGAGAACAACCTGCTAATTCAAAACTTGAGCGAGTAGCTACATAACAACCTTACGCAACACTGCACAGAAGGAACTCACAACAAAGGAGCAATCCTTAATGCCATTATAGCCAAATGTGGCACAGTGAAGATAATCTACACCCTGCCCGTAGACTGGTCTGACCACCACTTAATCCTCTTCCATCTCACTCAGCCAGCCACTCTGCAACCCCCCACCCAAGAAGAGCCCAAATGGACCAGAAACCTCACCAAGATCAACATGACCGACCTGCAAGAAAGTCAATTCCCTCCTCACCACCTCCACGGGGATCTATCCACGACACAACTCACCGACCACTACAACACATCCCTGACATCGATTCTTGACCAGATAGCCCCTCAAACTAAAAAAAGCCAGGAACATCCCACCCAGATCCTGGTTCAATACTGACATCAATAACGAAAGGAGACAACTCAGAGCCACAGAAAGACTGTGGAGAAACAACCCCTCCACTAGCCTACTCGAGCAACTCAAAGTAGCTCCAAATAACTACAAAAAACACATCCGTAACGAGAAATCTAACTACTTCTGCTCTGCCCTGGACAATGCAAAACACAGGCCCAACAAACTGTTCAAAAACATCAAGCAACAAACCACCAAGCCCCCCATGTCCTCTACCCAGGCCTCCAAGGAACTGTGCGAAAACGTTGCCATCTTCTTCGAAGAAAGAATCTCCAAGATTGACCTCTCACTAGACATCACCACCAACCACGCCTGCGAAAGCCTACCCCCACTCCCAACTGAAAGCACATACAGGCACCACACAAATATTTGAAAATCCTATCAAGCTAATCTCTACCTCCAAACCCGCTTCTCACATCCTTGATCCCATACCCTCCCAAAGGACCAAAAAACTCAAACTCACCATAACCCCCGTTATGGTCCAGAATCATCAACAGCTCCCTGAGAACCTGCATCATACCGGATTGCCTTAAAGTAGACCAAACGGCACTACTAAAAAAAAAAAAAAAGATCTGAACAACTTCAGACCCGTTTTTAACCTCCCCCTCCTGTCCAAAATTCTCAAAAAAAGTGTCCTATCACAATTGACTCAGCATATGGACAACATCAACCTTCTTGATCCCCCACCAATCTGGTTTCAGAAAAGGCTACAGCACAGAGACGGCGATCCTAAACATCACAGATGATATCCGCAAGTCACTCGATAACGATCACAGCTGCCTACTCATTCTCCTTGACCAATCGGCAGCCTTTGGCACTGTTGACCACCATCTTCTCATCAAGGCCCTACAAGAAAAGGTGGGTGCGGATGAGATGGTCCTCCGCTGGTTTGCCTCCTTCCTCCACAACCGATCGCAAAGGATAAAAATCAAAAACTTTACCTCCGACCTTCACCCCGTCAACAGGGGTGTACCCCAAGGCTCAGTGCTCTCAACACAACTGTTCAACATATACATGGAACCCCTCACCTCCATACTGGTCACTTGAATCAGGAAATATGATCACATTTCTCCTGCACTAAGAGAACTAAAATGGCTCCCAATTGATCAGCGGGTGTATTTCAGAACTCCTTGCCTCACTCACAAAGCCTTACAAACAGGGAAACCGGACTCCCTGGCTGCAAAGCTCAAGAGGGCTGGTCAGACAAGGAACCACAGGAGCTCCCACTTCCTCCTTTTCATCCCCATGAGAATACGCAAACAATCAACTGTGGCTAGGTTATTCACGGGAAACGCACCCAAAATCTGGAACTCCATTCCAGCAGACATCCGAACGATCCCGTCCTTCCCAAAATTCAAAGTGCACCCTAAAGCCTTCCTCCTCAACTGCTCCATCTCGAAGGGATAACCCCTGCCCCCACGCCAAACCATATCCCCGTTACGCTTTGGCTCTGCACCAACTGATTCACCTCAGCCAAAACTGAAGTTTCCTCAGGTCCCTTGAACTACCTCAACTATACATACAACAAGGACACCTCAACACTCTACTACTACCTCAAGAATACGCAGCACCCGTGGACTTCTGAACGTTTGTTTAATATTGCTTTATTAAGTATCTCTTATGAAACACTGTTGTAAAGCGCTCCAATACCCCCGGGTCAGGGCAACGCAATATGAAACTTCTAAAATAAATAATTTGTTTGTGTGTTGTGTGTGTGTGTTTGTGTCCCTCCCTCGTAGGTAGTTCTAGTTAGGACCTAGTTTCCATAGGAAAAGCATTTTTTGTTTTCTCAATATCTTTGGTGCCCGTTGACGAATCTTCACGAAATAGTCAAAACTAGTGGCACACTCCGGTCAGCCCATGTCTTGAAAGTTTCGGGGTGATTCGACAAGCGGGGGCCAGGTCCTGGGGGCATTGTCTAAGATTTAATTTGTTATTGCGGGCACCCCTGCAGCCCCGGGAACCGCCACCTCCCCGGGCCTATGTCTATAATTTGCGGAAGGGCATGTAGCCCTCCAGCAGCCCCAGGGACCGCTACCCCCCGGGGCTTGTTCTTTAATTTGTGGAGGGGGCCTCTAAGGTCCCCCCCAAGCCCCGGGGACCGCCACCCCCGGGGCTGTTCTAAAATATTCGCTGGGGCACATGGCCGCCCCGTGGACCGCCACCCCCACGGGGCTCGAGCCCCCCCCCCCCCCCCCAACACAGCCCGGGGACCACCTCATCCCCGGGGCTTTGTTATTGAAAGGAGGGGGGTGCCCTTGAAGGCCCTTGGAACCTCCACCCCCCAGGGCTGGCTCCTGCAGTGTCCCGGGGTGCCCACCCCGCGACACTGCTGTTTGCTATGACAGGGCGGGAGCCGAGGGGCTCCTGCCGTGTCATAGCAAACTCTGCTTTCCAAAGCAGATTGCTTATCCACACAGGGAGCTGCATGCCAGCAGCTCCCCATGTGGAAAAGCAATGCTGACTCCCGCAGGAGGCAGGGAGCTGGCAGGGACCGTGGGGGCACCCCCCACGGTCCGCAACGGAGTGGCCAGGCCCTGGGGGATGGGGTCCCCAGGGTCAGAAGTGGCCTGGGAGGGGGGGGGGGCACGCGAGCCCCCTCTCCTGTGAATATGATAAAAAGAAAATCACGGCAGGCCAGCCACGGGGGATGAGATCCCCGGGGCAAATAGAGACCTCGGGAGGGGGGCCATGCAGCCCCCTCCTTAAAAAATTAAATATATATCTGAGGCCATGCCCCGGGGGATGGGGTCGCCGGGGCCGAAGTTGGCCCCTTGAGGGGGGCCCACGCTTCCCCCTTCCCGTTTAGAGAATTTTATTTTTTTAAAACAGAGGTCAAGCCCTAGGGGATAGGGTCCCCCGGGCCCAAAAAATGTCAAAAGAATGGGGGCCACACAGCCCCCTTCTTTTTGATGTAATATGTGATGTCATGAGCAGTGCATTGCGGGTGCGATTAGATATATATATATATTAATCTATATATCTATCCCATTCAGGTTTTTTTTTACTAATAGGAGTATTTGTATTCATCGTTTAGCTTTTTCTAATGTTTTATGGTTATGAACATATTTCTTTGCACGACCTGTGCCAGAGTTGCCTTATTCTTCATGCTTCTGTTGATGTTTTGATGTATCGGCACTATTCTGTAACACATCCTTATCTGATGTATGTAATAGGCCATACCGGCCGTAATGAACCACCAAAAATATCAATAAAATCTGTTATTAAACAAAAATGAACACATTTTGTTGGTGACAACTTTTGTCAGTGTAAAGTTTCTCATTACAGTATACTAATGTGTTGCATTATTTTTTTACCTTTTAGTATCGTTATTAAAGGATTTGAAACATGCAAATATTGTGACGTTGCATGACATTGTACATACAGAGAAGTCTTTAACATTGGTCTTTGAATATCTGGTAAGAATTATTCCCTGAGAATAATATGAAAGTGTGATATATTAATTCTCGTTGTCAGCGGTCAAATCAAGCCCCAGCAATAGAGTTCTGCTTCAATTACTTGTCAGAGTTGCCCACAGCTCTTCACATTGAGTGAACCATGACAAAGAAGAGCTGTAAGGTTAATTATGTTACCATGGTAAATGCCATATTTTATTACATTGTGTATACATCCATACTGGTTGGAAAGTTCCATCATGTCAGCTTTGGTGTTTTGCTGTAAGCACAAGACCGCAAAGAAACCTAACTCCCCTTACTGGGTATATTACCAGAATATGTAGTTTTAAATATTGTGTCCTCAAAATGCTGTTGTCAGAATATGAATTACCAAAATATTGAGTGAAGGTAAGTAGACACATACAAGTTTAAATGTACTCTATTTAGCGCCACATTTATGTGCCATGATAATGTATATTCAAAGTATGTATATATGGACTAAAGAATAGTAAATCTCTACTTAATTTTACGTATTAACATTTAAAATCTTTCGGAAGTTGATAGTCTGGCTGCAATATTTGGTACAATGATATTTTTATGCTTGATGTTCTGATATACAACCGCTTAGCAAGTTATTGACAGTGTGCGTGTGTGAACATATTAGTCTCCAGAATTACCCATGTTAGTGATGGGTAAGTAGAGAGTCTTTCTTGTCGCATTCACTTGGCAGCTTAACTCGTAAGGGGCTTATTTAAAAGCCCCTTGCGCCTCCTGTAAGTCACTTTTTACCATATTATAAGTGATGCCCCGGCAGTGCCAGGTGCTTGTAAATAAGCTTGTAAGTCATTTTAGTTCTAATAATGCTTCACTCAATTAAAGCTATGTTTGTAGCATGTGCTGCTTTGCATCACTTGCTCTGCACACTCCTGGGATCTAGTGTTGGGCAGGGACGTATAAAAGTTTTTTTCTTTGAAGAACTCTTTGATTACAAGATATCTTGTGCCTCCTTCCTGAACCCCACAGTGCGCTAGGACAAAGACTCCACCTCAGATTTTTTTCCAGTCATCAGGTTAAGATTTTCATTTTTAGCTCCCGGATCGTCGAGCTATAACTATGATCTGTTCGACCCTGGGCGCTGGATTTTCAACAGTGAGCTTCAAAGGACTCCTCTTCACCATCACGCCTTTGAATTCGAAACAGAGGAGTTGAGCCGAGCACCAAATCATATGGATATGACTCTTGGGGGTGGATGGGGGGAGGGGTGTTTGGAGAGCATATTCTTTTCCAGGTTTGCTCTAAATGCAAGTCTAAATTCCCAAGAACCAACCTTCATCAAGTATGCAACCTTTATTTATCTCAAGAACACAAAGATGAGAGAAGCTTTGCCTGTAAGGTCTTGAAGTATGGAAATGAAAGAAACAGGAGGAAGTGTTACTGGGTATGTTAGAGGATGCTGCAGCAGAACACATTAGACTCTACTCCAGTCTTTGGATCCAATGACCAAGAGGGACAAAACTTAGAGGGGGCCTATCTAGCATAACTTCAGGTCATGCAAAGGAGAGCCCAAACACACACTTTCCTCAGAAGAGGGGGTGCAGGGGTGCTGGCACCTTGCATATAGACTACCCCAAAAACAGGCATGGCTCTAAAAAGACAAAAAAGAAAATTGAGGAATATCACCAAATTTGTCCCACATAGCAAAACCAATTTAAGAGAGGAGATGTCCTCCTTGGTAAAATGACAACAAGATGCTAGTATCAAGCCATGTTATAAAGGGGGGGTCATTGCTTTCATGGACATTCGTACATATTCTGATAAAGTTAAAGTGATGCTCTCTGATAAAGAATATTACAAGTTGGAATTGGTATTTTGAATACATTGCAACACAAAATTCAAAATCTGATGATGGAAGCACTATGATGGAAGCACTACAGTGAGGGTACACTGTCGAAAAGGAGTAACTAAATATATAGAATCCTAACTCCCCAGTAATCTGTGGTGTTCCTAAAATCAATTGGATCTGTAATTGAGTCCGATACTGTCCAGCTTCAAATAATTTACAGAACCTGTATCAAATTATGTAGAAACCTTTATGCGACCAGTAGTGGCCAATCTGGATTCATACATTAAGGATACAGTTGGCATGACAAGATTGAGAAAATGCTGTTCAATGCAGAAAAACATTTTTTTTGTCAGTATTGGAATTGAAGCCCTCTTTATTTCTTTTTTTAACTGATTTGTATTGGTATACACATAAACCATCATCACTGATGTCCATACAATAACAAGTATTTGCAATGCAATAGGTCTCACATTTACAGTTTGAACTATTGGCATTGTAAATGACAATGCCTTTTATTTATGTTTTGTTTTTAAAACAGATAAATAAAAGGCATTGTCATTTACAATGCCACTAGCTTAAACTCTCGCAAATGCGAGATCTATTGCATTGCAAGTGTGTGCAAAAGCGTTGGGAGAGAGAGTGTCCTGCCTGCAGCAGCAGGCAGGACAAAGCTATTTGAGAAAATAGTGCTCGGAGGTTGTAAATAAAGCCTGCCAAGCAACAATACTCGAAACAGGGGGTGTCACCATGGGAGGTTACAAAATGAGACGAAGCAGTACTAAGGAGGGACTACTAAGCCTTTTGACCAATAAACAGCCACAGTTTATTGTTGCATATTTATATAGAGCGAACTCGACCCGAATGTATTGGAGCGCTTTACATGAGCACCATATTTACATTACACATTCAAGCACGGGGATATTAAGTGATTTGCCCAGAATCACAGGATGTGGACGCGACCCAGAGGCTCGAACCCTGGTCTCCAGCACCAAAGTCGTCAGTCTAGCCGACGGACCACATCCTCTTCCCTACGTGCCTGGCCCTGGACCTGGACTAGGCCGTGCCTGGCCCTCGACTAGAGATACGTGCCTGGGTCCGAATGTAAAACCACTGGCCTTCCAATATTCCTGAATGGCTTGGTGTTGCAGGCATCGACCAAAACATTTACCTAATCCCCAACAGATCTTTGCCTGCGCCACCAACATAATCTTTGGTTTGGCCTCTCCACATTCCCTTGCTTTACCTCCCAAGAGACCCGTGGCGTCCAAAATATCCTATGGCGTCCCACAGAGAGGCAATGTTGTGATCCCTGATCAACCTTAGATGGGCCCACCCACCACCCATGCAGACTGCCATGTAGCCCCCAATCAACGCCTCATACTGAATGTATTGAACCTTGTCATTGCCTCCCAAAAGCCCATATCCTTAACCCCAGAAATCTGTCTCGCACTTTCTCTTTTGCTCTTGCTGTCTCTACCTTACTCTGTGTCTCTGCTTCCTCACACCACCGGACCCTATAGTTCCCCCCCCCGCAACTCATCATAACTTACTCACCTGGTGTGAGCAGAGCGGAAGTTTTGTTGAGCCTCCTCTTCCAGGTGGGGTTGATGTTTTCATGGTTGGTGGTTTGTGGGTAAGCTCGCTCCCCTGAGAACTCTATGGGAGACCTGTACAGTACAATAAATGTTAAGTTACATTACACAGTTTCACATTTATTGTTTTTAGGCAGGGGGGAGATTAAGTGATGTGCTCCAGAAGTACGTAGACTCTGTGACGCGACATCCTGAGGGGCAGAGGGATTCAAGCAAGCAGGCTGACCCCACATGAAAGCACGGATCTTTATCGGCTCGAGATTGCAGCAGGACATGGAGCAGAGCCTGGCTCGAGCTCTCATTGGCTCGCCCACCTTTGTCCTCCCTGAGCTGAGGCCTCTACCAGACTTTCTGTTCCCGTGCTCTCATGCTTCACGCGCAACCTCGCCAACTCCAACCTGAGACCTAAGAAAGCCGAGGTCTCCTGCACAAACCGGGCGTCATACAATCCTTAGAAAGGCTCCTGAGGCTCGGCTGTACAGGGAAACCGCGGCGCTGGCAGCTGCAGTGACTTGGAGCTCGATAAACAACACACCAGTCCTACTGCCCCGAGCACCCAGACAAGTGGTGTGTGGGCGTCAGCCAGCAGGTGATGCCTGCCCGTGAGTGGCCACTGGAGGTGGGTAAGCATCTTGTTTCCTAATATTCAGAGGCCTGCAAACCTTCTGGGCAGGTCTGGCCGTTGCCTAATGGTTGCGCTGTGGCTGCCACCACAGAGAGAGCACGCTCGCGACAGATGTCTCGGGGCTTCGGCAAGCGCTCGCAACCGACGTCTCTGGGCGCCCACTCTGGGTCCAGGGAGGAGGCCGAAGAGTACAGGTAGAAACCCATTTCCCCGCTTGTCCTGGTGCATTTTATTTGTCCCCGAGTACTTTGAGGAGCTTGGCATGGAAATATGGCACGGACAATGTGTGCTCCAACTAACAAGGCAGCGCGACGAAGCTTCAGATAAGAAACTTCGTCACGATGGCCGTAATGCAGGCTACCATGTCCGAAGGGGCCGTTACAAAAGCGGACAGGGCTGCAACGGAAAACCCTCCTTTCTAATGGGAAGCCAGCGTTTACCATGAACGCTGACGCTACCCAAAAGAAAGGAGGGGCGGGGCTTAGGCTCTCTTTTTGTTTACAAGATCTCTCCGAGGGCGGGGCAGCTTCGCTGCCACACCCACCCGAGACCTAAAAAGAAATAAACCAAAACCATCATCACCGATGTTCATACAGTAAAAAAAAATAAGCCAAAATAGAATGTAGACTATCAATAGCATAGGTTTCATTGTGGACGCCCGATGTCATAGAGACAGATAAGAAGGCAAAAATCAATGTGTCAGGGAGACGGCCAATAATGCAGCTGATATGGTAATCCGAATTGAGCGAGATCCAATGATAGTGGATATAAATAGGTCTGTTAATTTGCTGGTTATCTATATTTCAGCAGTCATCCCTTTCCTCACCCAGCATGTAGCAGCCACCCAACTCCCACCCCCCCCCCTCCCCTCCAAAAGAATCCAGAGATCAATTCAATAGAAAAGGCAGTCCTCCACTAGTGCTCCTCAAACCATTTTGTGTTGACGATCAGTACCAGTGTAGGGAAGCTGAATGCCAAACTTGATGCTCGGGTATGATCACACCAGGCACCCAACAGGGTTAGACCACCTGGGGAATAACTAGACAGACATCATCTACACACTCACTCTAACCCCCTGAAAGTCAACCAGCTCAACATCACATGCTCTTGCAAACTCCATGGGTTTTCTTCCCTTGTGCACTTCATGAAGCAAAGCAGTCCCCTCCCATGTCACCCAGTGCAATACGCCTTCCCTCCAACACTCCAACCTGGGACCCTTGGGATGCTTCCAGAGCTTAGTCATTCTACGATTAGCAAGTACCAATGCTAGGTCAATGAACCGAGTGGTGACTTTATATTTAGCAGGGTGAGCACAGAGGCCCAGGAAGCAAAAACTGGGACGTGGGAGTTCGGGCATGATCCGTGGCCTTGGCCAAAAGATGCACCACCTCAGCCCAATAACATGTGAACTGAGGACACCCCCATAGCATGTGGAGGATATTGCCTGCAGCAACACAACAGTGTGGGATATCAGGTGGGGTTGGTGGTAAATAAATACTAAGCTTCAGGGGTGTGAGGTACGCCAGGTGGATGTCATAAAAATGTATTAGTCAAAAATGAAGCATTCCAGTAGATCTTAGGTACTACTTCCCACATTTTAGCCCAGTCCCCATCTGACAAGGGGGCCCAAGGTCTGCCTCCTCCGCGGGGGGGTAACAGACATCTTCTCGTAGGGCATTTTAAAATCCAGAGAACAGACAACGAGTATTAGAGGTGGCGTACCAGAAGTGGCAACTATTGTGGTGCCTGCGCTCTACACCACGTCCTCCTCTGATCGTGTACACAGCCGCAGTCAGAGTACTATGCAAGAGGAATTGACCTGCTGGGATATTGAACTCTGCACATATGTCAGCAAATGGGCGCAAGACACCATCGGCATATAACATGCCTACTGTATCCAGCCCTGCTGCTTCCCAGTCCAGCAGCTGTGTCTCCTCCTCCCTTGCAGTCCTGTAGGCAGTGCCTGTAGGGGAAGATCTGGAGAGTAAGTGGGCCGTAACCGGGCCCAACTAAGAACCCTCATCTAACATGTCCTGAGGACTGTTAGATCATGGCGATCCATATGGGCGTTCAACCTCGAATTGATCACACCAACCGTCATCGCTAGCTGCAATTTAGCCAAAGTGACATGCCGTCGTCCCTGTTTCCCTATGAGATCAATAAGGATGGAATTGAGATACCAAAACTTAACACACGGTATCACCAGCTAGAGTACCACAAAGATGTACAAAAGGGGAGGCACTGCCACCATTTTAGCCACTGATATGCGACCCTCCACCGAAAGGGGCAAGGTCTTCCAAAACCCCAATCTTGCATGCATAGCAGTCACCGCCATTCCTATATTGTCAGATAAAGTACAATAAATTCGAACCCCAAGGTACTGCCCCACTCTCGGCTCAAGCGAATCTCACCCAAGTCCGGGGGCTCCCCTCTATCTCCACGGATCATAAACAGACTGGTTTTCTGGCAGCTCATCCAAAGGCCAGAGGCCTCCCCAAATGTCTATAGAAGAAGTGGCACCCGTCCAGGCCCCGTGCGCAGGTAGTTCGCATAGAGGGAGATAAAATGAGACACCCCGTGAGTCCGAATAGTAGCAAAGGGCAGGCCTCCATGTGCCCTGCATGCCTACATGGCTGTACGGGAGACTGATCTGCTGTGTGAGTGTCTCTATGGTTGAGTGACTGGGTGTGTAAGTGGTTGTGTGGGTGAGTGAGCGGCTCTGTGAGTAGCGCTTTATGGGTGAGTGAGTGGGGGTGTGATTGGCTGTATGGGTGAATGAATGGTTGTGTGAGTGGCTGTATGGATAAGTGAGTGGGTGCGTGGGTGGCTGTATGAGTTAATGAGTATGATTGCCTGTAGGGATGAGTGAGTGGCTGTAGGGGTGGGTGTGTGAGTGACTGGCTGACTGGGTCTGCAAGTGACTGTATGGGTGAGTGAGTGGCTGTTTGAGTGGGTGGGTGTGTGAGTAGCTGTATTGGACAGTGTGTGTCTTTGTGAGATTGCTTCTATGGGTGAGTAAGTGGGTTTGTGAGTAGTTGAATGAATGTGTGAATGGGTTTGTAAGTAGTTGTATGGGTGAGTGAATGAGGTTTGTGAGTGACTGGTGACTGAATGGCTGTACGGATAAGTGAGTGTGTGTGAGTGGTTCTGTGGTTGGGTATGGGACTGTAGGTCTGTTTGTGTGGGTGTACGTGAAGTTGTTTGGGATTATGAGTGGGTGCATCTGTGGATGATGCCATCAGTGTTATCACTGACCATGTCACGAATTATAGAATATGTGACATCATAAGCAGTGCATTGCAGGGGGCATACATTCTAGTTATCTCAGGTAACTATAACTGCTGAATTTCCCTGGTTTTGTACCAGTGAAATCTGAGCCTAACTATAACATCCCTGTAACCTTTGTTTTTTCTGTGAATTTCTACGTTTTGTTAAAGCTATCCCTGTAACCTGGGAGGTCAAGTGGGTATCCATGCATGTGTGACTAGCTTTGTGGGTCTGTGAGTGGGTGTGTGACTAGCTGTGTGGATATGTGAGTAGGTGTGCAAGGGCCTCTGTGGGTCTGTGAGTGGGTGTGTGTGGTTCTCTGGGTCTGTGAGTGAATGTGTGAGTGGGTGTTTGAATGGTTTTCTGGGTGGGTGTGTGAATGGCTGTATGGATGTTTGTGTGGGTGTGTAAGTAGTTTGAGTGCATGTTTAACAGACTGTGTGGACCTGAGTGAGTGAGTGGCATTGTGGCTCTTTGAGTAGTTGCATGTGTGTATGAGTGATTGTGTGGGTAAGTGAGTAGGTATGCGAGTGGTTCTCTGGGTGTGTGAGTGGCTGTATGGAGGTGTGAGTGGTTGTGGGGGCGTGTAAGTGAGTGAGTGGGTCTGAGAGTGGGTATAATTTTTTTATGTTATGTTACTGGGATAACAAAGGGTTCGAGGCATGTGGGCTGCTAAATTCATATCTGTGCATAGATCGCCGCCTAGTGTTGGGTCCGGATGATTGCACATTGTTGTCCTGGAAGAGTCTTCGAAGTATCACGAGATAGGTGGCTCCTCCCTTGGACTACAGTGCGCATGGGCATCCTCTCCATCCCCAGATTGTTTTTTTCCGCCATTGGGTTCGGATGTACCTTCCAGCACTCCAAGTTCGGAATCAAGAAAACTTTCATAAAAGGCCAAAAGGCCTTCGCTTGCGTCGGTATTGTTTGCGATCGGTGCCGAAAGACTTTCAATAACTTTGTTGCACTCCGGTCGTCTAATCGGGCCTTAAGGCCTTCTCGACGCCACGTGGACCGACGGTCGATGGAACGAAGTCCATTCAAATACTGCCCGCAGTGCAACTCCAAGTTCCCGCACACAGATAAGCATCCAGTGTGCAACAAATGTTTATCTCCAGACCATAACGAAGATAACTGTATAGCCTGTGCCCAGTTCCGATCCAAAAAGACAATACGGAATCGGCGGGCGGCAAGGCAAGAAATGCAGAGGTCGGCACCGGAGCCCGAGAATATCTTCGACGATGAGGAAGAACTAGGCTTCGCCGAAGACTCTGATCAAGACGACCAATACTCCGACAACGACTCTGAATACTATATCGACGAAGAACAACAAATCGTCGATATCGAAGACTATGATCAAGACATCGTAGCTGTCGAAGACGACTCCGATGACAACAAGGGGCGAACCGTGAGTACACCGCCCCATATAGACACTACACCTATATCAGAGGCTCAGGTCGAGGCATCGCCATTAGGCCTTAGCCAAGATCAAAAAACTGGTTCTATAGCCCCGCCATACCGCCCGGCTAAGAACATAACAAAAGAGCCTTCTGAGACACGTACTCCAAGGCCGGCTCCATCAAAACCAAAAGTCATCGACACGACCGTCTTCGGACCGAACGTCGTCGAACCGAAGGGCGCCGAGCCGAAGGCCACCATTCCTGATAAAACTTCGAGGCCCAAAACCGTTGAATCGACAAAATCGACTTCGATCGGCGAGAAAGGGAAAAAGCCTGGCACCGAAGACAAAAGGGCTACGCCCATGGCGGTCGTCGAACCGAAACCTAAGGTTCCCCAGACCAAACCCGTCGAGCCGAAGCCCATCGATCCAAAAAGGGCCTCGAGCCGAAGCCGCAGGCTCCGAAGACACCTCTAAAGCCTAAAGACGTTACCGAACCGACAAAAACCATCGGTCCGAAACAGGTGGCTAAACTAGCAAAGGAGATCGGACCGACAAAACCTGTCGGAAAACCTCAAAAACCGATACAGGCACCAAAACCGGTCCAACCAGCCAAAGTATCGAACCGAAAAAGGTCAAGCCAAAGACATTGGCGCCAAAACACAACACTGTGGAAGAGGAGCTCATCCATCCAGATCCCTCCACAGAGGATCAGTCAAAACTTTATATTGACCCAAACACTGGAAAAGTGACTGTTTATACCAAGAAGAAAAGGCCAGCTCCTGCTGAAGACTTTTCTAGAATTCCTCTGAAAAAGAAAAGGGACTGTGCTACCTCTCCCATTCTTTAACAGCCTATCTCTCCAGCTATGCCTACTACTCCATATGCCCCACACTCACCTGCACGCTCTGACCATAACCCAGATGAGGATCAGGATGCAGATGTGGGTTTCGGGTATCCACCAGACCCACATATAGACCCCAATTCAAAACCATGGAGTGGGGGGGGTGGTGTGAGCCAGACAATGAGGGGACTCTACTCATTACAGACCCTGCGGTATACCCAGTTAAACCATCACCCACAGAAGACACAGTGGCATTTAACTCTCTAATAGATAGAGCAGCAAGCTACCATAACGTAGACATGCACTCAGATGCTATAGAAGAGGATTTTCTATTCGATACACTAGCTACATCGGAAAAAAGTGTCAAAACACTCCCCATGTTAAAGGGCGTCTTAAAGCATGCACCCGACATCTTCAAGGACACTGCTAGGGCACGGGTCATCAACCCAAGGATAGAAAAAAAGTATAGGGCAGCACCAGTGGACCCTACTTACATCAAAGGGCAATTACCTCTAGATTCTTTAGTGGTATCCAACGCACGTAAGCGTGCAAACTCACAAACTACTGGAGAGGCTGCTCCTCCTGACAAGGAGTCCAAGATCTTAGAAGCATCAGGCAAGAGAGTAGCAGCTCAAGCAGCAAACTCATGGAGAATAGCCAATACTCAAGCCCTGCTGGCCAGATATGACAGGGCACACTATGATTCCTTAGAGGGACTTCTCCAACACTTACCTGAGCCGTACAAAGACCAGGCAGATGAACTCATACAGGAGGGAAAGCTCATCACCAACGCCTCCATTAAATGTGCTCTAGATGCGGCAGATACAGCTGCCAGATCTATTAACGCAAACGTACTACTTAGGAGGCACGCATGGCTGCGAATATCTGGATTTAAAAATGAGGTACAGGCTACAATTCTTAACCAGCCTATAAATCCAGATTTTTTGTTTGGTCCAGCAGTTGACTCAATTCTGGACAAAATGAAAAAGGACACAGAGACTGCAAAGTCCATGGGGGCTCTTCAGTCCCAGCAACACAGAGGCTCCTTTCGTCGCTCCACCTACAGGGGAGGAGCGCGAGGTAACACATCGCAGCAATCCTCAACATACAAAACTAATACGCAATCCACCTACAATAAAAACACAGAGGTGGATACAGAGGTAATAATAACAAGGGCAGAGGTTGTGGAGGCAATGCCAATAGATCCTCCACTAACACCAAACAGTGACTTCTTGGCACTACCTCCAGACCATATAACACCGGTCGGGGGAAGACTACAACAATTCCTGACACAATGGTTAAACATCACTACAGACAAATGGGTTCGGCAAATTATCCAACATGGCTATTGCCTAGAACTCACATCAACACCACCCAACATTCCGCCCATACACCGGCCAATGTCACAGGAACATATAACATTACTGCAGCAAGAGGTCATCAGTATGCTGCAAAAGGGGGCCATAGAACCAGCCCCACTTCAACAACAAGGGACAGGAGTATACTCACTATACTTCCTCATTCCCAAAAAGGACGGTTCGCTCAGACCAATATTGGACCTCAGGCCCCTCAACCTGTACATTCTATCAGAGCATTTCCACATGCTCACGCTGCAACAAGTCTTGCCATTACTGCGTCAGGGAGACTTCCTAGCAACTCTAGACCTCAAAGACTCATACATTCACATACCAATACACCCTGCTCACAGAAAGTATCTGAGGTTTACTATTCAAGGACAACACTACCAGTTCAAAGTCCTACCATTCGGTGTCACAACAGCTCCACGGGTGTTCACCAAATGCCTAGCAACAGTGGCGGCACATCTCAGGAGACAACACATTCATGTGTACCCATATCTGGACGATTGGCTAATACACGCGCCATCGGCCCAGCAATGTGCCAGCCACATGTCAAAGACCATTCATCTCCTGCACAGTCTAGGATTCTCGCTGAACTACCCAAAGTCACACCTACAACCCTCCCACGTACAACAGTACCTGGGAGCAACAATAGACACACTAGCAGCAAAGGCATACCCAAACGCAGCACGGATCAACAGTATGCAAATGTTAATCCAAAAGTTCACACCAACACTCATTGCCAGCTCGGGTGTTTATGCAACTAATAGGCATGATGGCCTCGTGCATATTCATAGTCCCTCATGCCAGACTACACATGCGTCCGCTACAGGAGTGCCTAGCAAGGCAGTGGAACCAGGCTCAGGGACAATTAAAAGACCTAGTGTTGGTGACCAGTCATGCATACAACTCTCTGCATTGGTGGAATCCACAAAACCTTTGCAACGGGCGACTGTTCCAAGAGCCTGTCCCACAAATAGTGATAACAGCGGACGCCTCCCTGCTAGGCTGGGGAGCCCATGTTCTGCATTACACAGTCCAGGGCTTATGGACCATACAACAGAAAAAGATGCACATCAATCTTCTAGAGCTGATGGCAATCTTCCTAGCCCTAAAAGCGTTCAAGAAACAGTTGTGCAACAAAACTGTGTTGATCCGGACTTACAACATGACGGCCATGTATTACATTCAAAAACAGGGAGGGACACACTCCCCTCAGCTGTCGCACCTAGCTCAAAGAATATGGAAATGGGCCATTCAAAGGAACGTGTTTCTCATGGCAGAACACCTCCCAGACAAGGACAATCAAATAGCCGACCTGCTCAGCAGACACAGTCAACAAATGCACGAGTGGGAGATTCACCCCGATGTGCTCTAACCATTCTTCCGGAAGTGGGGACAACCGGAAATAGATCTGTTTGCCACAAGCGAAAACGCAAAATGCCAGTACTTTGTCGCCAGGTTCCCACATCCGCAGTCTCAGGGAAATGCGATATGGATGAACTGGTCCGGGAAATTTGCGTAGGCTTTTCCCCCAGCGCCGTTAATACCGCTGGTGGCGCGCAAACTGCGCCAACATTCCCTAACGCTAATCCTAGTTGCTCCCACGTGGGCAAGGCAACCATGGTACACAACGTTCCTAGAACTGTCAGTGGTGCCTCATCAGAGACTGCGACTCACACCCAGTCTTCTAACTCAGAACCGTGGCGAAATCCAACACCCAGATCCGCAACAGCTGAACCTGGCGATCTGGCTCCTGAGATCCTAGAATTTGGATACCTCAACTTGCCTCCAGACTGCATGAATATTATCAAAGAGGCAAGAAGACCCACTACCAGGGCATGTTATGCAGCAAAGCAGAAACAACAACATAAACCCATTAGATGCTTCTACACAAAACATTTGCTATCTTCTGCACCTCCAACGTTGCAATTTAGCCTACTCATCCATCAGGATACATTTAGCTGCGCTGGCAGCATAGCTCCAAAACAGTTTCACTGTTTAGAGTGCCAGATATAAAAGCATTCATGGAAGGACTCAAACGAGTAATTCCACCAAAACATCCACCTTCACCTGTCTGGAATCTAAACGTCGTTTTAACCAGACTTATGGGACCACCTTTTGAACCACTACACTCATGCGAACTACAATTTCTTACTTGGAAAGTGGCTTTCCTAGTTGCCATTACTTCACTTCGAAGAGTTAGCGAGCTACAAGCCCTAACTATTCAAGAGCCATTCATTCAAGTACATGCAAATAAAGTAGTTCTCAGAACAAACCCTAAATTCATGCCAAAGGTGATATCCCATTTTCATATAAATCAAACACTAGAACTGCCAGTGTTCTTTCAGAACCCTCAGACAGTAGCTGAAAGGGCCTTGGATACTCTAGATGTCAAAAGAGCTCTGCTATACTATATAGATAGAACAAAGGCTTTTCGTAAGACAAAACAGCTGTTTGTTGCTTTCTCACCGCAACAAAAAGGCTACCCTATCTCAAAATCAGGGATAGCTAGATGGATCGTTAAGTGCATTCAGATATGTTACTTAAAAGCAAAACGCACCTAACAGTTCCCCCTAGGGCGCATTCTACACGCAAACTAGGGGCATCCATGGCTTTCCTAGGAAATATCCCTTTACACGAAATTTGTAAAGCAGCCACATGGTCAACCATACATACATTTACCAAACACTATTGCGTAGATGTACACTCCAAACAGCAAGCTGCTGTAGGACAAGCTGTTCTCAAAACTCTTTTTCAGACTGCTGCAGCTGGCACAGGCGGCCACCGCTAGGGGAGATACTGCTATACATTCTATGCACAGATATGAATTCAGCAGCCCACATGCCTCGAACGAAATATGCTACTTACCAGTATGCATCTGTTCTTGGCATGTAAGGCTGCTGATATTCATATCGCCCACCCACCTCCCCGGTACCTGTCGCAGCTGCAGCACTCACTCTTTGCATGGACATCTCTTACCGTACTATATATACTCCATCTCTGCCACAATGGCGAAAAACAATCTGGGGATGGAGAGGATGCCCATGCGCACTGTAGTCCAAGGGAGGAGCCACCTATCTCGTGATACTTCGTAGACTCTTCCAGGACAACAATGTGCAATCATACGGACCCAACACTAGGCGGCGATCTATGCACAGATATGAATATCAGCAGCCCTACATGCCAAGAACAGATGCATACTGGTAAGTAGCATATTCCTTACTGGGACGTTATAGTTAGGCTCAGAATTTGCATGTATAAAACCAGTGAAATTCAGCAGTTATAGTTACCTGAGCTAACTATAACCTACACCCCCAAAATGCACTGCTTATGACCTCACATATTACATAACTCTTGACATAGTCAAATCATCACTAATAACGTCTCAAATGGCATAACTGATGACATCCACAGAAGCACTTACACACCAACTCACTCACACAAACAACCTCTAGTACAGCCAGTCACACGCCCATACACCCACTCACACACCCATACAGCCACTCACACTGCTACTCACACACCCATTTACTCATCCACAGAGCCACTCACTTACATAGCCACTCACGTACCATGCCCCTGCTTACACCGCCACTGACTGAACCCATAGTTACTCATACAGCCACTCACTCACCCATACAGCCACTCACTTATACACCCATTCACTCATCAGTACAGCTACTCACACACCTAGTTATTCACCCATACAGCCTCTCAACAGAGCCACTCACACAACAACCTTACACATGCATTCAAGCACTCACAAGTCTACTCACTCACCAATACAGCTACTCCTATACCCACTCTCAATACAGCTACTCCTACACCCACTCACCCATCCTAACACCCACTCACCCATCCTAACACCCACTCACCCATCCTAACACCCACTCACCCATCCTAACACCCACTCACCCACCCATACAGTCACCCACCCATACAGTCACCCACCCATACAGTCACCCACCCATACAGTCACCCACCCATACAGTCACCCACCCATACAGTCACCCACCCATACAGTCACCCACCCATACAGTCACCCACCCACCCACTCACCAATACAGCTACTCACATCCAGTCACTCAGATGCCCACTCTTACATGGATGCACACAACCACTCACATAATATGTTATAAATAGTATCACTCATTAGTAGTACACAACGTATACTAATGTAACTTTTGTAGTACCTTAGTATATATGTTTAACACTAATAAACTTTCAGAAAACACTCACAATCACCGGATGATGTAATCAGGGATGTCACTGACCATGGCATGAGTTATGTAACATATGAGGTCATAAGCAGTGAATTGCAGGGGCATACGTTATAGTTAGCTCAGGTAACTAGAACTGCTAAATTTCACTGGATTTGTATGAGTGAAATCTGAGCCTAATGATAACGTCCCTGTAGCCTTTGTATTTTCATTGGAAAAAATATATATAACCATTTTTGGAGAGACTGATATATAATGAGATTGCTCC
Source organism: Lissotriton helveticus (assembly GCF_964261635.1). NCBI lineage: Eukaryota > Metazoa > Chordata > Amphibia > Caudata > Salamandridae > Lissotriton > Lissotriton helveticus. Next base: position 1,038,680,047 of record NC_136070.1, read on the forward strand.
TTTTTTTTTAAACCTCAAAAGCTGGTCAGATATTTATTTTTAATTAAAAAATAAAAAGCTATAAAAATGCCTCCTATGAATTAATCTCAGATTTAACATTTTTGGCGAATGTGAACAGAGAAAGGGTAGAATTTCTGAATATTTGGATTATAGATAGTCATGGATGTATCCAAGTGGACCTCTATACCAAACCTACAGCATACAGTACTCTTCTACATTTCTCAAATTCCCACTCAAATAGTCTGTTAATCCAAAAGAGAAACTGTACTTTAATGTCATAATTTGTGAAGAATGCTGACGTTCTACCCTGCAAACTCTTGGATAGATAAAAGGGTGAAATACTATAATAGAGATGTTATTTCAACCAAAAGAAAAAGTCTAGTATCTGTTATCACTCATCCAAATCTTTATAATGAGACAAGAAAGGTAATCATAAATCAGTTGCCATAATATCAATATCAATTAAGAAGACCGGGTACTAATAAAATCTCTATTTGTCTTTTGACGTACAAAAAACCTCAAGAATAAGTTGGTACTTTCAGTTAACCAGACAAAGTATTTCTGTGTTCAGAAGTCCATCACATTGTAGATCATCACAGTTCTGGCATCTGCCATGCCTGTAAAAGAGCTATCAATACAGCCTTAATTATTGAGGGTACATGGTCACACTGAAGAAAATTGCAAACTGTAAAACCAAAAATGTGGTATTTGATTTTCAGTCCATTTATGTCTATGTAATTTTGGATATATAAGAAAAACAGGATGTGAAATGAGAGCTAGGTTAAGTAAGCATAAATCCGCTATATGCCCCCAGAAGATTAACCCACCTCTGATAAAACACTGGATTCTGTACTATCACAAAGAAAGACATTGTAGATGGATTATGGGGGGAAATATGGAGCAGTGATAGAAGAAAGAACCTGGAGAAGTTGTGTAAAGCAAGAGAGAAAAGTACTGGCTATTTAGTCTTAACGCAGCGTCCCAAGATTTGTGTGCAAGTATTCATTGGGGAAGGTGTTGCATGGTCAGGAATTTAAGAAAGTAAATATTTGTTTAACAATACAGACACTTTTCTCTGGTCCTCTATAAAACAGTCATCAATGTCTGTGAGGTATCCCTTGTCCTTATTTGAGCATCTGTTCCAGATGGGGGCATATGGATGGAAATATTCTATCCAGATCATTTAAGGATTAACATTCTAAGAAAAGCGTCTGTCCCCCAATAGAGAAGACTGTTTTAAGGATGACAGCATGTTTCAAGATGGCCGCCAGTGCTGGTGTACTAACGCTATCAGAAGCATAGAAAAATTCAAATGGACACAAGACCAATGATACACACAATAAATATTGGTCGGAAATCGACATGTCCACCATTTTGTTTTTGGACTTGAGCTATACAAGGACGATTGAAAGGAAGTACATGTAGCATGATTATAGTAGCTGGTGGGGGGGGGTATCTACACAATAGTTCAGTAAGGGAGGCAAGAATATAGATACAGCAAAATTACAGGATATCCAGGAAGAGACCACATGGAAACCCTCGCCATCAAGGTTGCCTACTTTCATATGGGGATATGGATAACACAGTCCTCCAAAACACCATCGCTATCACAGATACATGATTAGCGGACACATCCAGTTCAAGGCTTTCCTCTTTACACAATCTGTGCCACAGTGACATTCATGTGTTTCCATATCTGGAAAATTGGCTGGTAAAGCGTAGCAAAACCTAGCACGCACTCACACAGCCATGTCATTCTTCCACAGCTTGGATTCACAATCAATGCCAGTAAGTCCCATGTCAACCCTCAGAAACTGCTCACTGTCTGGGAAGAGTAGACAGGCATTTTCTGGAGTCTCCCATATGGGATGGTGAGCACATCTGAATATCATAACTGGTCAGGGTACCTGAGCGTAGAAGTAGAGAAAATGTCCACTTTCTCATGCTGACAGCAATCCATTTGGTGCTCAGAAGGTTTTATGCAGTCATTCAGACCAAAACTGTTCTGGTGAGGACATACAGCATTGACAGCCATGCATTGCATTAAAAAACAAGGGGTACTCACTTGCCACACCTGTCCGCATTAGCCCAAATGATCTGGCAGTGGGCCATTCACACAGATGTAGCTTTTAAAGGAGCATCTTCTGGCGTAGACGGGCTTTTTTCAGACCTGCTAAGCAGAGAGTTCTCAAATCGGAAATGAATTTTGAAATACTTAAGCATTACATAAAGAAATGGAGAAGCCCACAGTTGATGTGTACTCCACAGCAGAAAATGCAAAATGCATGAGCTTCGCTTCCATATACACATGCCTACAGTCCATGGGCAATGCACTGTGGATGATCTTGTCTGGAATACTTGCTTACACTTTTCCTCCACTATCTCTGCTTCCATATTTAGTGAGAAAGTTCAAGTAGACATCAATGATTCTCACTCTAGTGGCACCAATGTCAACTGAGACATCCCTATCTCAAGGAAATGAACCTAGCAGTAACACCTGAGGTCATAGAGTTTGGGGCTTAAGGCCTGATTTAGATCTCTGTGAACCGGTTACTCCGCAACAACGGTGATGGATATCCCTTGTGCCGAAATATAAATCCCATTATATCCTAATGGATTTATATTTCGACTGACTGGATAATCGTCACCATTGTGACGGAGTAACCCATCCGCCGAGATCTAAATCAGGCCTTTAGTCTACAAGAGGTGTGTATATGCTCATCATAAGGGTGGCATGGATATCTCCTACAAGTATGTGTCTCACGAATTGTGTACTATCCGAAAAAAGGTCACTGACCTTATCAGAGTCTCCATATAGATATACTGCTCGCATGTGGCTCAGTAGCTCATCTGCAGATCTGCTGGAGCACCGTTGTAGCCACAAACTATTTGTTTGGCACATATTAATAAGTCCGGTTTCTACCAATCTTCTGTTCTGAGAAGACCTTACCTCACTCATTTACTGGGGGTCAAAACATCGACATTTCCAAGTCTTGGTCGCTCATTTAATATTGGACTTTCTGTGATCCTGAACTGATACTTTTTTCGGAGATCCTTGTTATCAGCGCTAAGTATATATAATTGGGTATTATACTGTTTGCTTCACTAATTCACTTGCACTCTGTCTGCACCAGGAGCATCTACTGTCCATTAAGTTTTGATTCTGAATGATACAATCATATGAAGCAGTTGTAAAATCTGTATTGACTGTCGCTTTGAATTGTATGTTGCACTTTCTCCAGGCTCCCAAAAGTTGTGAACAATTTTGAATGAATCTGTACTTTAGTATATATATATATATATATATATATATATGTGTGTGTGTGTGCATATGTATTGATGTAAGAGTGTGTGTGTGTGTGTGTGTATATGTGTGTGTATATATATATATATATATATATATATATATATTACCTACTGGCGGTCGCCAGTAGGTATATATAGTTAGGATTTTTTCTCTATGGGATTTTTGAAAATTCTATGTCTAATAACTTTGGCGTTTGTGAACGGAATTGGCTGAAATTTTCAGGAAAATGGAACATTTTGTTTCTGAGCAGCCCCTGAAAATTTGGGGGGGTTCGTCAAGGGGGGGCCGAGAAAAGGGGGTCCCAAAACGTGTTTTTAACATTGAGTTTTCCATAGGGCGGTTGGCCTCACTTTTAGCCCGAACGGCTGAATGGATTTGCACGAAACTTGGCAAAATTGTAGGGACTGGTAGCCCGATGTGCCTTTGCTAGGTCTCAATATATGTGTTCCAGTGGATTTTGAGAAATTAACGTTCAAAAAAAGATATATATCTGTAACAGCGGACCAGGCAGCGCTCCGGTTCGCGGACTTTACGCGTTACGGAGCTTTGTGAAGCGAAGCTGATTGGTTCTCCGGCGTCTGTAAACATTCCAAACAGTCCGTAGCGGCCGCCATCTTGTCTCTCGGTAGGATCGAGAGACAAGAGGAGGCCAAAGCGAAGGGGCAAATGACCATAAGGGGGCATAGTAGATCCTCCCTGACCCTCTAGGTTTAATGTGGAGGTTTTAAAAGGGCCCCGCGGGGCAAAAAAAAAAATAATAATAATAATCGAACGGCTGAATGGATTTGCACGAAACTTGGCAAAATTGTAGGGACTGGTAGCCCGATGTGCCTTTGCTAGGTCTCAATATATGTGCTCCAGTGGATTTTGAGAAATTAACGTTCAAAAAAAGATATATATCTGTAACAGCGCTCCGCTTCGCGTACTTTTCGCGTTACGGAGCTTTGCGAAGCTGATTGGTTCTCCGGCGTCTGTAAACATTCCAAACAGTCCGTAGCGGCCGCCATCTTGTCTCTCGGTAGGATCGAGAGACAAGAGGAGGCCAAAGCGAAGGGGCAAATGACCATAAGGGGGCATAGTAGATCCTCCCTGACCTCTTAGGTTTGATGTACCATTTTGCCAAGTTTGGTGTAATTCCGTTCAGCCATTCAGGCTGTAGACGTATCTAAATGTCCTATGGAAAATTGCATGGGGAAAACACATTTGAAAGTGTTGAAATTTAGAACCAATTAAAATGTTACTTTGGTTTTGTATTTGTGTGTGATGAAAGTTAATTGGTTATGTATATATCTAAAATGAGAGGAAACCACAGCCATTTTGTGATACTACTGTCTGAGGTACATTTGTGAGGAATTTTTGGTGGTCAATTGCTGGTGTTTGATTTACACAGTACTAACACTTCTCCTACTTTTAAAAAGGTGAGTTGTTAATTTGTAAGGGGAACTATGTTGTACACTTGAAGATAATTTGAAAAATGTTTTCTGTTATTTATTTACAGTCCTTCTGTTATACTAAATACTTGATAGTTAGTTTTATATTATGTATTACTAAAAACGATAAATGAAAGTGATTATTTTTTTCTGCAATTTACAGTAAGCAATTTCAAAATAAAATGGCTCACAATGAAGAGACCGTGGCAATTTCTTTTGAATTATCCACTACATGTATTGAAATTGAGAGCACCAATAATGAAATATTGTCACAAGGAGGAGATGACTTGAATGATTTTTTGGATCAATCTGTTGATGGCGAATTTATCGAATGTTTGGAGACCATAGAGTTAGAAGAATCATCATTGCAGACTTTTCATGAGGAGATTCCAGATGAGATGATTGAAGAGGAAATTCCTGATGAGGACATGTTACTAGTTCTTTCAAATTTTGAAAATTCAGAAGAATAAATTTATATTTAGAAATCAAAAATTGTTTGAGACATTATTCATTTTTATTTTTAATTTATGAGGTTGTAGCGAAGTGATTGTAGTATAAAATGAGACTTATAGTATAGAGTGCAACATTTTTATGTTACATGGTAAGTTTACTCATATTTACTTTCCTTCTCCCACTACATTATCTCCAATGTGTATTTGACATCTCTTCTTCATCTCCGGCCTCCTTTCTCTCACTGTCTGTCTCTGATGCATCTTATCGCTGCCATTTTGTGTAATTACAGAAGAGAGTAAAAAAAAATAGTTCGGAACGTGAAAAGGGGGCAAAGTAGAGTACCCCTCACCTCCTAGGCCTTCTCAGGCGGTCGCAAAAGGATCAGTTTCTGCTTTCCTGAGAGATTATGGTATGAGTTCCATATACCACAATAACTTGCATTACAACATGCAAGATATCTATCTCCTATTACCAACTTTTGGAGATATTCGCGCTAAGCGCGAATATCTCCAAAAACTAACACCTGCCCTGAGCAGTTCTTAGCCATGTTATCCAATGGGAGGTGGATAACATGGCTAAGAGCATTAGCTCGGTAATGCATGAATATCGCTGACTTTTTAGCGATATTCATGCATTGCGGCCGTTTTTTATCGCATTTGCGATAAACCTTGATAATAGCAAGGTTTATCTTCGATAATTTCTGACGATGCTTAGCGGTAAAAAATTCGTTGCTAAGCATCGTTAGCGATAAATATCGCTTAACTTTGGTAATATGCACCAACGTCTGTTAACGTTCGATTCGAAGGAAATGAGGAAGTGTTGAAAAACATTGTCTGCGCCATCTTGCCTTTTTTGAAATGCCACACTTTTGTCGTGCACGGCAGCCATTTTAGATGCCTTGACCAGACCCACTCTCTGCACGCTGTCGATCCTTAGCATGGCTCCCCACCTTCGCAAGCATCTTCCCCAGGCACTGGTCACCCCCGCTCTCTGTGTTATGCATGGGCAATAAACCTCCCCCCATCTGCGCTGCTCTTCCTTGAGAATCACACTCTGTGCCCGCCCGACACCTCCCTTTCGCCCTATTCACTACCGCACCCTCTGACACTCCTCTTCCTCTGTGTCCGATTGTCCAGGCTATCAGCTAGCCCTGCAGATGTAGTTTATGGCCCCAGCTGTAAAGAATCACCCCTCTTCAAAGGAGTTATAGTAGATCAAGGCCCACACCCGATGAGATCCGTCACACCACACGTGTTCCTACTATCTGAAAACCATCCTGTATTGTGATTGGGGAGGGGACCGAGCCTGATGCAGAAGATTCCAGGGATGACTCTTTGTACATCAAAGTTTTTACAATTATGTGTCATATTAAAAATATATAGCACTCCAACAAAGTAGTAGGATTATAAAACTTTAATAACTTATAAATATATACAACAAAACAAAAACAGTAAAAACATTTAAACAACGAAGAGACCGTGGCAATTTCTTTTGAATTATCCAAAACATTTATTGAAATTGACAGCACCAATAATGAAATATTCTCACAAGGAGGAGATGACTTGAATGATTTTTTTGATCAATCTCTTGATGGCGAATTTATCGAATGTTTGGAGACCATAGAGTTACAAGAATCATCATTGCAGACTTTTCATGAGGAAATTCCTGATGAGGACATGTTACTAGTTCTTTCAAATTATGAAAATTCAGAAGATGTTGCCTGGGTGCCGCACTGATTTGGGTATCCGGCGTGGGGCGTCCCGGGGGGTGGATTGTCAGTAGCGGTCTGTTGTGCGAATAGTTCCAAGGCAGCAGAAAGCGCTGAAATCTGGATGTCACGAAGGTGATGTCTAGTAAGTTGCCGCCCAGCAAATAACGGCGTGGGGCGCCGCGGGGGTGAGTGAGTCCAGTAGGCACCACAGCTATACTTATCGGCATTGCAGAATTACTGCTGGGGACAATGCCTGTGCTGTAGCAGGGTCACAGCAGAAACAAAAAGGATTCTGTTGAAGATGTTGTTGGTTTTCAATTTGAAAACAGTTCTGGTGTCAACTGCTATGCTAATGTAGTGGTTAATGTTTTGTTTTCTCTAGAAAATGTAAAAGAGGGGGAGGCAGTCCATAGTTCCGGTAAAAGGGCAAAGGAAAGGATCGGTGGTTTGAACTATCAGTCAAAAAGGGGAGGGGGTGCAACAATTTTTCCTACCGGGTCACACTGTGCTTTCACCGGAACTGAGGTCTGCAGGATTCTAGTCATTCAAACTGAGGCTGGTGGCAGCATGGGAGCGCCGACGTCCCGCGGCTACAGTTTCGTCACTCCACGGGCGATCATGGCAGTCATTCCCCATCGGGGGTGTCTGCGGGGGTCGGAGACTCCCGCGGCTCCTCTAGAATCTTCAAGGTCGTGGAGGACTACGGTGGTGGAGTCAACCAGTGACCGGGCCATTTCTTTATGCTGGGCCCGCTCTTGCCAGGTCGACCGCCATTTTGAGAGTTCGGTAGCTACTGGCGATCGCGGGGTCAAATGAGCGGACGGGCTCCACCCTGCCGGGCGAGACGTTGCAGCATCGCCACAGTGGAAGAACCCTTTTCCGGGCGCCTGGAGCGCTGAGGGTGCAGCTGGGAAGCCTTCACCTGGGGAGGCGGGAGAGGCCTGTTCGCATCGTCTCTCCCTCCCAGTGCACCCCACGGCGTCTCGCTTGACATTTGTTATGGCCGGACCAGGCGATGAGGATGAGGGGGGGGGGGGGGGGTCGGAGGCATGTGCAAGACATCCCCCCCCCAGTGTTGTCGCAGCCATTATAAAAGAAAGAAGAAATGTCCCGTCCGTCTTTGGGCCGCACCTCCGGTGGATGGCGGCCGGACGCCCTTTGCTCTGGCCCCATGAACGGGTTCCTTGGCTCATCGGCTGCAGCCGGATCCCGTCGGCCCCAGCCCCCGGCCGTTGGTGGCCGGACCGGGAGAGAGTGTGGAGGGACAACCTGCAACTCTCAAGGGCCACCGCGGCCGGACTGGGAGAGAGAGGGGAGGGTCGAGGACAGGGACATTCCCCCCCCTGAAACGCTCCAGTGTTGTCAATCCCCCTGGCCGGGTCCCGCTGGCCTCGGCCTCTCCTCCGGCTACACCCTACGTGATGATCTCCTGGCTGAGGCGTGGCAGCAGGACCCGCCTTATATGTGTTGCTTCCGGCTGGGCGTAGCCGAAAACCTGTTGCCCTTTGGAAGTTTCTAGAATGGGGCGGATGTCTGCTGACTTCTATCTTTCCCAGTTTGCCGTTATTTGGCCGTGGCAGGCGGTGGGACAGACACGTTTTGGGGCAGTGAGGGGCGATGTTTTCAGGTTTCTTATTACGGGCTTACTTCTAACGTTTCTTGTTTCTAGGACAATAATAGGTTTTATCATTACGTATTGTTATCGTTTCTTTGTTTGTTATTTAATAAAAAGTTCATCAGTGGCCTACTGATTTTCGTTTTCCTATTCTTTTCTTTCCAGGTTGTTTCATGCTAAAGTTTCTGTTAACAGGATACAGTGATCACTTCGTTATTATTGCATATGTCCTTTTCACTAGGGGTGCTCTCTGGTCGGGCCAGATGACCTATCTCTAGTAAATGGTCTGGGTGAAACAGGTGCATCAATCAGTGGGGAGTAGATAGGCATGACAGATTACAACGGGGGAGAAAGGTCCGCATTACGTACCCTTTCACTACTTGCAAAGATTTTCCTACGTTTATTTGCAAACAGGGAATACCTCCAAAAAGAACTAATTGCCAAACAGTCAATGTTCGGACAATCAATCAATCAATGAGGAATGAAATAGGTACGACGTGTTAAAGGCTTGCGTTACCTACCCTTCACTATCTGCAAAGGGAGAGAGAATATTCCTATTCTTCCTCGTTTGCAGGCAGAGAAGATCCTTAAGAGAACCAACTTCGAACAATTCAATGCTCGATTCAAACAATCAACAAGGGGTACTGTGAACAGAAATGAACGCCGCTTATGTACATACACATTGCTATTTTCAACAGGTTGTTCCTAATGTTTCTATTTTAGCGAGGTCAAAAAGAGATCCCATTAGTGGCCTACTGATTTTGCTCGATTCCTTTTGTTTTTTTACACGATTTTTCGCTATCTGCAAAGACTAAACAGAGTATTGCGACTCTGTGCTTGTTTGTAAATGGAGAATGAACCAAAGAGAACAATCAATCAAATGGAGAGAGAAGCAGGCACGACGGATTACAACGGGGGCAAAGGCCTGCGTTAACTACCCTTCACTATCTGCAAAGAGAGAGTACTCCTAATAGAAATGAGGGGTGGGGGGCAGCATTCAAAGCAGATCAGTGTGCATAAACACGAAAATGTGTTTACTTACCACGTACTTGACATTCGACAGTGTATGATATTTGCTATTAAAAAACCATTGAAATTCACTGAAAAAAACATAGGTTATAGACCATATATAGTTAGGAATTAGCATTTACAAAACCTTGAAAATTCACTGAAAAAACCATAGGTTATAGACCATATATAGTTAGGAATTAGCATTTACAAAACCTTGAAAATTCACTGAAAAAACCATGGGTTATAGACCATATATAGTTAGGAATTAGCATTTACAAAACCTTGAAAATTCACTGAAAAAAACATAGGTTATAGACCATATATAGTTAGGAATTAGCATTTAAAAAACCTTATTTTACTCACACAAAACCATTGAAATTCCATATATAGTTAGTTGCACTAACTATATATCGCGCACCCGCAATCCACTGCTGATCATGTCACATATTACATCATTCATGACATGGTCAGTGACATCACTGATGACATCACTGATGACATCTCAAATGACATCACTGATGACATCAATGATGACATCTCATTTGACATCATTCTTGTGCTAATACGATAAACCTCTTCAGACTCTAATATAACCTTAGATACACTCAGTGTATACAGACACTCACACACTGTCACTCATCCATGGAGTTACTCACACACCTAGTCAGTCATGCAAATAAACAATCTCACCTCCATTTCTTCAACTATACAGTTATACACACCTTACTTATTCAAACATATACTAACACATATTTACTCTCTTATACAATCCCTGATACAAGTTCACAATGATCCATACAACCACTCACACATTCAGTGGCTCTCATGCACAGTTATTTATATATGCCAACTCTCATATGTACTGTGTTTTACATATGTACTTACTATGACATGTAGCATTGAGATATCCATTCACTCATCAATACACTCATGCACACAGTCAACTGCCCATGTAGCTGTTTCCACATGCACTCTTGAACTCATACACCTAGTGAATCAACTGCTCACACATCTATGCACAGAGTCACACACCTCCCAGCCACCCCTACACAAACTCAATCTCCCATACAAATATTTGAGCAACCAATCAATAACACATATAGCCTCTCGTATAGCTAATGATCAACACATGCAGCAGTTTACATCACAACAGACATAATGATGCACAAATTAAGACAGTTTAGTCACTAACCCATGCATTCAGTGAGACACATTTAATCACTCACTCATACAGTCAGTCACGCACCTACTAAATCCTTCATCCAGACACTTATACATCCACTCATTCTTCAATATGTAAGACATATTTTAACTTTACAGAAACATACAGTCACTGGATGTTGTCATCAGTGATGTCATCAGTGATGTCATCAGTGATGTCATTTGAGATGTCATCAGTGATGTCATCAGTGATGTCACTGACCATGTCATGAATGATGTAATATGTGACATGATCAGCAGTGGATTGCGGGTGCGCGATATATAGTTAGTGCAACTAACTATATATGGAATTTCAATGGTTTTGTGTGAGTAAAATAAGGTTTTTTAAATGCTAATTCCTAACTATATATGGTCTATAACCTATGGTTTTTTCAGTGAATATATATACACACACACACATACATATCTTGCACAAACGTATAGCCTATGCTACAAAGGGAAAACATTTTCTAACAATTAGTTTGTAGCTTGTAGTGCTGTAGAATTATTTGCGATCTAGCTCTACCCTGGATGTGAGCTGATGTTTAAGATGTTGCTATTTCACTTGAGCGATTAATTCACAATGCACATATACATATTTACCCTTCTGCTTCTCTTACTACACCCACCCCATTGGGAGGTGAACGGAAAATCACAATCTAAAGTGGAGTCTTGACTCTGGTGCTTTGTAAGCTTCAGGGTGGAGTCACAAGATTGAAGACTGAAGTCTTCCTTAAAAAAAAAAACTTGGAAGCATCTGCGAGCAACACTAGATGGCAGGACTTTGCAGAGCATGTGAATGTAAGCTAGAAATTCGAGAAGGGCAAGTAACATTTTACTTATGTTTCTTTAGGGATTAGTTTGCCTTTTCAGAAAAAGTTGGCATTCATTTGCATTAAAGATGAGTTTGTCCACCATTACTTGCCTTAAATAAGTCTACTCAAAGCATTAAAGTACAGAACCCTCCATTCTAAATGTTTGGTGGTGGGGCTGAAAGATAAATCACATACATTTACCAAAAACATTATCAAAGCTACATTCAGGGATGCTGATGACATCTGGCTATCTTGTGACTCCTGCTGTTCTCGTGCCACAACTCCAATCCATTTCTTTCAGTCAGGACAGACCATATCTGTGTTTAGCAGATATTAAGTGCTTATTTAAAAGGGCCTCACCTACAACTTTCTTTTGTGAAAAGTACTCCTGTGGAAGAAATCAAAACTTGAAATGGGTGTAGAGCTAGCCTCTTGATTAACATTGCTTTTAATGGCTTCTAATTTGATTGCTTGGTTCTTCTCCTCATCCCCCCGCCCGGACATAGCTTTATCATTGTTTTGATTGAATGACTTGAATCCATCCACTGCTCACATTCAAGAAACTACTATTTTTGTTTTCTTTTGTTTCAGCACTTAACAAGAGTGCATGTGTTTTCTTGCTCTCTCCATTGTGTGCTGCTTCTGACCGTAGATACTACTCTGTTGCCTTCCTCAAGTCTCGGTTCGTAAATTGCTTCTGCCATGCTGTCCATTTAGTTTTTTTATTTGTTGTTTATTCCTCCCAATCTCAACCCCCTCTATTGTTCCCCTCCCCACTCTCCATTCCTCGCCTCCACCTGCTCCCCACATCTACTCCTCCTTCGCTCCCCTTCCTTAACAACAAATTTTCAATTTAAATTTTTGTTTTTTTATTTTAAGTCCCAGCACTTCTCATTTGCTTGCAGGCTGCTCCATTTATCAAAAACACTTTCAGGCATGTAAAAATTCCTTCTTTTTTTTTAAATGTTAATAATATTTTTTAATTTCCCACTCAAAGTGGTAGAAATAAAATGGAAAACAAGGAAAACAATGACAGGGGTGTTATTCCATATGCACATGCATGCATCATTATGTTAGGCTATCATAGCATAATGATGCCACACTTGTAAATACCATAAGTTCAAAAGGTAAAATATTTTTTTCATACTGAGCCACTACGGGATCTTATAGAGAAAGTGTCCTCATTAGGCTAGTTCATATTTTGGTTTACTAGGTTTCAAGACCACATGGGTCCCAGCCTTCGTGAAGAACCTAAAATGAGGCAGACTGATAAAGGTATTGTCTTTGCAAGATCACCTTTATTAGATCATTTAAAAAAGCAAACAAAAGCGTGGGAGTAAGAGCATTCTATCTTACTTCCGCAGGCCTGTGCCTATTGTCTCAAAGTTTAAATGTTTCAGTTTCTTTTTGTATTTTAGTATGTGATTAAGTATACAAAGGCAATCCATGGGCTGAGACACCCTCTTTCGACAGACACGTCAATAAACATGTATCAACGGTTTCTGCTTCCTGGACTAAGTGCTGAATGTGGCAGCCAGGGTCGCATTCGCTCTATAAGGATTATGGATCACTGCTCCCATTACTAAGACGGTGTAACTATCATCCGCCAGAGTCAGAATGAAAATCATAATAATCTCCTTTGCTTATTCTTTTCAACTGCATGGTGTTAAGTTACCACAAACCATTCACTAAATTGACTATCCTCTTGGGTTGGCAGGTCAGACACATCCCAAAACAACAGTTATTCACAGGGAAATACTCCCCATGTGTCCATTTCCGGCTTGTGACCAAGGTCCATAAATCGCATCAACATGCAGCCCTGTAGCCAAGGAGGCAGACAGTCCCAGATAGGTGTGATATATGGTGGAAGGAATTCAGTGCCAAAAGATCAACCGCAAATGTGCTGTAAGTGTACATTACCCACATGGAATTAGCATAGAACTCATCGCAAGTTAACCTAAATCTCCCCTTACAGATCCTGTGTTCAGGCCCCCAAATGAAATTTGCCAGCCTTTATAGAAATGGATCTAAGTTCCATCTCCCAAGCACCAGAAATTTCCCAAAGCCACTTGGCAATGTAGAGACTCGACCTGATAGCACACAATTTAAGGATTTGCAGAAGTGCAAGCTCCATACCTAAATATGAAGAGATTGGTCATGTCCTTTACTAATTTAAATACTAATTAAATAATAATAATGAAGAATAGCTTCTTTTTTTATATGCTTCACAACATGTTTCAGCTTCTAAGAGCTGTAACAGGTACTGCTGTTACTAAATTTATTGCTACTCTGTTTAACAGCCTCGGAAGGAAGGGAGGCTCTGTTGGCCTTAATGAGTCAAACTGCTGGTTGATGAATGAACAACTACTTTATTCTGTTGAATAGATCTAACCAATTTCCTCGCCTTTTGAATTCCTTTAGGTGTCAGACTGGATCCTTTTTTTATCAATTGCTCCCACCTCCCGTAGGTGGCCCTTTCAGACTTCACAGTGATTTCGCCATGTCTCAGACGCAGAGCTGTATTTAGTCTGCCTTCTGATGTCAGTTTGTTTTTGTTGAAGCCTTTCGACACACATCAGGAGCTCAGCCTGCTGCTTTTTATTGGTTCAGTGAAGATTGTGCTAGGGACATATCCACCCCGAAAGTTACAGACTTCATGTTTTGCCACACCTTTAGGAGAATGATGTTGGTTGTGAACCTGCATGACATCTGTCTTTGGTATGTCCGATTAAAGTATGATTCAAAGTCATGCAATAAATGTTCCTGGATGCATCCTAAGTCCATCGGGGAGCAGGAACTGAAGTTGTACATCACAAAGCACAAGTAATTAGGCCTATTGTGCTCTAAATTGGTGGACTATTCCCACTCCAAGTCGCAGTCTCAGTTCAGGTACCCATCCTCTGGTAAGTCCAAAATGACTTTGAACGATAAACATAAGAAGTCCAGGTAGGAATCTTCTCAAAAGGCCCAATTCGGCACCAGCCATCGGACTCCAGCCCATTCCAAACCTGGAGTCGATGTGCCTAGAATTTTCTGAATAATAGTTTACTTTGCTGCAGGTCGGGTCCTTTAAGAGGACAATGCTTCAGCTCTTGCAAATTATCCTGGGTCCTCCTGCAGCTCCTTTAGGACCTATGGATCCCCTGAGTCCCTCAAGTGGTCTACCGCTGGCAAGTCCTTCTATGGCACCAGCAGAACCCATCAGACATCAGCCTCACTTCCTGTTGGCACCGGAGCATTGCCACTCCTTTGCCTAAGGCCATGCCAGTTCCAGCCGATCTGGCACCAGCCTTAACTCTGAGGTGTCCCCTTCAGATTCAGCACCAATGCAAGTCTTGGTCTTCAAAGCCTAGTTCAGCTAAATCTCTACCATTGTGTGGTTACAAAATAACGAACGCACAGCTTATGGTATGGGAATGCTCCCTGCTGATGCCAATGCCTTGGCGCCAGTATCTTTGGTTCCTTGATGCCTTTATTATGTCCCTGATCATGAGGAAGAGGCAATTAGCTATCCCATCACTTTACTGATGCTCCTCTACATTTAAATCTCCAAAATACTAGTGGCCTTGAGAAGTGAAATTGGACTCCCATACTGAGGAAAGCGACTCCTTTGCGATAGTGGTACCTAGGGCTGCAAAGGTATTGGAGTTGCTGCAGCCAGCTGTGGGGAAACAAAAGCTAATTTACTTTAAAAAAAATCATGATTCCTGGCCCTTCATATTCAGAGCTGTTGCTATCTTTCAATGATTCTGCCAGAATCCCTGCAGGTGGCATGACCAAACCTGTTTATATGCTGTTGATAACCCCTTAGCTAGCACCATAGGTCTGCTTCATGTGATGTGTCCTTTTTAGCACGACAACCCACTTCCGAAAGTGTTGTTTCATGTTTCCGCCACCAATGTGAGTCCAAATGCCCTCCCTAAGGCCCCATCTGACAGGGAATCAAAGCACATTAATTAATTCTGCAAGAGTGTGTCGTCCTTCGCTAGTTTACCATTACAGTCTCTGCATGCTGTAGGCTTGTTAGGAAGCTATAATCCTACCCTATGGTGTGACAAGCACGAACTTGCCCGCTCTCCCTGAGTGTAGGAGAGTAGGATCTGCTCACTATGGTTACCCCCACTTTTTGCTGGTGTTTCACCGTTTTTTTTACTTTAGTATGGCTGGGGCCCTGCTAACCAGGACCCCAGCCTAACTGCTTCCTCTCTAAATTGATTGCATGTGCTTTAGGTACACTCCAGATTGGTTACTGGATTACCCTTGTGAGTCCCTAGTATATGGTACCTTAGGTACCAAGGGCATAGGTACCCCATAGGCCTACCAGGGGCTGAAGCATGTATTATGCCACCCCTGGGAAGCCTTCCAAAATGGCACCACAGGTCTGCTACTGCAGCCTGGGTAAGGTGGTGCATGCACCCCTTACTAAGATATAGGTTACCTATATCTACCTTTAATGACAGACCCATATAAACATATAAGTCACTCCTATGGCAGGCCTTATCAATCCTGAAGGCACAGTGCTTGGTTTTGTGTGAGAGGTTGCCCAAGCATGAGCTGAGCCCCTCTGCAGCTTTCGGAATCTATTCTCCCCCCCCCCTCCCCCCAGCCCCCCACCCCCGCCAGTCCTGATGGTGGGGGGTAGAATTCCACCCTTCTAAAGGGGAGAAGACATGTACACACTTACTTGACCGGTAATTGTTTAAAAGAGCCCTAGCATCACAAAATGGATGCTGCAGCCACAGACACGAGTCTGACCTCCCGCTGCTGGACTAAACTCTGGCAGGGGAGGCCTGGACAATAGGTTTCCGGTCACAGGGAGGTGTAACCACCTCCCCAGACAGGCCTTAGTGTATTGGGGCTGTGTGGGTGCATTCAGTGAATGCCTTTCAGACAGTGTTAGGGCCACACTTGGGGTCCCTGTGCATACCCCAGTTCAAACCGGTTGCCGGGGCACTCAGCCCCTGCTCTGGCACAAAACTGGACAAAGGGGAAGGGGTGTAACCACCCCCACCTCTGGTCCTCCCATAGGTGGGACCCTAGAGTAAGTCCAACCCCTAAACTTAGTATAAGTATAGGAACCAAGTCCTTAGGACTTTAGATTATACCTGGAAGAAACTCTGCAACATATATCCTGGAACTTTGACATTCTTTTTCGACTAGAAGATGGAAGAATCTCCCTTTGGGGCAAGGAGTGACTCCCCTGTTCAAACAGGCACCAAAGAAGCATCTTGCGGGTCTGCATTTCCAAGGCTCCCACCAGATCCTGAAGGATTTGCGACACAGGACACGAACTTCCAGACCTCTCCGAGGCCGACACGAGATGACAGCAAAGCTGAGACCCGCAGCCATCACGAGAGACGTGGAACCCGAACTCCTTTGCCAGTGCATCTACTTCCCGAAATTGTGCATTGGCCTACTCGTAGTCCAAGCCCTGAGCACCATCTGCACCGAAGATTGTGGGCCTGCACTCCCCGAGTGTTCCGTGGGCCCGCTTCTAGCATTTCTGATCGAGGCCCCTTGGCGATCCCTGGTCCGTCGACTGGTGGGTCCCCACAAAGGTAACTCTTTTGTTTCTTGGGCATCCCTAGTTGCTCCAGACGTGCCCTGACTCCCCTCCAAAGGGTGAGTCCCTCAGACCTTGCTGGTCTGCTCCGAAGCCGATCTTTGCAGTCTGCGTGGGTTGCTGTTGCCAAGGCTTGTTGGGTCCAATTTGGATACCGACACCGCAGCACTCGACATCCGATGTGGGACAGCTCGAATCCAGCTCCTGGTTGTCGTCGATGCCTCCTGGTCCTCGTGGCTGAAGAGTCAAGCTTCACCTTTTGCATCTGAAATCACCCGACATCAGTGGGCATCTGCTCATCGCCTTCCTGGTCACTGGCTAGTGACCCAGACTCTGTCCTCTCTGCTTTCAGGTTCTTCAGATCTCCGATCCACCCTTGGATCCATCCGGACACTTTCCACTCGGTCGCCTGCAGCACTATTTCGCAGCTCACCATAGGAAACGACGACGAAACCCGACATGAAAAGAGACCTATGCAACCATCTTCCCTGGTTGAGGTAACGTGAGTACTCCGGTGCTCCCGTGGGTCTTGACTCTCGAACTGTCTAGTTCTCAAGGGGTTTACTCCTAGTCCACTCCTAAGTGTCCCTAATCTTTAAAAATCTAATCACAACTTTCTCCATAGAAGTCAATGGTGATTCGCCGCTGTGTTTAGACATTGCACGCGTCCCCCGTGGGTCTCCTGCGTCACTACCTTGGGTGGTTCCTGGTTGCCCCAGCGGTTCTACAGGCCCTAGGCTTTGTCACTGTCTGTCGTGGTTCTTATACCACTTACTTAGTATATGGTTTGTGACACCCCTAGGGATAATCATATATTGTGCTAATTTACTGTGTGCTAAATAAGTTTACTGTGTGTACTTTTGCCTCTAGCCTCATAAAGAGACTAGAGGGATGTGTTTAGATTAAATACATATATTTTATATATATACCTGGTGTGGTTCTCCTTTCATTTGGTCATTCACGAGATTATAGACTGGTAAAATAAGATGCTTTACATTCCTTCAAGACTTAGCCTGAAGTCTGCTCTCCACAGCTACCACTAGGATAGCTTTTTAGGTCTCGGCTAGCCGCGCGAAGCGCGCCGCCGAGCCCCTATTGCTGCCGTGTGAGCTTTCCAGGAGACAATCCTGGCCGCGCGCATCGCCTTGGAGGCGATTCCAAAGTGCCACGCGCACGTGAACGAGCGCTGCGGCCAGGCGCTGTCTCCTAGGAAGCTGAAAACACCACATACACGCATGCACATACACACACAGACACACACGCCGTCGCACACATCATACACACACACACACGAGTGCACCGAGCCCCCCCCTCCCCTCTTTTCAACTTACCAGTTCACTGTAGAGGGACTCCGCTCTCCTTCTGGCGTCCCGAGACGCTTTGACTCCGCCTGCCTTCTTTTCCGGTGCAGACGCAGCCCCGCCCCCGTCACAGGCGACTTTGCCTGACTTCCGGACACATCGCGGAAGTAGTTTGCATAGCTGTGTTTAAAAACAGTTTTTTATATATGTAAACCTGCATGTAGACACACACGATGTCACCACTTCTCTTCCGGTCGTTACGTACATAATTTCCCTTGATGAGCTGTCCAATTATCGGCCTCTCAGCAAAAAGCGGCCCTCACATGTGAAGGCGGGAACTCTTCATAAGGACTGCGCGTGGCAATTAGCAAACCCTTAAGAAAGGAACTGGTGTCGTGTTATTGGAGGCCGCCAGGTGAGGAGGATGCAGCCCCCCCCACCCCCCTCTGTGATGGGAGTCCAGTCGCTCGGCTGTCCCTACCTCACGCATTTACAATTATTAGCTTGAGGCTGTTCACAGTGTGGTGAAAAGTTTGAGGGGACCCTCTAAGCCACCATGACTGATGCCGGCTGCAAGGACGCCGACTGCGCCGTGTCCAGGCTGCTCAATGTGGTGGAGAGCGAGCTGCAGGCCGGGAGGGAGAAGGGGGACCCGACGGAGAAGCAGCTGCAGGTGACCCTGGAGGACGGCGAGCTGTGGCACAAGTTCAAAGAGGTGACCAACGAAATGATCGTCACCAAGAACGGCAGGTGAGTGCGCCTGTGTGAGCGCGCGGGGACTCCATGAATATTTAGGGCAGGGTCTGCGAGCTCGTGCATGCATGCATTGCTTTTTAAAACGACCTCAGAGCACATCTGCTGGTTGAGTGCTTTACCCCAGTGGCATACACATGTGATAACATACACATATGTTGATCATCAGGTCAAATGTTAACTGTATCTGCGTTCAGTTGGTTCAGCCTGTTTATTTTTCCAGCGGTGAACTCGTCTTCTTGGTTGTGGCATTATATGTGTGAACGTTTTTAAAATATATTGTGATTTCACATGTGCTGGCGTTCAGAAGCGAAGAAGTGGGTCTACGCCGGTTTCCAAAAGCAAAGTGCAAATGTCTGGAGGCCTTTACACATGCAACTCGCAGACTTGTATAACCACATGTTGTGTATTTGGAATCACTCATTTACGACATCTTTGTGCTGAATGGCAGATGTGTGTTTTTTTTATCTAACTCAATAGCACTCCTTTTATCGACCTCGGAAGGATGAATAGCTGGGTAGAACTGCCAGGATTTGAATATGTGACTGTGAGGCGAAACACAGATCCCTGGGGTAGATGCTTTAGTCCACTGAGACAAACAGGGGTCTGGAGACAGTAATGAACTGGACATTTGTCACATCCTGGAGGCCAATGTGCTCCATTGTGATGATCAATATTTTGTGTGTATGTGTTTGAATGTGTTTAGGAAACTTTGAATTTGTGGCTCTTAGGCTCAGTAGTTCTTAGATTGCACATTTATGTTTGGAGAAAGTATTGCATAAAAAAAAACTTCACTAAAACGTATTACAAACAAACTGAGAATGTATGTATGTGAGGCTATGTATATAGTGCAGTATTAAAAGGTATTTTACTTCGACAGATGAGCTTAAGTGAAAATTCTCTGAAAATAACAGAACTAATGTTTCAGTTTGAAAAAATATCAGTACATCAGACATACAACGCCTGCCGCATCTGATGTGGCCTTATGCACCTGCACATTCTTATTGTCACACACCCCTATGCTATGTACGCATGCTTCTTTTTGTAAGTTACAAATAAGAACACAAACTGAATAACTGCGTCAGCCCCGTACGTGAGGTGCATCATCATAGCTGTGTGAATAACAACTGTGAGCCCGTGCGTGAGGTGCATCATCAGAACTGTGTGAATAATAACTGCGTCAGACCCGTGCATGAGGTGCATCATCCACATTGCTCATGTCACCCAAATTCCTGCACTCTCTACCACACTGCTTTCAAGAACAGCATACTCCTGCACACACTCTCACTGCCCACCAATTCAAAGTTTGATAAAAAATTTATGCAACGCACTGTCATACACAATGCCAATAACTCAAACTTTAATGCTGCGAGACCTATTGCATTGTAAATGCTTGTTATATAGGTTGTCTTTAAACCTACCATCAATAAGGGTCGTTTGGACTGGTGCAAGGTGCCCACTAGAATAGTGGACAGCATATGCCAGGCCAACTTCTCACACTGAGGAATTCAGACATTTTGAAAGATCTTTTCACAGATAGTCCATAATGGTTAAGATATGGCCTAGTACATTTAATGAGCCGATCTTGATTCACACTTTGAGGGCTTTACTATAGGCACTGGGGTAGTGATTCGCCCTCATCGATGAATGCACACCACAGGTTTCTCCGGTGACATGTAGACCTCCTTTATGGATATGCCTTTTGATAATTCCAGGCTATTTGGAGGCAGATTTGTCTTGGAGCAGTTCAAAGATAGCCCTTTTATGGCCTGCTCCTCAGCGTTGCTAAACCCAGCCTGCCAGTTCCATCAATAGTACTGGAAATTCAAGGGTTACTCCAGAAGCCTGCCTAACTGCCAGAGGCAGTTATCTCGGCCTGTTCAGCTACCTATCCAATTCTTTTGAGGCTCCAGAGGGGGCTGTGGTGACAGAAGACGAACCCTCCATCAACAAGACCTACACTCATCTCTTCCTCCTCCCCAGCCACACAGTTACTGATTTTCCCTTTGGGAGTCAATTGTGGTGGATAGCGAGCAGAATATATTTGTATCTGTCAAACTGTAATGCAATTACTTCAGACCAGCAGGTTCGGCAGGTTGTTCGTCTTTGGTGCGTCCTTATCTTTCTGTGCAAACAACCCCACCAAATACTCTTGTTTTCTCTCGGACTTTGTTAGGACATGCCTCCATCTTTGCCAGAGAAGTTCAGTTGTTGCTGCGCAATGGGCCAATAGAGAGAGTCGCCGAGAAGGAGAGGGTCAAATGATGCTACATCTGTTCATTCCTTGTGTCCACAAAGGATGAGGAAAGGGCACTAGGCTTATTTTGTCCTTCGGTTCTTGAACACCTTTCTGCAGAAAGACAAATTTAAGATGGTCACTCTACCCAAGGTCCTCATTGCCGTAGGTCCTGAGAATCCAATAATTTCCTTGGGCTTGCAAAATGCATGCGTTCTGGTACCTGTTCTGCATTCCCACATGCATTTCTTCTACTTCGATGTGGGGTCATAGCACTTCTAGTTCACTGTCCTGCCTTTTGACCTCACCTCAGTCTCTCAGGTGTTTACCGAAGATGGTGGCCCCAACCTGTCTTCACGGGTCAATGTACATGTACTCCTGTACCTAGAAAACTGCCTGTTGAGCGTGGACTAGACACAACCAGTCAACGACAACCTCTGGAGTGCACATCTTGCTGTTGTCTTACCTGGGTTCTCTATCAGTGAACAGAAATACCATTTGGACCATGATTCCTTTTATCAGGGCCATTTTCTAGAAACTGGTATGCAAAGGTTTTTCGCCCTGCAGCGAGTCCAAGACATTCAATGTATGATCCCTGTGTTTCAGGCTCTTTTCTGTGAACCATCCTGAAGCTTGTTGGTCTTCTGGCCTTACGTATCCTGATGTTGCCCAGTGCTGGTTGGTGCATGCAGGCTCTGCAGTGGCACCTCTGACTTCAGTCTGTTCAGCACTGGGGTTCCTCTTGGACATAATCCATGTGTCAGATGAGGCGGTCCGTGGCCTTAAATTGTGGATGAAGGACACCAACGTGACTTGAGGTAGTCTTTTCCCCCTTCCCCATCCAGAGCTCATAGTGTTGACAGAGATGTCAATTCTGAGATGGTAATGCCACCCAAATGAGGTGGAGATCATAGGCCATTGGTCTCTGCTAGAACAGAGGCACCACATCAATCTTCAGGAGCCACATGCTGTCTGGCTGGCTCTCAAAGCGTTTGTTTTCCATCAGAGGTAGCCCTGTGCAATTTCTGACAGACAACATAACTGCCAGACAGTATTGCACCAAACAGAGCAGTGTAGGGTAGGTCACTTGTGTTGTGCAAGGAGGCGCTGTGGCTGTGATGCTTGCTGACCCATTAGTGGATTTCCCTAACTGTCAACTATTTAGCAGGATCCCTAAGTCGAAGGTGAACAAGCTCTGCAGATGGTGTCTAGCTGACTACAAATGTTGTCTGCACTCTTGTGTTTGTTCAAAGCATATTCTCCCAATGAGGTGTGCATTGGGTAGTGCTTTACACTGCTGCCGAGATCACTCATTGTCGAGCATTTTCCGCTTTAGATTTTCAGTATCAGATTTCCCAGGGATACACGATACACCCATTGTAGGATTCTGGTCTCCATACACTTTCCTGCCTCTAACGCTGCATACCAAGTTTCTGAAAAATATCAGGCCAACAGGGCTATGCTCGTCCTGATAGCCCAAGTCTGGTCTTGGAGGTTCATGTACTCCAATCTGCTGAGTTTTCTGCTCTGCCCTGCTCCGTCTACCACTTCAGGAGGACCTCCTCTCCAAACTTCCACAACCTACATTCCCATGAATGGGAGATTGAGCGCAATCAGCTGAGTGGATTTTATTTGATTTTGGAATTGGTGGACGATTTTATCCACTCTCCTCCAAGTTTGTGATCTTGTGTGAGGACCATCGGGTCAGTCTGCTTCAGGCAAAGCTTTCTGATATTCTCATATTTTTCTATCTTTGGCCCAGCAAACGTTTGCTGTGGCACCAATTAAAGTTTATTTGTTGCCCCTTCTGGCCTTTCACTGTTTTCCCCAACCAGCCCTCTCTGTTCAAAATACTGGTTATGATGCATTTTGAAAGAGGCATATATACTTGTTTTCTCCTGTGCCCTTTAATATGCTACACTGGGATGTCAACTGCTTCCTTACATTGTTGGTGTGCACGCCTTTTGAGTCTATGAACAGCTGTTCGTTGAGGTTGGTTATACCAGAGACTTTCTTCCTAATTTCCATCACTTCTGCTTGTCACATCAGTGAACTGCAGACAGTGGCTGACATTGCAACCTCCCCATAACAGTCTTCCCAGACAAGTTGGTACTTGGGACTTGGCCATCCATTCTCTAGAAATTGTTGTCACTCTTCCTAATGGGACAGTCCATCACTCTTTCGGCTTTCTTCCCTTTGTCATATGCCTCTAAAGAGGAAGAGAGGCTTCACTGGTTGTATCCCAAGACGGCCATTATTTTTATATGAATCAGACAACGGTACCACAAGTGGACAACCAAGTCTTTGTTGGATTTTCTCAGTGCACAGAAGGAAAGGGTAGTCAAGAAGCAGACCCGTTTGAGATCAATCTTCCCCCTTATCAAAACATGCTATGCCTTGACCAAGAAGGAATCTCCTGAGATCCTTCATACTCATTCCACTACAGCCAAAGCTCTACCACTTTAGCTAAGGGTGTTCTGGCACTGGTTCACTGACTGGCTGACATCTACATCTTTTTCAAGGCACTACTATATTGACTCTCAAGCCTCCAGGGAGGGTCATGTTGCCTGCTCAGTCCCTCGGAACATCCTTTTGTAAAGTCCACCCCTCAAACCCACCTGCTTGGAGAGTACTGCTTTTGTATCTATTCAGAATGTGGGGAATCTGTGGTTAGAAGTAGCCACCAGTAGAATCTGTTACCTTCGGTAATACTGTTTATGGTGTATCCTCTTGACTGTAGATTCCTCACTACGCTATCTCCTCCCCTTAATATGGAGTGGACTTCTCTGTGCTAATAAGGTTCCATGTTAGATTTTGCGCTCAGTTCTGGTCTATTACTGAAGCTGCATGTCTAGGGGCACAAAATGCTTGTTAACTGAGACCAGTGATCAGCATGGCACTTATATGCAGCTCCACACCATCACTTCCAGAGGTGGACGAAGCTACACAAGTTTTATGGTGCCACATAATGGCATGTCGGAGCAACTGGAAAAAAGTTAATGGATCCTTTCCGGTGGATTTCAGAAGGTGAAGCATCTGCGTTTAGATAGAGTATCAACCAGACAGGAATTATTGAAGTTAAGTAATTTGTGTTTCCACCACCTCACCTAGTCAACCATATGCAAGTGGACCTTGTGCTAGATGTGGAGACTTTCACTACTGAGAAGTAGGGACTCCTCCAGAGCGCCATGCTTTCCCTTCACTGAAGTATTCAACCACATTCCCTGACCAGTACAATCCATGTTTTGTATATCATTCTGCTCAGAATATCAGGATGGCAGTGCATTTCCTGGTGAGACATCCTAAACTCCTACTAACATTATTCACCTTGTGAACTTTCAGGAAAGCAGGACTGGGCATAGAGATCAGTGGCTTTTCTCCTGCCATTAGACTTTCTCTCCACATACCATGGAGCTCTTAACCTTGAATTTCATTAACTAGGTTCACAAATCCTTGGAGTCCTTTTCCATGCCCTGTGTTGTGCTCCATTCCAAAGTATTCCCAAAGTAGTATTGAACCAGTGTTGCTCAAACTGTTCTAGAATGTATTCAGTTCAGACCCAACCACTGCTTAAACCCTTAGTCATGAAACATGTTTACAGAGGTGGATAGAAGAATAAGAAAGGTCCAGTCAAGGCTTGAGGTGGCACAAATTCCATTCTATAATCATTTCATTTTGTCTGTCTACAAAATATCTGAGTGCTATTTCTTGCACAGTGGGGTAATAAAATATCAAAGAAACAAAAAGGTGGTGGAGGGTCCAGAGGGGAAGTGTTTTTATAGACCAAATGGTACCTTGTCCCCCGGCTAGACAATTGAAAACACGGAAGATACCAAAAGTCTGAGTTAGATAGATTCAGTGGAACCTGAATAGTGTCCCACATTCATGCTGAGACCACAAAGTTAGTCCAGAAAAATAACATTGTTATACCAAGAAAAAAGAGAGGGAGAGAAGATACAAGGTGTGAAAACTAGAAAAGTACCCATCAGCCCACTCAAAAGTGGAAACTCGTCATCTGGGTTGTTTACGTTGGAAAATGGTGTCCAGTAGGCTCCTCCCCAGGAAGGGCCTGAGGCTGCCTAATGTTGGACCCACTGGTTGAACAGTCAACCAAAGAAGATGACAGTGTGTAAGCTGAGGGGGCAAAAGTTGCAGTGCTCGAAATAAAGAAAGGAAAATAATCCAAGTGATTTAAAAATACCTACTTTGATGTCATAAGAAAAACTTAGCCGGGTCGCTTGCTTATTGCGCCTGATTGTGCTCTTGTGTTCTTGGATGCGCAATTTAATCTTTCTCGTGGTCATTCCTATATACCTTAAGCCACATGGGCAGGTGATCTGGTAAATGACCTTATCACTGTTGCAGTTGGTGTGGCGTTTAAGTAGCCACGGTCGAGTGGTACCTATGTCAACTGAAAGAGTCTTTCTTGTTTGGGGGCACAATTGGAAATTGGAAACTGGTAGCAGATTTCCTATCACACCACATTAAGTAAGTGTTGCAGTAGTACATCAAAGGTCCTGACGAAAGCCGGTAAAGGCTGAAACATGTTGACCGAATAATACACATGGTAAATAGCAATTCCTTGCATGCTATTATTACACTGCTTTTAATTATACCACCTTGATGGACAGACCTAATAAAGTTTTTCTTATGACATCAAAGTAGGTATTTTTAAATCACTTGGATTATTTTCCTTTCTTTATTTCGAGCACTGCAACTTTTGCCCCCTCAGCTTACACACTGTCATCTTCTTTGGTTGACTGTTCAACCAGTGGGTCCAACATTAGGCAGCCTCAGGCCCTTCCTGGGGAGGAGCCTACTGGACACCATTTTCCAACGTAAACAACCCAGATGACGAGTTTCCACTTTTGAGTGGGCTGATGGGTACTTTTCTAGTTTTCACACCTTGTATCTTCTCTCCCTCTCTTTTTTCTTGGTATAACAATGTTATTTTTCTGGACTAACTTTGTGGTCTCAGCATGAATGTGGGACACTATTCAGGTTCCACTGAATCTATCTAACTCAGACTTTTGGTATCTTCCGTGTTTTCAAGGGTAATAAAATATCGCCACATTTATCATTGTTTGAGGGAATGTTAGAAATGTGTGGTGAGCATGTTGCGGTCCTGCACCTTCAGGGGGACTCTGAATGAGCCATATTTCTTTCAGCTTGAGGAAGCATTGTTGACAATAGCAAGTCCTATTTAATGCAGTGACTGTAAGGAGGATCACACATCCATATGTCAGCCTGAAGCATCCGCTATCCAGTCCGCTCCTTTAGGAAGTTCCTTCAAGGGAAGTAAAAACATCTAGAAAAGTATTGTGTAATCTTTTTCTAAGCATTTTTGTTATGGTTTTAGACCTCGGCTCTCAACCTGCCTTCTGAATTGGTACTTTATTATTTTACTGTTTGATTTTTCCCTTTGAAAAAATTGGGTTTTCTTACTTCACTTATTTCTGTACTGTCATTTAAAGTTTTTTAATAAAAAAAGAATGAAAAGTAAGCATTATAAACCCCATTCAATGTTTAAGGCTTTATCTGTGCATTGTTTTTATTTCCATTAGTTAGTTACGTAGGCCTGGGGAACACTAGTTGCCGTAATAACGAAGTATCACCTTGTTGAGAGGTTGTTGTCTGAGAACAATGTTGAACTTTTTATCCATTCGGATCCTATGTTGAAATATTACTTAAACTGAATTTTACTATTTTGCTGTTTTAAGGCATCTCTATTTTGTTGCAGAGTTAAATTAAGACTCTTTGTTAAATGTTGGCAAGCCTTCAGTAAGGTGTTATGGCCCTGAAAATGCTTGGATAATAGGCTTCCTGATCCCAGTCTTTTATTTACCAAACTGGGGCTTGGGAATATTCTCCATATGTTTGCTGAAGAGGCTAAGGAAAGATGTAGCTTGCCTTATGAAGCACCTTTCCTTCTCCCCGTTCTATATGAAATGTTTTACATTAGACCAATCAGTGCATGGACACGGATACCATATGTGGTAGTAAAGTAGACATGCACAGAACACTCAGAAGAGAGAAATTGTTAAGAAAGGTTTAAGTTAAACATCTTTTAAGATTGGTAAAAGGAGCCCAGAGTGTGGTCTTAAAATGAAGATTATTTTTGTATATGAATGATCTATCTGGGCTGTATGTTGTCAATAGGTTGTCATTTAGTGAAGGAATTTTCAAACTAAGTTAAAACTCAATACAGTGAGTTGACTTTGTTTTGTTCCAACAGTTTAGCACAAAGGGTAGATTACAATAATTTTGAAGTCAAATATTGCAAAGCTGTTAAACTGAGTCAAAGACCATGATGAACTTCCGATTATGGCATCTTTATCAATCACGCAAACAGATGGATGAAATAGTCTATATGAACCACACCTGAAGCTAGAACAAAATCTAGGCTTTTATGGCCCAACAACTCACCAACAAACACACGTCTAATAATACCTCACCAATCAGCTTGCTCGCATACCTCACACTATGTATGGGGATTCATGCACAGACTAGACCTCTTCTGTCGGGATCATCAGATGACAAACCACAAATGTAAAAACACAATGTGCAAATGCAAACACAGAAACACATTGCCCTCTCAAACAATGACAGACGTCCCACACTAATGCTATAGTACTCTATCGGAAACAATATGTACTCCTTATGTACGCAAACCTATAGCCACTCACGTCTGGACCTGCGCAAGTAGCAGCATTGCAACCAAATGCAAATGGTAAATAATAAGCAAACCCTGGAGGACATGAAAATGGCTAACCTGCTCACTGTGATCAATAGAAAAAAATAGAAGTTGAAAGAACGTATCATCAAGACAAAATATTAACCTACTGCTTTAGTTCCAGCCCTATGGACTCACAGCGCCCGCTAGAATCCCACTTGTGGCACACCAGAAGATGCACATAGCAGCCCAACAAGACTTTGAATCACCAGAACTCTAAGAACCCCAGACCTTTTTTTTCCAAATAGCCCTTTAACTAAAAATATGAATACCACCACTGTACAAATAGATGTCACTTACCGCGTATGTTAATTCCATTAATACCAGCAACATCCCTTCCAACAGCAGGATACCCACCCAATTATTACTGCGCTCTACAGATATGCATATCATATCAACTACAAGAGAACGGATTAACAATCATAGTCATTGCATTGGTTATGAAAAGGTCTCCTGAGATGATAATGGCATTCCTACTTTATACTCTTTGTAAACACCTTTAGGTCTTGTTTTGCCTTTTGTCTGCATGAACTGGAGCTGCAACAAGTGTAACAAAAACAAATGCATATATCCTGTCATTCCGAACTAAATTATTTTACTCCAGATAAGAGGTATCAGGATTTGGATTTCTCAGCATTAGATGAATATTGGTCATTGTAAATGAAAATAAAAAATCTTAAGTAAAAAAAAAAAAAAACCTGCAAAATCAGCACCAATAATGTGTGACCCACTCCCTCTTTTCTTAATTTTTCCAAAATCACCATTGTAACTTAATTTTGAGTAAATGCCTGAAATGAGTAATTGGTCGCCAATAGGTAGTTAAAGGTGGGGCCTTGTTTCCATGTAACAGAAACTGAAAGATGCGACCCAGATTATCCTCATTTATTTATTGTTGTTCAATTGATCTCCTTTCTGTCACTCAATAATGTGTATAGTTGTGTGAGTCATTGAGACGCGCTTTTAAGGATATCTTTTTTTATATCCAAATAAAGATTATTATTATTATTATTATTATCATAGGAAAAGTAGTTTGTTTTGCTAATAACTTTGGCACTGTTTGACGAATCTCCGCGTAATTTTCAAAATTGGTGCGACACTCTCTTCAGCCGCTGTCAAGTTTCGGGGGATCCTTCAAGCGGGGGTCGAGAAAAAGGTGGGTTCCCAAAACAAGTTTTTCCCATGCAAATTCCCATAGGGATTTCAAACACGACTACAGCTCAAACTGCTGAATTACACCCAATTTGGCAGAAATGTAGCTGTTCATGCACAACGCAAACTTTTTGTCAATTGGTGTAAAACCGTTCAGTAGTTTTTGAGCTATTAAACAAAATCCAGATTTAGATATAG
The DNA here is from genome assembly GCF_964261635.1 of Lissotriton helveticus. Taxonomy (NCBI): domain Eukaryota; kingdom Metazoa; phylum Chordata; class Amphibia; order Caudata; family Salamandridae; genus Lissotriton; species Lissotriton helveticus. The sequence continues at coordinate 1,038,709,522 of NC_136070.1, forward strand.
GAACGTGAATCCTTCAAGGATCCAACAGTCACGAGGATAAATATGATTGGCAGCCAATACTTGAACCTGGAAATGTTGTCTGTCATCTTGGGACTCTGCTTCAGCTGAATCCCAGAAAAAGAAAAGGGTCAGGGTAAGAATCCTCTGACACCCAAGCCTTGGTCTTGGGGTCCCAGAGGGTCCCCACCAAGGTAAAAAAAGACTTATTAAAAAAATTGCAGCCGAAATGTGACAGAGCTGCAAATCCGCTGCAAAATTTTAAAAATTATAAAATCAAGCAAGGTGTCCCACATTGCGGGGGTGTAAGTTATAGTTTGTTCAGGTAACTATAACTGCTGAGTTTCTAGTGTTTTGTGCGTGTGAAATCTGAGCCTAACTATAAGGTCCCTGTAACCTTTGTTTTTTTCAGTGCTAACTTCGCCGAATGAGTAGAAGGTCTTTGAATGTGGATTCAAGTAACTATAGTTGGATTTTGTGTAACCTTAAGTCGCACCTATTTAACCACATGCCAAAGTTTACACCAGTGATATTGTAACGTCTAGTTTAATAATGTAAAGTAGAGCATTTTGCCTGTTATTGCTCAGTTGGTCATGCCTTTCAGTTTAATTATCCAGAAGAGATTTTTTCACATAATATAGCCCTTCGATATATGCTGATGAAAGAATTCTCTTTATTATACTATCCAGTTTTAATTGTAGCCTGCATAATTAAAAAAAAAAATCTTTTTAATAAGTTTTGCAAATGTTTTAATAAAACATACAGTCAGAGCAGTGCTCATGCATCATTTGGAAAAAGAAATAAAGGTGATTGCCAACAGCACGATGCACGATGCCCAACATTAACAGGAAAGACAGATATGTATATTATGGCGAACACATCAAATCATGAGTCAATATCCCTAGACAGGGCGGAGCAGTGCTGGTAAGTCACACCACTGGGTGACATGCAAACGATTTAGGCATAGTGCAGTTCGAACCCAACTGGGGACATAGGGTACAACAAAATGATGACCACATAAGCCAAGGAAGGGAAAGGGGGAGTCGCTTGAGACCTGCTGCCAGATCTAATGTAGCCGGGCGGCCAAAGCTGTCTAGACTAGTGGTAATGAAGTTTTAGATCAGAGGGGCTATGTCAGCATAGGTGTCAGTACTAGTCATCACTCGCGCCAGCTGGGGGTGTACCCTGAATCCTGTCCCCAGGTAACATGTTCTGGTCCCCTGTGCGAGTGATCATTTCCTGAAGCTTGGAAACCATTGTGTCCCACTGAGGCGCTAAGGGGAATTTACGAACACCAAGTAGGTCCTCTCTACGCAGCGTCACTCCCTCCGACCTAGCCCGGTTAAGCAGGGATCGGAACCAAGCAAGCGAGTGAGGCGACATGTAACCTGCATCATAGTAGAGATTTGGTCAGTATTCTTGTTGATTGATTAATTTGAATGACAAAGGGAAGATTTGGGATTCTACTGAGTTCCTTACTAGATTATCTACATGAGAATAGTGATAGACCTCCCATGCAGCCTCTCACTTCTGAATCAATTGGTGATAAAAAGAATGTATAGATCATGGTCATTGTGGATTTATGGTGGAAGTCCTCATGAGTGTCACTGACTCCACCCATAATTGACACCCAAATGTGGGAATCTTGAATTGTCTCAAGCTGCAAAACGATTTTGACAGTAAAGTAATTGGTTTAATTTAATTGCACTTAATCTATGACTGGATTCAGAAAATATTATAGTTGAGTATATAGCTCAGTTAGAAAAATTACTACTTGTATCACCACTCGCAATACTACTGAATCTGAACATCCTCTTATGACCATGCTATTGGCAGACTCAAGATAGTCAATCAAAGAGTTCCGCACTGTGGTGTTCTTAGGAATTGATTAGCAAAACAAAAGTGCGCAGCCCCTATGCCATTCTGTGTGTTTAGTTAATTCTTGTTACATTTAAGATTAGTGAAATCAAATATTTGTTGAGCGCCAGATTGGGCACTAGAGAATTGTTCTGTGTCCTTCTAAAGGACATTGGTTTTCAATATCCTACTGTGCCATAGAATCACTAGAGTACTCTGAAATCTTAGTTAGTTTTTTATTCCTGCCTTCAACTTTGAAGATGGTGGAATGGCCATTTTTGGTTCAAGGATGTTTTTGGACCATTGTATGGGTAGGTTAGCCTCGGAGTTAAGTGCCTCACTTATATAATAACATCCTGAATGACAGACAAATACTAATACCGAATGGGAGACGATTAGTTAGAAGGCCAAAAGAGGACGTGAATATCTTCAAACAAAACGTTTCTGACTTCTAATTTCATACTCCAACTCTTGCATTTTAGGTTACACAACCAAGTCATTCATGAAATATATTTTTGTTACCCCATTCAAAATCATTGATCTTGGCATGCATAACCAGGGCAAATGCATCTTACAAAGGGTTGAGATCAAGTACATCTCCTCTGCATTACAATATATGTAACTGTGAGTAAAAGATTCAGATAAGGTGTCCCTCCCGCAACATTGCTTGGTCTACTTGATCTCACTTGGACGTCAGAGATGGGACCAGAAGATTTAATGACCTGGCTCTTTTTTGTGGCCCAAAGGAGGCTTGCCTCAGAAAGTATCAAAGTTAAAACATGCCCCCAAAACCTACTTAATTCGGCAAGGTTTTCACATGTGACCCATCTTTACCTGCCTTAAGTGGCACTGAAATCTCTTAAGTAATACCACCAAACTGGCAACTCTTAAATTGGTAAGTCATCACACACCTAGAGGCGGCAAACTGGCAGCAGCCAATTCAGGACCATGAGTTGTCTGAACACAGGAGGTTGTGCTTAGTAAAAGAAAGAGCCACTTGTACTGATACTTAAGTCTTAATGACCTTGTCTAGATGCAGTAAGTTGTAATTTGACAACAGTTATATAACGCCTTAACCGCGGCTGCAATTCCGCCGCGGTGCGGGCGTTCTAAAGGGTGGGTGGCGCTGCGTCAGCCAACGGTCGTTCGCAGCACCAAGGAGGGAGTGCACGGAACGGGTTAAAGCATTCTGACTGAGGGTGGATTTTTGTATTATTCAAGTGGTAACACACTATGTCTTAAAACCATCTGAAAAGATCACTTGAGTTAAGCCTAGAATAAAGTGATCTTAATGCAAAGAACCCAGGGTACAAGCTGTTTCATACCTGAGCAAAATTGGTTCATGCCCTGATTATTTCCTATGCAACAGTTCATGGATTGACATAAACCCATCAGTACTAGATTCTTTTGTTATCTAATCTCTACTGTCCACCAATGGGGCCAACATCCAGGTAGATTTCCTTTGATTTTCACAGTTCCACCTTCATAGCCCCATGTAATGTAGTATCCCACTGATCAGCAATTGTTGAGATACAGAGGGATAAATCATGCAAGGAATGCTTTGGAAGATGGCTACGTTGTAATGGAAATCTTTGTTTGCAACTGTGCTCTCATTAATTGCATACTTGATTAAACCTTCAGTCCATTCTTAGGGAGACCGCGTTTACTTATGATCATAATAACATCTTTAGTTTGAAGCTTCTCTATCATACGTCATATTCTTTTAACCCTACCTACAACCATTTTACCAGATAGTCTTCATTTGATCCAACCCTTAATTATTCATCTCAAGTCATCTAACAAAATGTTTGTAATTGATTCTTAAATTCTGTTGGGAAATGTTGAAGGCTGTGCTGCAGAGAGCTACCTTATTCCAGTCCGTCAAACCGGTTACAGACAAAACTGTTACACTATGAACAATGTCCTTGTGGAGCAGTTGGTTCATCGTGCTCTCTGCAAGCGATGTGTAAGCTATATGCTTGTTTAATTGATTTTAAAATATCCTTTGGTTGAGTCTATAGAGGTATTTGATGGCCAAAGTTAAGCAACTGGAGTATCCCGGATTCTTTCCTAAATCCTTTTATCACCTTGTACTCATCTTTACAATGTGATCTGTACCTGGATACAGCCCAAGGCTGTTTAGAAATGTTCTAATTTCGAGGAAAAAAACTGAGAGGGGGCTGAAGCAGGGGGTTGTTTTCATCCTTTATTTTCAGTCTTTACATGACAGATAGTAGGTGCACTTGCTAAAGTTTGCTTTTTTCTACTGAAATTGAATGATTGCCATTTCATTTTTTGCAACATGCTGACAACACCATTTTGTTGTTTTGTTGGTGTTCTCACAGCCTTACATACTTAAAACATTCAAAACCATCTACAAGTTAATGTTTTTGAGTCCATGGTAATGGTCTTTCAACATAGCATCTGTCCCAAATGCACATTAATGATTGGTCCACTGTATAACTATCTTTGTTTGGAAAAGCAGACGAGGCAAAATGTGTATTTAAATAACTTGAGAAACAAGTTGAATTCGATGATTTATGTATTTAAGCATTGCCACATTTGTTTCGAAGTTCCTACAGTTTCCCCAATCATACCTTGGGTTTCAGCAAAATTGATTCTAATGCCACCCTACCACCACATTGTATTTCCGTCCAAATTGGCATAGTCGCTGAACATGCACAGGCTCCTGTTTTTAAGACTATAATTCTGTTGCTGCAGTCACCCTCATGTTCAGAGATATGTTTGCAACAAAATTTATTGCACCATGACTAATATGTTACGAGATACTTTCTGGCTGCTTCTTTTGGACTGAATTGTGCCCCTAGTGGAAAACTAAAAGTGCAATTGTGGGCAGCGATCAGAGATTCCACCGGCCAATTATGGCAGGGCGACTCATCACATTACTGTTTGAGTATCTGTGGTTCTCAACCAAATCTATCCAGGTTTTTAAATCACTGACCTTTAAAGTGTTGATAACATATCGCATATTCATGACTATGACGATTTGACAGGATGGATACAAGGTTATTGGAGATAGTTATATATCCTTTTCTTTCTTCCATACATATATCAGTAACTTGGTAGGCATGCAAGACATAGCTGTATTCATTTACTATTTGCTTCCTATTTACGAAGCAAAGTCAAACTGGTCTGCCACACGTTTACTAGTCTTAAATGTTACCTGTGCCTATTAAATAAAGAAACTTGTGTACACTTACTGTTCTGTTCTGTTGCAAGATAGAAAGAAATTGTTTAAATCTGCATTTAAAAATTATAATTGTAGAACATGACCGGCGTCCCACATGCTTGACGTTTAGTAGCCAGGAGTTGATCATGTCCAGAAGGGTGATTAAATTTGTTGACATAGCTTTAACAGTATTGGTTGCCCCCTAAAAATGCACTTCCTCAAACTGAATTGTAGACCTTTGTGTTGGCTAATCTACTGTGAAGACTTTTCTTAACGCTTAAACATATTTTTGTTCTTTTAAAGGAAAAGGATTTGAAACAATATATGGATGATTGTGGCAATATTATGAGCATTCAAAATGTCAAGGTAAGACAAACTAATGCATTTGTCTAATAATGGTCTAGAAGCTAACAAGTGCTTAACATCTGAAATGTTGAGATTACATTTGTCAATGCTTTGTGGGCTGCTGGCCTACAAAATGTAAATTGTTGTGATTATTAATACTAGTGATCCATCATTGTGGCAAGAAAATGAGTTGATTCAAATTTATAAGAAAGGAGAAATAACTGATCAAACATCCTATCAGCCCAAGTACTGCTGGTCAACCTTGGAGACATTAATTTATATAGACTATTTCTTTCCTTGACACCATGGATTCCAGGGTCTCTACTGGAATACCGTGTTAAAACACTTACAATTGAAAAGTAGGGCTACTGAACATGAGTGATGTCATATAGTCTCAAAGGTTAATGGAAATTTTGAAAATCATTGTACATCAGTCGAAGAGCGTGTGCGGTACCTTATTTACCTGTGTTGTATCCCCACTTGTGGGGAGACCACACAGTTCTGTCTGTCAATTAATTGTACATTGAAGATGATGGTTTTAGGAAATATGCAAGTGTTATTTAGGCAATAGGCTGGCAGCTTGGCGTGTTTGGTTTGTACAGAGTGGTGAGACATGCAGCTTCTCCCTGAATCTAGAATGTTGAAGACGTCTGACTTTGTTTAATATTATGATAGCCAACCTAATTCTGTTACTCTTTTCTCCTTGAAGCTACCCTACACAGGTCGATGTGAAATTCTGTAAAACCCCTTTAAACGCTAGTACCTGTTCTGCAGGCTTAAATTCATAGAGATTCCAAAAATGTAATTTCTTCTGTAGTTCCATTTTTTAGAACAACAAATATGGGATACTTTGCTGTTGATCATTATTAGTGGTTGGAAGTCCGTGAAAAATAGGATTTATGGAAATACAAATACCCAAATCCTACTGTTGGTCGGGGAATTTACCTACAAAAAGGTTACAAAGTTATCGATTTAGCACAAGCTTGCTATTTCCTTTGGTGTGGATAACATTTAGTTAGGTAATGGATTACAAATCAAGGATTAAGTTTGCTAATTTAAGTTTGCTAAGCTACTAGAATTAATAGATACATTAGCATAATACTTCTACCAAGCCATAATAATGTTTTTGTACCAATGAATTTTTTGCTGTTTTAGAAACAGTTCAGTAAAATAATTGTATAATAATGTTAACTGTGCATTTTATAATTCATGTAAAGATATTGTATTGTTTCTATTATAGACCATGTATTTAGTGTTTTATTTGATTACTGTAGCTAAGACCTGATGATTAATTAGTTTGCAAATGTCTTGAGACAATAGTGGTGTGTTGTACCAAATTTGCAATAAAGATCTAAAGTTCATTCGTGAAACATGCTTGGTATCATAAAGCATTGCTTCTGGGAAAGTTTACACCTGAAGGCTGCAGAACATAGAAATATTAGGAAAACGTCACTAGAAAGCTAGGTTGTCATAAAAGCGCTGATAAAGGAAGCCTAAAATTGAAGGCTTCTTTTATGTGGTGGAGATATATCTCCCTGTCTCTCTCCTCTTTCATACATTTTCTTTAAACCAAGAAATGGGTCACCGAGCTGGTTTTAATGGAATACATTTGTCCACAGACTTTTGCTGTAAGCCTTTTCTGCTAATACGATTCTGTGTGGAATTGTTGCAGTGTTCACAGGAGGTATTTTATTTTTGGATATCTAAGAACGTATTTGATCATTATCAACCTTTGAAAAGATATCCGATTGTTGATGAAGGAGACTGCATGTTCCAGCTTGAAGACCCTTAACTGTAAACGTCAGTAGTATTCTCATTTGAAGGCATTACACAAGTTGTTATAGCACAGCACATCTACACTATGCATATGTTTTTCAAAATAGTAGAGATGAGTCAGTGTAAAATATTGCCCTTGCGAAACTAAGCTCAGCAGAAACCACTTTAGAAAAATAATCACAGTACAATATGCAAAAAAGTATAATGGAGCAATGCCCATAATCCGAGTACAGATTTCGCAGTGTTGCCAAAATGAGCAAACCGTTTTATCCAGTGAATGCATGAAGCAAACTTTTGTCATGGGGTTGTGGTCCACAATCTCTACGAACGGGGGCTGGAAGTAGGAGTGGAAGACGTGGTTTCAAGATCGAAATACCCTCTAATTTGTGCACACAGACAGTCTTACATGTTTAAGGGTATTCGCCAACTCCTCATCCTGACAAGTGCAGGCGTTCATTCTTTTCCATGGTTGGGAAAATTAATTTGAAATTACTGAGCAGAATTCCTCATCAGCAAATGTATGTGTATATATTTGCTCATTCCAAAATGGAATTCACTGAATTTTGATAGGTGTACATTTTCTAGACCTGCTAAGGTGATTTTTTGTGAATACATGAGTCATAAATCTGCATTAATTCAATGACATGAACCTGCAAATGTTTTTTTCAATAAAAAATGTACACAAAATATTTGCCGCTTGAAAAAAATCTTTGCTTGACTCTTGTGCACATTTAAATGTCCTATGACATAATTTAATTAAACTTGTTTGATGCATGCCAATATGTTTTTAGTAAAGAAAAAGATTAATAATGAAGAATCTTTTCAAAACCATTTTGGGTAACATTATGTACAAAATTAAAATAATTTAGTGACCCATTTCTCAAAGAAATCTGACAATATAAACACATATATTTACATTCTTTTTAAAGCATTATGCTTTCAGGCATGTGCATTTTTTGCATACTATCAGCATTCTGGGAACATTATAAGTAGCTTCAGACTGTTAATTTTTCCAAAAATGTGCACACGTTTTTTTCTACTAGAATCACGGTCATTATTACACATTTAACTCACTGCATTTACTTAGCGCACTTACAAAAATAATTGAGGCTTATTAATCAATGAATCAGTGAATTGTGAAGCGCGCTTCTCACCCGTGAGGGTCTCAAGGCGCTGTTGGTGGGGGAGCAGTTCCGGTCAGTCAAAGAGCCAGGTCTTGAGGGTCTTCCTGAAGATGTGCAGAGTGGATGCTTGTCTGATGTTGATCGGGACCTCTTTCCAGGTCTTTGCTGCTGTTTTGCTCTGTGGATGCGCAGGGTTTTGGCGAGGACGGCGCGGATCAGAGGTTTCTCTTGGGTATGTGCTAAGTGATTCTTTGATCGGGATATCGGGGTTCGATGTGGTGTACGCATATCTTGAAGGTTACACTTTTATCGAAGGGGAGCCAGTGGAGGTCTCGCAGGTGTGGGGTGATGTGTTCGTGTTGGGGGATGCCGAGGACAAATCTGGCTGCGGTATACTGTATGGTATGGAGCTTGTGGAGCAGAGATTTGTTGATCCCAGCTTAGAGGGCGTTTCCATAATCCAGTCTGCTGGTTATGAGCGCGTGGGTGACTGCCTTTCTTGGTTCGGGGGGTCCATTTGAAGATCTTGCGAAGGATGCTTATGGTGTTGAAGCAGGTGGAGGTGACGGAGTTGATCTGTCGGGTCATGGAGAGGGGAGAGTAGAGTATAATGCAGAGGTTTTGGGTGTCAGAGGGCGGTGGACCACCCGGTGCTGTCCCATGCAGAAGGGGAGAGTCCGAGGACGAGGACTTCTGTCTTCTCTGAGTTGAGCTTCAGGCAGCTGCTGCTCATCCAGGTTGTGACGTCATTCATTCTTTCCTGGAAACTGAGTCTGGTGGTGAGGGGGTCCTTGGTGAGGGAGAGGATGAGCTGGGTGTCTTTGGCTTAGGATACTATGCTGAGTCCATGCTGTCTGATGATGGCGGCGAGGGAGGCCATGTAGATGTTGAAGAGCGTGGGGTACTCTGCAGCTGATCACTGTGGGTTCGGAGAGAAAGGGAGGAAGTTTGATTCTTTGGGTTCTGTCGGCGAGGAAGGAGCTGAGCCAGTCGAAGGCGGTCCCCTGTATGCCAGCGTCGTGGAGTCTGGCTGTAAACAAGCTGCGTGGGAAGTAAAAAATGGCATTCTTAATGATGTATTAGAAGCGCGGGAGGATCATCATTTTGAACAGCGCTATTCTCCCGAGTGGGTTATGTGGCAAGGTTTGCCAGCGCTTGAGATACGCTTTGGCTTTATGGACCAACGGGGTAATGTTCAGCGCCCATTCCAACTCGGGAAGCAAAGCGACCCATATCCCTAAATATTTGAATGACTGTCTCCTGAAGGGGATGGTGGGCTGCCAGTCGAAGCATTCCGTAGAGAGGTAGAGGGGCACTAGAGTTGATTTTGCTGGGTTAAGTCGGAGTCCCAAGACGTTCTCGAAGGCCTGGAGAACCTCAAGACATCTAGGAACAGAGCTGGCAGGGTCCGACAGGTAGAGCAGGAGATTGTCCGCATACAAGGTGATTTTGTCAGCGTAGTGGTTTCCCCAAGCCCAGCCTTGGATCTGGTGGTTGGATCGAATGAGGCAGGCCAAGGGCTCCATTGCCAGCGCAAATAGGAGGGGCGAAAGGGGACATCCCTGCCTCGTGCCTCTCTGAATTGGGAACGCCTTGGAGAGGGTTCCGTTGGGGTTTGAGTAGAGGGCCCGGACAAGGTGTCGAAATTGTTGTCCAAGACCCATCATCTGCAGGCCGTCCTCTAAATGCCAGTCCACTGTGTCGAAGGCTTTTTCAAAGTCGACAAGAGGGAGCGTGAGATGGGGTGTAAGGATCTGGCGGTTGACTAGGGCCAGGTGGAGGCGTCTTAGGCAGTGTCTAGTGCACCCGCTGGCATGAAGCCACATTGATCCGCGTGGACCATCTTATGGAGAAAGGGAGACGCTGGGCTAGGATAGTGGCATATATTTTTCATATCCGTGTTGATAAATGAAATTGTGGGGTAGTCTCCACAAATAGGAGAGAGTGGTTGGGACTTGGGAATAACGACAATAGTCGCCACGTCAGTCTCGGAAGGGAAAGGATCCGGTCTCAGCAGCTGTTGGTAGAGGTGTATGAGATGGGGAACCAGGCCGCGCAATATTCTTGGGGGAAGCCGTCGGGTCCCGGTGTTTCCCCGGCCTTCAGCAGGGAGATCGTGCCGTGTATCTCCTCTGAGGTAATGGGGGGGTACAAGTCAGCCACCTCATCCTCGGTGAGGCGAATGAGCTGGATCCCTGCCTGGCAGAGCAGAGTGGGAGGGTAGCCTCCGGTGTGCGAGCAGAGTACAACTGTGCGTAGTATTCAGCAAATGCCTGTGTGATTGCAGGTGAGGTGTGCTGGGTGGTGCCCGAGGGATCTTGAACTTCAGGGACTATTCTATTAGCTAGAAGGTAGGAAACTAACCTGTATAGCAGGCTTCAGTTTTTATCGCCCCATCCGTACACTCGGGCCACGGAGGATCTCCACCCGTCATGGCATTCTTGTAAGTGAAGTGGTCTTCCGAAGTTTTGCTGTTTCTCCAGTTCTTCTCGAGACGTCTGCAGGTGCGTCTGGCTTTTTGGACGTTGGTGGTGAACCAGGGGGCCGCCTTGGGTCACTGTCTGTCGGGGTTGCGGAGGGGGGCGAGCTTATCTGAGCAGTTGTTGATCCATCTGTGAAGTTCTTTGGCTGCAGAGTTGGCGTCGGTCGTGGTGGGGGGGTGGCTTTGCAATTGAGGTTGGTGCTCCTTGGTGCTCTTGCTCCAGTTTCTTTGCAGTGGGTGGGGTGCCGGTTTGGGTGCGGTGGCTTTTTCCACTTGGAAGTGAACACAGTAGTGGCCCGTCCAGATGGGTTGCGTGGTGTGACTGCAGTGGATGTTGTTGCCTCCTGCGAAGACTGAGTCAAGGGTGTGTCCTACCTTGTGGGTAGGGGTGGTGACTAGTTGTTGTAGGCTGAGGTTGTCCAGGAGGGTGGCGGAGGTGGGGTTGCTGAAGTTATCGAGGTGGAAGTTGAGGTCTCTGATGAGCATGTAGTCCATGGAGGCAATGGCGTGGGGCACAATGAGGTTGGCAATGGTAGTGGTGAATGCGGTTCGATGTCCGGGATGTCTGTAGGCGAGGGTGCCTCGTAAGACAGTTCTGGAGCGGGTCTGGAAGTGGAGGTGTTCGGTGGTGGACGGGGAGTCGCTTGTTCTGGAGGTGGTGAGTTGGAGGGAGCTCTTGTGTGCGATGGCGAGTCCTCCTCTTGGGCGTTGGGGGGCCATCCTTCCTCTGGATCTTGTATCCGTCGGGGATGGCGGTGGTGATGTCAGGGGCGGAAGTGGGGTTGATCCATGTTTCCGTGAAGAAGGCGCCGTTTGGCGAGAGGGTGTCGGAGGTCCCAGAGCTCTACTGCCTGTCTGTGCAGGGAGCGCATATTGAGAAGGATGCATCTCAGGGCTGCTGGCGTGGGGGCGTCGGCCGTGAGGGTGGTGAAGGTTTGTCGGCAGGAGAACTGGCTGTGGGTGGTGGCTGGCGTAGACAGATGGTTGTGCGAGGAGGGCAGCAGTGTCGCAGCGGTCGGTGATTGGAGAACCAGGATCGAGTTGCGGATGGACACAGACAAGCTCTACTTTGGCGTGCCGGCAAAATGGCTGCGCAGCTCACGCCTTTTAATAGGGAGGGGGGGAGGGAAGAGCAGCTGGGAGGTGGGACTAACCAGCAGGGGGGAGGGGTCGCGGGGGCAGCAGGTGCGGGAAGGAAACGGGCACGGAGCACGCCAACAGGCCAGAACAACAGGAAAGACCGAAAAACAGATAAAAAGGCACAATAACAAGACACTAACAAAGGTAGAAAAAACGCTTACAAACAGAGGCAGAGAGCCGCGGACCAGCAGAAGAGCATGGCTCTCCCACTGGACCACCAGGGATGAGGCGCAGGTATGAGCCTGCGGATGGAGGAGGGCCTCAAACACTACCAGCTCAGAGGTCAACTGGGTCAGCGGCACAACAGCAGAGCTGGGAGAGAGAGCAGTTCTCTGACCAGGAGGTCAGAGATCTTGCTCTGACACCCGAGCAGCGGCAGCCTTTAAATAGGGACATTGGGGAGGGAAGCACAGCTTGGAGGTCGGAGCAGAAACCGGCATGGGGGAGGGGGCACGGGGGCAGCAGCGACTGGAAGTAAACTGGAATGGAGGACAAAAACAGGCCAAAACAACAGGAAAGACAGAAAACCAGATAAAAACAAATAAAAAGGCACAATAACAAGACACAAAAGGCACTAACAAAGACCGAACAAGCATTTACAATGCAATAGGGCTCGCAGCATTAAAGTTTGAGTTATTGGCATTGTGTATGACAATGCGTTGCATAAAATGTTTACCAAACTTTGAATTGGTGAGCAGTGAGAGTGTGTGCAAGAGTATGCTGTTCTTGAAAGCAGTGTGGTAGAGAGTGCAGGAATTTGGGTAACCTGAGCAATGTGGATGATGCACCTCACGCACGGGGCTGATGCAGTTATTATTATTCACACAGCTCTAAAGCGCTGTATTCACCCCTCCAAGCGCCTGGAAGCGCTTTATTTCACCTAGCGCTTGGGAGCGCTCTACTGGCTAGAGCCGGTGCCCACCCGGCGTCTTCAATGCTTTAAATTGCCGTCTTTGGTCCCTGGAAGGTGCCCACCCATCGCAAAAGCAGGGATATTTCCATCTCTGCCACAGCCACTCTCTTGACCCCAGCACAATGACTGTGGGTAACTCAGACCAAGAGGTGTGGAAGAGGTGTGGCGCCGCGGCCAGGGCGACTGACGCTGGAATCTGGGGATCACGGTTCGATCCCCGGCTCCGGCGGCAGGTTAGCCCAGCACCATGTGACTCTGGGCAATAGCTTGCCTAATCTTCCCGACGGCCCCCAGCGCCTAGAGACCCTAACGGGTGATTGTGCGCTTTACAAATGTGGATTATTAGACCACTCTCAACAGCCACCTGGCCCTGCCCATATGCCCCACCCATGTAGCGGTTGCCCATGTCCGTTGCCCAGTCAAGTCTTAACCTAAGGCCAGCCTTGAGTTCGCTGGTCGGCACGACCAGTAGAGACTTGTGTCCGCTCAGCAACTTCCAGAGGGTCCAATAAGAACCGGGCTGACTTCCCTGTTCATACTACTGAAGTCATGGCAGTCAACAACACCGATGGGGGTAGACATGCCAGGGCTAAGTCAGGCTACATCACTATTGTCAACTTGCGGTGTCATCAACATGAAACGTGAATATGCTTATAATTGATGCTTCCACAATCACTCATAATAATCATATTACTAGTAATAATTAGGATTATTGATGTTCTAACTCTCTTCCCCAGGATATGGAAGTTACTAAGTGGCTATCTCCAATCACAGGCCAGCTACAGACACACCCTTTCAAGGTCACCATTTTATCCTTCTCTAACAGCGTGACACCTCCCTCTAGGTGGCTACGTCACTTTCCCACTTGTGCTGGGATTGGTGCCATCTACATTCGCAGGTGACATCACCTGGCATAGTGACGTCTGATTGTCCCCAAGGGACGAAGAGAACAGGTTGCACACAAAAATGATATCGTGAGTTTTAACAAATCAGCGGCTACCTGCCCACCTCGCCACATGGCCTTGTCTAGCATTATCACATATGCAGTGTGGACGGCAAAAATGCGTGGCACACCCTTCACGAGAGCGGCACGCCTTTCACCACAAGCGAAAATGCTGAGGCAACATTAACAACGAGAGGCATCGTATATTTCTCGATATCTCCCTATGCACAAGCAGTGAGCACCCGTGTGCTGGCCCGTCAGACACGTTCAGTGTGTGCACCTTATGGTACATGACAATCCTCTCTTGTTATTTATTTTCACATTTTCCATACAGGCGTGCAGCGATTTTTGTTCTCACAGCTAGCGTGCACCGTGAACGCTGCCAGTGCGCCCGCGGCGGCTGCTGTAGCCTCTTCGCCACCGATGACTTGAGGAGAAATAACCCCTCTCTCCCTTGACACTAGGAGGCGAACGACCAGGTTGTATTTTATTTAATTCCTGGGAGCCAACCCCGAGATTGTCCCCGCCGCCGCCCGGCCCGCAGTAGGAAGTCAGGCAGGCCGGGGGCGGGACCGAGGGACAACAGGAACTCACCGAACTTCCTCCGGAGGAGAGGAGCCCCGCCCGCGGCACCAGAGCAGCTACCGGAGGAGTGCTGAAGGGAGCGAGGCTCCCGCCTGGAAGAGAGAGTCTCGCCGGTGCAAGAAACCAGGTGACGGCCTCCACCCGCAATAGGAGTCCCGGTGAGTGCGAGCATCAGGAGGGGGTCCCAAGTGTGATGTGTGTGCCCGTGGTCCCAAGTTAGCGCATGCGTGTGTGTTAGGGCAGCTTTCCAAGAGACAGGAGCTGGCTAGAGCGAGCGCGTTCTCGTGCGCGTGGCCCGCACAAATCGCCTTCTGGCAGAGGAAATGCGCGCGGCCAGGTGCTGTCTCCTGGAAAGCTGAGCCGGTAACAATAGGGTCTCTGGCGAGACCGCGCTTCGCGCGGTTAACGTCACGAGCCCTAAAAAACGGGCACAAACACAGAGACAAAAAGCAGCGGATGAGCAGAAGAGCAAGGCTCTGACTGGACCACCAGGGATGAGGCGCAGGCAGGAGCCTGCGGGTGTAGGAGGGGCTCGAACACCTAGCAGCTCAGAGGTGAACGGGGTCAGCGGCAGCGGCACAACAGCAAAGCTCTGCTTGGGGAAAGAGCAGGTCTCTGACCCAATCCTTTCACTGATCTGCACTGTGGTATTGTAAATTGGAAGCCAAACTTTTTTTTGCTGCAAAGGGTTGTGCCTACTTCTGCTCCAAACATGTGGTATGGAGGTACATACAAGTCCTGATGTTTATTTCATAGCATGAAAATGTTAATTCCCTACGGCTTGGCATCCGGGTATGTATGGCGTGTATCATAAGGGTTTCTTAACTGTACTGCAGAGAGCCTGTCCCTTGCCTCACCAATCGCCTTTTGGTTATTGTACAAATTTTGCACTACAATTGTACAGAGGTTTCACCAAATTCTCCTTCAACAGACGTATAACTAAGTATAGTGGAATATTCCACAAAAGACAATTTGGTTAAGTTTGTTATTTGTTTATTTTGTTGGTTTTTATTGTTTGTGTTGTTTGTTTATTTTGCACATAATATGTCAAATAAGTTACTTATTTGCAGCCAGCCACCGGAATAAAACATAATGAATGAAATGGGGCTTGTAAAGCGCAGCTGCTGCTTGATGAGAAGCGTCCTGGCGCTGAAATGATCACAGGGTAAATGCTGAGTTTATAGTTCACTGAAGAGTTGAGCCTTAAACAGACTTTCACTGGGGATATTATGGAGCTACAGTGGTAAAGAATTTCCAATTGTGGGGCTTAAAAAAGGAAAAGATTTTGCACCAGATTTGGCTTTACGTACTTTAGAAACGTACAGCAGTTTTTGTTGAACGCAGTACCCTAGCGGAGAGATACTTTAGTAACCTATTCTGAAAGTACAACAGGCCCTTAAAATGGAATGCTCTGTATGTGATCAAAGTGTTTTAAACTTAATTCACATTTTATTGGCAGCCAATGTAGTTGCTTTAAGCCGGTTCCGATACAATGCTTTTTAAGAATATTTAATTCCAGCCCGGGCTGCAGCGTTCTGGACACGCTGAAGCTGTGAAAACAGTTTTTGAAAGGCTCCCAGATAGAGAACATTAGCATAGTCTAATCTGAGGCAGTGAGAGCATGTACAATCCCCTTCCTTGTGATTAGCAGAAGTTATTTAGAAAATGTTCTGAGCGACTGTTGAGGGAGTTGGAGCTTACCCCAACTTGAGAGGCCAAAGTCTTGTGACATTGACTGGAGAGGAAATAGCAAATACCAACATTTCAGATTTATTGGAGTTAAGTTGTAAACAGCTGTTATACATCCAGTCAGCAACAGCAGTAAGATAGCTCTGAAAATCACCGACTGCATACAGTTGAAATGCCGACATAAGATGTATGTCGTCTGCATAGGATATGATATTCAGATGCCATTGTTGTGCAACTGGGACCAGTGGGGCCATACAGATTTTAAAGAGAGTAGAGTTCAAAATCGAGCCCTGAGGGACACCACATCAATGGGTCTACATTGGGATGTTAACGGTGATAAAAATACTTCTTGTTGTCTTGTAGATAAATAGGAACAAAGCCATTCTGAAGCCCTGACCCCTGTTCCTACCTTCTCCAATCCCTACATAAGGATTTTTTGAGACACTGTATTGAATACAGTGGAAAGATTTCGTAAAATGACCACTGTCTTATGACCCAGGTCAAGGTCGTTCTGATGTATTCAGTAACTTCCTAGAGGGCAGAATCATTTTAAACCCTATACAGAAGCCTGATTGAGAAGGCTAGAAACTGTTCCGATCAGCATGGTTGGTGATTTGCAGTTGACCAGGGTTTCCAACATCTTCCCTAAAATAGGGAGGAGGGAAATTGCTCTATAATTATTCAGAGTGAGTGGATCTGCATTAGTAATTTTTTAGAAGAGGCCCTACGAGAACCTTTTTTCCAAATAGAAGGCATTTCACCCTGCTCCAAAGAAAGGTTCAAAAAGAGCGTTAAGCTGGGAATTCATTGCAGTAGCTGCCTTAGGTTGTATGTGAGAAGGGCACAGATCAAGAGGTATCCAGACTTAGCTTTGTGAATGATAACTTCCAATTCTGCTAGCGAGATTTCTTTAAATGAATCAAGCAGCGGACATGGGAGATGGACATCATCAGGGGAGGTTGAGCAGCCTCTTTGAAGTTCGCAGATTTTGTTTCACTTTAGTGTGGAAAAATAAAGATAAGTCATCTGCAAGCAACTGAGAAGTTGGAATGATTGGTTTGCACACCACAGGCTTTAAGAATGCTTTGACAATTTTAAAAACTTCTGTTGGGGAATTTTCAGATGCGTCTCTTTGTTTGGCAAAATACACTACAGTAGACCACCTTTTTCACAGTCTCATAACTTCGTCTCCATTGCTTTCCAGCTGTTTATATTTACGTTTGTAAGCCTGAAGTCTAAGTGAGAACCAACCCGTCGAAGACGCAGCTCTCTTCCTAGTGTAGATTTTTAGGAGTGCCAAAGTGTTGAAACCTGACAATAAGGCGTCATTAATGGATCTGACTGCAGCGTCCATTCGCATTCACATATTAATCTTTATTTGAGAGTACAGGTTGGCTAAACTGAATCCAGATATAGTATGCCAGAGTCTAGAAGACCCTAAATCCTTACAGCTGGCAGCAGGGGCGCAACTAGACCCCTACTTCGAGGGGGGAGGAGCTAAGACTCCCAGTCAGGGCTGGCTATAGCACTGGTCACGCACGGTGCAACATTCTTTTTTGGCACCCTCCTCCATTTCCACCTTCTCCATGAATTCCCTCACTACCACTCGCCAACAATGCAACTCGTCTCTCTATAGCCTGATTCTGACAAACCTTTCATTTTTCTTATAGGGCTACTTGTAGTTTATTCACGCTCAGTTCTGTCATCGGCATGGTACACGTTCTTTGTAGCAGGCACATTAACCCTCTGCGCTGTGTGGGTGGCAGGAGTGCCCATGTGAGTGCACGGTGAGCGAAGCGACAGTGTGAGAGGAGTGACTGCAGGGTGAGTGAGGTGACCATATGAATTGGGGTGCGGAATGGGACGAATGAATGTATGGTTAGTGATGGGCTTGTTTGAGTGAGATTGCAGAGTGAGCAGTCAAGGGGACAGGTGAGTGAAGTGTCCTGTGAGTGCAGGGTGAGTAGTGTGACTGCAGGGTGAGGTACAGGGTGAACAGCGCAAGTGCATTGTGAGTGCAGAGTGATCAATGTGAGTGCAGAGTGTGTGGTATGCTCATGTGACCGCAGGGTAAGAGGAGGGAGAACGGTGTGAGTTCATGGCGAGTGGCATAAGTGATGTGTGGTCATTGTGAGTGCCGAGTGAACGGTGTGGGTGCTTAGTGATCAGTTTGAGTGCATTGTGATCGCTGTGAGTGCAGGGTGAGTGTGAAAGTGAAGGATGAGAATGAGGAGTGAGTTGTTTGAATGCAGGGTGCATTCCCAGACACTTGAAGTAACTCAGCATGTAATTGAGGGCTGGCATAGGGTTTCAGATACAAGTTAAACTATTGCTATTATGGCATTATTCAGGGACAGGGCCGGACTGGCCGTAGCGGGCACTAGGTGTTTTCACGATGGCCCGGAAGAGAGGAGGCTGGTTTTGGACCGGTGGGGGCTGTTTCTGGTACAGGGGGCCGGTTTTGCAGCAGTGCTGCAATATCGGCCCCCTGTACCAAAAGCAGCTGCAGTGTTTTCCACGCACACACCCCCAACCCCCAATCCTCACCACCTTCCCCCATGGTTGGTCCGACTCAATTGCCAAGGCCGGTTTGCGCTCCCAGTCCGGCCCTGTTCAGGGTTCGAGGGTGGAGGAAATAAATATTGTGCTCATCCTGAAACAAACTTCCAGTGTTGTGATTAGGGTTGCAAGCCCAATATATTGATGTCCCAAACATTAGAAAAATTAGCAGTCACCTAATGCTGTTTTCAGCACTTATCTGTGCATACTTGGAACAGCAAATATATATAGAAAGTGTTTTTAATTGTGTTCTTGGGCTGCCTGAATGATCCATGACTGTTAATTAAATAGAACAAAGACAGGAAAGTCACATTACAAATCAATTCATATGTTTTTATTTATAACCCTATTTAGTGTCAAGACGAGGTCTTTGCAGGCTCTTAAAACAACAAATGGCTGGTATTTTTCTTTTGGCAAACCTACTTTATATTTCTTTTCATGAAATGCATTCTCACGCTATGGCAGTAAAAGTAAAATCCAAATGTAAGGAATAGGCAGAGTGGGGGCCCAGGGGGTACCGTAAACTGGCAAACAGTTACAAAGGCATGCAAATGGTCTTTCAAACTTGGGTGCGGAAATAAGACTCCATACGCTTCTCAGCCGAGCCCACAGCAGCTCGAGCTGCAGCAGCCCGGTTGACACACACGACGTTGCACACCTGGCTGGCAGTCTGGACAATAGCATTATATGTGGAGAAGGGCACTAAAAACGGTCAGCCCAGGTGAGTTGAAGAGGTGAGCCCGTCACGACCCAAGAGTGACTAGAAAAATTCAGGTTGAGGGTATGACCCCTGATATGAGTGGCATCCTTGACAACCTGTATAAGATTAAGATCAGCCATAGATTCCTTAAACTGCTCTGTTAATCTGTTGTTGGGATCATCTGTGTGTGTATATGTTGAAATCCCAGAGAAATTGCATTGATGAATACATTCACAGACTGGAAGGAGACTTTAGGGGAAGACAGATTACTGCACCAGACAGGGAAAAGTTTTCCAATATCTTTAAGTAGAAGACCATTTCCTCAATCCCAAACCCTACAGTTTAGTAGAGGTGCATGCAAATTTTGAGCGATAATTAACAGCAATCCCACCACCAGGACCTCCAGGTCAATCTACATGAGAAATTAAACAGCCCTCTGCTATGTCCAGGATGATATCGGGGCCAGAATTCTCATTGACACAAGCTTCAGTTAAAACATTAAAAAACATAATGTCCTACACAGTCATTAAATCAGTCCCAGATTTGTGTTTTGTATTTCGGAAGCAATCTAACATTGATTTAGCATGTTTTCAATTCCTAGTGGTTAGGTGGTTGAGCACCCTTACATAACTTGGAGGGAGGTGGTATGTATTTGCAGGAGACTGTCCCAGGAGAGTCAAACAGGTTACACCACCAAAAGTTGCATTTAGAACATTGCGTACCGTGACTATCCACAAAGGAATCTGATAGCATTTCACCACAAGGGGGCATGCAAAAGGATATTAAGTCTTTACCCCAAGTCAATCTCTGAGGCTGGACTGAAGCAGAAAGGGCAGCATGGCTGGCGCTGGTCGCATTTCGGGTTCTGATGAGCACAGACGAGCTTACCTTTGGTGAGTCTTCAGTACATCCGCACAGCTACCTGCATTTGAAGGGCTGGGGAGCGCTATTAACCCCGCCCACCTCCAACCGCTAGAGTGCTTAGCTCGAAACAAAGAAAGCGGAATGGAGCGTAGTGAGGGAAAACAATCCACAACACCCTCCAATTAAGATTCTCCATCCCGCACTACCCAGTCAAACAGTTTAGCCTTCAAATAACATTTAAATGACAAAAAATAAGAATCCAGAAGAGCGCCAGAAAAAGTGCCCAGTCTTGAACGACAGAAAGTAAAAAAAAAAAAAAAATAATACGTTGTGCAAGTTCTTAAAAATTCGATTTAAAAATACAATTTAACCGCAATACAAGAACCATGAAAATATGACCTTACTACCATGCTTAAAAAGCCAATTAAACCGGTTACAAGTGTAAAAACAAAATGTTTTGCTTTCATTCTTAGCGTGTGCATAGGAATGTGGCCTTTCCAACTCAGCAGCACTGCAGACTAAGCATAAAAACATCATAGCATGTATAGAGCATCACAGATACAAAGAACAATGTACATTTGATGAAGGATTAAACCATCAAAAAAAGAAGAAATAAAAAGTCAGGTGTTTAATAGGGAAAGGGTATATATTTTTTAACTCCACAGACAAAAGCCTTAATTAAGGTAAAGTTAGGGTCATAAAGCATAAACCTTCATTGTATTTTGACTAAAACTTCATCAGGTTTGCTTTCTTTGGAGCAGGTTCATCGGGAAAAGGAAAGGGGTCTAGCAATGTCAGTGGGTTTACTAATTGTTGACTTACGACATATCGACTAGAGTTCCTCTTAGAGGCCCTTTGCTATACTCCGAGATAAAAGGAACTTAATGGTGACCCCCCACACTGTCAGAGAATGACCACGCAGCGCTCACCCTGCTGGGATAGTCGTCTCCTCTTTTATCTTGTGGAGAATCACTCATGGATTCTGTTAGAGTTTAGACTAAGGAGTGGGGCTCCAATTCGCTTCCACTCCTTTTGTATGCACTCGTCTAGTGGCTACAAAATATTGCACAAGACTAACGAGCTGCTGAACTTGGTGCCATATAGCTAGAACTTCAATCAAATTGGCCAGGGATTCTACATCAGTTTTGGTGTTGTAGAGGATGGGAGGGCAGAACAGCATCTTTCACTCATTTGTGTTTCATGCCCTGAACTGCGTCTTCAGGGCAGCAGTGGGCATGCAGATACTGGAAGGTCAGATTTACTATTCTAACTCTAAATTTAGAAGATTTGGGGAAAGAGCAACTTTCCCCAAATATCCAGTAGGCTTATTTACTATTCTACTTCCAGTCATAGAATATTTTGGGGATTGTTATAAATTCCAAAAGTATTTTAAAAAAGGCTTTAAGAGTAGTAATTTTAAATTACAGAAAGGACTACCCTGAAGGCGCAGCTCTGGGCAAAAAGCTAGGAATACTGCACCCTGCACCCGGTTTCCTTTGTCCTCCAAAATGGCTAGTTTGATCTAGATTCTATTGGTCTCTAATCAGGGAACTAGCTATGTGCTATTGTCTTCCAAGATGCGTATCATCCCATCCCCACCTAGCGTCCTCACTGCTGTGATATTGTACAAAAACCTACCTTTTGGACTCCTATCAGGATTCCATGTCTTACACAAGATCATGCCAGAAGCTGCATCTTATGAGAGCAGTGTGGCTAAATCCATGCTTTTCATTGTGCGGTTTCTATAAATGGATCTCATTAGTCCCTGCTCGGTGCTAGCATTCATAGTTGCTGTGAAGTATATGACAAAGTAAGCCTCACTTCCTCCCATTTCCTTCCTTCCATCTCACCCTTACTATCCCCGAGAGTTTAGCATTCTGCTAATGGCATTCAGGTTTTTCATTCATAAGTGTATGCTAAGTAGACTTTACCCAACAACATGGCAGTGATTTTTTTTTTTATCGGCTAGCCTTGTGAAAAAGGATGAGTAGTGAATCTGTAGAAATATTGGACAGCAAAATGCAGATGTGTATCGCACATTTGGAAGGAGTTAGTACTAAGCAAGGCAATATTTAAGCTTCTGCTGTGAACGCTATGAGCAAGTGAATGTCAGACTGCCTTCTTCAGGCATTGTGTGGGGTCCCATTCATAGGAATGGAAGTGGCAAAATGTAATTTTACGGATAGAATCAAATGATGCTACCGCCAACCTTTGGTTAGTCTTAAAAACATGATTATTTGTTTTCTTCAGATGGGTGCCATTATGAAGGGTTCACTATTCTCATACAGACAGCCTAAGCAGAACCACATGTGTTTCATGTGAGAACCATGCTTGACAAAATCACATCAACCCGGTCCAAAATGAGTTGACTACTCCTATTTTTGCTTGACTCTGGACACAACGTGAAGCAAGCCCTTTTCGCTGCCTGGAAGAGCATGGATTGATCATCTGTTAGGAAAAGAAATTCATGTATGCCTTGCTCCCATCACCAATATCCTACAGGGTTGTGCATAAGAAGAGAACTCTGAATTATTCTCGTGGCTTCCAGGCTGCACAGTAGTTTTTTTTTACATTGGAACTAGCAAATGTTCTCCACATAAGGATTGAGTTATTTTGTAACAGAATGACCTGGTCCTAACCCCATGTTCCCAGTCACTCAGGAAAGCAGTTGGCTCGGGACATATAACTTACAGCTTGAAAGAAAAACAATAACCCTCCGGTATTCTGTTTTCCACTGGGCTCATAGGGTACCCATTTGTTTTTTTGCAGATTCTTATGGGCCACAATGGGCCTGTTTCTATAACTGCTGAGTAGTGCTGTTTCTCCATTTAGAGCAAATGTAGTGGTTTGCTCCACTTCCTACCCTGACACCACATTTGGTTTGGGATTTAATTGTTGTACTTTGTATTTTTTTTGTCCATATGCGATTTGAGCCCATGACATCTTAGTGAAAAATATGGTGGCATGGAGCATCACTTATCTGATTGCAGGGATCCCAGCGTGGGTGGTTTGTGAGATTGTTACTTTGTGAAGAGACAAACAGTTGTTTCCCAGAAATAATGTTGTTCTCAGTACCCATTTCTTCTTGTTTTACTGATGGTTCTTTTTGTTTTCACTATGAATGAGGTGACAATCAAGCTAATGCTCTGCAATGTCCATGTTAATACTCACCCCCCTATTCTTGTTTACTGTTACCCTAATTTCGGTCACAGTGTAAATCTTCCTCGAGTTTATTCCCTCCATCCTTGCCCATGGTAAAGCCTCTCGAGTGACAGATTGGAGTTAGCTGCCTATGACCACCCTCACTCACCTCCAACATACAGGAGGACCCAACATTGCTTATTGTTAACCTCTCTACATAGATAACATCTCTACCTTCACCCTGCCCTCCCATGCGCAATCTAGAACTGTTCCCCCCTCTACAATGTTTGTATATTTAAATCTGTTTGTTTCTTTTCTCTACTTCTCTATTTTCATCACTCTGCACATATCTTGAAAATTAATCTGATACTTAAGAAAACATATGTGCCACAAGCTTTAATTATCGATTATGTGTCATTCGCATAAATTCTCAATGTAAAATGTGTTTTAGTTGAAAATCACAATAAAGATGGTTTAAACAAATTATGAGACACCGGTCCATTCCACCTGGTCCCTTCCAATCTAATTAGTAACCAAGTCAATAAATGTTTTCTGTCACCCTACAGATCTTTTTATTCCAGTTGTTACGGGGCTTGGCTTACTGTCACAGACGGAAGGTTTTACATCGAGACCTCAAGCCGCAAAACCTTCTCATTAATGACAAAGGAGAGCTGAAACTGGCTGATTTTGGTGAGGCAAACTTGAATGAATCTTTTAATTGTGATCTCACCATCTTTTGCACAGTACACAAAGATGTCTGTAGAAGTAGCTGTCAAATGATGTTGATTTCAAGCATGCTTGTTTTGTGTTTCTCAATTTTACCATGCCGAACGCCATTCATGCTCTTAACCCAAATACAAATTCACAATTATGAGATCCGTTTTTTCTCATTCTTGCTTCTGAAATCATATATTTTAAAATATTGATAGTAGTAAGAACAGCAGTAATAATTAAAGTAATTATACAAAACCTGTGTATGTTCCAGTGGTCAGTTATGTTGTGATATGATGGAGAGTGATAGTTTTTATGTATTGGAAGGTTAATGTTGTTGAGATGACAGCAATAGCAACAAGTCTTTCTTATTTTTTATATTAATTTGAAAAAATATGGCACTTTGTCCCAAACCTTACAGAATAGTGGGCTTTAAGAACATCTTAAAAAGCAGTCATTGGTACAGAAGGAGATTGAGAGGTTGCCTGCTAAGGAACTAATACTGGATAATACAGTCCAGATGTAGTAGAGCTTAGAGGAGCAAATAGCAGGAACACAGAGTTGAGATAATATGGGAGAAGACGTTTTGCATACTTTGAGAACTTGGAAGGAAAGTAGTTTGTAGAAAAAATGCGGCAGCACGGTGAGTCACTATAGACAAGTTGGGTATGGAGAGGCGAGTGCACCACCAAAGTAATTTTCAACAAGAGGCAAGTCTCACATGAGGAGAAGTGTAGTACGTATTGTCTAATCAAGACAAACAAGAATAGAGGTAACTTTCTGCTGTTACTATATAAATGGCAAATTTGTCAATCCAGTTAAAAGGGATAATTAAGAGAATGATTTATGTAAAGGAGACCATTGAAAGAGAATAGTTATACAGATATAAAAAAGCAATTAGAGGGCAGAGGGTGTTGGTTTGGGATTTTTATCAAGAGGAGGGACACAACTAGATATAGAGTCTGCAGCAATACAATGGGACAGATATAACAGAGGAAAATAAGCAAATGATGCAGAAACTGAGATGAAGGCAGAGTCAGCAACATTGGACTAACAAGTGGGCTTACCTATATAATTCTGGTGTCTGTATCTAGTTTGATGCCAGTTGGCCTGGTATGACATAGGTTTAAGTGAGAAAGTTGGTAATGTTCATAAGTTCCCCCTGAAGGATTAATAGTAATGTGCTGCTTAACTTGGTAAGTTGAGGAAGCATGCCTCAACCAGATTTTTGGAGCTTGCATGGTTAGTCAGTGCATTATGATTCATTGTATTGACCTTTGAAGAATTAAAGTTGAGTCTATCCTCTGAGATTAATCTCCTGACCCGAACTTTACTATTCGGTTCCAGAAGGAGACCTCTCGACCCATTGACCTGTTTTACCATCTAGAGATTACTGGTTCCTTCTGGAGAGTTTTTACATATTGCTTTGGTAACGCACCCAAAAAAATAATGGCTGTCTTTTCCGATGATCTTTTGACCTTATACGAAAATGTAAAACATATTTAGTTACCAAACCGATTGTACCAGATCTCACTTTCATTTTGTTATGAAACCAGAGGTAATATCGGCTGCATGGTATCCTGTGTATATTTGTATAACTAATCTTTACCTTGCTAAGGATTAGGATTAACTCAGAAAGGAAAAACAGTGGCACAAATTAGATCATCCGCTTTTTGAGTTGTTCCTGATGCTAGCTTGCTTCCTGGTTAACTGATATAGGGTTAGCAAATACCTACTCCTGTAACATGATTATACTTCTTTTTCTATTGCTGACCCACTATATTGTGCCTGTAATTTCTGATGTTCAGTTTAATTATGTGAGTACAACCTGTAAACCTTGTGCTTACAAAGTAGGGCCAATCCCGTATCCTTCTGATGACCGCTCCAAGACATGCAAGGCAGGGTTTAAAATTATATAATGTGGTCACCGTTCGTCCACACTGCGACCTCACGGTAGGTGAACCGGCGACACACCCGGTTATCCACACTATTCTGCACATGGGTGCGGTGCGTCACCTGGTGACTTGGATCTATAAAGCCAAAAGGGAACTCGTAAACAAACCACTGCAGGACCTGCGGGCCACATGGGAAGACGATTGCGGGCGACAGTTCCATGACAGGGAATGGCTCAGAGCGCTAGAATTCCCGAAGAAAGTGTCTCGGAACGCGCGTTTCTAAAACATACAATTGTACATTTTGCATAGGGCGTACCAGACTCCAGCGTACCTCCAGCGGTTCTATCCTGATACTATATTCCTGTGCCCCAGGTGTCCCTCCCCTGATGCTCACTTCCAACATATGTTCTGGGGCTGCCACACCCTGCGACACTACTGGACCACCATCCTCAACACGGTCCAAACACTTACTGGTCTCACGGAGCTCCGCTCTTGGGAAGCGGTGGCTCTTGGAATATTTAGTAGGCCAAAATCACACAAAGTGCAGATCCGCTTCGCAGCCCTTTGCCTACTTTTGGCCAAACGAAACATCGCCATGCACTGGCGGGCAGCGACGGGGCCTCCTATGGAGGCATGGAAGGGAGCGGTACGGAAGTGGGCAAGAGCCGAGGAGGAAACTCTGAGGGAGGAGTTGGCGAGAGGGGAGAGGAAGCATCCTATATCGATGGAATGGGTCATGTTACTCCACCAGTTCCACCAAATGCACCCGGGTACGACCCCAGACGTCCCTCACAGCGCTCCTAGATCACAGACAAGACAAGTCGCACAACAGGACGGACATAGAGCAGCTCCCCCTGGGTCCCCCTAGGTCATCCAGAGCAATGTGTACATGCGGAGTCGCGCCATCACCCCCAGTCAGGCCCCGTTGCGCCCCCAAGCAGCTAGCCCACACATATATATCACTACAGGTATATCTCTATAGCAGGAAGACTGAACCAGACTGACAGTTCTATGCTGACGCGCTTAGCATACCCTCCACGGGATCCACCCCCGCCCCCCCCCCCCCTCCCCACGTTACAGTCCCGGTTTATCCCCCTGGTCCCCCCCCTTCACACTCGCTCTACAGTAAGGACAAGTGGACTCATGCTTCATGTACTCCTGCCGGATATAGGCAATATGTTCACTGCTCGACTGCCCACTCACCGGTTATTGAAATGTACATGTAATACTGTAATGAGAGCATTTTCGAAAAAATGGTAATAAAAATATTTCACAAAAAAAAATGTATATGATGTGGTTAGTAAATAATATAGACATCAGGACGCATGCCCAACTTTAAGCATTTTATTCTCTTACATTAAAAATATGGATTCTTTTGTTTCAGGTTTGCATCTGTCCCATGCGTACAACAGAAAATCACTCGCACTCATTTCCCCTTTTGCAGTATCGAATATTATTGGTGGGAGTGGTAACCAGCTAAAAAAAACATGGTGCGCCGGACACAGCTCACTAAACGTTCTTGGCAACAATGCATTGGTATCTCCCGAGGCTTATAGAATGTGTGCAGTTGTCCATTTCCATTCCATGTATAGTGACGGAGTCTGCAACACTATACAAAGGGGGCAGAGTAATACTTAATACCTGCATTTATCCTGTTTTAATGCAGGAATCATTTGAAATGGTAATATGATGGCTCCCTGGATTGAGTAGATACAGTGCACGTTTATTTTAATATGTAATGTGTATTAGGGTACATAGTAGTCTGTTCTGCAATTATTCCACTTTCTACTTTTTCACGTTTTTACTGAATGAGTATTGCACTTAAATGCCTTTTGAGGCCCTTTTCATGCTGTGAAAATGAATGAAATAAACACATTGCCACATAAGTCACAGTTTATTACTAATTTATTTGATATCCTCTATTTCTCCTTCCAATGAATTCCTTGTTGTTGCTAAGCCCCTTTACCCACTTATGGGATGCGCATAAGTGCAAGCGAGAGCTCTCATTACAATTCAAGGAATTCAGGACCGCATATCTTCCATAGTCGATATCTCCCATGGCAACATTTTGAATCTGAAATGCTGATTATCTAAATAACGAATGCATCTAATTTTAAAGTGCATTGGTGTGCAGTATCTGATGTGTGTGATGTGCTGCAGAATAAAGAATGGCGGACTATATGTAGATGATATTCACAAACCACAATAATATTCCATTGATCAACATTGTACAAACCACCCATAACATCAAAGAGTAAACATTATTTATCATAGTTAACAGACTCATTTTGCTCTGCTAATACCGTTTTCTCATAGATAAACGAACATACCCTGGAAGGTAAAGAAGTTTACATTTTATAACCCTGTAGATAATGGAAACCTCGGTAAAAACGGGAGTAAATGAAGAAAGTGTTAACATAACCCCATAAATATAGAGCAGCTTAGATATTTAATATTTTGAGTCCCAACAATTAAACCTACATCTGAAATGCAAGTCATCTTGGCACCTCCTCCCTAGCATATTTTTCTTGCCATACTATGCAAAAAAAGCTCCTCAAACGCATATGGGAAGAGGTCTTCGATAGAACCGAATGTCTATGCACATCTCTCCTGCACTTCCTAGGTCTGCTATGTGGACGAGGTTGGGGGTGATGCATTAAATGTAATGCTCCTTGCTTTTAAGCTCCAACTGTCCTTTCCAACATAGGTTTCTGTAGGGTTTATTTGCCCTCTATCCCTGAGTTAGAGGGAGCTTGTTGTAGGTGTAGAACTACTCTCATTAAATGATTTTTGCAACATGGTTTCTATAATAAGGCTACACACCTGATTTCACGTTTAACGCAGGAAAGGAATTTCATTCAGCCATATGGCCACCCACAAAGGGCACACCAGAATGTGAGCTGCATGCTGCAAGTTTTTGGGTGCCTCACAACTGTCTGTGATTACAATGTACTGCGACTGGCGAGTATGGACCTAGCCTATTACAAATGTTAGCATTGCAGTTGTTCTAATATACATTGTCTTGCCAAGATCCAGAATTAAGAGTGAAACATTCATATCAGGAGAGCTAGGAGTGTTCACAGACATCGCAATCCTTTTGTGCTTTGCAAAGCAGTGCGAGTCTGACTATGGTCATTCATTTGACCCAATCTCTGTGGGTATATTTGAATTTCTACAAAAGGTACCACACGGATGAGAAACTTACAAAGGGAAAGTTGTTTAACAGGGACAGGTTCCCCTTTGCGATTCAGATGGCAAGTCTTTTGAGATGTCTGTAGCTGTTCAATGGTTTGTGAGTGCAAAAGGGGTTGCAAACGATTGATACATCTCCTTGTGATTTTGTGTAACAAATCATTATTGATTCGGGATGAGTCACAAAACCTCTTTTGAGACTTGGAAAATCTCTCCTATTAGTCAAAGGGGTTTAGTGCATGGCAAAAAGGCATTTGGCAGCTGCAATCTTGTGATTTCGAAAATCACTGGTCTTGCAACCGCAAAATGGCTTTGTGCATCTAGCTCTTAATGCAGGATCTCCTCCACCCCTCTGATATCCCATTGCCTCTGTAGCACTATAAGTGTGGCTCACTGGTTAGAGGCGTCAGACCCGGAAGCAGAGAACGGCCCGGGACCAGGGTTCAATTCCCGACGCGGCAGGGTCGTGGACCAGGGTCAGCGGACTCGATAATTCTCGCTTCGGTGCCTACTCTAACCAGGGATCACACTCGGCAACTCTGGGCATTAGCTTGCCTCATCTCTACAACGGCCCCCCACATTCGCCGGGGATGCCTGGTTTCACCTTGGAGATACCCAGTAGGGACCATCTCACAGGGATAGCCAGGACGGGTTCCCCAGCGGTCTACAGCGCCACGACGCCTCAGGGCAGCATTGCGCTTTACAAGACACATACATACATACATACATACATACATACATACATACATACACTATAGAATGGTCAAGCAGACAAAGAGATTTAACTGTACTAATAATTTATGGTGCTCCTTAACAATTGAGCGGCGAATGTTAACTACAGTATCCAAAAGTGCTGTTTTTGTGGTGTTCCTAGGTTTGGCACCTGATGATTGTCAATGTGTTCTTAACCTTGTCTGCTGACCATCCCCTTCACTACTTTGCTTAGGAGTGGGAGCCGCGGTGTGTGATGATGGTTTTAATGGGGGCATGATAGCCTTTTGTAAAGGTTATCAAAACATTTCTAGCTGGAAAGAGAAGTGACCTAGTAACAGAATGCTTCTGTCTAACAAATCTGGGTCGGTATTCAGCAGAGTAGTGAATCATAGATGTTATCAGGCGTTTGATCTTCCTTAAAGTACTCTCTGTGTCTAGTGTGATGTGGAAGAAATCAAACTGAGGGGCCAGAGAAAGCACTGCATAGAAAATATCTGCTGAGATATTTTTGCAGTCCCCATTATTTTCATTCTGCCAGTTTTTACTTTATCTTGGAAAAATAAGCAATAGTGTTCCAAAGCTTTTGAAAGTGTAAGGATACATTTGTATTGTTCAGTGGTATAAAGTGATCTTCAAGTTTCATAATAGAAATAAACTATATAATTAAAAAATTTCCCTGAAGTAGTATGGGCCTTTTATTGTGTCTTGGGCTTGTTCTTTGAGTTGTCATTTCCCTATAAGGTATTTGCTTCTTCCTGCCCGTTAACCCTAAAAACCCTATACATCTACCTACCCCACAGCCCTTAATACCTGTCCCTTAAGCCTTAAACTCTATATTTTTAAGTGAAATAAAAATGTCAAGAAAACCTGAGTTGTAAAGGTCTGCGCTTAAAAAGAGTACTTTTGTTTTACTTACCCGTGTTGCCAAGGTTTGCATAGTAGCATTCATAGTGGCAAATGTCACATTATAAGCATTAGATAGGTCTATTGTAGGGCCTAACATATCATCAGTCCCGCTCAGTGTGCATAGCCAGAACTGGCTAATCCAAGGAAGCCCCGCAACATGTGCAGCTAAAGTTCCATTTGTTATGCACTCCTCCAACAAGCTTTAAACAAGTTAAACTGTGAACCAGTAAGTGCGGTTGTGCACGTGGTTGGTCAGTTTATTATTGCTGTTTCTAAGATTGATTGTCACTAAGCTAGCCCCCAAGTATTTTCGGATAACTGAAGGCCTAGCTCTGCCTCCTAAGTTCGCTTTAGTACCATGAGTGGATGTTTAGTCTCTGGCTGCAGGAATCCATAGGCCTAAGAGATTGCAAAAGAGACCATGTGCCTGTGATATGGGGATTTGCTTCCTATTTGCTCCGTGTGATGGGCAAGAATGGACATCAGGCTATGCTGAAGTAAAAGATACTTCCAAAAGTCATCCATCCACAGACCAATTTTGAATCACTTATGGGCAACCGTAGTAAAGGAACCTTCTTTCAAGGTACATGGGAAAAGCTGCACACATAGTATCCCATGCACTCCAATAGAAAAGTCAACAGTTAAAGAGTAAGTGGGAATTTAGCTGACTAGTGTCAGATGCCATGATACCAGAGCTGTAGTGTTTTATCTATTTAGAATATTAAATTGTCTAACCCAGTCCGGTGTGTTGAGCCATTTCAGAGCAAAGTCTCAAATTATTACTTGTGCCTTTTGAGACGTTTAGACACAATGTCTCAATGTCTAGCCAGGCCACATATATTCTTGCGAGAGTTGTTCAGCTTGTTGGCCCACATGGTTAACTCTGTTAGGGCATTTCTAGTCTACCCTTGGTTGATATTGTATTGAAGCATTCTGCTTGTCTTGGGACTTCGACCCAGCCAAACAAAGTCAGTCAACATTTAAGTGTATTATTGGTGGCAGAGAGACTATCTTGATGACACAGTCCCCAACAGAGACATCACAGAAATTTCCAAACTTTAACAGTGCTTTGTCTTTCCCCACAGAGCAACAAAACTTACTTTTACAATGCCCATCAAGGTTGATCTAAGATTGTGACTCTTGAGAGAGGCCAGATCAGTGAGGGAAGCTATATTCGTTTGGGTACCAAAGATTGAGAGAGACCCAGTGTATTTTAAGTATTGATGCCCCTCTCCGTAATGATTGTAGATAATATTATACTTATAGGAGCTATTGCTAAGATTAATTTTCTGGGTGATATTACAGTTAATACGTATTTATTTCTAAGGTTTTATATAGCGCTACTGGACCCGGGAGTATCAGAGCGCTTTACAAGATAGGTAAACAATTAAAATAAAGTAAAACAATGTGCATTAAAACATGAGTTACATAAAATAGGGTAATAGAATGTGCTGGGTGTTTAGGGGCGATGGAGATCAATGGGGGGAGGGGGTGTTGAAGTTCAGAGGGAGAAGGGAGTGAAGAAAAGGGGAGAGGCAGAATGAGAGGCGGGGAAGGGGTTGAGGAGGAGGCGAGAATCAGGGAGCAAAGAGTGTAGAGAGTCAGACATCAGTGAGGTTAGGTTCCCCAATATTTGTTGTGAAGGAATATTTTCAGTCTTTTTTTGAAGAGAGGGTAGGAGGGGTTGCATAGAAGATCTTTGGGGAGAGAGTTCCAGATCGTGGGGGCGTTCCCAGAAAAAGCACGAGATTGTTTTTTTTTTTGTGCTCGAGTCTGGGAGGGATTAGGGCAAGGGAGTTGGTCCTCGTCAGGGACCTGGAGCATCCAGCTTTTTGCAGTTTCTCAGCGGGTGTTTAGGTGAAGGGCTTTGTGCGTGATACATGCAATCTTGTAGGTGGATCTACCTTATATTGGGAGCCAATTGAGTTTTTTTAGGACCGTAGAGATGTGGTCGAATTTTTTACAATCGGAGATAAGTCTGGCGGAAAGGTTGAGGACAGATTTGAGCGGTGCTAGGTGGGCTTTAGGGGTGCCAGCGAGTGTCGCGTTACCATAGTCAATACGGGAAAGGACAAGCGATTGGACAACGGTTTTAAAGTCGTCTGCTGGTATGAAAGGTTTGGGGTTTTTTAGGTGGTGGAGGGTGAAGAGGGCACCCTTGGCGGCATTTTTGATGTTTGGGATGAAGTTCATGTTATGGTCAATGCTTATGCCTAGGGATTTGACAGTATTCGAGGGGGAGAGGGGGCAATTGAGAGCTGTAATATCCTTGATCCAGAGGTGAATGGGTAGGGAGTTGTTTTTAGGAGTGAAAAGGATGATTTTAATTTTTTGGGGGTTTAGTTTGAGATGATTAAGATGGAACCAGGCTTGGATTTTAATCAGGGTCTCGTTAAGGTGAAGGATGTCATTGTGAGATTTAATCCTGTAGTATAGCTGGGTGTCATCCGAATAGAGGTGGTAGCATATTTTAGCTTGTTTAAGGATGAGGGTGAGAGGTTCCATGAATAGGTTAAATAGGGAAGGGGAGAGGACGGAGCCTTGCGGAACACCAAGTGAGACAGGTTGGGGCTTGGAGAGGCAGTGGCTGAGCTTAATTTTTTGGGATCTATTTTGAAGGAATGAGGAGAACCATTTGAGTACGGTGCCTTCGAGACCGAAGCGAACTTCGAGGGTGTTAAGAAGGGTGGGATGATGGACAGTATCAAAGGCAGCCGAGAGGTCAAGGAGGATTAGGAGAGCGGATTCACCTTTGTCTAAGGAGCGATGGATGTCATCTGTAATATTGAGCATGGCCGTTTCAGTACTGCATCCTTTTCTGAAACCAGATTGGAATATGTTTAGGAGATTGAATGAGGTGATATGGTTATCAAGTTGGGTCAGGACACATTTTTCCAGGGCTTTTTAGAGGAATGGTAGGTTAGAGATGGGACGTAGGTTGTTAAGGTCGTTAGGGTCGTCAGCGGAGGTGTTTTTGACGATGGGTGAGATTTGGCCTAGCTGAAGGGAAGCTGGAACACAGCCCTTGGAAGGTTATATAGGCTACCGCTATTACCACAACAAGTCTTTAGAAGTGCCTTTGGTAATTGATAAGGCCGCTCGTACTTCGAGCCCTTCGTGCCCTTCTGGCCTTTCTGGCTCCCACTTTCACTCGCTCTCCCCGCTCCCGCCTTGCAACTGTGTGTACTCGGGATATTCCTGCAGAAAGGACGAGGTGGGACTGCTGCCGTGGCTGCTGTGCCCACTGTTGTGAAGGGGGTCGCAGAAACTCGCAATGCCCCGCCCAACACGCTGGGACTGAGCCGCGTCCACTTCCTCGCGGCATCCAATAGTCTGCAGCCCAGCAACTCCCTGGATGCCCATGCAGGTATAGGCGCGCTTGTGCAGACCATTAAAGGATATTTTCTTCTCTCTGTTTGGTCCCAAAAGGCCTCTGCTGCCACTTCCCTAAAAGAGACAGTCTTACCTGGGATCAAGGGCAAGGAGGGCAAAAGGGAGTCTCAGCTGAAGAAAGGGACACCGATCCGCTAATAATAATAATAATAAATCCACATTTGTAAAGCGCACAATCACCCGTAAGGGTCTCTAGGAGCTGGGGGCCGTCGGGAAGATTAAGCAAGCTATTGCCCAGAGTCACATGGTGCTGGGCTAATCTGCCGCCGGTGCCGGGGATCGAACCGTGATCCCCAGATTTCGGAGTCAGTCGCCCTGGCCGCGGCGCCACACCTCTTCCCAATCCGATCCGCCGACACCATCGTACAACGAGCTTCAGCGAAATGCGCGCGCATCACACATCGTCGGGACTCCTCCTACGGCCGTTGGCTTCCGGCCGTCATTCTCCCCTGAAGCAAAGAAAGTAGAGAAAGATCGGCCTAACAATTAACCGCAAAACAACTCCATCACTAAAATCCTATTACAAAATCTGTGGTACTGCCTCTACCTCCTCAACATCCTCCACATTTAAACAGGATATGGTTACCAAAGAAACTCAAGATTTGTCTGTCTCTCAACCCCCCATCACAGCCTCTGGTGCGTTAACGGTCCTGACTTCCCCTACCGTTTTACATTTGAAAGAGACCTCAGACCGGGCGGGCAGAGGAAAGGAGACTGTTGTTTCTCCTCCACCCAATCCTACCACTACCACTGGCACTACCCACACTACTGGTACTATGGGTACTATGATAGAGCCCTCGTTGGAGGCTTCTTCGCTTAACACACAGGAGAAGTATGTAGAGGTTCATCCTTTAATTGAGCTCTCAAATAGCTTTTCAGCCCTGGATAGGAGTGATCTGGATACGGAAAATCAGCTTATGCCTAAGGAGACTAGGAATCATGGGGTATTACGCCCCGAGCCCCTGGAGGTTACTGTTCACGAACCTGAGACCCAGGACATACTCGAAAATCCACCTGAGGCGTCCTCTTCACCCCAATCCGCAACCTACTCCTCTATCCCCGGATCATTGGCTGACATTTTGCTGAGTATACGAGATGATATAGGAAAGAGGTTTGATGATATCGGCAGGAGATTTTCCACCTTGGAAGCCAATCGGGAAGCGATCCGAGCATCTTGTGATCTTTTGTCAAAAAAAGTAGAGGCGGTTTCAAAGAGAACAGATGTGCTCGAAGCCGAGGTGCCTAAAATCAAGAAAAGCATAAACTCGTCCTCCATTATGGTTAAAAAATTGACCCAGCAAAATTTAGAACTATATGATGAAATAGAGAGATTGGAGAATCACTCTAGAAAAAATAATCTAAAGCTATTGAATGTTCCAGAGGACATCGAGGGGAGTGATATAAAAAGCTTTGTGGTCTCCCTCCTGAGGACACTAATCTCACCTGCTGAGGAAGAGCTGGATATAAACATTGATATACAAAGGGTCCACCGAGACCCTTACAGAAGGACTCCAGGGAGAGAACGCCCGAGAAAAATACTTGTACATTTCTTAACATACCCCCTTAAGGAGAAAATCTTGTCCTTAGCATTAAAGTCAGGCCAACTGAAAAGTAATCTAACTCCCACACCATTCATGTTTTCCATTCGGTCGAATGTGTCACATCGGACCGCCACTAGACAGTGGGAATTGGGCAAAAGGATGGCCATATTGAACCAGCTGGGGGCCAAAACTCAACTCAGATTCCCTGCCTCCCTCCGTATTATGTGGGATAACCACATGTACAACATGCGTCACCTAGAAGAGGTTGACTCCCTAATAGATAAGATCAAAAAGAGGGGAGGGGCAGGAGGAGGAGGAGGAGACCAGGATAGAGGAGGGGGTGAGGTAGTCAGTAAGGAATGAATTGTATGCTGTTGAGATGTTCCACTTAAGGGGGGGAAAAAAATACCAAAAAAAACCAACCCTTTTTGACACAGACTAAAATTTGGGCAAAATTAAAACTAAAACTAGACGCTGACACCACTTCATATAATCTATAATGTTAAGTATCATTTTCTTTTTAGAAATTCACACATCGAAGGGGGCTCCACCAAAGGGCGTATGCCCAAGAAGAATGGGAGGGCTCCCCTAGGGGGTAGAGGGTTAGAGGGGTCACCTGGGGTTGGGAAGGGGGGTTGGGGGGGAAGTCGCATGGGTGGGGTTGCAGTGGGAAAAAACGGAAAAAAATTGTCCTTATACCTAGTTTTGCAAAAGACAAGTATGTTAGTTTGGTTCATCAATCCCAGTAGGGAAGTAGATTACTATAGACAAAAATGGCTGAAGAAAGGCTAAATTTTTTTATCATGGAACGTCAACGGTCTGCGGTGTAGTAGAAGACAGCGGCTGATCATGAAATACCTTGAGCAGTCAACCGCCCAGATATTTCTTATTCAGGAAACCCACCTAAGTCATGTAGAAACCGAAGAGGTTTTCGGTAGATATAAATGGATAGAGCACTCTATTTGCTCCCATAATATGACACATACCAAGGGGGTGGCAGTTCTAATAAGGAAGGGAGCAATATGCACCATTAAAAATGTATTAACTGATAGCTCGGGTAGGTGGATTATGGTGCAGGTAAACCGGGGTGGGATTGAGATCGCTATAGTATCTTACGATGGCCCAAATATAGACGACCCCGGTTGCCTCCTCAAAGTACAGGTCAAACTAACAGAAGTTACAACTCCAATAATTATAGGGGGCGATTTTAATGTCCTTTTGGACCCCGTTCGAGATAGGTCTAATCATAGTAAATATGTAGTAGCACCGCGCACTCGCAGAACAATGATCAACATGATCCATGATCTTGGCCTGGTGGACGTATGGGAAGCCTCGGGGGGTACAGGATCAAGGTTTACCTATTTCAGCAAAAAACACGGCCACTCCTCTAGAATAGACTACATTTTAACCGACGCAGTAGGAGTAGAAAACATAGAGGATAACTTTGTCCAACCTTCTATTCTTTCAGATCACGCACCCATTACATTTACATATGTAGGTGGCAAAGCGAAATCCCCTCCTCGCTGGACATTAAACAGAGAGATATTGGCGGACCCAGAGTTGATTACTAACATTAGAGAATTAACATTTAAATTCTTTTTAGACAATGTAGGGTCAACAACTCCAGATGTCGTATGGGAGGCTTTTAAGGACTATATTCGTGGAGAATTTTGTAGCTTTGCTTCCTTTAAAAACCAGAAGAATAGGCTAGAATTCCAAAAGATGGAATCGGAGATATCCAGATTAGAAAGCGTTAGGCTGTACTGCCAACCTGAGACTCTTCCTTCTACTCTAAAAGATTTAGAACGAATCCGCTCAGAATATAGAGCTAAATTGGAGGAAAAAGTGAAAGCTAAATGGTTTGCCCACAGTATGGAGCATTATGAATATGGGGAGAGAGCAAGTGCCACCTTAGCTTGGAAGTTAAAAACTGACCAGGTTAAAAACAACATTAATAAACTAATAATAGATGAACAAGGTACAACTTCTAGCAAGCATGAAGATATGCAGCAAAGCCTAGTTTCTCTGTTTTCGGAGCTATATAAAGAAGAGGCAGTCCCCGACACTGATAGCATTCAAGCGTGGCTTAATAACAAAGATCTGCCGAGATTGACCAATAAAAGCCAAGAGTTACTTGATAGACCCATAACCGAGGAAGAGATTAAAACTAATATTGCTAAGATCAAAAATAATAAGGCAGCGGGGACGGATGCACTGCCAGGGGAAGTATATAAAATCCTCAATGAGGTAATTACATCTAGACTTCTTGAGTTTTTCAATTACATTTATATAGAGGGGGGGAAGATACCCTCGTCCTGGAAGGAAGCAACAATTGTTATTATTCTAAAACCCGGTAAGAGCCCCCTGAAGGCAGACTCCTATAGGCCAATCTCCCTGCTAAATGCAGACTATAAGATCTTTACTAGCGTTTTGGCAGGGAGATTGGTCAAGGTGATACCACAAGTGATAGGGGAGGAGAAGAAGGGGTTTATTCCGGGCAGGTTTATACAGGATCAAACACTACAACTAATTGGCTGTATTGATTTAGCAGTAGCAAGGTCAGAACGACTTGCCGTTGCAGCGTATGACGCTGCTAAGGCGTTTGATCGCGTCAACTGGATTTTTCTCAGGGAAACCCTTAGGGTTCTGGGATTCGGCCCACTGCTTATACGATCATTAGTAAAATGCTACGATGGCGCATCAGCTACTATTCTCCTAAATGGCAAATTAACACCCAGGTTCGAAATAAGGAGAGGCACCCGTCAGGGGTGCCCTATTTCACCCCTACTATTCAACATCTATATAGAACCACTAGCGCTAATGCTCAGGTTAGATCCCCAAATAACTCTATTTCAGTTTCAAGATCTAAATATTAAACTCGCTCTATATGCAGATGACCTACTTGTCTACACTAGCGACCCTACTGAGGTCCTCCCAAAGGTAGAACACTCTTTAAGAGAATTTGGAAGACTCTCTGGTTATGCAGTCAACACTCTTAAGACTGAGATAATGTGCTGGGGGGTTGAGGGCTGGGAAAGACGAGGGAGACCTGGATTTAAGTACCTGGGAATAAATATAGAGCAAGATTTGTTCAATATCCCCCTGACTAATTTAAATAGAGTAACAAAGGAAATTGACCATCTTTTTCTTAGATGGAGAAATCTCCAACTCACAATATATGGCCGAATAAATATAGTCAAGATGGTAATCTTACCAAAGCTAACATATCTTTTTAGCGCCATTCCCCTTGAGTTCCCCTCTAAGCTCCTTGGGAAAGTTTAGGGCAAGATCGGTAGTTTTATATGGGCCAATAAGAGCTCTAGATTATCCTGGAAGAAGCTGAAGAGGAGATTACTTAAGGGGGGGCTTGCATTACCTGATCTTTTATGTTATTGTCTCTCTTTTCAGTTTAAAAACATCCGCAGTCTTCTGACTACTCCTAGTGATAATAACTGGGGGAGGATCTTGAAGGCTATGGCAACATATGAGGGGGCGGAAAAGGTTTTCTATATAAATTTGGAGCCATGAGGTTCTTTAAGAAAGTCCGCTTAAAGGTAATTCGGGCGGCACTTAACTCATGGCAGAATCTGAAAACCAGATGGGGTATAAAATATTTCTCGGACTTTGCTCCAATCTGGGACTCTCCTGGGCTTCCTGACTGTTTGAAGGATAGCCTGGCGGTGTCGATTGAACCTGCTGGCATGAGCACATGGTCCGAATTAATAGCTGTAGATGGGGTTCTTCCCTGGGAGGTTTTGAAAGCAAGCTTGGG
The DNA here is from genome assembly GCF_964261635.1 of Lissotriton helveticus. NCBI lineage: Eukaryota > Metazoa > Chordata > Amphibia > Caudata > Salamandridae > Lissotriton > Lissotriton helveticus. The sequence goes on from NC_136070.1 coordinate 1,038,748,951, forward strand.
GGACTCTTTCTTGCGATTTAAATTTCTACAACTACACTCATGGTACACAGCCGAAAAAAACAATATTGGTGGAAATTGGGAAATAGAGCTCAAACTCCAAAACCCCATTCCCTTGAAAAAAGAAGTTGGGACATGGTATAGGAGTCTATTAGATAGAGAAGAGATTGAACACCCCCCCCCCACCTCATCTGGTTTGGAGAACATCAATATTAGAAATTGTAGCTGCAGAGTTCTATCTTCCATCTATAACAAATCTCTACAAGTTTGTAAAATCAGCTTTTTTAAAGAAAAAACATTTCTACACTATTAATAGGATATATTATACTCCCTATAGAGTTGCCAAGTTTGTTAGCGACCCAACCCCCAGGTGTCCTAAATGTGGTATGCTTAAGGCAGATGATCTGCATATGTTCTACGAATGCCCCCAACTAGAAAAGTACTGGCAGAATGTTGAGCAGGCATTAACGGGTATATTCGATTATAAGATTAATTTAGACCCAGCATTGGTTATTTTTGGTTTAAATTCTTCACTGGAAAACTGCATATCTAGAGCACAGACCGGCCTTTTTTTAAATCTGATTCTACTGGCCCGAAGGGAATTATGTATACTATGGAAAGATCCAACTGCTCCTGTACATGAGAAGTGGCTCCGGCCGCTTTTGCAATGGCAAGGCTTGACCTCACAGAAGGCAACATTTGGGCGCCCTTGGTGTGCTGGGGGAAGGCACTAAGGTTGATTTAAGATCGTGTAAGGATTACACCAAGCCTCGTACAAAGAAGCAGGCCTGGCGGCCCGTAGCGTATGCAGGAACATGGACCCAGGGTGCCCAGGATTAATCGGGTCTAGTATGTTACGATTGCAGACGCTTACAGTGGTATGAGGACAATCTAAAAAAAAAAAGGGTGGCACCTTTGGCATGTGTTGGGGATTTGCAGAGTTGAGTCAGGTCAGTGATGTCCATGATGCCGTTGAATAAGGAGACTGCGGGGTCGTCATTGTTATTCCAGTGGATGTTATAGTCCCCAAGAAAGAGATTTTTAGAGTGGGAGAGCGGTGCTTGGGTAATCAAATCATACATCTCTTCAGTAAAGGCGATACAATTTCCAGGAGGGTGGTAGATAGTGTGAAACCTAATGGCGGGGGAGCCAGGAAAGTTGATCTCAGCGCATAGGTACTCGAATGTGGAAGGGTCTTGCACATGGACTGTTGAGAGATTAAGATCTTCTTTAAAGATTAGGGCAAGGCCACCTCCTATTTGTTCGTTTCTATCTTTCTTAATAATGGAATATCCAGGTGGGATCAGCAGGTCGAGGATAGGAGTGGAGTGAGGGTTGAGCGAGGTTTCGGTAAGGAATGCTATGTCAATGTTATCGTGGAGAATGGTTTCCGCAATCTGTCGCATGGCAGGAGGCGGATCGGCAGTTAATCAGCAAGCACGAGAGGGGGGAGGTGCTGGGCATTTGGGAGGGGAAACGGGGGGGACAGGTCTGAGTAGTCGGGGGTGGGGGGGGTCTAGGAGACGCTGGAAGTAGGGGAAGTCTGCTTGTACCAACGAGAACTGGGATAGTGGACTGAAGGTTAAGGGGAGAGGAGGGAAAGGATGAAGATAGGCTGATGAGAGAGCTTGTAAGAGAGTTAACTTCTAGGGCTGTCGTGCAGGTGTCAAGTTGTGAAGGTGGGGGCGTGATGGCATAGCAGGGGGGGATGATTTTGGTAATTTCAGCGGGTTTAGATAGGGTGGAGCCGTTCAAGGGGAGGGGTGGGCAGGGGGGAATGTCGGTATTGGTAGCACTGCCAGGAGGGGTGTCGGTGTTGGCAACAGTGTCGGTGTTTGCAACAATGCCATGTGGGCAGTTAATAGGGGGATTGAGGGGAGGGATGTTGGAGTGAATAGAAGAGTGTATAGAAGAGGGGATGGTGTATTGTGAGGGTATAGATGTGTGGGCATGAACCAAGGAGTGTGCTTTAGTGAGGAGAGAGACATCAGTTCTAAGGGAGGTGAGTTCAATGGCAAGTTATAATAGGAGAAGTTCAAAATTAAGGAGTGATTGGGTAAGAAGTGAGGAGTGAAGTGGTTCTATAGGGTTAATGAAGTTAGAGGGGTAAGAGTGGTCTAAGGGTCTGAGATAGAAGGGAGGACGGGGGGGATAGCCTGGGGGAGGGTTGTGATGAGGGTGATGGTCGTCGTTGGGAAGAGCGGGGTCACAGGAGATAGACGGGGATGAGGCGTTCAGGTTGGGTAGAGCGGGGGCACAGGAGATAGACGGGGATGAGGCGTTCAGGTTGGGTGGTGGGTTTGGAGAACAGGACAGGGAGTTCGGGGGAGGTGGCGTTTCTGGTGTCTTTTGTGTTGCAGGGGAGGGTGGAAGGGAGGAATCGGAGGGGGGGGACGTGGGAAGTAGAAAGGGGATGAGGGGGGATGTTAAGTGGGGAGGGTGAGGGAGAAATGAATCATAGGGTGGGGTGAGGAGGAATTCAGAGGGAGATGTCACGTTGGCGCGTTTTATACCTAATCAGCGTGCCAGAGACACTTGCCACAACGAGGACTCACTCTCCCAGGAGCCTGCTCACACCAATTGCCTTCACCTGTGACAGCATCTACCGGGGGTGATAAAGCTGATCGCCGCTCCCGCTTCGTGAAAGCCGCAGCGCGCCAGAGACACTTGCCACAACGAAGACTCACTCTCCTAGGAGCCTGCTCGCACCAATTGCCTTCACCTGTGACAGCATCTACCAGGGGCGATAAAGCTGCTTGCTGCTCCCGCTTCGCGGAAGCCGCAGCGCGCCAGAGACACTTGCCACAACGAGGACTCACTCTCTCAGGAGCCTGCTCGTACCAATTGCCTTCACCTGTGACAGCATCTACCGGGGGTGATAAAGCTGCTCGCCTCTCCCGCTTCGCGGCACACGCGCGGGCGCGCCGGGCGGGCTTGTCTGAGCCCGTCCGAGGCAGGAGGAGACTGGGCTGGGCCACCCCTCGAACATTGGTATATCCGTAAGACTATATATTCAATTATTACGATTGAACGTTTTGTTTGTCTTGTGAATTGGATACATTTTGGCAGTGATATATAGCGTAGTACACAGGGGTTATGGCGGCACGTATAGGGAAAGGGAGAAAGGCAGCAATTGGCGGGAGTGTTACCGGGACACTGGACCAATTCATAACTAGGGCCACATCAGTTTTGGAACATGAAATTGCCATGACTGAACGCCGCCTTTCGTTAGAACCCATGTATTTGAAACGATCCTCATTGGGAGGTTTAGCATCAGCTATTTCACCAGATCAGATAGCAAATCAGATTCCTAACCCTGACATTAACCTGGGAGATAGTAATGATCATTATTCACAGGAGCAATCAAATCAATCTGTTATGAAAGAGGCAAGTGTTACTGCCCTATCTAGTGATTTATCCCCAGATAATACACATAATGAAATTGAGCCACGTTTCCCTACTAGGTCCATATCTAGAACTAATCCTAATCCCCAATTGTTAAAACAATCTGTAGGCTCAGGACCTATTGCAAAGAGGAAACTGGGTGGGGGGGGTCCACAAAAGGGTGTGTGTCGAAAGAGAACGAAAGCATCTAAAACAACTAAAAATGCTGCTATGCCGATATTGGATTTATCCATTATGTCACCCACCCGACCTCTATTTCTTCACCAAAGTCATCGTCTGTAAAAGCGGTAGATCCCTCCCTGACTGTGGTTCAAAGTGTAGATGGACTTATGGAAAAAATTTAACAATTAAGTCTCTAATGCTACCTTTGTTAGAGAGATCTAAAAGGATCAGTGAAAGACTGGGAATACTTTAACAAGTAACCACAGCCAATTCTGCTATACTAAAAAAACTAGCGGATAGTAAATCAAGCCAAAGTGTGGCAGAAAGCATTACAATAAGAGAATCAACAAGCACAATCACCCAACTCCCCACCCGACTATAACTAATATACCAGCCCAATTATTAAATGGATCTAGACAAGGTGACTCAACATCTGAACCCAGGATGAATGATTCCTGAAAGGGTGGGACGACATGGGGGGAGTGGGCTGGGGGCTACAGAAGGGATTGGGGAAGTGGGACAGGTCAGAAAAATGGTACCTTCAGTTAGGGAAACATCAAATATTGGAAAACAAAAAAGTATCTACCCACGTATTGACCTTCCACCGGATTCTTTCCCTTACCTAGTTGTTTTATCTGGGGTCCCTGAGATGTACAATGATAAAACAGAAACTTATCCCGAATTAAAAAACAAGGTAACCTTTTGGTTAAACAAAAATAGGCCCCTTCCGCCCCACATACATGGTGAAATCTTGAATTTTCGTAGAGTGGGTTGGGTGGGTCATAGACCAAAGGACCTTGTTGGGGATTGTATCATTGTCAACTTCAGGGACAGACATGTGGTCCGATATATTTGTGATTGGTACCACCAAAGAGGAATGGGTGATATTCAAACTTTCGACCTAAGCCATTTTTACCCTTCCTCTTTTTCTGCCCCACCAAACTTCTATCCTTTTGGGACACAGCGAGGAGGCACTATGATTCCCCACAAAAACCAATTTAACATTCCTTCATTTAATCGTTTTGATACTCTTTACGGGCTTTTGAGGGGGTAGACTGACTGAGTATAGAGAATCTCACTGTTAAATCGATGCTTAATTCATTAAATATGACATCTGTGGTTAAAGATGCTCCTGAAAAAGACACGTGTTTACAAGTAGATCCAAGGGTAAGATCTGCGCTACTCAACCCTGGAAAGATTGGTGCATTAAAGGGAAGTGACACAGTAGTAAATACCCCGCTTGGAAATATTGTTAATGTTGATAATTTAGGTGGTATTAATAAGGAGAAGATTACGACCAAGAAGGGCAACTGGTCGATCATGTTTTGGAATGTTGGAGGTCTAAGAACAAAGGTGAATAATCAAACTTGGGTTAAACTTATAAACGAAAATGATATAGTAGTCTACAAAAGGCTTGGCTAAAAGAAGCACATCATTTGTGCGGTTTTAAAACAATATTTTCGCCAGCAATAAGCTCAGTACATGGCAGGGCTAAAGGGCTGTGTACTTATGTATCAAACCTTTTTATATGTGAAAAAATAGAGATATCCCGTAACAATAGACATTATCATATGGTTAAGATACATATTGATAAAGTGCTTTGTTTGATTATCGTTGATTTTTATAATAATGCTTCGTCGGAAGAAATGGAAGTAATGCTGAAAATTTTGAGTATAGATATTAAATGTTTGCTAGGAAGGAAAACCGAAGAATCCTTTGTCATTTGGGGAGGGGATTTTAATTGTTTATTATGTAAGAGAGGATTACAGGGGACATGTGGCATAATGCTGGTTAAAGAGACTAATTTAACGCATTTTGAACATAATGTATATGGGGACCTCTTGAATGAAATTATTATTTCTTGTGATTTTGGGCTTTGCCAATAGAATGTGTCAACCGGAGGTCCCTTTTTGTGCCACATTTATTGGCAGAGGAGTTTTTTCAATAATTGACTTTATACTGATATCGGCCAGATATAGAGGGCGCGTGAACATTTTTAAAACTCAAGATAATGCATTAAGTGATCATTTTCCTCTAAGTGTTGAAGTTTTAAACCCCCATTATGATCATGATAGAGATATTATATCTAGGCAGTATTTGAGGGAATATTGCCTTGAATAGACAAAATGGGTACTCCCTAAAGTGGACAAAGGTAGTTCCTGAGGATTTCCTAAGTAATTTAATTAAGAAATGTGAACTCAGCATCAATGCCTATCTGGATGACAATTCAGAAAATTCTGTAATTATTAAAAAATGTATGATAATTGCCTCACAAATTAAGACTAGCCTGTGGGTAGAAATTAAACACCCTAAAGACAAAGTAGCAAGCTGGTTTGAAACAGCCTGCACTAAGGCTTACTCTAATCTTAAGCATGCCTTAAAAGTCCCTGATAAAGATCAGTCCTTAATCAGGGAACTGTGAAAGTTCTATAAGGAAACTCTGAAAAAGAGAAAGGACGCTTTGAAAAGAGAAGCATGGGACTCTTTGTGTGAGGCCTCTTTAAGCCGAGATACTGCAGCTTTCTAGAAAGCAGTTAATGCCCCATTTTTAAATGATAAATCCAAGGCGAGGGTAGAGATAGCCATTTCTGAGAATGAATGGCTAAAGTTCTATGAAGATTTATACAGTGCACCAATTCTATTAGAGCAAATACCCATCGCAAATGTGGAGGTCAAAGTGATCGCACACAATAATAAGAAAACGGATTTGGCTATGACCCTGAACGAAGTGATCTTGGGCATTAAAGCTAGTTTGGGAGGAAAGGCACCGGGCCCTGATGGGGTTCCGGTTGACCTCTATAAAAATAACACGGCCCTATGGGGTCCACTCCTCACACAACTTTTTAATGCTTCCTGCTCGAATGGACTGTTATCCTCATGGTTTGAGTCTATTATACCTATTTTTAAAAAGGGCGATGGAACCAGTTGCTCATGCTATCGCCCAATATCGTTATTGGACTCAACCATTAAGATCCTTTGTCGTGTGATTTTAAAAAGATGGCAAATATGGGCAGACGAACACTTGATAATTAGTGACCTTCAATATGGGTTCAGGAAGGGCCTTGGCACTATTGATCAGGGCCTTAACCTGCGTATTCTTTCAGAAAAATATACTAAAGCTAAGGGTGGTCTTATGTTTTTAACTTTTGTTGATTTAACATCTGCTTTTGATTGCGTCACCCATAGCAAGCTTTGGCTGATACTGGAAAAATTGGGGGTTGAGGAAAATATAATTTTTTTCCTCAGGGATCTTTACAAGCGGGCAAGGGCCTCAGTTAGATTTGGCAAGAATGGAGAGTGCACTACGCCTTTTAGTATTGCAAGAGGAGTGCGGCAAGGATGCGTCCGTGCCCCCTTCTTATTCACAATCTACATTAATGACCTGGAAAGAACACTGCTGCAGGAATGCAGGGACATGCCTTTGGTATCTAATCGATCTGTACCAGCACTATTATATGCAGACGATGCGGTCTTGATGGCTCGGTCGCCCCAGGCTGTGCAAAGAATGGTAACATCTTTCTCTCATTTCATGACCAACTTGGATTTGAGAAATAATTGTACGAAAACTTTCTGTATGAACTGCGGTTCAGGGGCAGATAGAAAGAAAAAAGTAATGTACATTAATTCCAAACCTTTGGATTTTACCCCAACCTTCCCTTATTTAGGTATTTTGTTTGATCAATCTGGCCTATGGAACACAGCAATAAAGACAGGGAGATTTCTATTTTCTAAATCTATAATGGCCTTGATAATATTTAGTAGAAAAATGGGCAAAAAAACGATTGGGGAACTCTTATGTGTTGGGCATTTGGGGATATGCAAATGTGAAAGTACTGCAGGTGGCAGAAAACTGTTTTATGAGACATCTTTTAGCAGTCCCGTATAGTGTATCAACGTATATTTGTCTCGCTAAACTTGGACAACCTTACCTAGAAGAAGTCATTAAGGTACAACCAGTTCTTCTGTGGCACAGGGTATAGACTACCGAGGAGTGCGCTTTTAACCGTTCCATTTTGAGGGATGCGATGAGCCTCGATAATGTTAACAGGCTGAGATGGCTGTTATGTAAAGACGTTCCTCACACAAATAGGCCACCAAGACTATTATGATGATCCCTTGCTTTTGTGTCAGATCCCTAGGAAAGAACTGAAAAATCTTTGTACGATGTACCTGGGGGATCTTAGAACCAACACGGAAATGACAAAAGACACAGTGGTTGCCCATCAGTTAATTATGATCACAAGTGATATCCAACCGTATATTAAGCTACACATGAGAGATTTTGAATGGTTTTTATTAACACGTTTTAGATTAAATATTTTATTTAGATTTTTAAGTTTCCCCAATATGAATCATTGGACAAAGCATCTTAGTAAATGCCCATGTGACGATTTGTCCAACCGATCAGATATGCATATCCTGTTATTTTGCAAATTTTACACAATTCCTAGGAAAAGATGGATCTTACCCTTATTGAAGTACGTGGATTTTAATCAGTGTCGTCCTGCTTTTTTAGCTATCCAGAAACTAGATAATATATTAACTGTTGCATCTGTCTCTGCATTTTTTTTAAATGTTTTTAGGTCACGAAAATCAATTCATGCATGACATTTAATAAGCGTATTCTGCTGTATTATGAATGTTTTTTTATATATTTTAAATTGCTATGAATAATTGCACTTTTATGGTTGTTCCTTTGTATAATAACCGAATAAAGTTATTGAACTGAACTGAACCTAATCGTTATATAATAATGAATCTCTGGTGATTTGCCCACTTAAAGCATTTTTAGGGCTCGGCTCAACGCGCGAAGCGCGTCTCCGCCGAGGCTCTTTTGTCGGCGTGTGTGCTTCCCAGGAGACAATCCTGGCCGCGCGCATCGCCTTGGAGGCGATTTGAAAGTGGCACGCGCCGCGCTCGGCCAGGCTGTTTCCTGGGAAGCACAAACATACCCAGGCACACCTCCCCCTGCACGCATGCGGCCACACACACACGAGCGCACATACACGCACGCAGACAGAGACACTCCCCCCTCCCCCGCACACACACACACACACGAGCACACATACACGCACACATACAGAGACACATGTACACACATCCACACCGTGATGCCTTTGAAGTGTGACGCGCATGCCCCTTGCGGTGCAGTTTACCCTATATCCAGGTGCGGCTCGCACCCATCCATGCCCGGTCGCCCGGCGCCCTCTCACCGTCCCTCCTCCGGGTCTTGCTCTGCTTCCCGCGGGTCTCCGGCTGCAGCGCGCCCGGGTCTCCCCTCTGCGGGTCCCCGTCCTCCGTAGCTCTCCAGAGCGACTCCTGGCAGAGAGTGTGTGTCCGTGGCCGCTACCTCCGGCTTCGCTGGGCAGCCCCGCACTCCTCGCTGCTGCTTGATCTGGGAGTCCTTGGGGCCGCCCCGACACCCTGTTGGCCGGAGGTCTCGCCGCGCTCCGGGCTCCTCTCTGCGGCTGCAGCCCTTTGCTCTCTGCCCCTGACCTCGGCCTTCATTGGATCGCACACTCTCCGATCCCTCTCTCAGACCCCGGAGGTCTCCGCTCTTCCTCCTTCTCCCGGCCCGCACTTCCCTCCTCCACAACTCATGCCCCTCCCCTGATTTGGACGTCCTTTTCCAGGACACCCCTCTCCTGCACCTCCTCCTCCTTCTCTCGGTCTCACCACCCCATCGGCGTAGCTAGGGGGGTGAGGGGGGCGGTCCGCCACAGGCGGCACTATATTGAGGGAGTGGAATCGAGTCTGGGGAGAATTAAATCGAGATGAGTTCACATCCGCCAATACCAGACTAGCTGCTTGACACCTGACCTGACTGGCTGTTGCCCTGCTCTTTCAGAGACTTTCGCGGGTTGGTGAGCGAGTCTTACTTTTCCGTCAGCTATGTGTGCCCTGTAAGTAACAGAAGTTTACACTGGTCAGCAGCGTCACTCGGCAGAGCAGCATTGGATCGCTCTCCGTGATAGGCTTGTTTTATTTCTCCTTTCAGAGTCTATTAGCCGAGCGCTTGCCCAAATTTCTCCCCCCTCCCCCCAATTCTCTGATTGTTTCTCTCTCCACGTTTTGCCCCTAACGGCAAATTACCAGCACTATGAATTGCAAAGTATCTGCCAGCCTGAGCTGAGGGAGCAGGCAGCTTGCCGAACACAATCCCGTCTCCTCATGTAAATGCAGGCATCCTTTTTATGCACGTATTATACGCCACATTTTTACAGCCTTTACTGGTAGGGACGGCGAATACCTACACATATTCAGACCTGCTCAACTCCTAAAAGATGCACATTCACCGTCTCCGCTGCCCTGTGTGGCAAAAATTAACAAGACGCAGGCACACATGTGTGCGCGCAGGCAGAGACTCAGACGTGTCTGTAGGGGCGCGCCTTACAGACCTGCCAGGGATGTGTTCTGAATTCCTTGCACCCGTTGACTGCTGGATGCCGGGTAAGTGTATATAAATTGCCTTTATTATGCTTTTAAAACGCGCATTTTGTCTCTCAGGCATCAGCCTGGGTTTAACTTAAAGCACAAATTAATTTAAAGCACAAATATGTTAAATCTAGTTTCTGCAGCCACATCGACCTCTGATAATTTGACAGAAGGCCGCTCGGACAGGGGATGTCGTTACCAAATGCTTGCCTTTGTAGTTTGCAAAAAAAAAAAAAAAACTTTCTTTATGTGTTTTCCTATTTAAAAAATGTGTTGTTTTGGTTCCGCTTTATGTTTGATTCGGGTGGGACCGGGGAACTTGAGATTCCGTAGAAACATCATCTGACATGGGGTAAAGGAAGGGTTAGGCCCAACCAGGTGTACAGACACAAAATAGACAAGCATTTACAATGCAATAGGTCTCGCATTTACTACAGTTTGAGCTATTGGCATTGTTGATTACAATGCCTTTTATTAATGTGTTGGTTTTTTAAACAAATAAATAAAAGGCATTGTCATTTCCAATGCCAATAGCATAAACATTCGCAAATGCGATACCTATGGCATTGTAAATGCTTGTTTAAAAAGAGATAGGTTGTCAAATAAAATCCATGAATAGGAAACTTTGTGTCTTACAGACTTGGAACAATGCTGTAATCATAGAGGGAAAGCTTGAGATTAATCAAAAGAAATGTGAGCACGTGTGTACTGAACACGTAAAGAAGAAAGCTATAAATGTATAGCGACTAACCGCAAGGGAAGATAAAATGACGAATGAAGGGGTGGGGGGGCAGAGGAAAATATTGCTGCAAATTAAAGCAGGAACGAGAAGGCACGGTGAACAGGAGGATGGAATATGGGGAGGAAAGAGAAACACAGAGGAAGGGATGAAGGGGAGAGAGCTAGAAAAGAAGGGCTAGAGGGAACATGATGGTAGAAAGGAGCAATGCAGAGGCGAGGGGACTGGATGGATAGAAAGAGGGTGAGAGGCACGGTGAAAGAGGAAGAGTGTGCGGTAGAAAGCAAGAGGGGACTCGAGCGGTAGGTGGAGAGCGATAGATGCGAGGGAAACAGCGTAAGGGGGAGAGGGGAACAGCGATAGAAAGGGAGAAGAGAGTGAGACAGCGGGTAGGGAGGGAGAAGAAACTAATGAGCAGGAGCGCGAGAGGCATGGATAGGCAGAGGGGCAGGGGAAGCGAGCGGAGGCTGGAAAGACAGGGTGGTAAGCCATGTGTGTGTGGCGGGGGGTGACTTTAATAGGGCAGCATGGCACCGAAGTAGACATGGGGCCGCCGTAGATATACGGCTGGTCCGCTGAATTTGTGCGAGCGGCCTTATTACCACACAACACGGAATGCCGTCTGCGCCCTGATCCTGGTATTACTGCAGCACTAAAAAACAAGTTCCCGCTTCCCGCCGCGCTGCCTGCGACGACCCGGAAGCGGTTGGGCAGCCGGCCAATCGCAGCGCGGCCCCAACCGGAAGTCCCGCCCCCATCGCGGCGCGAGAGAGAAGCCACTGTCCGAGGAGCCCCAAGGGCTCCTGATCGAGTCCCGGTCCCGAGATGGGGGACTGGGTGAAGAGCGGCCGGGCGCATGAAGAAGGCGGGGCTCTCATGTGGTGAGAGAGCCCCGCAAAGCGCAACCGCCGCCCGAGAGGCACGCCGAGCACCGCCAGAACAGGTGAGTGTGTTGCGGAAGAGGAGGGGTGAGTGGGGGTGGGGTGTGCGCGTGTGTCTGTTGTAGTGTGTCTGTGCGTGCGTGTGTCTGTCTGCGCGTGTGTCTGTTAAAGGGGGGGGTGCGTGTGTGTGTGTATGCAGTGTGTGTATGTGCGCATGCGTGCGGGAGCCTTTCTGTGCATGGGAATAGTAGGGACGGAGACGCGACGTGCGCGCTCACGAGATACAATCGCCAGGAGGACAAGCTCGTCACAGTCTGCTGTCTACATTCCCCGGAATCCCTGGAAAGTGGCGACATAAGTTGTCTCCCTAGACAGCAAAAGCTTCGCTTTTGCTTTCGTCTAGGCGAGATCTAAAAACGTAATAAAAAGCAGCCGTCGCAAAACGCACAGAGCGTCATTTGTGAGTGGTTTTGCAGGCACAAAAATATTGTAACTGTATTTATATAGCGCCTACAACTCCTGACGAGGTGTTGAAGCGCTTTTCAACGAGTAGCAGGAATGATTGAATTTATTATACGAAGAACAAAGCCAAAGAATTCAATAACTGACACCAGGGAAACTATTTGCACTTCTGTGGAGAGGTGCAATCTCCCACATCCTGCAAACCTGTCCTCCTTAAATTAATTATCAATTTAGATATAAAAAAAAATGATAGGGCCTAGAAGAACAGTATGCAGTGTCCTTATGCTTTGAAAGATAAACTGACAAAAACCAGGCAGAGTGAAGCGAAAGTTCTGTCTGTCCTCGGTACATCTGAAGCGCCCAGTGAAATGGCTTTTTTTCGGATTTCTGTCTCCTGCGCTCTGCTCTGCCTGTCGTTTTCCAGACACGAAAATGCTGCTGAACGAGAATACAGACTCCCCAGTGGATGGCGTGAAGGAAACAGGCGCTAAAACTTGCTCAGAAATGACCAGATGCTGTGTGTGGGGTTTTTTTGCATAATATTCTGGATTGTGTCCATATACTGGAGGTCATCTGCCACCCTGATTAATCACTGTGTTTTCCCCAGCCCAACCTACACACCGTTCACATGGAGGGGAAACACTGCGTGAAGGAGGGTGGGAAACCAGACTAGCAGATTACGTCAAAGGGTTCAGTAAAGCTTGCTAAAATATAGCTTTTTGAAGACTGTCCGCCGCTGGCACTGGTCGCCAGAGAAACTATGCAGGGCTAAACTTTGTCATGATTTCAGGCATTGGAGAGGCGCGGAACACAACAGTAATATGGTGCACATCTGTGGGAAGGCACAAAACTTGACGAATACTGGCTTTTGGTGTGGGTCTGTTTGAAAGCTGCCCTTCATACGCCCCCTGCCTGCATGGCGCTGCTGCATGGTGTTTCATTTTTATGTGCACTAACAAGACATGTAAGATGATTGGCAATTGCATTGGGCATTGGTAGATTGATTATCCTACGTCACTAAAGGACAAGTACAAGCCTGACACTTTTATTTAAGTATTAGTTATTAAAAAAAATAAAAGCCATTGTTATTTGTAATATCCATATATGTAAGTCACGTATATACAACACATATTGCATTACAAATGCTATAGGTGTCACATTTGCGAAAGATATAATTATCGGCATTGTAAATGCCATTTATTATGATTTAAAAAAATAAATCATGCGCAATGCCAATAGCTCTACCTTTAATGCTGCCGAGACCATTGCATTGTAAATGCTTGTTTTATATCTGTTTGATAGAGAATATATGTGGCCTAGCTAAACATTGAGACGGTCTTTGATATCATGGTGTGGGAATTCCTATCTCAGATGCTGAAGTCATTTAATTCTGGTCCCAACATTATAAACCTGGATCAGGCCCTGTATTTGCAGCCCATATGAGAGTAAATGTGTTAAGGTAGTGTACCAGTGAGAGGTAAAGAAAATAATTTCCTTTATTCCTTTGTCTCCCTTTATCGAACCTGTGGTCAATCTGCTTAGAATAAACTTGACAGATTAGAAGGTAAAAAGGAAATGTGACGCATATGCTGACATGTTAGTCTATTTAAAGGAGTTTGACAGTCCATACCTGATTGGAGACCTGCCCTGGCCAGCCACAAACTGACCTCATGCGTTCTTACTGGGGGGTGCTGATCAGCTGAGATGGGGCTGGTCTCCCAAACATAGCCTACTCTAGCATATATGGGATTTGAAGCATTGGGCATGACACATAGTGTGGTATTGACTTGAATATAGTCTGAGACTTGAGTGGCATATGGGACACTTAGCCTTTCTGGAAGGACCTCCCATTATCTATAATTGCTAGGTGTTAGTCATATCAGCTTTAGGGTGCTCTTCACCCAAAAAGTCTGTCTGTACCCTCTACGTTTTGCTGAAGTTTGTTTTTGTTGGCTCTACGACTCTACCCTACCACTGCTAACCAGGGCTAAAGTGTGTGTGACTCATTTAAACATGGTAAAATTGGCTACACCTGATTGGTATATTTAACTTACTCATAAATCCCTTGTAGATTGGTATACCATATACCCAGGGCCTGTACATTAAATGCGACTAGTGGGCCGTCAGCACTTATTGTGCCACCCTCTTTAGTAGCCCCTTAAAACATGTTGTAAACTGCCGATTCGACGAGGCAATATTAACCCCTTGCCAAGCCTTAAACTCTCCTTTTCTTGCATGTACGTCACCCCTAAAGTAGTCCCTAGGAAGGCAATAGGGCAGAGTGCATTATAATTTATAGGTTGGATGTGTGCTTTTAAGTTTTATGCATTCTGGTTGTGGAAACTCCAAAATCAGTTTTTCACTAGTGTGAGACCCATCTTTCCCATAGGAAAACATTTGGATGCCTTATTACATTTAGTAAGCGCTAACTTTTGATTGGAAGCGGGTAAACATTTCATGTTTGGTTTATAAGAAATTTTAATTAAAAATCTTCTTTGATGGTAAAGTTGAATTTCAAGATACCAATTTGAAAGTGCCACTTTTAGAAACATGCCATGTTCCTGTCCTAACTTGGTACCTGCAGCCTGTTCTGAGTCACGTGACTGGGTGTAGTTGGCAGTTGAACTTCACTTATTCCTTTCAAGAAAGCCACACAGTAGAGGAATTAGGTGTGCCTGGATGAGCCATCAACTGGCAGGAGGGTTAGGGGGCAGAGCAGGACACATCCCCACTTGCAAGTTAATAGGCTGTACTCTCCCTTCACACAAAGGACTTGACACCACTCTGTTATTCATGCAGCCAGGTTGGAGCCAGGGCAGGGAAGTTAGCAAACTTCAAAGAAAATCTCTAGAAATTTTTCCAGCTTCAAAGAAGGCACCAGGTATAAAAATAGGACCCTCGCACAGATTTTTCAACTCACTTCTTGGGACTGCAGAAGGACTCAGTGCTGCCTGCTTTGTACTCCACAAGATTCCTTTGCTGCACCTGGAAGGGCTACTTTGAGGGTTCAAGGTGGGCTTTAGGCAGCAAAGGCTTGCCGATCTGCATGAGCCCTGTTTCATTACGTGAACCCAGAGTGACTCCAAGGGCTAGTTGGCAGGCTTCCTCATCAGTGCCTCAGGGACAGAAAAGGATCTAATCATCTTGAATGTGCACCTGGACCCAGCCTGAGTGAGTCCTAACCCACCCAAGGGTGCCCCTCCAATCCTGTACTCTTGGTGGTTGTCCTAAAGGTACCCAAATCAAAAACTTGGGCCTTCAAACATTTGTGCTAAAATCTTCTCTGAGAACCGAGCGTAGACCGGAACCAACCTGCTTGTCTATACGCCCAAGGAGCATCGCCAGTCAGCCTGACTTCAGGGCAGCTCCTGCTACATTCTTTTCCAAAGCAGCAAATCCTGTTCATTGGTCCTTCACTAAAGGGGGTATCTGGCTTCCTGGAACTCGTATCGGCTACAGCCTCCTGCCTCATCCTGCTGATGATTTTCCATTTCCAAAAAGACCAAACAGAAATCTTCACCGTGACTTCATCCAGTGGCTCCCCGACGACAACGCCTCCTTGGACATTGCCTGCAGCCTTGCCTGCTGAACTTTACCTTCCCAGTACATTTTCTTCAAAACATTTCCTAAGTACGAAGGTAAGCTCTGACTATGACAAATCTACTTTTTAGGTCGAGCCTGGGCAGCACATGTGCTGCTCTGTGAGGCATGCTGTATTCAGGTATGGACTTGAAGCTCCGACCTTTTCCCGCCCATCTTTTCAATTGGCTCTTGTTTCTGCCCTTTCTTAATCATTGCTTTTTATTCATGAATGGGGTCATGGATCATATTAAAATGGCCTTGGATGATGATAAAGCAGTGCTGCTGGTCTTGTTGGATCTGACAGCAGCCTTCGATACGGTCTCATCAGAACTTGATTCTTCAGCAGAGTGAGGCCGGTTTGCAGGGACAGGCACTTAATTGGCTTGTCATCTTCTTAGACCAGCGCACTCAGACCATCAACCTGGGTCCATTTCGTTCCCAAACCTTGAAACTTACTAAGGGGGTGCCCCAGGGCTATTGTCTGAACCCTGCTTTGTTCAATATCCATGTGGCCCCCCTTGCCAAGGTCATCAGGGAGTACGGTTTTACTCCTTTTTCCCACGCTGATGATACCCAACTGCTCCTGTCCTTTGATAAGGACACTGAGTTCATTGATCAGCGTTTTGCAAAGGGCATGTTAACCATATCAGAGTGGATGATGGAACACTTTCTTCAGCTAAACACGTCCAAGACAGAAATCTTGCTGTTTGGTTCAGATCAGGCTCCCTGGTCCCCTAGGTGGCCTCGAAATACTGGACCACCTTGCCGGAGGACTTGCGCAAATGCTCCAGTCTTTTCCGCTTTAGGAAACTCCTGAAGACTGAATTATTCAGGGCTTAATCCGTGACCGCCCGTGTCTGTCTGACTTCCTCTCTATGATAGTGCGGTGATTCCTGGGCTTTACAAATCCCTAACATACATACATACATACATACATGCATACAGCCTGCCGCGTCTAAAGAAAAGGCACTTCTGCCATTAAAGTGAAAGCACAGCACGGGGCGCTTTACAAAAAAAAAAAAACATTTGTTTGCGTTTCACTTTAATGGTGGCCGCGCCCCTTTCTTTAGACGCGGCTCGCTGTAACCTGAATACAGCAAGCAGCTTCTAAAGAAAGGGGCGCAGGCGCCATTAAAGTGGTCTTGCATTTGCAAGAGTTTGAGCTATTGGTATTAGAAATGACAATGCCTTTTATATATGTTGGTTTTCAAAACACTTAATTAAACGGCATTATCATTTACAATGCGAATAGCTTAAACTCTCCCAATTGTGAGACGTATTGCATTGCAAATGCTTGTTGTATCTTGCTTGTACTCCATCGGGTTAGACCATATTTATTACGTTTGGTCCTGTCTTGCACTACTAGATGTCCACAGTTGGCGCTTTGATCTTTTAGGCTTTCTGCTTTACAGGGGAGAGTGTGATTAAAGAATTTCTGTAGCGGAGGGTGGGCTTAAGGAATTTCTGTAAGTATTTGGGTGCTGTAATGTCTTGCTGAATATCTAGTGTATGCCTGTTGATGGGTTATCTTTATATTGATCAGGCCTTCCTAACATTTGAGGAGGCCAAAACTCAGTTCTGTATAGCGGCAGATCAGTTCTTGCTCTGTCAGGTTAATAAAGGCCCTGCAAGACACTTGGGGGAGGATGTTCATGGTTGGCTACCAGAATCTGTGGGATTTCAGGAGCTCAGTTGATTGTTGCAAGGTGGACACCCATTGTTCTCCCAGTAGCAGTTTAAATTTGCAGAGCATCATTGCTCTGATTTTTTTACTCCAGTTGAAATGGGAGCGGGATTATGGACAACAACTGTCCGATGCAAACTGGAATAGGTTGGTGGGGTACCCCAAGAATGTGACAAGTAATACCTACTTTGATTAACCCACTTTAAATTCATACATCTGGTATATTCCACTCCATTGGCTGTATGTAGAATTACCTCACTTGCCCTTGTTGCTGTCCTCATTTTGGGGTGGATACATTTGATTTTTTGCATATGGTTTGGTGGTGTAGAGTGGCGACAGACTACTGGATGAAAATAGTAAATTGATTAAATACATGTCTGGCCTAAATACAATGCCTAAGAAGAGCAAAAACAATTATAGATTTGTGGTGTAGGTGCTGTGTTCGCAAAGCGAGGTGTGCCAATAGGCTGAATGTACAAAAAAAGCGTAACTTTAAGATACTGTTTAAATATGTATGGTGATGGTTGATTACAGAGGAGATCTGTATTACCACTATCTTTCCAGATGCATAGTTGCTTGATAATCTGAGAGACTGGAGAAAATTATAAAATTGTTTGGAGAAGATGCTTGGGAGGAAAGCTTTGTATAAAAAGTGGTTTATTGTAAATTTGAAATGGACTTTGGAAACCTTCTGCACTGCTGTGATGCTTGGAGGCTACCCACCAGTTTCTCCGAGACACATGCTGTATTCCATGAACAGTGTACTGTATGACCATGTATGTTACAATCCAAACACAACAAGATGATGGACGGAGTGCTGAAACATTTAAACCACTCACCTCAGTCAAAAGAAATGGGGTTAATCCATTATTCTTTTGCTCACTATGCCACCCCAGTTTGGACCCAGCCATGTGCAGATCAGCCTTCACCCTGCTCCTCATGGGAACAGTTAAGCCTGAACTAGCAGGCCAGGTCCTCCTTGGACTGGAAACAAGCATCCTGGGGCCAGTTTCTGGTTATCACCTCATCAGCCAAGCAAGCTTGACTCCAGTGGCACAACGAGCAAGGGGACCCATGTCTGGAGATACCCTTTGCCACTTGGGGGGAACATAGCAAACACAGCAAGATGGTTGACAGAGTGCTGAAACTTTTCAACCACTCCCCCCCCCCCCCCAGTCAAGAGATCTGGATTTAATCTATCGTTGTTTTGCTCACTATGCCACCCTACTTGGACCCATCCATATGCAAATCAGTCTTGACCCTGCTCCTGAGGGGAACAGTCCAGCCTGGACTTCCAGGCCAGGTCCTCCCTGGACCAGAAACAAGCATCCTGGGATCAGTTTCGGGGTATTACCCCTCATCAGCCAGGCTAGCTTGAATCCAGCGGCTCAGTGAGCAAGGACCCACGTCTGGGCATACCCTTGGCCACTTAGGGTGAACATAATAAACACAACAAGATGATGGACGGAGTGCTGAAACTTTTCAACCACTTACCCCAGTCGGGATGGACTGTTCCCATGAGAAGCAGGGTCAAGACTGATTTGCATATGGCTAAACTGGTCTAAAATGGTGTGGCATGGTGAGCAGAAGAATGATGGAATTAACCCAGATCTTCTGACTGGGGGTGAATGTTTGATTTGTTCCGCATTCTGTCTATCATTTGTGTGTCTTTTATTTTCTCACCCTAAGTGCGCCGGGTATGCCCAAGCATGGGTCTCGGGTTTACTGTGCCACTGGATTCAAGCTAGACTGGCTGATGAAGGGTGATACCCCAAATCAGGTCACAGGGTGCTTGTTTCTGGTTCAGGGAGGACATGACTTGGCAGTTCGGGCTGGACTATTCCCATGAGGAGCAGTGTCAAGACTGATTTGCATATGGCTGTGTCTAAACTGATCTGCCAAGGGGAGCAAAAGAAAGATGGATTTAAAGCATATGCCTTGACTGGGGGTAAATGTTTGATTTGTCTGCATTCTGTCCATCATTTGTGTGTTACTGTCCACTCAGACTGAATTTCTTTGTTAAATGTTAATAAATAGCAAAAGTTGATTGCCAAAAAAAAGCATCTAGTATAAATTTCCAGTTATTTTAAGCAATCATTAAGATAGGAGGCGCATTCAAGACAGGTCATAGCTCGGTCTTACTCCTCTTCCTTTTTCATCCAAATAACAAGCCACTCTTCATGGTGATCTCTAAGATACTTAGACATTCTCCAAGTTTCCAAGCATTAATATATTGTAAGTATATGAAAGCAATTAGCTCCAGAGCGTACCCTTAGGAATACCCTTAATTGCCTCTCTCGTATGCGGCTTAGTAGGGACTCCTGTGCCACCGCAAAAAGTCAGGATGAGAGAGCAGACCAAGCATGGTGTCTCTTTAAAGTGCTTGGTTGTGAGAAAACCAGGCAGATCTGCTTAGAGGGTCTCTATGCAGGAAAACCATAGAAAAAAGAAACCATATTCATTGAAAGTATGTATTATGTAAGGCCATGCAAGTTTATCAGATTCTTTTCTGTCTTTGACATACGCAAGTACTAGCAGATTGCCCATTCAGGGGTTTTTATGTCTGTTGTGAATAAGACTCATTGAAACAAACCCATTCCATACGAATGGTATTGCTGATATGACGTTGATTGTCTGCTATTGTTTCTTATGAATATTTAACTCCACATTGATTGAGAGTTGTTATATAGTTTGGTAAGCCATGTTGACTCTCAATTTCAGAACAGCATGTAGAATTCTATTGCGAACAAAACTGGCCTGGCACATTTGCCCACCTTCAGAATCTTGATGGTGATATACACTTGCTCCTTAGAAATAGGCCTTATGGAAGACTCCAGCTGCTGTCTCCTTAGCTTCAGCAAGTTAAGGTGACAGAAGACAGCTTTAGCTGGGGATTTTGTAGAGATCACAGTAATATGCAATGAATCAGTATCAGTCTGTCGTCATTGCACCATTGGCTGTTCTGATGGCGGTGGTCACTCGCATATTGGAATTGTCTGATTAAGTGGGCAAGACTTTCTGTCTTGTTAACTCGCTTCTAGAATGTACACCCAGTTAGTTTATGCTGGGAAAGGGCCCTGCACATGGTTTTGTTTTGGACTACAGTACACCAAAATCTGCAAAAACGTTTCCCCTCTGCACATCTCTCGGTCTATCAATACCTTGGGTACAACCTTGGTGGCATCCCAGGCTGTTTAGGGTGAAGTGGCAGCTGTGTTCAGAGCTATGTATTTTCTTAGCACTTGTCTGAGAATGTGTACATTGTCTGGTTTGTGAAACAGTGTAGGGTTGAACTTTTGGGTCTTACGATCTTCGACTATCAGTATTGATCACAGATGCAGTTAAACTAAAATGTGGACTGAAACACCTGACAGCTGACTCGTTTTCAGGAAAGCAAGAAGTCATAATCTACCTGCCATAATGTGGAATGTCTTGTTGTGTGTTGTAGTTCCGTTGCTTGGGATGTAACAACCTTAAGTCATCGGTTAGATTGTGCTCCATACCTAAACTAAAACAGAAAAGGTGGATTAATTTGGAGAGCATACATAAGTTGCCAGAGATTCAACTGAATTGAGTACAGCACTCTAGACCTAAGAAAAGACCTTCTGTGTCGTTTAGGAGACATCTATAGCATCTCGTTCCGTCCCTAGACTGGCATGAAAATCAAGTCTCTAGCATTGGTTTTGCCATTTTCCACGTTCCTCCTTCTCTGACACTGACTGTCTATTTGGAAATGAACCCTACAAAGTAGTAATACTTATCCCAACTGTTTGGCTATACTCTAAGTACCCCCATGTTTGTTTCTGCATCAGCTACCACGCTATGTGCAAATGTTCATTTTAGTACACCTGGTAGGTGCTGAACTTCAGACCCATAATGATTTACACAACCTGCTACTACATCTGACTTAATATGAATGTACTGAATTTGAATTCCCTGTTAGAAAACGTGGCAAATGAATTTTAAATGCCCCGACTCAAAAATATAACGAGAATACTTTAACATACTAGCATCTTTCCTTTCCAGTGGTATGATAGTCAGTAAATGTATTAATGCTACGTATTCTATTCTATGTCAAGTTACATCGGTGGTAGGTAGAATGCATCTAAGAGTCTTGAAACATCATTCCATGCAATACAGCGTGGCTGTCTGTTCAAGCAGTGTTCACTAGTTTCTCTAAGAAATTGTGTATTTTGGAGTAGCTTCCCCCTATTTTTATGAACTCCTGTTCCCTTACCCGAGTATTCATATTAACTCTTTAAAATGTAGCTAACTTTCATGACTTTGTATACATTTTCATTTTAATAAGTCTTGGTTAATTTCCTTGCACTATACACTTTTTAACAGTGAGGTTTTTTTTAATCCAAAGTTAAGTAGAAGCTAGGCTGCCTAGATAATTATTTTAAGACCAAGAGCCTGACAACTTTGAATGTCAGAGCCGTAGTCGTGTTAATACTTGACTGTTTGGTTTTGTAATATGACTGTACAGTCTTAGTATTTGGTTTAAAAAAAAAAAAATAATATACATGTAAATTAAATTTCAGAAATGATGCATCATGGTGATTTTGACTTTTTTTTAATGTTGAAGTCTATAATGTCAATAGAAAGGACACCTTATCCTATTTAGTATTAATGTTAGTTACCTAAGGTTTTTAAAGTACCTTTGCCTTATAACATTTTAGTATCTGTGAAAATAAAAAACTAAAACCGAAATCAGTGATTCATTTGGATATCATACATGAACTGAAGTTATACATTTAAGCTTATCATAACAACTAATTTGTTCCAATCAACATGAAGTGATTCCATTCCTTTAAAGAAGTTAAGCAATAAGGTGCTGGGGAACGCATATATTAATCAGACTTTCTGGTACAGCCTGTAAATGTAACCTCTGCTTTATTTGCTCTTCTTTTAGGGTTGGCCCGGGCAAAATCAGTTCCTACAAAAACATACTCCAATGAAGTGGTTACCTTGTGGTATAGGCCACCGGATGTTTTGTTAGGTTCAACAGAATATTCTACACCAATTGATATGTGGTAAGTCTAAAACATTTCTCAAACTGTTTTTCCTGGAGTAATTGCTTGCAGACTAGAATCTGTGTTGTCATTAGGTGTTCTCTTAGATCATTTGGTACTTTAAGAAATATTATGTAGTCGGAAAGATAAATCAGAGATTTAGATACTCCGTGCTTAGATCTATATGGAACCTGCACGCCACCCATTAAGACCCAAACATAGAAATGGCTCATCAAGCCTTTGATACTTCCAAAATCAAAGCACATGAGTAACACTGACTTGTTTTCATAATTCAAGATCCTCATATCTTCATGGATATTCTAAACAATATTTCCCTACCTGCCCACTGAGGACAAAATCCTGTGTAGCCTTTATACAGTACATCAGTTTCAACAAGGAGTTGCTCTTCAGCAATCTTCGTTCATCTTTTTGTATTGAGTTTCATTTCCCAACTATTAATCCCCCACATGATTTCAACTATATCCAGTATCTTTCCTTCTGCTTTTATCCTGGGCTAAAGGACTTTCTCACAATGGACGTGTGTTGGACCTTACCAGCTAGTTTTTGCACTTGTGGAAGTTAAGTTTCAGTATGGTTGTGGCATATGTTTGCAACCGAGGCAGAAGGGGACATGGCAACTCTTTTGATTCTCTTGAGAGTTACCTATATTGGAATATGAACTGAGGTATCATGGGAAATACTGGCTCCTTTTCTGTGCGACTATACCTGATCAGAATACATAGACGTTTTATTCTGGCTGATACTGAGGGAGATATCCCTCCTTGCTTGACAGCTCTTTCGCAACCAGGGGTACCTTGAAAAATGTGCTAGCTATTTCAGTTTTAGCTTTCCATAAATGAGACATTCAAACGGAGGGTGAGACATTCAAACAGAGGAAGCTAGTGTGTTTTTAGTAAGTGCTCACTGAAGCCATGGTTGTGACATGCCAAAAGGAAGATGGCTCCATATGAATTTACATTCAGTGTTAGCCAATTAGTTATTGATGGCAGATTTTGTAAACTCTGTCATTACGAATATTGAATTAAATGTGACATCGGACAGCAGACACCACAGAAGTCACTGTTTCAAGAGCTCCAGGAAGCTGGTAGAGAATTCAGCTCCTTGTGTTAGGTCTCAGATTTCGATTTGGCATATTTATTTTGCCCCTCACTGTTCTGTCCCTTAGGTGTTTGGTGCATTGGGCAAGTTAGAAAGAAAATACTTCTCCACCATCTGTGGAAAAGATGAGCCAGGTTGGAGGTGGTGCACCGTTGACAGACGCCATATGTGACTTGCTTATGGCGCAAGGTATGAAACGAGTGAATATATTTTAGTTGCCTTGTTCTACAAACTGGGACATTCTTGAATTGTATAAGCACGATTCTTTAGAAGACTGTTTTGAAACAAGACCAGTTCTAGAATAAAGACCTATTCGGTGTCCAAGGAAAAGATTAGATAGGTTGGAGGTTTTCACCAAACTCGACTGAAGAAGTTAATTGGTAAAAATATGCAGTATAATTACTGTGAGAGACAATCACAATTTGGACATCTGGCCCTAAAACTGAGTCACTCTGTAATTTCAGTAAGATGTAGAGCTGTTTTGAAATTAGCCGTATTTGGCTCAGCATCACTCACGAAAAGACTAACCTTCAGCTTTGATTCTTTATAATTTAGAAGTGAGATGCTAAATGTTATTAATATAGGAGAGTGAGTAAACAACTACACTGTACATGCTTTTGTCACATGATTACTTCCTTTTTAAATCAATGGATAGTGCGCCAACTTTAGGAAATAGAAGATTATAAACGGATGATTC
The DNA here is from genome assembly GCF_964261635.1 of Lissotriton helveticus. Taxonomy (NCBI): domain Eukaryota; kingdom Metazoa; phylum Chordata; class Amphibia; order Caudata; family Salamandridae; genus Lissotriton; species Lissotriton helveticus. The sequence continues at coordinate 1,038,773,129 of NC_136070.1, forward strand.
TGATCATAATCTGCAGTAGAAAATGTATAAAGATTACTGTGACCTAAGGACACTTGAGCTGTGCATACTATTTGGGGATAAATGTAGGAGGTGATGTAAGCCAGCTTAAGTGAGGAGGTGGAGTGCACACTGAGTGATGACATTGTCAACCAGTTGCTAGTAAAAATGAAGGATTCAGAAGTTACGCTATGTGAACTCTTGGTGATTGTAAATGTGTCAATTCATGAACAACTTCATTGTGTTTTGTTTGTTTCCATTGATATCATTCCATTATAGAAAAAACTTCCAAAAAGATTATTTGTTAAGGCAGTTGGTTGGAAAAGACAAACAGTAGACTGTCCTGAGAAAGTTGGCAAAATGTCTGTGGCTACCAAAACACAGCGTCTTTGTGGGAAAGTCGTCCTTTTTGCCCTAATCACCCCCATTTTTTTGTTTTGACTGAACTGGTGGTAACTGATTCTGACTGTGCCATGGACTCTGCAATCCAGGCCCAGGGTAAGTGGCCTTTTTAAAAGGTATATGGTAACTCGGTGTAATTACAATTGGTACTGCCAACCTACCTGTACATCCCTAGTATATGGTGCGGCATGTATGTGTATAGGCCCAGCAAGTTTAAGGCACTTAAGTATGCACTGCTGTGTTGCCAGCTCTCATTTTAAAAGTTAGCCCTGATTTTCAAGCTGCTTTTAAAATGAAATTATATACAAATTCGACTTCGGATTTATAGGTACTTCCAAAGTAATAAACTACCTTGGTTTTACATATAGTCACCCCTCTTAGGTCTACTCTAGGTGCCCCCAGGGCCAGGTGCCTTGTAAAAATAAGCAGGGACATTTTAAAAGATGTTGTGTATGCCCTGGTGAGAGAAAAACTACAAATTTCATTTTTCCATTGTATAATTTTATCTCGATAGGCTAGAATGGGAATACTTTAATAAACTATAACTATTGACAGTAGTAAGCTAAAATAACATTTCAGGGACTTAAAAGATTGGTAATGATATATCCAGCAATTTGCCACTGTTGAATGTATCATAACTAGTATGGAAAAGTAATTAAAGAACTTTCTTTTCTGTGAGCCAAAATCCAGCCTTCTAACCAACTTCCCCTGATGGGCCAGTCTTGACAGTCTGAGCCAAACTGCTTTGATGAGGTGATAAGTGGCCAACATAGATACAGAATTTATCTGTTGGGGGGGAGATCTGCAGCTGCAGAGAACAGGCCAGAAAGGGGGCTGGTTAAACAAACTAGACTACAAAGAGAGAGGGGTAGTAAGGATGCAAGCCAGACCTACCCCCTCTTCCTGTACCCCTCAGCCAGATGGTAGGCACAAAAAGAGTGAAATTTGGAGTTGGTTTGGGAGGTGAGTGTTATAGGAAATGAGCCACGCCAGTAGGTTAGCGTAGCCAGATCCTAACCCCAAGGAGAAAGTTTCTCCATTTTGAATTTGAAAGTACAGTGCTTTGTGGGAAAAATATAGGCCACATTTTGGAGGAAGCGGTCATACTTTTGGGTGGTACTCTGTAGCCCGTTGGTCAAGGGTGCCCCCCCCTCCTTACCCACTTGTTGCCCCAGAACACTGAATAAATATGGGAGACCTGCATAGCCACTCGGATCCTGTGCCTGAAACTGCAAGGAGACAGACTGCCCTACCGAAACCCTGACCTGCACCAAGAGGACTTCACTCTGAATGACTGCGACTGCTGCACACTAAGAAAATACAGCCTAAGGACTTTGCCTTGCTTCCAAAAGACAATGAGTGGACTTCCTGAAAGCAACATGTTAAAAGAGCTCCACCTTCATCATCTCCAGCAAGAAGAACCCAGCTGACCACCTTCAGTTGGAGTCTAAAGTATGTGGTCAGGTGCATTGTGGGAAATGTAGTCCCAAGGTCCAAGGAGCAACTCAGAGACTCTAGAACTTTGGATTTTGATTGTGGCCACTTTGAACACCCAGAAGTAACTTCAGGAAGCACCTTCTGAAGTTTGGAGAACTTTTGTGAAAAAAGCTCCATAAAGTGACCGACTCGCCAACGAGAGCCAAGCCGTTGACTTCGAACCGCAACTCAGCTTGGATTTCAGATTCATCCCGCAGTGAGCTCAAGACTTCGAGGTTTTCACTGAGGCCTCACACAAATCCAAGACACCTTCGTCGACTCGAATCCCAGCCTGAAGGGGAGCCTCGCATGATGACGAGAGAAAATCCTTGTGAAAAGTTTCTAATGTGAAGGTAACATTTTGACTGAGGCCTCCTGCTTAGAGTATCTGATCGGGGCCCCATCGTGGTAGGTCAGAAATTTTGACTTTGTTCTGGTCTAGCACGACCAGATGTCCCAATTTGGCGCTATTGTTTTTTCGGTTCTAGAATGTGTTTGTTTAAAAATTCATATCTCTGTTTCCCTACATTGGATTTTTGTCATTTTAATCATACAAATATTCCCTATGTTTATAAATTGGTTGTGGATTTTTTTTGCATGTTGCCGTACCTATTTAATGTATTGGTGTTTTTAAATGATTTACACATCAGTCTCCTAAGTTACACCTGCCTGTTCGCATCCTGCTACTGAGGGTTGATCAATGGACTAATTTATTGAGACCTTGACTGGACCTTATATTGTGTTGGTGGCCTTATTGCTAGAGTTAGGTGCATACTTAACTCATACTAATAATAATTCACCTTCCAACAGTCAGTGTATTTATGAATCCATTGTTCCTTGACTTGAGAGGTTTGAAGGGGTCTCGTCCTCCACCCCTCCCTTTTAAAGTGATCAGAAAATTGAGATCGTAGATAAATTGACGTTTGTAGAATGAATCACATAAGACTGCTTTGTAAGAGAGTATATTATGAATAAGACACCGGGGGGGATTTAAAATTAGAATGAGATTCCCATAAATACAAGCATGTTAACTTATATTTGTATATAATGCTAATATTTACCTGTTGGTTTAATGTTCTGTGTTATTTGGCTTCTTAACTTGCTAAAATGTGACAGGCATCAAAGTATGAGTGTATGTTTAGCAGTTAAATATTTGTGTAAATATACCATTTTACAATTCCATGTATTCTCAAAACATAAAATAAATATGGATATATACCAATAAAATGACCAAAAAATAAATACAGACGGAAATATTTAAAAAAAAAAAGCATAAAACCAGGAGCCCTAATGATGAAATTATGTTGAGTAGACTAAGGGCAGACAAAGTATTTTGTTGTCTCTATGGATGTTGACTGTTGGCTTTTTGTTAATTTTGTAATAAAAGTAACAGTTCACTACATCTGTTAATTGTTGCTATAATGTGGTCAGAGTTTTACTAACGTGGCTAAACATATATTGAGTTAAAATTTGGAGGTGTTCTTTTATGCAACCTTGTAATGGTGGTAGTCATTGGTGACAACAATAAGACAAGATAGCCAGTGTTGTTTTCATGATAGCAAAATGTACCATCTATTTAGTGCCAAGGATTTCTTATGGAATGCAGGTTGTGGACTGTTCTTGGTCATGTCTTTCGTTTCATTGATCGATGCTGCTTGTTTGATAGAATGTGAGATACTCTCATTAAGACGACTCAACGGAACAGAGGTAGGATCTTGTCTACTGCTCCTGGTTTCAACTCCAGCATTGAGGCAATCATCTCCTGTCAGTTCATCGCATGACCTGGACTAGATTCTTAGGCACCTACTTGAAAATGTGATAATGAAGGGAGCAGTGGAAGAACCAAAAGCCCCCATCAAGTATGAGGGTTTCTGTCCTTTTTCTACAGTACTAGACCAAAAAGGGATTTAAGACTGACACCCCAACTCTATTAATAGAAGATCAATTTAGGTTGTCTAGGCTGATACAGAAAGGTTTCTTGAAGTCCTATAGGTATCCATATTCACAGTCCAAGTTTATTGACAGATTGAAAATATATTTCGTTGTCAAAACATATAAAATATCAAAAAACAAAACATAGCAGTTGATCATAATAAATAGATTAAAAAAAACATAATTCCCACTTATTCACAAATAATACAATAAATGGGGGAGACTCAAAACACAATGATTCATTAAGATTGGGTTAACAGCTTTTGACTAATGAATCAAGCTGCTACAATAATTTGGATACTCCTACCACAACTATAGTTGAAGAATCGTTTTTACAGAACCTAAGGGCTTGCTTTCTATCTGAAAAACTCAGGCACCATCATAAGGGGACAATACACTTACTTCTAGGGTTGTCCTATTGTAAACAGAAAAACATCCAGTGTTCTGTTTCGTTTAGAAAAATACAAGAAAAACAACGCTAGTGCCAAAATTTGTCAGGTTCCATGCTCAAGTATAGGTTGCAATTGGCAGGGACCCATATCTAAATTGCAAAATCAGTGAACGGGCACCCACCGGTTGAATAACATTTAAACATTCCTCAATTTTTAGGCACAGATATATGCAATAAAAAAATGTCTGGTGAGGCTGCCTGTGCAACTGGACGAGTCGCTTTGGACAGCAGCGCTCTTCTAAAATCGTAAGATCTAGGCTTATCTATGGATTCTTACCATAAACCAGCCACTTTATCTTCATGGACAATTGCAGTTTGATATTTTTGCCAAGTCCCTCTCTATAATGAAGTAGTTAACTGGTAACCCAGATACTCACCCAATAAGGTAGCTGCCTCAGAGCAGCAGCACTATAACAGGGTTGATACCCATGTCCAAAGTTAATGGCGCCAAGTGTGTTCTCCTCCCTAAACCAATAAGGGCTCTAATGAGGTTATTTTCAGTAATGCCCAAGTTAGCCATGTTACAGTGGCCCCATAGTTCAGCACCATATAATGCGCACCCCTTGCTTGCATCTTGTAGATTTACATAGCTGGAAGAATTGGGAACCAAGAGGCCCTTTTTACGAGCCAGAGGATTGCACGGCTCTATAATTTATCATATGTAAGCTTTTACGGCTCTGTGGGGCCCAAGAGCCAGAATCGGCCGGGTGAATCCATAGGTAATCAAACTCCTGACCCTTTCCAGAACTTCCTTTTCTAGGCATACAGTGCCCTTCGCTCTTTTCTCCTTAGAATAGGTCATCTGTTAAGTTTTGGCAGCATTAATTTCAGGGCCATATTCAGAGCAGACCAGGCTGAAATTATCCACAAGGATTTGAAGACCCATCTTAGTTTCGGCCAGTAAGAGGGCATAATCGGTAAAAAAGAGGCGGAACTTTCTGACCTGCCAAGCTAGGGAAGTGGTTGACAAAATTAACAAATACTTAATGCTGTTTTTGATATAAAGAAGAAAGCGAGTAGGTGCCAAGACACAGCCCTGGTGCACACCCTTGTCAGTGCGAAGTGGTTGGGTTAGCTCCCATCTTGTGCCACACCGAACTCTATTAGAATTCTCCTGGTGGTTGCACATGATTATATTATGTTACAGGGGGTCCCCATCCCCATGTAGGACCTCCCATAGTTTCTTTCTAGGAACCAAATTAATAGGAGCTTGGTAGTCTATGAATGCCACAAAACGATCCCCCCCCACCAATATCTGCGGTTTTGCCCCTTAATCAGGAGGAAGTGGAAAACCTGGTTCATCTAGCTGGGTTTTAACCGAAAGCCTGCCTGTAGGTCGGATAGAATGATTTTCATTGGTCCAGTACAAAATCCGCTCCAAAACTTGCTTTCAGAAAATAGTGTGCTTCATTCATCTTTGTGTCACACAAAATAATTTGAAGATAGTTAATAGCTCATCTAAGCCCTCTTGTGTCTAAGATATTTTGGGCTAGCTATTTTCTTCTGCTGTTGTACCTAGAAATTAGATGTGGCATTATATTACCGGAGACATCTCTGTCTCACAGAGAAATTAAAGATATTCTTAAGGATGTCAGTTTGAGCAAAGATCCCAATAGAAGCCACTCCTTCTCCCCCAGCTGTCCCAGATTTCCATGCAGGAACTTTATTTATATTTTATTTGAGGATGCATATTACCATTGTGCCTCCCCATGGTTCAGTCTAGTGACAAAGAGTAAAATTGAATGGCTAAGACTTCAGGATTTTTTGTGATTTTTAAAGTGATGCAAATGCCGTTAGCATACATGTACAAAACCAACCTATATGAATGAATCAGTGGGGCCGTTTATAGATTGAATAATAGAGGGTACAATATTGACTCCTGGGGGACCCTGCACAATAACAAGTGGAATATAGAAGAAATAGTTCCAGCTGTGACTTAATATGCCATTCTAGGCATAAAGCTGTAAACACTAGGTATGGCCTTCAATACTGTAATAATCTAGCAATACCTGACGATGGACTATATCGAAGGCTGATAAAAGGGCCAAAAGAATTAGTGCTGCAGGAAGTTTGGCATCTGTATGTTATTGTAGTTTTTGTAGTGCTAGAATCACAACTGCCCTTGTGCTATACCTGGGGCAAAAACCCACTTGAAGAGGGTGCAGCAGTTAATTATACTTGATGGAAACAGATGTCTGACAAAAGACTGTATGCTCCAGTATCTTAGCCATGTAGGGCATATCATATATGTGGCTGCGTTCAGACAGGACTTCAGATTTCAGTGCCAATTTCTTCAACAGTGATCTAAGAATAGGTTACAGTGTAGCTTCAGGTCATCTATGATAACATCTCAGAATTTTACACCCTGTTTTATACGTTGTCTGTGCATTGTTTCACAAAGTCATTAAATAAGGAAGAATGTTTCTATTTCAGAACGTCCGTTTGGAGCTTTTTGGCTTTCAATTTTGTGATGAATAACGGAACATCCTTCATGAAGTACTTACGTTTTAATCTTTTCCTCCACCCTTCACCCCCAAAGACTTTAGCAAACAGTTCTCTCCACTCACATGAATGAAGAGATGGTGGCTCTACAGATGTAAACCATTTTTAATGTAAAAACACAAAGTGTATTATGTTCTTAGCAATGTGTTTTTACGACTGAGTTAGCTTGTCTTTTAATTCCACAGGGGCGTAGGCTGTATATTTTGCGAAATGGCAACGGGGCGACCACTTTTTCCAGGTTCAACTGTAGAAGATGAATTGCATCTGATATTTAAGACTCTGGGTAAGAAAGCTGTTTCATATTTGCAGTCCAGATAATTGTGCTAGCCTCATTGTGTTCCTGCTTCATTAAATACTTCCCTCTCCCCCCTCATTCATTGGGTCATTTTCTTGTTCGTGCAATGATAATGGTCTCTAATGTTTCCAAGAATGGATAGTCTCCAAAATACTGTTGAGTTAAAGTATGAAAAGAACATGTCTCAGCTGAATACAAGCTTTGCAATGTTATCTTCTGTGAGCTGCACATTGCATCAGAAAACCTGCAAGTCTGATCCAGTATCTGTGAGAAGTAAAATGTCAAACTTGGTGGTCTAAAAGTCCTATTGAGCTACACATTTGAATGATTATGAAATAGTGTTTGACTTTCTTTAGAGCCAGGGAAACGCAATATTTATGCATGTTAAAGAATCAGAATGGATGGGGTATGCTCCAGAAGATACAGAAGAAACTAACACAAGTCTGGGGTTTTGGTACAGCAACTGGTCCCTTTTTTTGTGCATGTGTTTCAGCTAATGTGTGTTCACATTTCACAGTAAGCACAATTTTAGAACTTGAATTCAATTGAATTATTTTACTTTGCCTAGTTAAATATGATAGCAGTGGAACACGAGCGGCCCACAATCCATTGTTATTGATGACCTCTTGCACTGATCTGGTCAGTGTCTTCACTTTTTCGTTAATTGTACCTCAGCATGGCTAAACAATGAAGCAGGGTAGTCATTGCTCCCAATTCACCTTTTTGCCCCATGTCATATCTGGTAGACTTCTGCAGTCCTCTATTTAGAATAAGGAGGCAACCCAAAATTCCATGTGGGAACTCTGTATGACTACTGGTATGACTACTGGAAAAGAACGTTCCACGCAGAAAACAGAAGTTGTGTTATATGGTTATATGCAGTAAGTGCTGAAGGGAATCAAATTATCTGGTCGTCCGTAACTTCAGACATATTATGGGGAATGGTGTTTGGAGTGAAAACCAAGGATGCCCGAATACCCAAACTGTTGTTGGTATTGACCATTGTTGGTATAGATAGTCCAATTAGAAGGACATTAAGCAATCACATGCCCCTGGAATTCCACTTAAATGCCTAAAACACTGGGCTGACGTCAGTGCAAGGTTTGTTTTGGACAGTTGGGAGAACTCACCATTTGAAATAATTGGGGACACGTATTTAGAAAGGCTTTGGGGGATGCAAGAAGAGTATGGGATCCCCACCTTTTCCAATTCCTTACCTTTTTTGTTCATCTCGTATGTTTGTGTGGCACAAAGACAAAATTTAACCTGCAGCCTAACAGTCTAGTAGGCGGTATAGTGACAGTGGGAGTGGGGAGCAGAATAGACTCACACTTCTGTGCCCAACTCATGGAGACCTTAAGGCAGCATTTACAAATGTTGCCAGCATCTCCAAAAGTAAAAAAATACATAGGATGCTTGGCATAGGCTTAGGCAGTTGTACAAGATTCCCCTCACCCAATACAGACCACTGTCATATGCTATGGGCATGCCCCATTATAGAGGAATAGTGGATGAAGATTATAACACTGATAAATGCAGCTGTAGACAGCCCAGTACCAGTGTCACTAGAGGCCTTATTGTTGGGAGCATTCACACAGGGGAGTAAAGAGGAATACAAAGGATGATTTAATAACCTGATGTTAATACTCGTGAAGTGTACAATAGCAATGCCGTGGAAGTTGGTGGTTGCGCAGTAAATTAAGGCATGGAGAGTGAAATCTGTTTGATGGGCAGTGACTGATGTGGCAACGTTATGGTCCATTTCTATGTAAATTACCAAATTTATACGATTAGAAATATTGGAAACCACACCAAAGGCATTCTATAAGAAATTAAATGAGACCTTCCCCCATGAATGTTCTTATTGTAATTGTTGCATGTCACCCTCGTAAGTGTAAATACCAGAAATGAATGCAACTGAAAGTATTACCATGCTGGATGTGAAATGCAAAATATCGTCATTGCGGGAATGTACTGCAAATGGTTATGTTTATTATACTGTGTGGAGACATTTATGCCGAGGTGGTACACACCAGTGGGTAATGTTGATATTTATACGTGTACTTTTAAATCAACCTTAAATATGAGAACGAGGTCCACAGTGGGTAAGGAAGGTTGCTTTCTTTCTTGGTTAAGATTTCTTTTTCTGAAAAACTCAATAAATGTAGAAGACCTGTGTATAAAAATTATTTCATATTTCAATATATTATATTTCAAAAAAAGAGCATGGAGTCAAACATTTTCAGTAAAAGAATGGTGACAAAAATGTTTTAAGTGCAAGTCTTATCCCTACTGAAATCTTATCTAACTGAGCGACAGTAGTCAGAGGAATTCAGTGATTTTGAATCCCCTCCCTTTCATCTTCCCTGTGGTGTTCCGCAGGGTTCTTCCTTCAGCCCCTCACTTTTTACTTTGTACATCACCCCCCCTTGCAGGACTCATCAAATCCTTTAGGATTTGAGATGTTATCATACACAAATGACACCCAAACTGTTGTTTCTGTAATCAGCAATATTCAGGAAACAGCAACTTGGTTCCGTAATTGCGTGCAACAGGGGCACAAGTGGATGTTGGAGAATTGTATAAAATTGAACTCTGGTAAGACTGAGGTCATGCTGTTTGGATCATATGTATTCTTCTGGTCACTTAATTGGTGGTCCCAGGAACTAGGGAACCTCCCCACTCCAGCATCAAAAGCAAAGTATCTGGGAGTAATTTTTGACACAGGCCGGTCCTTTAAACTAACTTCAGATTAATGCCGTCACCTCCTTCATTTTCTACACTTTAAAAATGTTAAGGAATTCCTTTCATAACTCTGGATCTCCAAAAAACAGTTGTCTCTGCTCTCATCCTTTCTAGATTAGGCTACTGTAATGCCCTCTTGGTCAATCTACAGAAAGGTTTGCATAACAAGTTAGAAGCAGTGGCTAAACAAAACTTGAGGGGGCCCCCCCTACAAGGTACATGGAGGGCTCCCCGCTCCATATTTAATTAGGAGCGGTCAGGCCAAAGTACTGTGCTGAGGAGGCCCCCTGCAGCTCAGCCCCCCCCCCCGTACCGCGGGGGCTGCGAGAGCCTGTGTTACGCCACTGGTTACAATTTCATCAGAACGCAGATACATGATAACTGACAGGCACTCCCATGCATCAGTCTGCCAAACAAGCACTTTGTTCTCTGCATCGGCTACCCATGAAGAAACAAATAGATTTCAAAACAGTCTGTATTTCCCTCTAGGGCCTTACACAATTCTGGATCAGTCCATCTAATGCATATTTTCAGCTGGTATACCCCACAAAGAAACCTTCGCTCAACTAAAGCCAACTTGGCTGTGATCCCAAGATATCCACTAGCTAGGTGGGGAGGTATCAGCTTTTGTTTCACAACGTCTAAATTGTGGAACACCATACCCACCGATCTGAAGAACTATTCAGAACTGCTTCCATTCAGGAAAACCAGGTTGGTTTGTGATAGGTAATTTTGATGTCGCCTCATTAGGTTTTGGGCTCTTGCCTGTTGCGGGTCCTTGACCCACCCACGCAAGTGAGGTACCATTTTTATCGGGAGATCTTGGGGAACGCTGGGTTGGAAGGAAATTTGTGTGAGCCCTGTGATGCCACGCTTTCCCACACAAAATTGTGTGAAAAAACAGATTTTTTTTCAGCTAAAATTGAGGTTTGCAAGGGATTCTGGGTAAGGGAACATTGGGGGATCCACACAAGCCATACCTCCTTGGAAGCCCCCGGGTGTCTACTTTTCAGAAATGTGTGGGTTTGGTAGGGTTCCCTAGATGGCCGTCGAGCACGGGGCCAAAAACCCAGGTGACCCCCCTTGCAAAAGCAGGTGGTTTTGACATAGGCAATTTTGAGGTCGCCTCACTACGTTTGGGCCCTTGTCTGTCGCGGGCACTTGGGCCTCCAACACAAGTGAGGCACCATTTTTATCGGGAGACCTGGGGGAACGCTTGGTGGTAGGAAATTTGTGTGAGCCGGTGATGCCACACTTTCCCACATACAAATGTGTGAAAGAACTAATATTTTCAGCTAAAATTGAAGTTTGCAAGGGATTCTGGGTAAGGGAACGTTGGGGGATCCACACAAGCCATACCTCCTTGGAAGCCCCCGGGTGTCTACTTTTCAGAAATGTATGGGTTTGGTAGATTTCCCCAGATGGCCATCTAGCACGGGCCAAAAACCCAGTTGACCCCCTTGCACCACCAAATTGTTTTGACTTAGTTATGTTTTCAGTTCTACAGCGTGAGATTTTTGGCACAATATTGCATGGAAATTGTGACAGACATTTTCACGTTTGCAGGACATTGTGGAAGAAAAAATAACTTGGCATTCACCATGTACTCCCATAGGTTAACAATAATATCTACATTTAGGAGGTTATTCTTAGATGGAATGTACACCTTGACAGAGAGACTCAAAAGACAAAGATTTCACAGCTATCAGTTTCTCAAACACAGACACATACTGGTTGAATTTGGCACGAGGGCGAGTGATGGTTCAGTACCTTTAATTTGATTAACAAGAGATTTCACAAAAGTGAAATGCACGGTCAATTACATGAACAAAAAATGAACCAATAACTTGCAGCTCGTGAGCTTTAAAGCCACGACAAGGCACCAACCGTTTTACAGGCCATTCACGCACCTTTCATACCTGATACCCACAAGACCGTTCACAAAACCAAGACATTACAACTTTTACAAAAAGGGACAAAGTACAACCTGCTTCAAAAAGACAAACAAGACAAATATTAATGCACAGCCATCTACTCCTCAAGCACACACACATACTGTTTGGATTTGGCACGAGGGTGAGTGATGATTCAGTATATACAATTGTATGCGAAGTCATTTCACAAAAATGAAATGCACTGTTAATAATTGAAAGAATGAGAAACTGAACCATTGACTCGCAGCTCGTGAGCTGTAAAGCCACGTCAAGACACCAACCTCTTTAAAGGCCATTCATACACCTTTCATACGTGTGACACATACAAACCATTCACACTGCCAGCCGCGGGCCCATCACATTACAACACTCACACCAGCAGACAGCGCCATTCAAGGGCCCATCACTTTCACACGCCCACATTCCAGACACAGCAACTACACAAAGTGATGGACTGCGTGGAGTGGCGCTCAGCTAGCAGTGTGTGTAGTGACCAACAGAAAGTAACTACTCACACACCGCCAGCCGAGCGCCAGTCCACCCACACCACCATCCAAGCATCAGGCCACGCACATCCTCAGCCTAGCGCCAATCCACGCACTTTGCCAGCCAAGCGCCACTCCACACACACCGCAAGCCAAGCACCACTCCACACACACCGCCAGCCAAGTGCCACTCCACACACACTGCAAGCTAAGCGCCACTCCACGCACACCGCAAGCCAAACGCCACTCCACGCACACCACCAGTCAAGAGCCACTCCATGCACACCGCCAGCCAAGCGCCACTCCACGCACACTGCAAGCCAAGTGCCACTCCACGCACATTGCAAGCCAAACGCCTCTCCACGCACACCGCAAGCCAAGCGCTGCTCCATGCACACCACCAGCCAAGCGCCACTCCACGGACACCGCCGCCAAGCGCCACTCCACGGACACCGCCGCCAAGCGCCACTCCACGGACACCGCCGCCAAGCGCCACTCCACGGACACCGCCGCCAAGCGCCACTCCACGGACACCGCCGCCAAGCGCCACTCCACGGACACCGCCGCCAAGCGCCACTCCACGCACACCGCCAGCCAAGCGCCACTCCACGCACACCGCCAGCCAAGCGCCACTCCACGCACACCGCCAGCCAAGCGCCACTCCACGCACACCGCCAGCCAAGCGCCACTCCACGCACACCGCCAGCCAAGCGCCACTCCACGCACACCGCCAGCCAAGCGCCACTCCACGCACACCGCCAGCCAAGCGCCACTCCACGCACATCGCAAGCCAAACGCCTCTCCACGCACACTGCAAGCCAAGCGCCGCTCCATGCACACCACCAGCCCAGCGCCACTCCACGGACACTGCCGCCAAGCGCCATTCCACCCACACCGCCAGCCAAGCGCCATTCCACCCACACCGCCAGCCAAGCGCCACTCCACGCACACCGCCAGCCAATCGCCACTCTACGCACACCGCAAGCGAAGCGCCACTCCACACACACCGCCAGCCAAGCACCAGCCTACACACACACCACCATCACATTTTGAATTTTTTTTACAAAACAAAGAAATTGCAAATAGATACAAATCTAGTAACACAAAATCTGAAACTAAATACATTGCACTAATGCCAACCTTCAAACAGAATACAAATAAAAAAAAATACAGACCAAGCAGTTTATTTTACCACTCATGAATACTCCCAAAAATTATTTTGTGTGTGGTAAGCTCTATAACAAGCAGGGGCACACAGCCCAGGGTTAGAAGGACACCCTGGGCAGAAAAGACGAGTCTCCTTCTGCAAACCTCTTCGCTAACAGACTCTACATCTCCTACTGGGAAAGTCTTTTGTAGATGTGGGAGAAATGTAATCAGGAAAGTGGCGATCTTTCTATCGAGCCACATCCTCGACCACTCCAAATCTAGGAACACTTACTTGTTCCACAACAACAAGGCTAGATATCACAGAGTGCTGAAACTGAAGAAATGTCAACTTGGACGCAGAACACTCCTTGAACACAATAAAAGCATTGAAAGTTGCGAAGTTGAAAAAATAGATGGCCAACTTCTTATACCAAACATAAGACTTCCGAATAGCAGTGTAAGGTTCCAACCTCTGATCTACTCTGTCAACACCACCCATGTGCTTATTGTAGTCCACAATGCACACAGGTTTGTGCACATCAGCAACCTGACCCCAAACAGGCACAGATGAAGTACTCTCATCATGGATGGTAGTCAGCACCCTCCTGTCCACAAATTTCACAGCTAGTAGTTCTTCACTACGCAAGGAACTGCACTGACCCCTCCGAAGTATTTTGCAAACAAGCTCTTTCGGAAAACCTTTGCGGTTAGAGCGGATTGTGCCACATGCAAAAGTGTCCACTTTAAACAATTACTTAACTTCTACACTGCTGTGCAATTGTTTATCAAGGTACAAATGGTGGCCTCTGTTGAACAGTCTTCTAGCAAGATCCCACACAATTTTATCTGAAACTCCAAAAGTGGACGAACAACCAGGGTGGTCAATAGTGGAATCTCTACAAGTGTACACACGAAAACTAAAAACATATCCTGTCTTACTCTCAGACAACATATACAGTTTAATTCCATAGCGTGCCCTCTTGGTAGGGATGTACTGCCTAAAAACCAAACGACCCTTGAACAAAACCAAAGACTCATCAATAGATATTTCTTTCCCTGGAATGTAAATCTCTGAAAATCGATCAACAAAGTGATCAAGAACAGGCCGAATCTTAAAAAGACGGTCACAGTCAGGGTGACTACGTGGCAACGCCAAAGAATTATCCACAAAATGCAACATGCGTAGCAAAAGTAAATACCGATCACGAGTCATAACAGCTGGAAATATGGCTGTTGCCATCAAGGGACTGGAAGACCAATATGAAGGCAGGTTCGGCTTCCTTACCAAACCCATCAATCGAGTCAAACCCCAAAACTTCTTTAGCTCTTCCAGATTTGTGAGAGTCCACCGGGCAGCTCTAGAGTGGGGCCTAAGTTTGTCACTGTTGTCCCTCAAAATCTGTTCAGCATACAAATTAGTCTGCTCAACAATCTCACCCAAAAACACATCATCCATAAATAACTGAAAATACTGTATAGGCAAAAAGAATTCACAATCCACTCTACACCCTGCATCACCGCTAAAGGCAGGCAACACCGGCTGCACCATGTTAGGATCAACCCAGAGTCCAGCACTTCCAGTAGGAAGACTAGCAGCCTCAGGCTGCAATCCAGATGCCTCTTGCACCATCGGCACAGCAGTATCCTCCTCTAAAACAGGCCCTTCATCTGCACTGAGAGTCGCTTCATCATCCGATGATTCCATTTGGAGAGAAAACCCACTGCCAGAATCTTCCCCTCCCTCCTCTCCCTCAGACGCACTGTCAGTGTCATAATCTGGCTCAGAGGAAGACTCAAGAAGCATACCAACCACCTGCTGAGCAGTCATTCTACGGCTAGCCATAATGATTACTAATAAAGGTAACTTGTCACACAGGTCAACAACAACAATCACTATGTAAAATAAGCAATGAACAAAATTCACCTTTATCAAAAATACCTATACACTGCAAAACAAAACCACTCACTTGCCAGAAGCAGCTAAACTCACCACCATGTACTCTGCACAGACACAGTATGGATCAACAATATCCTACTAAAAAAGGAGAAAAAAAAATACACATAAGACAATACAAGACACATCACAATGATTTTCATGCTCAGAACACTAACTAAATACCACTATGACACCTGTTACAAAAAAAGAATTTATACATTGCAATATTACTCATTTGGAGTACATACAACAAAAAAAAATTCTTACCTAAAAAATGCAACTGCACAAAACTGCAGAACAACCACTGTCGAAACCGCAAACAGGAATCAAAAAATTTAGACTAGATTTAAAAAGAAAAAAAAATATTAGAATCACATATACAAAAAATGCACCAGTCCAACCAGCCAAGCTAAGGTGTAGGTGGGCCTAACAGTATAACATCGATAGGGGAGCAACCCTTGCCCTTGAGGCCACCCCCGCCAAGACAAAAATTAAAAAAATTCTGGTGTCTAGTGGCTTCTGCCCACCTTGGGGACAGTAAGAACTAAACACATACTGCTACTCTGCCACTCAGAGAGGGCAGAAAAGGCCACAATCATGTTGAACGACCCATGTCCAAGGGACGGATCCCCAACATAAAAATAAACCCTGGTGCCCTAGTGGCCCTACAAAAAAAAACAGCAGAACTGCCCTTCAAGGTGATACCAAAGGGGATGATGGACGGAGTGCATGAGCAAATCTAACACTCGCCCCCAGTCAACTGATCTTGGTTTTATCCATCATCATTAGATCGCTAGACCACGGGTTTTAGCACATCATATTGGACTATTCTGTGCAATGCATACACATTAGAACTTTGTTGAATGCCTCTAAACTCCCAGGAGGTCAACTCCTTACAGAAAATTGTGTTCGCACAAAAACTGGATACATTTAATCCAGTGGGAATAAATGAACACATGTCCATTATCTTCCAACAGTAATACGAGAGCAACTTAGTAACGCCAGGTTATGAGAAAAAATCCATTAAACACTGAAATTACTTTGTGCTGTAATGGTACTCCATTTGCTAACCTCCTCAGAAGGAAGAAAGCCAAGTCCTGACATCACTGCAGATGTCAGCTGCTGCCATTAACTCACTTAGATATTTATATGGTTTTAATGTCTTGATTTATCAAAAATAGTTACCCAGATCTTATATAAAAGTATTCCAGTAACGCACCAGTTTGGCAGTTCAAATTGTGTTGCTAGATTGTGTGTGGTCTCAACCCTGTCGAACTGAAATGACGTGTATGTCTTGCTCTCATATTTAGCTGTGTGACGAAGTTAAGCGCTCCTGGGCAAATGTATTGAAGACCAAACCCAAGCAAGTTTTGATATTTTATTTATTACTCAAAACGTGCAGAAATGGCAGAGTCCCTTCATAGTAGACTATTTAAAGCATTGCTTTGCTTCATTGGGTTGGTTCGGTCATGTTTTTTTGTTGTAGTTATGTTGGTCCCTGTACAGTGAGGGGCGGGTACACAGACCAGAAGTTGCTGCGTTGGGGAGTGTAGAAGGGGGTAACAGTAAAGTCTTCAATGCCCCCTGGGGAACGAGATGTTTCTTTTACAGATAAGCAGAGAATTGAATTTGCGTTTTCTTGAATTCCGTTTAAAATCTTTAATTACATAGTATATACAAATCATAATAATAAAATGCCCATAAGCTAAATATAACTATTAAATATCTAAATTGTTAACTGGATTGCAGCTGTGGGCTTTACCAATCCTATGCTTTCTTCAACTTCCTGTGCACACCAGACAAATCTCGATATATTGCAAAGCAATTGTGCTTATGTTCAATATACCTGTCAATTCTCTGTCAGCCAATAGGTCTCAGCAATGTCCGAGCTATTGGCCTTGTCAATGTGAATGTCTTTTAGCCATGTTGTCTAGCAGCAAATCTGCAGTAAGCATGGCTGAAAATCACTGAAATCACAGAATGTTGAGCCGACGCGGTGTCTCTTTGCCCTCATGTTGAGTTTCTGGTCTTGTTTGTTTGAAAAGTTTTATAAAGCGCGAACAAAACTCACAGGGGTATCAGAGCGCTGTACAAAGTTGGCGCCAGCAAGGGTACAAACATAATGAAAGTAAGTGAAGTTACAACCTGTGGGAAAATAATCAAGTTAAAGAGTAGGGGGTTTCAACGGTGCCTTAGAATACACAGAGTAAAACATCATAAAATAGAAAGCACCAAGGAAGTGCAATATGAATTGGGGAATTTTAACAAAAACAAGAGCGAGATTATCAGTTACTGCAGTTAAGGAGCCATCGAGGACCAGAATGAAAAATAAGGTAAAAACATACAGTAAGGCCTCAGTGTAATACTACAAGAATTAGGTTCTTGACAAACACAAGAGCATGATCCTGCCCTCCTAACACAAAACAGTGCTGTGATGTGGCCTGCACTGGCTGCATCATAGCACTTATTTCAGTGACTTCAAGATGTTGAAGCCTCCCCAGCTTCATAGTTGGCTGCTCTAGCCGTTACACCACATCCTCTGCTGTGTAGATAATACATATAGTTAACAAACGAATGCCAATACTGTCTTCATTGTTTGATTCAGACAAAAAAAGTGTAACGAAACATATTGTTTAATTCGTATGTCTCGCTCAAAATCAAACCAAACAATGAAGACAGTATTGGCATTCGTTTGTTAACTATTGGTCAGTGGCTTGGCCGTGCTGTTGGGAGCCCAGTCCCAGTGGTGGTTTTTCGTGTAGATAATACAAGCACGGGCACCACCAATATGTTTCGCCTCTGCCAAATCATTTGGTTCAGTCAATTTTTTTAAAGACATGTTGCACAGCAGTGCTTAACTTAAATCTTAACTAAGCACACCACCAAACATACATTTGGGAAGAATTATCCTACAAAATAGTTTTGTGAGGAAAAATCCCACGGAAATCTTTTTTGTAGAAAGTTTTGCCTGCAGCAACGTTTTGCAAATGTGACCTATTTGTGATGTTTGTAACCTTTGCAATACTTCATTGAGGCAACTATAATTTTTCATGCAATTCATAGATTTAGAAAAACAATTTTGTGCACTGTAAACGATAAGTGTACGAAAACTGTATGTATGCTTAGGTGATATAAGACTGGTCATCCTGAGGAAAAACTCTTACATCCTTTTATTGCTGTTGAATGAAATACAAGCAGTGGTTTCACAGTAGTCCATTAATATAACAAACCTTTGGGTTTGCACAATATTTTAGAGCCGATCATAGTAAATCACGATGTTTATGACCGAGTTATATGTTCTTTGTAGAACACAAACTTGTTCTGCTACTATTTCAGTGCCACAAAACCCCAACCCATTTTTTATCTCAATTGCCATGAAGATGTGCCATATGCCAATTTAGAAACCCTTATTCAGGAAAGATTCTCCCCATTAAAACTATACTCGCTGCACTTTTTTTTCGATAACCAACTTTATTGGTTTTTGGATAACAAATACATTCATTAGTAGCAGATCAAGCACCACAATAAAGGACATCTCATCACATACAGCTGACAAAAAGTATAGGCAGCCCAGCTGGACTGGGTGTGGCAATCCCAAAACACTGCAGATGTACATAATTAGTCGGACCCTCACACGGGTAGCAAATTGAACCATTTACCCCACACTTTACCGAAGAGTTTGGGGCAACCCCGGGCCTCGAAGAGAGGCTTCTCCTGTGCTCCACACCAATCCACCCCTCTCTTACATTTCCGCACAGTCTGCGCCCTTCCCTGAGACCAGAGCGCGGTATATCCCTTTTCGCCACCGCCACTGCTGTCCCCAGGAAACGTTTGTGTGCCCTGGAGCCATCAAGGCCGTCGAACACCCCCAACAGCAAGCACTTCGGTTCATGGAGAACCTCCCATCCTAGGGCCTGCGTAAGCTCGAATTCCACCCCTCTCCAGAACTGCGCCAGGGCCAGACACTGCCAAACCATGTGATAAAAATCTGCTGGAGCAGACTCGCAGCGCGCGCAGGCTGGGGGGGGGTCGCATACGGGCCCGGAAAAAGGCGTGCGGGAGTCAGGTATGCCGCATGGAGGAAGTAGAGTTGGACAAGGCGCAGCTTGGAGGATGTTGTCAAGGTTTACTCACTGCATTTTTAAAGCTTTAAGTGCTCAGTATATTTCAGTACATACTTTTGGGAAGTCCTATATCTATACACTAGGCCTTTTTTGGAGTACAGATTGAAAAGCTGCTCTTTCTAGCAGGTAGGTTGGAAGCTAATTTACCCAGATGATCGCTCAAGATTCATGTTAATCAGAATACATTCAGTGGATACAGTAGCGCTGGAAGTAGGGGTGTGTGAGGTGCTGCAGTACCACCAAGATAACCCTGTAGAAGTTTAGAAGGGGGTAATAAGCATATAGAGATCCTTAAGTTTCGTTTATATCTTGTTGCTAATGTGCAGTGAAAATCGGCATGTCTGGGGTGTCCCAACACTTCCGCACCTGCCCTTCTTGCTGCACATGCGCAGTGCTGCTAGCCTGCCTGTCTCAGGCATAAACAGGTACTGTCTCTTACAACGAAAGCAAAGGTCATGACTGGTGCTTACATAGGCCCAGCCATCAGGTGGTGTCATCAAATTACTGAGAAAAATGCCCCTAAAATATCAGTTTTCTCCCCAGGGATGATCGGGGCAGCTTCTGTAAAATGGGTCCCAAAGGCGAGACCTATTGGCTATGCCAATGCTCCAAAGCTAAATTTCTCTCTCTTTCTCTCTCTCTCTATCTCTCTATCTCTCTATCTCTCTATCTCTCTATCTCTCTATCTCTCTCTATCTCTCTCTCTCTATCTCTCTATCTCTCTCTCTCTATCTCTCTCTCTCTCTCTAAATCTCTATCTCTCCCTCTCTCACTCCCTCTCTCTCTCTCTCTCAATCTCTCTAAATCTATTTTTCTCTCTCTCTAAACCTCTCTCTCTCAATCGCTCTCTAAATCTCAAAATATCTCTCTAAATATCTTTCATTCTCTCTAAATATCTCTCTACATGTCTCTAAATCTTTCTCTAAATGTCTCTCTCTCTCCAAATCTGTCTAAATCTCTCTCTCTAAATCTGTCTAAATCTCTCTCTCTAAATCTCTCTCTCTCAATCTCTCTCTCTCAATCTCTCTAAATCTCTCTCTCTAAATACCTCTCTCTTAAAATCTCTCTCTCGATCTCTCTCCCTCTCTAAATATCTCTCTCTCTTCAGCCCCCCCACCCCTCTTCTCAATTTTTCCTCCCCCTTTCGTCATTGTCTCACTTTCAAACTCATCCAGAATCTTTCAATACTTTCCAACTAGCTCTTTGAAACCCGCCGGGTGGAGTTCGCACCCTTCTGAAAAGCGTACCCAGTCCAGGGGAGTCGTTGTGTTAAAAGGGGACGGAGAAGTGGGACGCAATCTTGAGAAAATACTTATTTTCTTAAATGAAAGACATAGCACAGGGAGCCCCTTTGTGAAATATGGAGTGCAGCATAGCAGCAGTTTCCTTGGCATCCGACAGGGGGGCACTGTTGGTTAGCTGTTTCTTCGACTTATCACTAGGGGATGTACAAGGAAGTGCCGCAGTGCGGCAACGCAAGTCCTTTGGTTGCACCAAGCTGCAGCACTTCCAAAGCACAGGAATGCGACATATTTACAATTATATGTCGCATTCCTGTGCTCTCCCCTGCACTAGCGCACAAACTGCTGCCATGCGCCAGCACAGGCATGGTGCAAGGATGCCTGCCTCATGGAGAGATTGTTTTTGTGCAGGAAGGGGCACCTTCCTGCACAAAAACAATCACTACGGGCATTTCCCTCTTTCAATGT
The DNA here is from genome assembly GCF_964261635.1 of Lissotriton helveticus. Lineage (NCBI taxonomy): Eukaryota > Metazoa > Chordata > Amphibia > Caudata > Salamandridae > Lissotriton > Lissotriton helveticus. The sequence goes on from NC_136070.1 coordinate 1,038,794,266, forward strand.
GTGCTGTAGAATGCAGCACGCATTGAAAAAGGAAACCAGCTTTGGCATAACCTATAGGTCTCGCCTTTGGGTGTTTAGTTAGCCAGCACAATATCCTTGGTGCAACAATACCCAACTTTTGCATGGTTCCCAAAGAAACTGTAAAATACAGGGTACCATATTTATTTTATTTACCATAAGTTACTCTTTGGACAAACCTTCTCCACCATTTGTTTACTGTTTGGTTCTTTGCCAAACATAATTTACTTAGTACAAATATTTTAACAAAGATTATATGTTGTTTTTCTGTGTCCTTGTCTTGTGTGCTTTTAATATCACTAGTCTATGCAGACTCCAGGTTCTTAAACAATGAAGGCTTCTTGTGCCAAGAAGCATTATTCAAACATTTATCAGAGGCCATTCCTCTGATAAAGGCCATTCCTGGGCAGTAATTGACCGAGGTGAAATCAGAGGGACAGAGGTCACAAAATTGTTTGTTAGATGGTATGTTTTTCATGAGACTGGTAAAATGCATTGTATTGAATGCCTGTTTTTTGTTGTGACTAAAAAAGGTTATAAAAAGCATGATTAGTTATTTTTTCTACCACACAATTCACTTATTGGTGGTGCGTTATTAATTTTATGAACTGTGGTGACTACTACGGTGACATAATCCTATAGAAATTGCTGATCGATTTGGTGACCATTTTTGAGTAGACCATTTTTTTCATGGAAATTATAGTTGCTGTAAATTAAACCAGCATTGGCATAGCCAATAGGTCTCGCCTTTGGGACCTTATAAGTGTATTAGCCATGCAACTGTTGATGTTGTTGCACGAAGGATATTGTGCTGCATAACTAAATACTTATAAGGCCCAAAGGCGAGACCTATTGGCTATACCAATGCTTGTTTAATCCTATATTTAGGCCAAGCTGCGCCAAAATGCACCATTGGACACACACTTTAGAAATAACATTTGGATTTTTTACAACCTCTGTGGCCTCACTGCCATAACATTGGCATATCGCACTGCATTGCAGAAGGCAGCAGGAGCTTCATTAGATGTGTGGAGGACAACAAAATGAATGTTTCTTAGAGCATCGGTTTCAGGCGAGTTTCTAGTCCGTTCACTGTGTATTTATAGTTTGTTAGCCCTGTGTATGCTCAAGTAGTTCTTTATTTCAGTAAATTAAAAGCATACGTAATACATCAAGTGATATAGTGCACCTAAAAAGAAATACAAATTAAAGACTTTAATTATAATGACAGTTAGAGCAGGGTTAGCATTTAACTCATCCACATAAAAGAGTGGCTGATAAATCTGTTAAAAGTTTGAAGTGTATGTCTGTGTGCTCGCACGTCTCAATATTAAAGTCTGCATGGCTTTGGTTTGGCCTTATATAAAGAAAGCGCCTGCGGTTTGGTATCGTGGTCCAAATTTAAAATCTAATGGAAATCAGTACCTATTTTTTGCTCTGTCTTTAAACCTTTGCTTCCGAGCAGCTGCCAAATAATGAATGAATTCTTTCGGATACAAGCTTGCCTCATATTAAGTTTTACAAATGTCCTTAAATGGTATTCCTCATGTTCTGCTGTGACCGACTTACAGCCTTTGTTTTATGTATTACTTCTCAAAGCATGGAATGCTGATCCACTTAACTAAGTGTATTGATTTTTAGGCTCTACTGGCTTTGTATTTTTTGTTCTTTCGTGTATAATATTGATAATTGATTCCAATATTCAGAATCCTCCTCTGCATTAGGCGAAGATCAAAGTGCACTTAAGACGTCCGATGTTTGTGCGGCAAGGATCGACCCACAAGTGAGGTTTGACTTTGTCAGCAGGAGCTGCACACCTTATGTCCACCATTAAGGGCCAGATTCACAAAGAAAGACTCAAATGTACCTGCATTAACTTAACTGTGTTTTTAATATGCTTCTGATTTTCTTGGGCTTCCGTGCGAATTCCAGGATTACTCAAATAAACTGCGACTGCCATCATTTTAACTGTAATTAAATCCATTTGTGATCGCAAATTAAATATTTTTCAGTCACCAGTGTGAACTTGCACCCGTAAATATAGGGATTTGTATGTCTATGCTAATACCTTTGTGAATCAAATACTGACAGAGAGGTAACACTGTCTCATCTCATAGCAGTTATTGATTTTAAAGTAATCAGCATTTTCCCAGTATTAAACTAATTAATTTTCATTTTTTGACGTTTAACCTGACCAACCCTCAGACTTGCAATACAATAGATTGACCTACAGTAGCTTCTCAAATTTAGCCAATATCCCCACAGTAAATAGGATCTGTAGAGAAGACCACTTTACTTCACTTGTAGACCAAAGGAAGGTCTCGGGATTTGGACCCAAATGACAATCTTTTATTTCAATCGATTATATTTTTAGAAGCACCTTCAAAGTTAAATTTGATGCTAATGCTATTGTATTGAACATTTTTTTTAAACAATAAACAATCATGTGCCTTTGAGCAAGCCAGTCTGCATCATAACAGAGTATGTTTGTACTTTAATTCTTCTGTTATTTGGATAGTTAGTGCTCATATTTTGTAACCTGGTTGCCATTGTTCAAAAATTCTGATGGAGACATCTAGCTGCAGATTCCTTACCTTAAAACTATCCCCAGATGTCAGACTGGATCCAGAATTGTTTTCTTTGAGGAGTACCCCAGCGTTCCGGTAGGTGGCATTGTTCGGCTCTGCTTGGTGTCGTCGGCGTTGTCCACACTGTAAGTGACGTGCCTATATAAGCACTGCCCCAGCATGCTGACGTCTGTTCTTTTCTTTACGCTCCAGTCAGCACAGATCCGAGAAATGCTACCCCTTAGTCAATTTTTTACTAACTTTTGTTGACGTCTTGTCAAAGCTGTTTGAGGGGTTTTTGAGGTTTTTTCCTCCTGGTGTGGTAGGAATGTCATTGAAAAAGGACAGCTTCAAGCCCTGTGGCACCAGTCACTGCTCGATGTCGGTGACGCACCCGCACCTTGTGTGCCTCTGCTGCTTTGAGCGCAGCCTCGACCCAAAGACCTGCTGCAATTGCTGCGCTATGCACACGAAGGCCTTCAGGGAGCGATCCCTCAAGCTCCTGGTGGCTCAATGTGCAATGCCATGACGATACAGATCCCAGCTGAGAGGAAGGTCCCGGGAGTGGTCGCAGAGTCCGAGAAGTTTGTCACACTTGAAGTCACTGGGTCATTCGGGTAAGTCCTGACACAAGAAGTCTTCGAAATGTTCTTCGAATTCGCCTCCTCCGTCGGCTGACTAGATGGAACATCGCTTGAGGCTTGGCTCTGTGGTGGAGCCAGCCCCTGGGTCGATTCGGAGGCTCCCTGAGTTTCTGGGACCCGGAGCAACTCCCATCCAACTAAGAGTTTTATGAGGCTTTGTACCTCATATTTGGGGAGCCCGTTCCCTCCGGCGTGCCTTTGGGTCCAGTGAGTTCGGGAGGCGTACCCACTGCATCCACGCTGATGGCTCCAGCACCAGTCTGGCCCCAGGGATCAACTGATGGATCCGGCTCAGCCCCGGTCATGCCATGTCGGCATCCCTGGCACCGGTCCTGAGGCTGACACTTCAAAACGGAGCCGTAGGGGTGTCACCCAACTACCGACTGGAGCCATGCCATCCAGTCCGGAACCTGAGCCCTATTCCTATGGGCTTGGGTCAACTCTGAGTCTCCCTGAGTTTCCAGGGGCCAGAGCAACTCCCATCCAACTAAAAAAGTTTTAGGAGGCATTGCACCTCACATTTGGGAAACATGTTCTCTGCGCCCCTACTGAATCCACACAGGTAGCTCCAGCACCAGTTGAGCCTCAGGGATCTGCAGATGGAGCCGGCTAAGCCCCGGTCATGCCATGTTGACATCCCTGACACCGGTACAGAGGCTGACACTCCTGGCACCATCCCTATTTACATCCTCGACTCCGAAACAGAGCCGGAGGGGTGTCGCCAACGCCGACTGGAGCCATGCCATCCAGGGCAGAGCCTGAGCCCTATTCCTATGGGTTAGGACTTGGGGAAGAATGGGAGGGGTCGCTGGACCCTGAAGAATGCCACCCTTATGACTCCTTGGAGTGGTGGGAAGATCTGGGTGAGGCCAGCGGACTGGACACTTCTCCATATACTAGCATGCTTTCTCCCCCTACCAAGGGCTACTGAGGAGGGAGGGCCATTTGCAATGGTGGTGTGAAGGGCAGCTGAGGTAGAGGAACTTAGCTTACCCTCCGTGTCAGTCAAGACTAATGTCTTGACGGATGGGCTTCAACCGGGAGTGTCCCTTTCCGAACCGCTTCTCCCATTCAACAAAGCACTTACTGATGTCCTGCTTGGAACCTGGCCCAAGCCCAGCGGCTCTTGTGAAGAGGACAATTGCCCTCGGCCTGCTCCAGGGACCCCAAAATTTCTCATGAAACTCCCTACCCTGGAGAGCTTGGTGGTACAAGCTTTCCACTTCACACACAAATTCTGGCACATTCCCAACTGCCCCCCCGGATCGGGAATTCAAGACTCTGGTCAATTTAGGCAAGAAAATTTAGGTGGCGCACCATTGGACTGATGCTCAGGGCAGATATGTGAGAGTACGGGGAACATGGTGGGGGGCGAGAGTTTACCCTGGTGTGTGTCTATGCCCCTCCCCATGCTTTCTAAAGTTGTAGGTATCCTCTTGGAGACTCCCACCTCTCTCCACATTATTGGGGGGGATTTCAACTATGTGATGCACGTAACACTTAATAGATCAACTACACCTGGCGTCGATCCACAGGACACCCCACTGGCTCGTTTTGTGCATACAAAGGGGCTTTTTGACATATGGGGGAGTAAGCACTCCAAGGTACGTCAAGACTCATATTTTCCAGTGTGCACAAGTCATATTTCCGACTAGACTGTGTTTGCTCCACAGGGTGAGGTAGGAGAGATACTTCAGGGAGATTACCTGGCCTAGGGATTGTCAGCTCATTCCCTTCTCCACGTTAGACTGGACCCAGAACTGTCTCTGGGATGGAGGTTAAACGCTTGGGACTTGCGGGACAAGGAGTTGGACCGAAGTCTCAGGGTAAACACTGATCTTTATTTTGCAGAAAACAAGGACTCCGTCTCCTCCAGTGTCATTCTATGGGAGGCATATAAGACTGTTTTACGGGACAGGGCTCATAACCTAACCTCGCAGAAGAAGAGGCAAGAGGTTAAATCATTGGAGGAGCGAGAGCAACAGATCCTCTATTTAGAAAGACAATACCTTTCCCCAACCGACCCTCAGACGCTTAGCTCGAAACTCTATGCGCAGAATTTCGGGACCTGGCCCAGGACAATGCTAGTAAGCACATGATGGAGATAATACGCCAACTATATGAAATGGGAGATAAAGCTGGGAAACTCCTTGCCTTGCTTAGTAAAAAAGAAATGGAGGCGCGTTGGGTACAGACCATACAAGATGATGAGGGTCCCTTTCCGCTCCAGTTCATAGATCCTCCAGGTATTTGCTAAACATCACAAATCGTTCTATGCAGCACGCCTCAAGGATCCCTCAGATTGCCCACTATCTGGCACACATCTGGACTCCAGTGCTTGGAGTAGAAGCGGTTGAAAAACTGGAAGCCGACCTCACCTTAAACGAGGTGCAGGCCGTCATTTCTAACTTGCGGATAGGTAAAACTGCCGGCCCAAATGGAATCAAAGTTCTATAAACAATATTCCGATCTCCTGGGTCCTCATTTGCTAAATCTCTACAGAGAGGTGGGCGAATCGGGTACCCTTCCCACCAGATCTTCGGAGGGCCACAATTACGATTGTACACAAGGGAGGTTAACCCAAAGATAGATGAGTATCCTACCGGCCAATTTCACTACTGAATAAAAAGTTAAACTTCTGGTGACTGTCCTGGTGCTACATCTGCTGCAGGTGATCAATCAATCAATCAATCATTCAAGTCAAGTCAAATCATGCTTTATTCGATTAAATAAAATCATAAAAGCAATTCCATTACATTTATCAAGTATTAAAAACAATTCCGGTAAACAAGCACGTTAAAAAAGCAGATTAAATCAATTCATCGTCATGAATGTACATTAAAAATTAGGTAAAAATAACACCACATACAAAGAGATAAAAATATTCACTAAAATATAATCACCCCTCTGAGATTTTCGCCATCCGGCTTTTAGCCTTAATACGCATAGCAGCAACAAGAAAACTAGCAACCCCAAAGATTACCCGGGTACTCCCCAACAGTTGTAAATGCATAAGGGTAGGCCGCACTTGTGTAAAGGCCGCCTCGCTCAGTAATGGCACCAAAAACTGTTTTCTGATGGAGGCAAAATGATCACAAAACATAAAGTGCATTAAAGATTGGTCGGAGAAATTATCACAACTGCAGGGAGTGGATAAGTCTGAATTTCCCCAAACTGGGTAATCGCCCAGGGAAAACTGAATAATGTTAAATCTAAATCTAACAAGAAGGTGCCGATGGAACGGGATGGTAACAATCTTTAAATAGGGTTCGATTAGAGGTGTGGTCAGAAGCAAGTAGTTTGCTCGAACGCCAGGTTTTAACACCTCTACAGCCTCCCGTTCTTGCGCAGCTAATCCCAGAAAACTGGCCTTGATCCAGTTTACGTCAGCCTTCTGCAGTAGGTTAGGAGATGCATATAAATCCGGCCGGCCCAGTTTACAGAGAGTGTTTTTAATATATGCTAACCAGGGGATTTTGTTAGCTCTTTCCAGTGCCATACAGTCTTTGAGGATAAAATGGTTCAGTGCAATTTCGGTGTTAAGCCACGTTTTGGCCCAGCAGATCAGTGGGGCCAAGTGTAACTGGTCGGTGATATAACCGAGACCTAGTTCAGACTGCACCGAAAATACTGGAGTAGATTGAGGGACAGCTACTAGGGATATGAGGAATTTATTCTCTATAATCTGTAATTTGCCTTGAGGTAAGAAGCCCCAAAGTGATGCGCCATACATAGCTATTGCTAGACATTTAGACTTTTACACTGTTAGCAAAGCCTCAGTGGGACGTGACCCTAAACGTTTTGCAAAGCCCAGTAGGGCTGAGGTTGATCTAGTAACAGCTATGCCTTTAGCTTTGAGTTGGGGCCCCCAGTTGCCCTTTTCATCAAATATGACGCCCAGGTATGTGAATACCGGAACCCTGGATACCTCCTCCCGTTACAAGCAAAACGTTTTATTTTAAGGGCCTTTGGTCGCTTACCCGCGACCATAACGTGGGATTTCTTGTTGTTTACCTGGAGGTCTAGCGATTGCATAAATTCCCCAAAAGCGTCCAGGAGTCTCTGCATCCCTAACCCTGTGCGGGCCAGTAACACCGCGTCATCCGCGTAGAGAAGTACAGGTACCACTAAGTCCCCTACCCGCGGTATGTCTAAGGTGGCCCCCTCCAGGGATTTTTCCAGTGAATTTATGTATAGGGTGAACAGGAGGGGCGCCAAAATGCAACCCTGCCTGACACCTCTTTTAGAACTGAAAAAACGAGTATGTCGCCCCTCCTTGTTGACTCTGATGGAAGCTAGGAGACCCTGGTGGAGTACAGCTAGAAAATTTACCAGCGGCGGGTCTATCCCTATATTGAGTAAAATGGACCAGAGCTTTGCACGGTTGACCAGGTCGAAGGCCGATGAGAGGTCCATAAAAGCCATGTATAACAGCCCCTCCTTGGCCTGGGTGTATTTACCAATTAGCATGTGAAGATTTAGACACTGGTCAAGGGTGCCTCTTTTAGCTCTAAACCCATATTGAAGTTCAGAGAGGACCCCCCTCTCCTTCAGGCAGTCTCCAAGTCTATGTAGAATGACTCTGCCCAAGATTTTAACGGCAGAGTCAATCAACGAGATCGGCCTGTAGCAGGCAGGGTCACTCCTCAGGCCTTTTTTAAATACAGGTATTATTGTGGAAGTGGCCCATGACTGGGGGAACCCTGCTGTAGTTGTGGAGTTAAAGACATTGGTTAACGTCTTACCCCAAATTGTAAGTGGGGTCCTATATAAGTCTGCAGGGACACCATCTGGACCAGGCGCCTTATTTTTCGTCATTTCCTCTATGGCCCTTTGAACCTCTGCCTCATTGAACCATAGGGGGGGATACTGGGAAAGTGCAAACAGAACCCAACTCTTCTGAGTTGCCCTCCTCAATGTCATATATCTTACTAAAATGGGCAACCCATTTCTCATCTGGAATCACACAGTCCATGACCGAGTTACTGCTGTCTCTAAGGACGTCCGTCGACATAAGATTTTCCCAGGCCTCCCTTTTAATGATCTATCTACGGTTGGCCATGGCCAGTTTGTACTTTTTCCTAAGCCCAGCTACTAGCACACGATTTCTGGGTGTTTGTTTTAGTGCTTTCAGTAGTCTTTTATGGGCTTTTGAGCAGTCTGCGTCAAACCACCTCGGATGGTTCGGTGCTTCCCACTTCTTATTGGATTTTAGATCCTGACTAATTTGTGAGCAGATGGCAACATAAGCACTAATAATATTTTGGTCATCTGCTGAACTATCTATACAAACTGCCATATCCGCATGTACTTTGGTCCCAAGATCCTGCATAAAGGTGACTGGGACCACCTTAGCCCAGTTTAGCCTCCTACCCTGGTCCTTGGGAACTAGCTTGTTAGTGCCTACCAGTCCCTCGTCCCGTCGAGTTTTAACATCACAGAGGGTTAATGACAGTACCAGGGGGTTCTGGTCACTAAAGACTGAGGCTACAACTTCCTAAGAGGAAGCCATGTTAACTATTCCAGCTGAGACAAAGATGAAATCAATCGCTGTGTCGGCATCTCTGCCTATAAAGGTCGGGACCCTATCCTCACCCCTGGCCCCGTCTATCTCGAACAAGTTCAAGTTGGCAAGTAATTCTTCCAAGGCTTCCCCTTGTGGTGTATGTTCAAAATGGGTAGTAATAGATCCAGGGGGGCCCAGTTGTTGGTGTACCAGACAGTCCCATCCACAGGGGTGAATGTTAAAATCGCCTAATAATATAACTTCGAATAAAGCATTATGTGTTGACTTGTATTCCTCTAGAAAGCCTGCCAGGGAGCATAGGTGGGAGTTCCGTGAGTCCTTCTCAGGAGCATTATAAAAGTTTATCAACAGAGTGGTTGAATGGTTGGGACTAGCCCACTCTAGGCACAAGATTTTATCTGAGGCTGTCTCCAGCGTACTAAAAGTGCTGGCCAGTTTAAGTGATATAAGCGTGTACAACCCTCCTTTTGGTCTCCCGCCAAGCCCAGGGATTGCCTTCACAGAGTGACTACAATACCCATCCAGACAGTAGGTGTCTCCAGTGTCCCAGGTCTCCTGTAGGGCAGTGATATCATGTTGTTTCACAAAGTGTGACCACCTCTCATCAGCAGTCTTATTTCTTAACCCCGCCACATTCCAACTGAGTAAATTAAGAGTGGAACTACGATCATGCTGCCTATTCTGTTCTATATCTCCTGACTGCGTGTGTGATAGTCAGTCATTCGTGTCCAAACTAGATAGGGGAGAGAACCTATTTGACGTAATTAGTTCAGGGTAACTTCCTGTACCAAGAACGCCCGCAGGGCCTAGGGGGGTTGTGACCCGACCCTCAACCCTCAGTAAGGACTGTCGTGTTTGATAGGAGTTACTCTTCCACACAGAGGCTCTGGGATGGGGACGTGGTAACAGTGGTTCCTCTGGTGAATAGGGTGTACTCTGAGAATGAGGGGAAGGGGGATAAAAGTATCCCAGAGGGAGCGACCTAATGCCAAGACCATCAATCTCCGAGCCATCCCAAAACAAGCTATCAGCAACATTTGGCCTCTTGAAGTTTACCACCACACAGTCACCTGATATGCATTTGACTCTCTTCCCTACCCACCCAACCCTTCTGGCCATAATGATATTTGCGGCGACATCAGCACTCCCACTACTAAACAGAGAACATCACCTTTTAGTCCTGCGCAGGAGATCAGCCTCAGACTTCACAGTGCCATTTGTTAAGCATGGTACCCCAGTTAAGATTGCCACTAAAGGTGCAGCATCAGGGGGAAGGTTTAGTGTACAAGACTTTATGTTGCCAGCCCCATTAGCAGGGCATTCTTGACCAGTAGACAATACTGTCCTACTCTCCAAGGGTCTAAACTGTCGCCCCCGGGCTTTAAAACACCCTTTGTTCCTTGGGTTTCATGAGTCATAGGCTGGGTCTTAGAAGGTTCATGGGGAGGTAGTTCTATCGCTGCCCGCTGTGTGCCTGTCCTCATTGGGCTCTCATGTTCCACCCTTCTGTGCATGGAGTCAGTGCGTTGTGCCCTAGGTTCCCTAAGGAATTCATCAATGCGCTCACATTTCTTTAAAATATTAGCCACGCACGAGTTCAGGGTGTCCACTATGTCCTTAGCAATGCTTACAAGTACTGGCTCCAAGCGAGATTCAAACAAGCCTTCCACCATGTCGGCGAGGTGAGCAGGGAGACCAAGGGTAGATATTGTGTCAGGTGTAGGTTTGGGCTGTTTACGCAGACTTTTCCCACAGTGACATTTTCCTTTAATAATGACGGAATCATGGCCCTCGGTCTTCTCCCCACTGTCCCTCTCTAGGATTTCCAATGGACCCGGATTAACTGGGTATACCTGCGATGGGTTCACTAATACAATATCGGGTTCTAGTGGGAGAGGGGGAGCAGAGTCCAGTACTAATGGAAGTTCCAAGGCAGCTTGTGTAGTGGAAGGCGTGTTTAAACCCAATTCGTTTGCGGCATTTGCAATATGTTCATTTAGAGCTCCCACTGCAGAAGTTAAATAAGAGATTATTGTCTCCGATTTTCGGGGTACTTTAGCCTTCTTACTGTCACCCTCTTTGGAGTTCAGTTTACGCTTCCCCGTCGTCAGAGCCAAGGGGAGTGTCCCGACCCGGCCTCAGCTGGCCCCTGATGGCCACAGATGGCCCGCCCTTTGCCCGGGCTAAGCCTGGCGCTTCCCGCTCGCTCCGGCGACGCGGGGAGTGCGTCGGTAAGATGGTGAAAGCGGCAGCGGGGGGTGAGCGTGCACGACCACAACGGAGGAGCACTCCCGCCTCTGCAGCAGCGTCCAGAGGTCAGGCAGCAAGGTATGCCCGGGATGTTGCGGCGAGTCCCCCGCTCTGCCGGGAGTGCGTCGGCAATTTGAGCGCCTCCTGGTGCGGGTCCGCGGTGTGCGGCTCCCAGCCGCGATGCCCGCCGGGAAGTGCAGTCCGGAGCCCCACACGCTCTCCCCCGCTCGGCAGCCGCGGTAAGATGGTGAATGCGGCAGCGGGGGTGAGCGTGCACGACCACAACGGAGGAGCAGCCCCGCCTCCGCAGCAGCCCCCAGAGTCCAGAGGCCAGACAGCAAGGCATACCCGGGATGTTGCGCCAAGTCCCCCGCTCTGCCAGGAGTGCGTCGGCAATTTGAGCGCCTCCTTGCGCGGGTCCCCGGTGTGCGGCTTCCGGCCGCGATGCCTGCCGGGAAGTGTAGTCTGGAGCCCCACACGCTCACCCCCTCTTGGCAGCAACGGTAAGATGGTGAAAGCGGCAGCGGGGGGTGAGTGTGCACGACCACAACGGAGGAGCAGTCCCGCCTCTGCAGCAGCCCCCAGAGGTCAGGCAGCAAGGTATGCCCGGGATGTTGCGGTGAGTCCCCCGCTCTGCCGGGAGTGCGTCGGCAATTTGAGCGCCTCCTGGCGCGGGTCCCCGGTGTGCGGCTTCCGGCCGCGATGTTATGTTATGTTATGTTATTTATCTTTTGTATAGCGCACGGCTACTCAAAAAGAGTGTCCCGGCGCTTTTAGTAAGGAGGGCTGCATCATAATAACATAACTCAATTAAAATAGAAAAAAAGACAGAAGGCCGAGCGAACACACAAAAAGCGGACTACTGGTAGAACAACCAGGTTTTAAGGCCTTTTCTAAAGGCAAGAAGGCTGGTAGCACCCCGCAGAGTGAGCGGCAGAGAGTTCCACAACTGTGGCGCTATTAGTCCGAAAGAGCGGCCACCCAGGCGAGCTCTCTTCACTCGCGGGACAACCGCCAGGAACAGAGCTTCCGACCTCAAAGAGCGAGTCGGGTGATAAAAGGCCAGTCTCTTTTGGAGATACTTTGCTCCCACCGCGTGGAGGGCCTTATAGGCCAGAGTCAAAGCCTTAAAGGCAATCCGCTTCCGGATTGGAAGCCAGTGCAGGGTCTTCAACAGACCCACTGCACTGGTCCGTCTGTTAAATCCAAAGATAGCTCTCGCGGCAGCATTTTGCACCACTTGGAGCCGCTGCAGCAGATACTCTGGCAGGCCCAGGTAAAGAATGTTGGCATAATCTAACCTGGACCCGATTAGAGCCTGCACCGTCAGCTTCCTATGATCCTCAGACAACAGGGGGAGGAACCTCCGCAGCATCCTCAGGAGGCCAAAGCACATGCCCGACACCCCGAGGATCTGGGATTTCAACGTTAGTTCCTTATCCATCTTGACCCCCAAATTCTTAGCAATTTTGGAAGAACAAGACGGAGGGAACATATTGCGGGGCCACCAAGCCTGCCAGTCTGGCTCTGTATCACACCCAAAGAAGAGTACCTCTGACTTATCGGAATTGCACTTGAGGCTGTTCAGTTGGAACCATTGAAAAACAGCCCCAAGGCAATCCCGGATACTCTCCCCGTCAAAGTCTCCTCCTCTCTTGCACGAGAAGAGGAGCTGGGTGTCGTCTGCGTAGGATACGATCTGGGCCCCATACGACTCCGCCAACGCCGCCAAAGGGGTCATGAAGATGTTAAAAAGGGTCGGGCTCAAAATAGAGCCCTGTGGGACCCCGACTCCCAGAGGCGGCATCGCGGCGGAATCTGGCGAGGCCCAGACCGTTTGCCGGCGGCCAGCTAGAAAGGAGGAAAACCAGCCAAACACCGTCCCCCGCAGACCTATCTCATAGAGTCTAGCGAGCAGGCCATCATGGGGGACGGTGTCGAAAGCCGCCGACAAGTCCAACATCACCAGCATGGCTTTGCCCCCCGAGTCCCGAACTCCTTTAATGGTTTCTGAGACCTCAAGGAGCGCAGTCTCTGTGCTGAGATGGGGACGAAAGCCCGACTGGGTGGCGTGCAGGATCTCATTGGTCTCAAGAAAATTGGAGAGCACCACCTGAACGTGCTTTTCCACAATCTTCGTGAGAGCCGGCAGCAGCGAAATAGGCCTATAACTGGCAGGGGCCTTCGGGTCCAGGCCTGGCTTCTTGAGCAGCGGAATCACCATCGCCTGCTTCCAGGCCTGCGGGACCACTCCCTGGCTCAGCGAAAGGTTCAACAGCGGATTCGCCAGCGGATTGATCACCTCTGCAACTTTCGCCAGAAATTTAGCAGGGCGAGGGTCCAAAGGCGAGCCCGATTTAAGATTGCCCATGAGAGCTAAAGAGGCAGGGGCAGAGATCGGAGGAAACACATCCAGCGTCAGACCTGGTGAAGCCCGCGGGAACAAGATGGCCTCAGAATTAATCTGGCCCGTAGATACAGCCACTGGAAAGGAATCCTGTATAAGTTGGATCTTGCTCGTAAAAAAATCAGCAAGGTCCGAAGCCCACGAATCAGATGGTCTTTCATCCGAGGTATTGGACCGTGGGGAAATAAATTCCCTCACAATGGAGAAAATCTCCTTGCAGGAGTTGGAGGCGGCTTCTATTCTCCCTGCCAAGTAGGCTTTTTTTCCCAGGCGAATGTCCCGGTGATAGGCCTTAACCGCCGTCTTATAGGTCAGTTTGGCTGCAGTATCGTATTGTGCCCGCCACGCTCTTTCGGCCACCTTACACTGCTGCCGCATAGCCAACAGTGCTGCGGTGAACCAAGGCGCGGAGACCCGTTTCGGTGTCAGGCGAGGTGTCACTTCCGGGGCAAGATCATTTAGCCTGTCTAAAAGCCACGCCTGCAAGGCCTCCAAATCCCTCTCTAGGTCGCCTGAGAGGGAGCAGGGGTGATCCACGGCAGCCTGGGCCAGCATCACTGGGGTCACTCGATGGTATGCCCTATGGACACGACCCCTATGGACAGGCGATGCCTGCCGGGAAGTGTAGTCTGGAGCCCCACACGCTCTCCCCCTCTCGGCAGCCGCGGTAAGAATGTGAAAGCGGCAGCAGGGGGTGAGCGTGCACGACCACAACGGAGGAGCAGCCCCCAGAGTCCAGAGGTCAGGCAGCAAGGCATGCCCAGGATGCCGCGGCGAGTCCCCCAATTTGTATAGCGCGCTACTCACCCGCTAGGGTCTCAAGGCGCTGGGGGGGGGGAGGGGTCCGTTATTGCTCGAAAAGCCAGGTCTTGAGTTGCTTCCTGAAGGAGAGATGGTCCTGGGTCAGCCGTAGGTGGATGGGGAGGGAGTTCCATGTCTTGGCCGCCAGGTAGGAGAAGGATCTTCCTCGGGCGGTGGCTCTGCGAATGCGTGGTACGGTGGGGAGGGCGAGGCTGGTCGATCGCAGCTGGCGGGTGGGCGTGTAGAAAGTGAGGCGGTTGATGAGGTACTTGGGGCCCAGGTCGTGGAGCGCCTTGTGTGCGTGGGTGAGGAGTCTGAACGTGATCCTCTTGCTGACGGGGAGCCAGTGCAGGTCTCTCAGGTGGGCGGAGATGTGGTTGTGGCGGGGATGTCCAGGACGAGTCATGCGGAGGCGTTCTGTATGCGCTGGAGTCTTTTCTGTAGTTTGGCTGTGGTTCCCGCGTAGAGGGTGTTCCCGTAGTCCAGTCGGCTGGTGACGAGTGCCTGGGTGACCGTCTTCCTGGTTTCGGTGGGGATCCATCGAAAGATCTTTCGGAGCATGCGCAGGGTGTTGAAACAGGATGACGAGACGGCGTTGACTTGTTTGGTCATCGAGAGGGAGGAGTCCAGGATGAAGCCCAGGTTTTGTGCGTGGTCCGTTGGCTTGGGGGTGGTGCCCAGGGCAGGGGGCCACCAGGAGTCGTCTCAGGCGGAGGGGGATAATCCCAGGATGAGGACTTCCGTCTTGTCTGAGTTCAGTTTCAGGCGGCTGTTCTTCATCCACTCGGCGACGTCTTTCATTCCTTCGTGTAGGCTGGCTCTGGCGGTGGCGGGGTCGTTGGTGAGGGAGAGGATCAGCTGGGTGTCGTCGGCGTAGGAGATGATGTTAATGTTGTGTTGCCGTGCGATGGCCGCGAGGGGGCTCATGTAGATGTTGAAGAGGGTGGGGCTGAGCGAGGATCCTTGAGGTACGCCGCAGATTACTTAGGTGGCTGCCTTCTCTTGGATTCCGGTGTTGCTGAGGCGCTGTATTAGTGTGCGGTGGCAAACTGTGTCGAACGCTGCCAAGAGGTCCAGGAGGATGAGGGCAGCTGTTTCCCCGTTGTCGAGCAGGGATCTGATGTCGTCGGTGGCTGCGATGAGGGCGGTCTCGGTGCTGTGGTTGGCTCGGAAACCGGACTGTGAGGGGTCGAGGGATCCGTTTGTCTCGAGGAAGGCGACGAGCTGTTTGTTGACGGTGTTCTCTATGACTTTGGCAGGAAAAGGGAGGAGCGAGATGGGGGCGGAAGTTCTTGAGGTCGGTGGGGTCCGCTGTCGGTTTCTTCAGGAGGGCGATGAGCTCGGCATGTTTCCTGCTCTCCGGGAAGGTGGCGGTGGTGAAGGAGATGTTGATGATGTCCCGGAGTTGGGGTGCGATGATGGAGTCAGCCTTGTTGAAGACGTGGTGGGGGCAGGGGTCGGTAGGGGATCCGGACTGGATGGTGTTCATCGTGCGGGTGGTGGCTTTGGTGTTGACCGGGGTCCAGTTGCAGAGGGTGGTGGTGGGGGGCGTTGGTTCGGTGGTTGGGTGCGTGGACTGTGCGTCGAAGCTGTTGTGTATGTCAGCGATCTTGCTGTGGAAGAATGAGGCGAGTGAGTCGCAGAGGTCTTGCGAGGGTGTGATGTCGTTGTTTCCGGCGCTGGGGTTGGAGAGCTCTTTTACGATGCTGAAGAGTTCCTTGCTGTTGTGGGTGTTGTTGTCCTGTCGTTCTTTGAATGTTGTTCTTTTGGTGGTGCGGATCAGCTGGTGGTGTATGCGGGTGGCGTTCTTGAGGGCTGTCATGTTTTCTGTAGTCTGGTCGTGGCGCCAGGCTTTTTCGAGGGTGCGGCAGTTTTTCTTGGATGTTTTGAGTTTGTTGGTGAACCACGAGGCTTTCTTGCTGCCGGGTCTGCTGGGTGGGTTCTTCAGAGGTGCGAGGTCGTCGGCGCAGTTGGTGAGCCACTGTGTGAAGTTGCGGGCTGCTTCGTTGGGGTCCGTTGCGCTGGCGGGAGGTTTCTGGCTGAGGGAGGTGGTGAGCTGGTCGGCGGTGATCTTGTTCCAGCTCCTGCGGGGAGCCTGTTGCGGGTGGTGGTGGGTCGTGGTTCTCCTGAAGTTGAAGTGGAGGCAGCTGTGATCAGTCCAATGAAGTCCGGTGGAGTGACTGAAGGAGATGTGCTTGCTGGAGGAGAAGACGGGGTCAAGCGTGGGGCCGGCATAGTGGGTGGGGGTGATCTCCCCCTCATCCACAATTACCAGTCTGGCTTTATGCCAGGTTGAGCTACTCAGTTGAACTTAGGTCTCACACATAACTGGATGGCGGTGGTGAAAGACTGAGCATCCTCTCACATTTTCCTGTCTTTAGACGCAGTTAAAGCATTTGACGCAGTGTACTGGCAGTTTCTGAAACACACACTGCTGAGGTTTGGCTTTGGGCCTAAATTCAGGAATTGGGTGCTAGTGTTGTACCGTGACACGGTTGCAGCTGTGAAAGTAAATGGGAAACTGTCCTCAGAATTTGCAATTAGAAGAGGAACGCGCCAGAGATGCCCTCTCTCCCGCCTCATTTTTTCCCTTACTGTGGAATCACTAGCCTGTAAGATACGTACTCACCCTGGTATCAAAGGATTTCAAATCTCCCCCACTGACACCTTAGACTAAAAGATTTCCCTCTATGCTGATGATATTCTTCACTATATGACGGAACCCACACTCACAGTTGCACTTATATTCCAGACACTAGAAGAATATGGGAGGCTTTCCGGCCATAAAATTAACTGGGATAAATCACTGATTTTGTTTCCCAGAGGGCCACCAGAGATCTGCCACCGATGCCAGGAAACATAACAGTGGCATCTGATGGATTTAAATATCTTTGGATATTCATAACGCCAAATAGAGAAATGTGCCACACTCATAATATAGGGAGGGTAATATCTAACTTCCAGAAAGATGTTGAGCGATGGAGGGATCTCCCCCCCCTCTCTCTGCTGGGGCGTGCTGCCCTATTTAAAAAGATTACTGTACCACAGTTATTATATTGAAAATAACATGCCCAACAACTTGGTTTCCCTCTAGGGGAGATGGGAGCAAGACATAGACTGGGAAGACCACCTTGATGCACCCACGAAAGTGGCCATAAATTCTTACTGCACCTCATCCAGTATAACATCTTACACAGGGTTTATTATGACAGATATATGTTACACACCATGGGAAGGGCGACAGCCCCGACATGCTTACACTGCCATGCAGCAAGGGGTGATTTTTCACACACTACATGGGGGTGCTCCCATGTTCAGGCTTACTGGTCTGAGATCCTCACCAAGCTTGGCCCCATCCTCCAAGTCACCCTCCCAATGGACCCCAAATACATATTAATAGGCATTCCAAATGAAGTAGACGTTCTACATCTGCAACTCTCTTTCAGTGCCCTGGGCCTAATTGTAGCTAAGCGCGAAATAGCCAGACATTGGGGAGCGGCAGAAATACCCACCGTACAGGAATGGAAGAGAAACATGGACCTCTATATGGCTGCGGAAAGGGTGACTTGCTACATTAGAGGGTGTCCATGGAAATGCAGCTGGGTGTGGGGTCGCTGGATAGACTACTATGGTTTGGGACTAATAGACTGGATAGATGGGGACCCCCTGTGCACAGATCCCCACACGACTCACGCATGCTAGGGCTTGTGGACTTGTATATGGGACATTCCAATTGGACAAACAGGTGCTTTAATTTCTGATGTACTTTGTTCCAACTATGCTGTTGTTCTCCTACACGTTTACCATTGCTTGAATGACCATGTACAATGTGAATGTCCTCCATGTTTTTGTTTTTAATGTTTGCAACACCCAATGTGTGTTATTGAAAATGAAAATAAAATAAAAAAATATTTAGGCAAGAAAATGTTTCTTCCACCAGCCTGGCATTGTCTTCGGTGAACATGGCATGCCTTCTGGGCAGCTATTCCCATGCTGTGTGGGATATGGCAGTGCAAGTACTGCCTACTGTCCCCGAGGAGGCCGGGCCCAAGCTCTCCCATTCTGTTGCTAACTGGTGAAATGCAGTGAAGTTCAGCATGAAATGTAGACTAGACACCACCGACTGTCTGGGCAGAGCGGTTTCAAAGACTGTTGCCCTAAACACCATGCCTGGTTGAGGACTACTCGCTTTTTGTGGGGATGTCCAGTCATTGCTCAAGAACATGCCCTTTGATGGCCCCTATCTCTTCGGAGCTCAGGTAGATTCGGCGCTGGAGCACTTTAAGGACAGCAGGGCTACAGCCAGGTCCTTGGGTCTTTCCATGGCCCCTGGTCACCCGCAATCCACCTTTCATGGCCACGGAAGGGGCGTACCACTGCATCCTTACCCACCTGGCCACTGCAGCGCCAAGCTTTCCAGCCTCTGCGTGACAGTTGATGCGGTTCCTACCAGCCCTGTGTGTCGGGTAGCCAGCGATTGAGTCAGTCCACCTCTCCCCCCCCCCTCAGCAGCCGCAGCCTCCAAACCCTCCTAGTCTGGGACAGGATTCGCCATCACCTGCCCCACTGGCAGTCCATAACTTTGGACAGGTGGGTTTTAGCAGCTTGTCCGACGTGGCTACTTCCTCCCCTTCGAGACTACTCCTTCCTTCATGCCACCTACTTGCGACAGGTTGAGGGAGGACCACCTATCCCTTCTCTGCCAGGAAGTGATGGCCAAAGGAGCCATAGAGAGAGTGCCAATGCCAGAAGTAGGTCATGGTTGCTATAACCGCTACTTTCTGGGCCCCAAGAAGGACGGAGGACTTTGTTCTATTCTCGACCTGCACTCTCTCAATTTCTTCCTGAAGGAGAAGTTCAAGATGCTCACTCTTGCTCAGTGACCCAGGATATAGTATGGTAGCACTGGTCTTGCAGGACGTATATTTCTACATTCCTGTCCTACCTGTCCACATGTGTTATCATGCGGTTCACGGTGGGCCTTGATCTATTTCAGTTCGCAGTGCTCCCTTTTGGCCTCACCAGTGGTCTCCGGTGGAATCCGGACTCTGCATCAACCTGTTGGAGTGCCAAGCGATCCGATTGGCATTGAAAGTCTTTCTACTCTCCATCCAGGGAAGGTTAGAGCAAGTGTTACTGGACAACACCACTGCCATGTGGTACTGCAACAGACAGGGCAGGGTGCGTCTCTGGACATGGCTGAAACAGTAGGGCATATCTCTGGTGGTTCAATATCTGGCAGGCTCTCTGAACGCCAGAGCAGACAAACTCAACCATAGATGTCTTGTGGATAACAATTGGTGTCTCCTTCTGGACGTGGTGCAAGGTCTCTCCCAGCAGCGGGGAGAGCCTTGGTTAGATCTGTACGCCACCGACGAGAATGCGCAATGTCAGCAGTTCTGCATGTTGAATCTACAAGGCGGCTCTTTCTCAGAGACTCTTTTTGTCTCAAGTGGTGCTTAGGCCTCCTGTACACTTTTCTGCCCATACCACTCCTGCCCAGAGTACTCAAGAAGATCAGGAACAACAGGGCCCAATACATCCTTGTGGCTCCAGACTGGGCACGTAGAGTCTAGTATATCCCAAGCTGTTGAACCGATCAGGCTGCCCCTTCAGGATCTGCTGAAGCAGCAGCAGAGGAGGATTCACCGCATTAACCTGTCAACACTCTGCCTTCCAGCGTGGAGATTGAGTGGCAACAGTTGACAGTTTTCGATCTTCCTCCCAAAGTCTGTGACATTCTCTTGGCAGCCAGACGTCCCTCCACCAAGATGGTTTACGCATTCCATTTGGCAACATTTGTGGTGTGGTATACAGAAAATCAAATCAATCCCCTTTCTGCCTCCCTTTCTCGGGTTCTCCGGTTCATCATTGCAGGGCTCCGCTCTGGGCACTCTGAAGGGCTATTTCTCTGCCATTGTGGCCTTTCTGTGGTTGCCTGATCAGCTATCCCTCTTCAAATCCCCTATGGTGAATAGGTTTCTGAAAGGTTTACAACACTTGTTAAACACACTGAAATATCTGTAGGTCTCACCAGTCACCTGCGCCTAAAGCGTCCTATGCGCAAGCAAAAAAGTTTAATTTGTTTTTTATTGAATCTCTCACTGGGAAGTGCGGAAGTTATTTTTTCAAACTGCGCTAGCACTGTTTTTAACCCTGACACCACGAGATACATTTTAATTTCGTTTTCTCCTGGTAGTTAGTTTTATTACACCTCACTCTTTTCACTCAAGTACTGCACCCATCACATTGTATTGTAGTGCTTCATCTGATGGATCTTAGTGTATCCAGTTGAACTTCAAAAAAACATCCCTGAGCTCCTCCCTCACAGTGAGGGGGTCGTAGCTCTCGGCTGTACTAGGATTTACAGCCGGGAGGAGATCCCAGATGATGAAGCATGTCACCTTTGGTGAGTAATGGGATTCCGTCCTTTAAATTTGGCTTCCCAGTGAGAGATTCAATTAAAATGTTTTTTTACTTTTCTGCTTGTGCATAGGACACTTTAGGCGACAGGTGACTGGTGAGACCCACAGATATTTCAGTGTGTTTTACAGTTCTTCAGGATTATATCTGTACTGGTCGTTAAACTTCCCCTCGGACCCCCTAAACCCCGGTTTATTTTTTACAACACTTGTTCCCACCTTCTCCCTTTATTGTGCCCTAGAGGGACCTCAATCCCGTGCTCATTTTCCTTATGTGCGCTTCCTTTGAGCTCCTGCACAATTGTCCTCTCAGGCTCCTTACCATCAAGGTGGCCTTCATGGTGACAGCAGCATCTGCCTGAGGGTCAGTGAGCTTCAGGCCTTATCATCCAGGCCTCCCTTACTGAAAATCTACCCAGACAAACTGGTGCTTCATACGAGAGGTTCCTTTCTCCCAAAAGTGGTCCCTCTTTTTCATGTAGGCCATTGCCTCACTCTGCCTACTTTTTGCGCTCCGCCTGATCCCCCCAAGGAAGAGGAGCGATTTTACTGTCCGAACCCAAGAAAAGCACACGAGTTCTGGCTGGATGACCAACCCTTGTGGGGTATGTCGGATCGAAGAAAGGATGGGCCATACAGAAGAGGACCAGCTCACGATAGATCATGCGCTGTATCAAAATGTGCTACACATTGTCTAAGAAATAACCCCCTGAGGGTTTACATGCTCATTCCATCAGAGCTAAAAGTACAACCACTGTGTAAGCTCGCAGAGTTACAGTCCTGGACATCTATCAGGCGGCAATGTCTGCTTCCCTGCACACGTTTACCAAGAACTGCTTCCTGGATTAGTTCCTGCAGGACTTCCTCATGTGAAATTGGTCTGCAGACCCACCTCGGGGGAGGTATTGCTTTGGTATCTATTCTAAGGTAAGGAATCTGCAGCGAGAAGTCTCTATCAAATCAACAAGTTACTTACCTTTGGTAACATCTTATCTGGTAAAGATTCTATCTAGCCGCAGAATCCTGACCAACCCACCCATCCTACCCGCTCTGCAAACTGATTTCTAGAGACAGGGCTTTCCCCTTTCGGGGCCCTAGTTTTCCACTCCAGTGGTTAGTGTACTTCGTGGCTCCGCACTTCTGGTGCGTGAAGTCGCGAAGAGTAACTGACGTCAGTGCGCTGGGGTAACTCCTATATAAGAACAGTGCAGGTCAATTCCGGCACAACCTACGCCACGTGGAGCCGAATGATGCCACCTACCAGTGCACAGGGGTGTACTGCACAAGAAAAATTTCCAGATCCAGTCTGAATTCTAAGGTAAGTAATCTGCAGCTTGATAGTCTACCAGATAAGGCGTTACCGAAGGTAATTACATTTTTTAGGTTAATTCACAGCCCATCGGAGATCCATGACGGTGTTCTTTTAGATTGTGATTTCACTTAAATTAAGGATTGCTTTGAGAACTATTGACCATCATGTAGGGGTAGTGCTTAATTTGAGCCAGTGGTTGCTAGTAGGGGCTACCAGCACACATTTTTCGGGGGCCGGCACTTATTTTTCCTCCGTAAACATTTCCCGAGTAAGAGAAAGGGAAAAGCATACTAAGGAGAAAGAAGGGGGAAGAGAAAGATGGAAGAAATATCTCAGAAGGAGAAAACAGGAACTTGCAAGAGTGGCATAAGGGGCAGGGAGTGTCTGGTACTGGATTAAAGAAGCATGAGGTGAACTGAAACCTGCACAGCCTTAGTAATGGCCCCACTGACATTTAATAGCACTGACCGTGGTTTACAGAGCACATCATTGGGCAACAGCACTCGTTCTGTTATAAATTAAGCACTGGGAAACAGCTTCTCACTTGGCCAGCCCAAGCAACTTACCTTATTTCCTTTATATAACTGAAGGTGGCAATTGGTTGAGCAGAGCAGCTCTGCTCCTCACTGATCTGTCACAAAGATGTTTGTAAGAGTAGAAGCGGATTAATTGTCACTGAAGAGAGCTTTCATGCCATTCATATCTCATTTACAGCCATGTTTGCATTCGACTAGAAGCTGAGCAAGCTGAGCCGTGCCAGAGGTAAAGAAGTGTTAAACAAGGTTGTGAGAGCGGAGAAGATTGCGAAGTTTCACACATAGTGTGCTTTTTAGCTACTATTATGGGTGCGGAGTATTCTAGAATTCTCTATGTGTAGTCATTGAAGGACAGCTCAATGTTCAGTTTATTGTTGTTTTAGGTCCCTGTTAGGTTGGCTCGTTAATCCAACGGGGGCACAGCTTTGTTTCATATTTATTATGTTAATATACTGAAAGCATCAATAGTTCCAGACCTCAACAAACCAGGTTGGTGGTGTCAAAATGACAAGAAGGTTAGTGGTCTGGGATCGGAATTTGATGATAAAGGATACTATGATTGTTAGAATCCGTGTGTGTTGAACTACATAAGAATCATAGTTTACCAGTATTGATTTACATGACTGTGATGTTAGCTTTATCTCAATGAAAATGGAAAGAGTATTTAAAATGTTAATTTTAACCAGTAGTTCTTCGCTTCTTTCTTGCTTTTTATCGGTAGGAACGCCAACTGAAGAGACATGGCCAGCTCTGTCCACTAACGAAGAGTTTAAGTCATATAAATTTCCTAAGTACCGACCAGAGCCATTAGTGAACCATTCTCCTCGGTAAGGACCATTTTTCATTAATTCCTCTTTATTGCAGCTTTTTCCAGTTATAAAGAGACACCAGTACTGCACAGAAACAAATAATGGTATGCAAGATATTAAAATCCTGATATTTCCCCTGTAAGTTTAAAATTGTCATTGGTCTTTATCCTGCGTTCTTGGAATGTTGCTTCCCCTGATCTGACTATATATATATATCGGTCACCTCTGGGTAGTTCTAGTTAATATTGGGTTTCCATAGAAAATGCTCCTTTTAGCCTAGTTTGCCGCATGAAAAGTTTCGGGTTGGTCCACTAAGCGGGGGCTGAGAAAAAAAAAAGGGGGGTCTCAAAACTCATTTCCCTGCTCGTTTTCCCACCGGAACTTAAGACACAGCTACAGCCTAAACCGCTGAACGTATTCACACCAAATTTGGCAAAAGCTAGATCTAGTGCCAGGAAGAGTGCTTTTTGTGTTTTGGTGTAAATGCGTTCTGTAGTTTTTAAGCAATTAATACCCTAAAAGCCATCCTCCCCCCAGGCCTGGTGGTGGCATCCCAGAGGGACAGAAACTTTTTTTTTTTTTTAAATTGCCGCAAATCTGCTGCATAATGTAAAATAAAAGTGTGGTCTCCTACACTTGTGGTTTTTTTCTCCTTTAATACCCTGGGGTGGGCCAGGCCATGCAACACGCATGCCCCCACCTCTCCAGTCTGATTTCAGCCCTGGGAACCAGTGCTATTTTCAGGGGGAGGGGGGAACGCATCCGCCACCCAGGGCCGTTTTTGACCCTGGGAACCACATCCCCTGGGGCCCGGCTGCTTTGTAAAGGGGAAGGGGCATGCGCCCTCCCCAGACAGATTTCGGCCCTAGGGGACCCCATCCCCTGGGGCACAGGTACATGTGGAAAAGGGAAGGAGGTCTGCGGACCACCTTCCCGGACTGATTTCGGCCCCGGAGACCCCATTCCCCTGGGCCCGCCGCGTGTATTAAGGGGATGGGGGCTGTGTGGCCCTTTTCCTTGAGCCTCCAGAGACTTTGGGGATCCCATCCCACATGGCCGCAAACTCTAGAAAAAGAGGGCAGCTCAGCAGCTATGTCTCTGTGTGCCCACCCTGGGACATAGCAGTTTCCCTGCCTGCACTGGTGCGGGCAGGGAAACCTGTGTTTGCTTCTGCTTAGCAAGTGTATTTTCAAATCTCCAAGCAGAAGCAAACGCCAAGTCCGCCCCCTGTCAATGGGAGCTTGAAAAATGCTCATTGTCTGGGCTGCTGAGAGTGGACTTGAGATCTGTCAAGCAGGCCTGGGTCCAGTGGCCAACCCTCCACCATACACAACCAAAGGCCCTGCACAGTGTGGGGTTGACAGCCTTTACAGAGGAAACTGGTGAATTTCTGTGATTTTTAGAGTTTAAAATGTTACGTTGTTACTCAACATTTTACCTAACTAGAATGTTAGTTTAACCTTTAGCCACTTGAAGGCTCCCGCTGAAATGCGTTGCCATTTTCTGTATTGCACTACAAAGAAAAAGATGGAATATAATACGGTCGTGTTAACCGACCTGGTTGTGCTGCCGGTTTCCTTTAAGCACCCAATGGTATTTGGAGATACTGTGTGGTAAACTGAATCGTCTTTGCTATATTTTTTATATTTGTGTGTGTGTGTGCATATACATACATATATATTCTTCACTAGAAAAGCAGAGGTTAAAGTGACTTTATAGTTAGATGCCAACATGAGAACTATCTGTTAACAAAATTAAAATCCCCTGAAATTCTCAAATTATAGTTTAATGAACTAACTATATCATTCACTACTGATGACCTCACATATTTCATCACTTCTTGACTTGTTAAAATACACCATTGATGACACCTCAAATTAAATTACCCTTGTTAAGGTTATTGATGTTACTCCATAGGCTCTTAAATCATTTACAAAAATTATTTGTTAGTAAATATATATTCATTTATTTATTTAGAGAGTGAATAATTTATCTTAAACAGGAGTTGTTTTGTCAGCGCCTGATTGACAGTTACGTCTGCTGGTGAAATTTCATTGAGAAGTAGAACAAATATATGTTGGAGAACAGGGAACCAATGTGATCCTTTTGGAATCTCACACAAGTGCTTTACTTCCACTTTACTCATTGCTACTTTATGTGAGCAGTCAGTGAAAAAGATTGTAGCCTTTTCATAGAAGCAGGTGATATTCATGTGATAGACTGTTCTGAATCGAGAGTGGTCAACAGCATTGAATTGCTGAATTTTCAGACGGTTTCTGTGATGTAAGATGCTTCATTTGGCTTTGTTTGTTGTAGTAATTTCCTGTTGAGAGAACCCACCTAGAGGAAATGGGGCTTGTTTGCTCAGTCCTATTTAAGGCCTCATTTCATCACACCACATTCAAAGTTAAGCAGCTGCTACAGTTCCCACTTCATTAAGAATTCAGGGTTTATACAAAGATAGACCTTGGAGCAGATGGTGTTTGCCTTTCAGAAGATATTTATAAATGCTCTGGGTGGGCACTTTGACAAAAACGTTTTTTTAAAACCCAGCAGTGCTGATAAATTACATTTTATTACACCAACATAAAACAAATATTTAATTTACTGTCATGTCCTTTAGGCTAGTCCTGTCATGTATACCCCTATTACATTCATTTGTCCCACCCACACGACAATAGCAATTCTAAACAGTAGCTTACCTAGTAGCTTGCTCCTGTCTCTTCGACACCAGGCTCTCAGTACTCTATCATAATCCCTGTACCTGACGTACATAAGCATGTCCTCAAGTACGGCAGAATTATTCTGTTTACGGGTCACCACTTTTTTCATCCTCCGCCAACAGCCAATGTGCATGATTGCACTTGTTTGGAAAAGCATTTGTGATTGTTTTCAAAACATTTATGATTGTTTTAAAAACATATTGATTCTAGAAAAAACCCTGGAGTGACCACTTTAGTATAAAAGACCCTCACTCCCCCCAACAAATTAGAGGAGAATTCGGGGTCCTTCGTTCTCAAACATCAGGTGAGGGGGCTGGTTCTTCCGTAGGGGTTTTTGACTACAGGTACACATAGCCATACACATATACACCTACACATCCAGGCTAGGTACATTAAGGTAAATAACTTAGGACATGCATTTTAGGAATATGCAAGTGCTACTGTTTTTATCTGAACTGCTTATCTTCATCCTATGATAGAAATGTATCTACGATTTACAATATTGGTACTAGCAATCTCTTTTGTATGCTTCTGTCTCCTGATTGTTGCAGCACATATTTTTTACACAAAAGGTTGTCGTTGGACCAATAAATACTTATTGAAATGTCCTAATCAACATCTGTGTATTTTCTGAGAGTAAGCAAGCTCGAGTGTCTGAGCAAAACATACTGTACTGTTTTCCACGATCCCTGAGGAATCGGGGTTGCATTGTTCAGTGGTTGCCAGAAACTACCTATGCCACTGTAGAATACATAGGGGGTGGTAGTGGCACTGTAGAGCTAGCTGGTTTAATGGGTGACATATCCTGTGGGTGTGTCCGAAAGTGGTTCGGACACCAAGCACCCAGTTTAGGTCATCCAAAACGCGCAGTTCCGGGGGGGATTCCTAGGAACTACACGAAATGTCGCCGTCATCATGGGTTTGGTTCTTATATTAACAGTAAAAATCTGAGTAGTTCAGTCGTGCTTTCTCGGAAAGCCCTACTCCTACTTTTCAGAGATGTCTGAAGTGGGGAGGGAAATCTACCTGTGCAGATATACTTTGTGTATTGGCTGATGGTTTATCAAGCTTGTAAGGATAAAAAGTTCCCCACATTATGCAAAATACTTAGTAACTGAAGCTTTTCTTCTCCTGAGAATGACTGAGTCATCGAGTGGTGGTTCAGGGAACAGGGAAGAAGAATTTGCAAACGCTCTTAACATCACAGAGAATTGCAGACATGCAGTAACTACAAAGCTGTTGGAACACAACGTACCTGCAACAGGTGGCTGTGTTACCTTTGTGATTGAGGCACACAAGGTGTTCGGATCAGAGGTATTCTATTCTTGGGTTCAGTTCCCACCTGCAGATCCAGAGACTAAATTGCTCCACACATATATTGTAGTTGAACTACCAGATGAATAAATTCCATACGGAGACATTGAAGTCTTTTTAACTTACCAGCAACACAGAAACTGGTTTAAAGTCGCCCTCCCGCACACAACATCTGTCGTGAGGCTTGGTCTGTTCAGTATAGAAGGAGCGACTTGGCCGGTCTTCACGACATACACTCCACATCCCGACATGGGTAAACTACCAGTGGATGAAGTCCGTGCAATATACAAAGCCATAGTCAGGCTCTACATACACATTATCCAGTTCGTCATGCAAACATTAACAGTTCAACAAGAAATGTTCCAGCTTTTCCAGATCAGACCACACCTACAATTAACCCAGACACTGAAATCAGTAATAAGGACAATTCCTTCCAAACTGGAGCAAATTCTGTTCCAGATAGCACACAAAATAGAACAGCTGGAAGCAGTATTTCCCCATACGGGACCGCAGGAAAAACATAGAATTCTAACTATTTGCTTGCCAATGGGGATGGTGCGCTCGATTGAGGATTCTACCACTTGGAGAACAATCTTTGCTGCAGTTTACCCCAGAGTACACAGTACCCCTTCCTTAGCCGTCGTTCCAGAAGTATTGAAACAGATACAGAATAAGTATGGGTGTACCTGCCATGGACTTGGGAATAAAACTGATGGGTAATTTTGCCCAAGTCTCTGCAATCATGATGAGCAACATAAAGAGGGAGGTAGCAGCAGTGGCCATACGGAGCCGCCAAAGGGAAACAGCTCCTATTAATAGAGGGCGAGAATTACCAAAAATTATCGAAGACACCTATGCTGCATTAGGTAGAGATAATTTGGGAACCAAAGCAGGAAAGCTACAAATGGCGGGAAGTCCCGACAAAGACAACTCTAAGCAAGCACCCGCTTCTTCTAAAAAGAAATGGGAAAACAAAAATTCTAAAAATAACAATTCAGAAAAGAATTCACGATCAAGGTGTGGGTATCTCCAACGGGAGTCCTCTGAAAAGAGGTATAACATTAGGAAACCTGACAGGTATCAGGACACTGATACACTTTCCTTCCAGAGTTCATAAAAAAACTCGGATAGTCACTGGTGATCTGAACAAAAGCAAGAAGATCAACCAAAGACACAAAGGGAAACGCATTCAAATTCAGATTATATTATCAAACAGGCAGAGCAACGTAAAGCAAAACCTCAATTTAAAGAGAAAGTAGCTGGCTTAAAAATTAGACATGCCCAGGTTTCTGAGGACTCAGCTTCTGAACGGGAAATGGGCTATGATGATGCTAGACAGTGCTGCAGAAGTAACAATAGCTCGCCGGAACCTGAAGGATTTTCTGGTGGCAGCAGTATTGAATGAGCACATCACAGTGGAAACACCTGATACTAGAGTTAGTTACCCGCATAGACTGTATGAAATTTCACTACAAATAGAGGGGGACATCTCAAGAAAGGTTAAAGGTCTCTTTTAGGAGAACCTAGCATGTGGATATGACATAGATTTGCTGCCTGAGTTTGTGATGGAATGCCCAAAAGGGTAAAGCTTCATTTTGCCTGCTTTCTCCAACCTCGTTCCAGAATCTTTTAAACATTCATTTGCACAGGAGTGGGCACTAGCTCCAGAATTTACCGAATCATGTGGGGTGGGACGTGGAGTCTACCCACCACGAAATCCCATTAAAATCTACTTCTAATCCACAGACAGAACCCTCTAAAAAACAATGCAAAAAGGCAGGTCAAAGAAATTCTTGATCAACTCGAATACCAAGGTATACTTGAGACTTGCACTTACCCGATGAATAATTCTTTGTTTCCAGTAATGAAACCTGACAATTCATATTGTCTAGTTTTAGATTAACGACATTTGAACACATCCACACAGACATTTGCAGTTCAAAACGCACACAGTGTGGCATTACTGAATAACATTGTGCTGAAAAAAATACAAAACGACATTAGATATCTCGAATGGATTCTTCTGCCAGAATATAGCTCCAGAAAGAAGATATTTGACAGCATTTTCTACACTCGGCACTCAGCTAAATGTTTGCTGTTTGCTTCAGGGTATAAGAATAGCCCATGGCTATTTTCAGGAAGAGTGTCAGAATTATTACAAACATGTGACAAGGAGGCAGTGTCCGATGTAGATGACATCTATCTGACGGACGATGAATTACTGGAACACTTGAGCAGGGTGAACAACATAATTGGGGAATTCGCCAATTTGGGCTACAAATTTAATTTCAAGAAATCTAAAATTGCCCATCTGAATGTCCTGTTTTGGGGATATGAGCCATCAAGTGAAGGCAAGAGCTTGGCAGCCAACTTTTTAGAGAAGTGCGCGCTGCTCCAACCTCCTAAGACTCTCAAAGGTTTGCAATCCATTTTAGCATTCCTAAATTTTGGCAGAACATACATTCTAGATTATTCAGAAAGAGTGAACCCTTTCTACTTAATCAGACCTGATTGCACACCACATCAGTGGACACACAAACGCACAAATACTCTCCGTTCAGTTCAGGCTGACATGATAGCATCTAAACATTTGCACACATGTGTAAATACCACTAACCTGGTGATCCGGGTCATCCCCGGTTTATCAGGGTATACGTACCTCACTTTCAATGAAAGTGAGACAGTTCCACTTGCATACAAATCACATTTATACACAAATGCTGAAATGCTATTTGCGGCAACAGAAAAAATACTGACCGCAGTACAGACTGCTGTAGTGAGAGAGCACTAGCACAGGGGAAACACATTATTGTTGTAACCCTGTTACCAACTTTAGGAGCCGTTACAAAAGCAAGCATTCCTAATGCAAAAGCACTATTTCTGTGATAGATACAATGGGCTAATTCTCTCAGTGCAACAGATGCAGATTACATAAACGATTCTACATTAAATACACAAGCGTCCTGCAGTACGAACAAGAATACGCTCTCCTGAATGAAATATTGCCTCTTGAGAATTATGAATACATCATTTACACTGATGGTCCGCTCATGCAGCCATAGGAAGTAAATAACAGAATAGCGCAGCATGTGCGATAGTGAAGGGACGGTAAGTTCCTTCCCAGCAATAAGACTACGCAATCTCTAGGAGATTGTTCAGCACAGTTGGCACAGCTAAAAGCCCTGATACTGGCACTACAGTATACGGATCGGGAATTCCCCACATTGATAGTGTGCGATTCATTTTACTGTGTGCATTCTTACAATAAATATCTTCGTTACTGGGACCAGAATGGGTATAGAGATTCCATGATTGCACAATTAAACATAAATTGTTATGGGAACAAGTGGCAAAGCTGAAAGCATGCCAGCCATGTGCTCAAGTTATTCACACCTTGAGTCATCAGCGTTTTGGCATACACTTTGAAGTGGATTCACTGGCTGATGAAGCTGCCAAGGCGACAGAGCGATCTGCTGCCTTTGCTGCAATCATTCGTTCTAACACGAAGATAGACGGAGACATACTGATAACTGTCAACGCCTCAAAGAATGGCTCTGCCATTCTGAAGGGCTTTCCACTCAAATATTCCTGTAATTTAGGTGCACAAAACACACTGTATGCTCAAAGTCCAGGAGTGGGGGATAGTGTTATACCAAACATGGATCACAGTTTAGATTTAATATTAGCTGCACACCAGGGTTTGTGCTCTACACACACAGGAGTCACTGCTACAGTTTTTGGTGGCCAAGTTTGTCTAAACAAACAAAGGCTTATGTCTTAAATTGCGACATCTGTCAGCAGATGAAAGGTTCCACTGTAGCACGGCCGCCACAAACACCATTACTCATTTCAGACAGACCTCTCACATGTGTCTATTTGGATCACAGCAGCCCCTTAAATTCAGCCTGGGCTTACAAGTACATTTTAGTGGCAGTAGATTCATGCTCTAGATTTTTTTAGGTTTGGCCTCGGTGCTCGGCTGACGCTAGAACTGTTATAAAGGATTTGCAAGACTTCATTGGGACATACGCAATTGGCACATTACATTCCGACCGTGGCCCTGCGTTTAGCTCTCGGGCTTACAAGGAAGCCATGGAAAGTATGGGCGTGGCCTTGCAGTACTCATCCCTCTTCCATCCCGAGGGAAATTCGGTGGTGGGAAGGAAAAACCGGGACCTAAAGCAATCCTTAACAGAAAGGGTATTGTGTGTGTGGGCAAAGGTTGGGTCAATCACCTATATGGGGTCTAGAGGGCACTGAACAATATGCTAAGAAAATCCCCCCTATGAGATTCTGTTTGGGACTAGAATGTGGGTACCTGACCTTGATTGTGCCAACACAGTGGCGGGTGTAAAACTATTTGAATTGAATGATCGTTTGGCTGTTTTACGGGAACTCAGGACCAGATGTACGACCATTGAGATTTGCGACTCGCAAATTGCGACAAATTGCGACTCGCAAATCACAATGTACAACAGTGTCTCAGACACTGTTTGCGATTCCCAATGGGATCGCAAATTGCATGCCTCATGTATATTAATGAGGCACTCACAATTTGCGACCCCATTGGGAACTGCTGGCCCTCCCAGGTATGGCGGCCTGCTCGGCTCAGCAGACCTCCATGTTTGGGACTGCTTTAAAATAAAGGAAAACAGGATGCATTTGAAAGAAGAATATTTTCGTTTCATTTTCTAAGGGAAGGTAGTGGTCCCTGCGACCACTGCCTGCCCCTAAAAAATATTTTCCCCTGCATTCACAAAGTGTGAATACTTAACCACCCTTCTGAGAAGGGTGTTAAACCACCGACTGTTTTGCGACCGCGAAAGAGTCTTCCATAGGGCTCAGACTCGCTATTGGGAAGGGATGCCCTCTGAACGCCCCCACCTAATTGCGAGTCGCTAATCCCATTTAGCGAGTGGCAAATAAATTGCATCTTACTAAATAGGGTTTGTACATGGCCCATTTGTATTCTGCATGTGCAAACGGGTTGCAAACCCGTTTGCGCATGCAAAATAGGTACATACATCTGACCCTCAATGAATTCCGGGCATTACAAAGCAACATCCAAGTAAAACGCACCACCACTGGAGAAGTGACACCAGTTCCAGCAAGACCTGTCTGGGTTCCAAAGGGTGAGGACCTGGTCCGAGAAAAGATCATGGACAAGAAGTTGTTTGGGCCATTCTACAGAACACCTGTACCTGTCCTGGCAGTTCAAGGAACCAGAACAGTACTTCTCTGCCTCTTGCTTGCAAAAAAGAAAAGGATTTGTCTCCATTGATCTGATCAAACCACACTATGTGGCCAATTCTCAACAGTAGGCCGCGTGGGGTCCTGAGTAGCTGCACATCTCCTCTCGCTACTATACAGGAACTTCAGATGGAAAGACTAATAACGTTCCAAGATTCCTCTGTGGAAGATGCCGGAGTAGCCACTAACGAAGTATGGATTATAGCTGTTGAAACTGAACAACATCCAAATGAAACTGAAACACAAATTTCAATTCAGCCCAAAAATGTTCACAAGTAGCAACTGCCAGTTCTGCAAACACTGCTGAGCTCCCAAAGATAGATCAAACTGTGTCTGGCTACTTCATCAACTTCAATGAATTCTCTTCAGATCCAAGTGAACCTGAGCAAACGCCACCCATTTCCAAGAAAGAACAATTTTGACAATTCAATCGCTGGCTGAAAAAGACTTGCCTTGTGTCCTTTTGGCTGCATCTTTTTTTTTTTTTTTTTTTTTTTGTCCTCATTAGCCCAGGTCAGCGAAAAGGCATAGATAGTAGTCTTCCACTTGTTTGACCTAAGTTGGATCACTCTATGCCTTGCTTCTTCATACTCCGACCATAGGTAGCCTTGTCGAACGATCAGACCCTCTCATCCGCCACCACCAGAATAACCAAGCAATGAATAGTATAGAGGCCTAATCATCGGACAAATATTATGAAATTACGCTACCATTTATCCAATTTTCGAAGGGAACCCAGAACTCATTTCTCCTACACATTAGCACTCTGTCTAGTGTGACTATATATTTAATTGAGGATAGCCATTCAGCTTTATTTGGGGGTATAGTTCTAGTCCATTGTTTACAAATTTCCCTGCGGGCCAATAGTATAAAGTAAAAAATTAGTTTTTTAACATTTTGAGTGAGAGTCATAATTCTCTAGTACCCCAAAAAATACAAGAGGGATGCTTACCTGGAGCAGCACTCCAATTATTAGGCACAATGTATTACTTACATCCCTCCAGAAAGCTTGCAAAGACTGGCATTCCAAGAACAGATGTACATCATTACTTCTTACTTCCCCGCATTTAAGACATTTCGGGGTAGCACCTTTTGAAAATGTTGCCAGTTTATAAGGTGTCCAGTAGCCTCTGTGGATACAAAAGAGATGGTTCCGCCTTAGGTTTGCAGCACGTACTGTGGCGTATAGTATGTTACAAGATACTTGACATAAATTTATCAGCTGCTCTCCCGGCAAGTTCTTTTCCCACAGTGTTGCTGGCAAATTGAATTCCCCATCACTGCTGTCCACCAAACTCCAATACCATCTCGCCACCTCTTTTCGGGTGGTACCTCCAGACATAAAGTTTCAACCAGATTTGATTGTCCCGCACCACTCTCCTCCGCAAGTCTCCAGCTTTTCATTTGGAAATATTTAAGTTTATACAGTCTCCCATCGGTTATCCTTTGGGCCTCCTCCCAGGAGATCAACTCACCTTCCTCCATCAGCTGTCCCCAAGTTTTTATACCCGCCTCTTTCAGAGGACGTACCAGACTGCCACTTACCTATTCTGGGGACGCCCGGGGAGTCCCAAATCGGAGCAAGTTCGCTATAATAACTTGTATTGACTTCTCTCCCGATATTAAACCAAGTTATTGCAAAGCTCTGCAGAGTTTTGAGTCGTACCTTTTTGAAGTAGCGAGGGTCTCCGTATTTTTGTTCAAACCCCTTCTCACTCCCTTGTACCTCAGATAGCATTGCTCTAAACATCTTCCCAGTATCTGAGCTGTCTGGCACACTTAATAAAGATTTCCCTCCTTTTAGCAGGAAAACCCAGGCATGATATGTCAAGTCGGCTAACCGTAGGCCACCTTTATCATATTTCTGTCTAAGTTTTTTCTAGGCGATTCTGCTCCCCTTCGCCGCCCAGATAAAGTTACTAAACTTGGTTTGTTTGTTTTTAAGCCAGCTTTCTTTAAAGGCCATCAGAATGTTTTGAAACAGGAAGGTAAAGTTAGGCAAAATTGCCATTTTAACTAGATTTAGTCTACCATAAATTGTTAGCGGGAGATGGGACCAACCAAGTAAATGTTTTCCTACTGCCTTATTCACCTTTTGATAGTTAACCTCCGGTACTTGTTCTACTTTCTGCACAACTTGGATCCCAAAATACCTCATCTCTTTCTTGACACAATTTAGTCGCGAATTAACATTCAATTCCATCACCACCATCTTGTTCTCATTGATTTCATACCCAGAAAGCTTGCCGAATCGTGTTGCCAGATCATACACTGCTGGTAATGCTGTATTCAGGTCTGAAGTGTACACTACTAGATCATCTGCGTACAGACCTACTTTCTTCACCCTCTCCTGAAACCTAAATGGTTGAATGCCTTCGTGAGCTCTAATCTTTTCTGCCAGTGGCTCAATGTACAAGTTAAAAAGCAGAGGGGATAAAGGACATCCCTGCCTAGTCCCCCTATGAATATCAAAACTACTAGAGGTATTCTCATTCACTACTACTCTAGCTGTAGGGTTCTTATAGATGAGCATTATTGCCCTGCAGTAATTATTCCCCAGATTAGAGAGTTGTAAGATTTCCTGCAGAAAAGACCAGTTCACTCTGTCAAATGCTTTTGTAGCATCTACAGTGATTGCTGCTAAAGGCAATCTAAAAGTAGTTGCAATATCCACTGCACCAATTAGATTGTATGTTAAATCTTTGATTACCCTACCACGCATAAAACCCTTCTGGTCCTCATTTAATAACATGTCCAATACTTCACTCAGCCTATCTGCTAAGTCCTTCAAAGATTTTATAGTCTGAGTTCAGTAATGAGATAGGTCTACAAGAATTCCAGCAATTTGCTGGTTTGTCTGGTTTGAGGATCAGGGTAATAATTGCGTCATTCCAAGATTTTGGGATTTCCTTACCATCCTCAAAGATCTCTTTAAATAATCTACTCATTACCGGGACTAAACAACACTCTAGCTTTTTATATATCTCAGCAGCGATACCATCTGGCCCTGCAGCTTTATTTATTTTCCCTGCTTTAATGGCCTTCCTTATTTCAGAGTCTGACATAGGACCATTTAGATTTTCCCTTTGTATCTCAGAGAGCCTACGAGGAACGTCTAGACCTAACCATTCTTTCACATTCTCTCCCTTTGTAACGAGATTTTCAGAGTACACTGTTTCAAAGTGACTTACTAAGGTTTCTTCGATCCCCTCCCTTGTTCTAACTAGAGGTACTGGCCCGTTCGATTTTAATTCTTTTATAAAGTTCCTTGCCTGGTAGTTTTTTATCTTCCAGGCAAGTAGCTTACCACAGCCTTCTCCATAATTAAGATGCGCCAGTCTACTTGCCTTCCATCTCTCCTGTACTCTTCCTTCCAGGATGCCTTTTAACTCTACTTTCAAGGCTTCAATAGCGTCCACCTCATTTCCCTCAATCCTTTCCTGGATTTGTATCTGATGTTCTAATATTTTGATCTTCTCTTCAATGGAAGCGATTTCCGCCTTTCGTTGTTTATATTTATAGGTCTGAATATACATCATTCTCCCTCTTAAAAAGGTTTATAGGCATCCCATACTACACCTAATGGGGCACTATCTAGGTTCTGTTAAAAAAACCGCTGGGAATCTGTCACTAGTTCTTCCATTCTCTCTTAATCAGACAATATGGCACAGTCTAGGGTCCATCTTTATTGGCATACAGTATTTATTAATGCCAAACGTAGGATCACAGCTGAGTGATCTGATAAGTGAGATCCTACGTGACTTACATCCCTTACCTGTTCTTTTATACCTTGATCTATTAGAAAAAAATCTATTCTCGACTGATGCCTGTATTTCTTGTTGCTAAACGTGAAACTCTTTAACACACCCATCCTTTCGCGCCAGATATCACACCAGCCTAGGTGTTTAATAGCATTTATAATTAAAGAGCGCGTTTTATTGTGAGTTACAGCTCTGCATTTAGTGGAGCGATCTAGAATCTCATCTAGTACCACATTAAAATCTCCTGCCATTATGACGGGGTCCGGAAAATCTAAGAGTTCTGACAGAAGGTTACTAAATGGATTAGGATCATCTAGATTTGGTCCATAGTAACCAACTACTGTAAAAATCTGGTTATGGCATCTCATTTTAACTATTACCCACCTACCTAGTTTATCAACTCTGCTGCCCTCAATGATTATTTGGGGGTTAGTTTTAACAAGAACTGCCACTCCTCTTATAGTTAATTGATGGTCTGTACATACCACCTTCTGGACCCATCGTCTGGATTTAAAGATCTCCATAGTTTCCTTATTTGTTAAATGTGTCTCTTGCAAGATTATAATCTGAGCAGAGGCATCTTTTATGTACTGTAGAACTCTTTCCCTTCTCTGCTTCAGTCTAAGGCCGTTAACATTCCAAGACAGTACCTCTATTTGGACCTCCCTAGTGGTACTCCTTGTCTAATCCTCGCACCCACCACTCTCCTATGGTCAGCATTGTAGGGCATTAGAAGAGGACAAATATATATATATTTTTTTCTCCCTTTGCTCCCTCACCCTTAACTGTGTCCCCCCCCCCCCTTTCCCACCCTTGAGAAAAAAAACTTTCCTTTATTCTTCGTAGCCTGCGCCTGAGGAGACTTCCTGGGGTTTGAGATCTATCAAACTAACATTTCTCAGT
Source organism: Lissotriton helveticus (assembly GCF_964261635.1). Lineage (NCBI taxonomy): Eukaryota > Metazoa > Chordata > Amphibia > Caudata > Salamandridae > Lissotriton > Lissotriton helveticus. The sequence continues at coordinate 1,038,831,510 of NC_136070.1, forward strand.
GCATACAAAAATATATATATGCATTCACTCTGCCCGACGTGTTTCAGGGAACTCCATATCTAAAAACAACGTGCCGGACTGCAACTCAGCCTACTGAAGGCTATGGACAATGAATGCACAATTATGTAAGAACACTCGACCTCACTTGTAGGCAAAGAAATGTTAATTTGCATCATTAAGGACCAAAAGTCCCACTAATCATTGCGAGTGGTGCACTTAGCACACGCCCCTCTGGAGGCTTGTTAAAATAAAAGGTCAAGTAATGTTAATCAAGCACAACAAGTGATTTTTACAGCAGCCCATGAGGAAGGGGGTGGTTTCCCCTGAAACGCGTCGGGCAGAGTGAATGCAGAGAAGCGGAAAGGCATGTTTAAACTAAGTTGGAAGCCTGGACAGGCGGAGAACTGTCGTGTGCCTCTTAAAATGCTTCGGGCACTTTGTTGATATATATATATATATATTCACCATCCCGTCGCCTCCACCTCGTTCGGGAATAACAACCAGCCAGGGTAAGTAGTATATATATATATATATCTATATCTATCAATTCCTCAGACCTCCACGGAGCGTGGCGAAAGAAGAGACGGACCCCACGGCTTCAGGCAAGATGTTTTTTATTTTTTACCTTTCAATCGACGCGTATCGAGTACTCTTGTTCACACACCTGATTAACGTGTCAGCTTGCTTTTTTAATGCGGTTTCCCTGACCCCTCCTATGGGCCACACCTCGTAGCGTGTATCACATGACCTGGTTCATGGACATAGAAACGATACATAATACATATGGGATTCAGGAAACGACATGTCGCATTTTCCCTAATTTACAAGCTTGCCTGTAAAATATATACATCTCATAAAACAAATCACATTGTTATTACTACGTATAATAGTCCCATAATTTCATAGTATTATAAAATCACATTGAAAAGTATTTTAATAATTGCACTAATTTCATTTTAACAAATATCCTTACTGCATAAATGAAGATACCAATGGTACATAAAGTGACTAGTGCAACTTATTAAAAAAAAAAATACTGGTTTGATAAATGTTGTACCGATTGTGAACCATTGATTCACGAGAAAGCCAGTATAAATGTGGTGAAGAACCACCGTGTTTACCCACGAACTCCTGTCCTACATATTTATTCAAAATTTAAATGTAGTAAATTCTGTATTTCATAAATATTAAGACCTATTTACAATTTACATACTAAAACCAAGTATACGTGCTATCTATATCTATCTTTAACTAATCAATCAATCATATCATTTGTAAAGTGCACTAACCCGTGAGGGTCTCAAGGCGCGCTGGGGTGGGGAATGCTGCTACTGCTCGAAAAGCCAGGTCTTGAGGAGTTTTCTGAAGGTCAGCAGGTCTTGGGTCTGCCGTAGGTGGATGGGGAGGGTGTTCCGGTCTTGGTGGCAAGGTGGGAGAACTATGTGCCACCGGAGGTCGCTCTTCGGAAGCGGGGGACTGTGGCGAGGTCGGCGGAGCGGAGCTGGCGGGTGGGGTTGTAGACGTTGAGTCGTCTGAGGTACGTTGGTCTGGTGTTGTGGAGTGCCTTGTGTGCATGGGTGAGGAGCTTGAAGGTTATCCTCTTGTTGACCAGGAGCCAGTGCAGGTCTCTCAGGTGGGGTGTGATGTGGCTGCGGCGAGGGATGTCGAGGATCAGGTGTGCAGAGGCGTTCTGGATGCATTGGAGCCATCTCAGGGGTTTGGCCGAGGCTCCTGCGTAGAGGGCGTTTCCATAGTCCAACCTGCTGCTGACGAGGGCCTGGGTGACCGTTCTGCTCGTTCCAGTGGGGATCCACTAAGAGTAAATAACCCCACCTGTGACCACAAATAAAGTAAAAAGTGGTTAGAAAGGGCTAACTACAACCTAATCCACTATTGACACATCAACAAAGGGAGTTAGAGACTATATTATACCAGAGGTAACCAATTCTCTACCTCCTATTTTGCATTCGGATCTGATAATAACTCCAGGAGCGCTTCGGCTTCATCTACATTTTGAAAGTTCTGCATTTCATTGTTGTGCATAACCCTCAAACTAGCAGGGAATCTTAATTGTGCCGTCGCGCCACACTTCCTAAAAGGCTCAATCAACTTCCCAAATTCCCATTGTTTGCTGGCCGTTATCTGGGAGACATCAGATCTAATATCAAAAACCAACCTATCTACTGATAGGCTTTTCTGCTTTAAAGCTTTTGAAAGTATCTCTTCCTTTATTTTGTAGGTGAGAAAGTTTATTAAATTTCTCCTAGGCTTGGATTTCTTTGCAATGGGCCTGAAGGGGTCTCTATGGACTCTTTGAATGTCTTTAATCAGCTCTTCTTCCGAAAAATCTACGTGTACACCTTGTTTAATTATTCGTGCCACAAAAGCCTTTTTATCTTCTCCTTCAGATCCTCTTAACACACGAAGATTGTTTCTTCTCTGGTTATTTTTCCCATTGATTCTTTTTTTTCTTTTAGCATAGCCTCATTCCCTTTTAGAATTGGAATCTGCTTTGAATTTTTCCTCTAGGTCTCTCACTGCACATTCAATCTGCAAAGTCCTAGCCGTAAAATCGTCCAGTTTTTTTCCAGGCTATCGCAAGATGATCTAATCTCTTTTTGATTTATTTCAGAAGTCTCAAATCTATTTCTCACCTCCAGCATTAGTATTTGGATCAGATCTGAAACTGTGATTGTACTTGCGGTTGCGTCTGTTCTTGAGGGTTATTTTTAGATTGAGTACTAGCCATGTCACCCAAAAGGCCCACATTAACACCAGACTGTACTTCTGATGTGATATTACTATTTAGTGCCTCTAATTGAGAGAGTTGCGTACTCATGTTGTCGGGGGGAGAGGCTCCTGCGTCTATCTGTGTTACTATTTGTTTTGTTGGAGGAACTAGTAGTAAAGGCTCCCCACTTTCCGTGGTCTCACTAAGTACCCGAAATCTATTAGGGCTCAAAATTGTCTTGTCTGCTCCCAGATTTACCCAGTTTAATGTGGGGATTCTCAATTCCACTACCTTGGGCGCTATTTTAAAGTATGTCCTAAAAGAGGGTGTGATTTTGGCTTTAGAACGCAGATCTTTTTCTCCCTCTTGGTCCCTTCTTTTTCGGAGTCACCCACTCCCCGTCTGTATCACGAAAACTGGAGGGACCCGACTCAGTAATTCCCTTACAGGCTTTGCTTAGAACACTTTGAGCAGGATTTGCCTTATTTCTTGCCTCCAGACTTCTCAAATTAAAGGCACAGGGCAGAGCAACTTTCTTTTTTTGTTATTTAAATTCACCCTGTTCTGCCACCCTGGAATCACTAAACCCTTGACTACGAAACCTCGGTTTCTTCTCAGAAGGCACAATATTTATATCAGCAGAGCTCGTAATCACAGTAACACTATTAGCGCTCGTACTCTTCTTAGTAGTTTTCCTACCTTAGGCGTTTTGCTGAAGAAAAAACTCCCAGCCTCCACCACAATCAAAGCCTTTTGCTTCGATTCCAACGGAGCTCTGCTGGGACTCGTGGTGCTTGTTCTGGCTCTGCCCAAGCCAATCCAGGAGCCTCCACGAGAACGCTGCTTAAATGCCTTCCTGCCTCTGCAATGCTCTCGTGCAGCGCAGGACCAGCAGGACTCTCGGACAGTCAACCTCGGGGGCTCCACGATGCCACGAAACTCCTCCCTCCTCCAGAGGTCTAACCCTCAACCACAGCGACGAAAGAGTGAGAGGGAACACGGAGACTCAGCAATTGGAGATGGCTGCGGCAGCAGCGAAATTATGGTAATCCTCGCTAACTTTCATTATCTAACAAAAAGCCATCAATATCTGCTCATTTTATAAAAAACTGACATATTCCATATCGGTCATGGTCACTCTTCCATATTTGTGTGAAAAGGAGCCACTGAGAATATAACGGGCTCTTCGTTGCCTCTCACCCTCGGGAACCTCCGCGACCGAGTTTGGCTGCATCTTTGGTTTGCATTAGGGATCCTGTTAATCTGGATTGGCATAGTAACGGTCTTTTTCCAACTACTGAGTGGACATTACCTCCCACAACGTTCTGCAGTCGAACCTGTGAACTTGGTCTTAAAACCTTGAAACCCCATACGCCAGCACTGTCATCAGAGAGACCTGTCCCTAGTGAACATTTCAGCAGTTCCAGTACCGGAAGGTATTGTTTGGGATAGGGTTTCATATGATGTATTTTGTCCCGGGGCGTAGCCTGCAGGGGCAGCATGGCGGACGCGCATTGACTTCGCTGTGCCACATATCCCCTTATTCCGACAAATTTCTCAGTTTCAGGGTTTTCTTTAGACAAAGAGCCGTGACTGTCCGGCGGGACCCCAGGCATCTGCAGTAGCATAGACGATGCTGGAATTGCTCCTGTGTGAGTGCCGGAGCAAAGAGGCAGGCTCAGGCGGGGCGTGTGCTGCCGAGGCTGGGCTTGCAGAGAAAATTAGTGTGGAGCTGCGACTGTGTGGAAAGTTCAAGACTGAAGCACAAGTTGCTCTGCTGGGTGTCGGGGCAGGGCACACAAGAAGCAACGTGCAACGACACCAGACGGAGCAAGAGGCAGGCGGTGCTAGTGCTGAGGAGCCCGGATGCAGACCCAGGTGCGACAAGGATTCAGGCCTGCCTGCTCGAGTGGGGGGAAAAAAGTGAAAGCCGCCTGAGCATATGCGGCCTATCATGTGAGGAGTGACTGCGGCCGCCACCGGTAAGCCCTGTGGCATAGTCGCTCACCGGAGCATAACGACAGGCTTGGCAGCGCGGGCATGGCCTAGGTCAGGCCCACCGTGAGATCAGCACACAGTTGCAGCCGGTGTGCATGAGGAACCTGGGGCAGCAGGGGAGCCCTCCTAGGGGGCATATGTGAAGATCAGTGCATAGCCGACTCCTACACACAGTTGCATGCATGGGTCATGGCGCACTCCAATTTTTACATAATGTAGTGCATGTCGGACCACACTATAATTACCTGGAATGTACGGGGTCTTCGTACACCATCCCGCAGGTATGCGGTCTATTTTGATCTTAAAAGACACAATGTGCGCATCGCACTCTTACAAGAGACCTATTTAAATGGGGTGGAAACTGCTAAACTGCAACGTAAATGGAGGGGTAAAGTACATGGTTCTGATTATTGTTTATTTGCAGAAGGGGCCTTGGTCTGGGTCCGTCCAAGCACATCTTTTGCAATGGACAAGATTATTGCAGATTAATAGGGCAAATATGTGCTCCTGAAGGGCAAGCTGGATGGGCGCTATATTCTGTTAGGTACTGTGTACACTTCCAATATAGAGCAAGGCCTATTTCTCGGACTATTGGCCCCATTGTTGATGAAATGGTGTGATATACCATGGTTGATTAGGGGAGATTTTAATAGTGTAATGGATACAAGTTTGGATAGATCCTTCCCTCCTCTCAGAGGCACGACTGCTACAGCCAATTCCGCTGTATTGAATGGGTGGGCACATGTGTGGGACCAGGTTGATGTTTGGAAGCATTGTAACCCCGGCGAGAGGGTGTATTCATTTTATTCACTGCCCTACGATTTACACGTCCGATTGGATAGATTTTTCTGCTCTATTTCCCTTCGTAATGGGCTCAGATTATCGGGGACGCACACACTCCGATCACAACCCACACTATGTCACACTGGTGTGAGAAAATGGAATACCTAATATCCCTACATGGCGGTTACAGCCCACAATGCTAGAGGAACCAGTCTTTCGAGAATCGGTGTAGGAAGCTATAAGCAAGTATTTCACACACAACACAGACTGTGCTTCGTCCGCTATGGTGGAGTGGGCAGTCATGAAAGTTACGATCCCTGGGAAGTGTTTTGGACTGGGTTGCGGCCTGTGGAGACAGATAGTTGGACCTACTCTCAGTGGAGAGATAGCGGTTGGCACTAGAATCACAAGTGATTGAAAATGCTTCAGATTCTGCCCCCTTGTTAGAGGTGCGTAGGAAGCACATGGAACTCTTTAAGTGTCAGCAATGTCTAAAGTTCGCAGCACATTCAGCGTCGGCACATGCTAAAATGGATCGATCAGGGCCCCTATTAGCCTGCTTGGTCAAGCAGGAACAATTGGTCGGACTCATCATAGCTCTTCGGTCTTTGGGAGGGGACATTTAAATATACCCAACATGAAATACATAGCGAATTGACCTCACATTTTACTTAACTACACAGATCTGCTTTGAACATCCCTGAGACTGAGATCCACACTTTTCTAGATGGTCTCCTCTTCCCTATTATTACACCCGACCAGCGCTAGGTGCTGGATGCCCCGCTTACACTGAAGGAGGTGATGGGCACAATGCGTGCCTTCCCATCTGGCAAGGGGCCTGGCCCTAATGATTTCCCCCATGAATTCTTTAAAACTTATGCTGATCTTTTTAGCCTGCAACTACTTAAGGTATATACGGAAGCACTAGAAGATATCTCTCTCCCAGCCTCTCTGACTGAAGCCACCCTGATCACACTTGCCAAACCGGGTAGGGATCCCACGCACACAAGCACTTATCAACCCCTAGTGCTGTTAAATGGGGCTTTTAAAATATTAGCAGGGGTCCTAGCAGACAGATTGGCGCCCATCACCCCGAATTTGGTCCACCAGGACCAGAACGGTTTGTGCCAGCTCGGAGCACATCTCTTAATATACGAAGGCTTGTTTGGGTAATGCGAAGTGTTGCAACGGATTGGCCAACAGCAGCATGCTTGGTGTTGGACCTAGAGAAAGCCTTTGATACATTTGAATGGCCTTATATGTTTGAGGTGTTGTGATGATTTGGATTCGGGCCATATTTCTTTAGTTTAGTCCAGTTATTGTATGGATCACCTGCGGTCTGTGTTCGTTTGGGAACCGTATTTTCTAGACCCATACCAATAGGGAGGGGAACCAAGCAGGAGTGTCTCCTTTCTCCATTGATCTTTTCCTTAGCTATTGAGCCTTTGGCAATAGGGTTGCATCAATCCGCAGCCCATTTGGGAATACAGTTCAGGGAGGAGAAGCACGCTATTTCGCTATACGCAGACAACATATTGCTTTATGGTAAAGATCTGCAGGCGATACCGCAGACCATTCCGGACACGCTTAAACTATTTGCTTCACTGTCGGGACTAGGGGTGAACTGGGGTAAATCCTGTTTGTTCCCCTTTACTCCTGGGTCAGACGCCCCTCATATGGTGGTGGACAGGCATTGTTGGCCTGGCAACCGGTTATGTTCCGTTATTTAGGTATACGAATATACCTCAATGATCAGGATCTTCTAGATGGCAATCTATCCAGGGTGGTAACAGCTTTAAAATCCCAAATTGAATTTTGGAAAATGCTTAACCTGTCAGTTGCTGGCAGGGTGGAGCTTTTAAAAATGCTGATGCTGCCTCGCCTGCTTTAATACTTTGCTAACTTCCCGATATATTTACCTGCATCCTTTTTCTCATTACTGCAGGGATTAATAAGAGACCTTATATGGAGCAAATCGCGATGTAGGGTGGCGTTAGCAAAATTATACTTGCCTCAGTCTCAGGGTGGGGTGACTCTACCCAACATGGAACATTACTATTAGGTGTCCCAGATCCTTTGGGTGGTGAAATGGGTGGCAGAACTACACTTTGCAGACACAGCGGAACATGGGCAACAGTATACTTTGGATAGAATTCTTTATATCTGTCATCCATGCACTGGATCACACACATTGCTTCCCCTTTTGGTACAGATAGCTCAGAAATGCTTTCATAGGGCTTTACTCCTCACTGGGCATGTTATACCATACACACTTGCTATTCCATTATTAGGTATGCCGAAAGGTAGGGGGCGAGTTAGAGCGACTTACCTCACTGACTGGCATGGTGCAGATATACACACAATGGGAGACCTATACAGGGAGGGTGTGATGAAGCATTTTCTCTCCCTGTCTGAAAAGAGGGTGTCCCTCCTGAACAATTCTTGAACCATGCCTCCTGGTTTACAACTTTGGGGAAACATCTTACAAGAACCCCCCCACACATCTCCTAATGCAATACGTACACGTGATGGGCACGGGGCGACATCTCATAAAATGGTGTGCAGAATCAATTCACTATGGTGGATTTAGTGCTATTGCGTAATAAAGGGAAGCCGGATATGGCAAGACCATGCACACCCACAGAAAGGACCATGTTGGAGAGCCCCAGACAGATCCCCAGGAATGCTCAATTTCGGGTGATCCAATTCTATATTCTCCATAGAGCGTATCTATCCCTTGATAAAATGAACAGATATTTTAATAGAACAGACGAATGCTGCCCTCGTTGCAAATTGGCAGATGCTGATCTCCTACATATGTTATGGTCATGTCCCAAAATTATTGGCATGGTGTGATCCGATCTCTGTCTACTAGCACAGACAGAGCATTGCCAAATACATGCGAAGCATGCATAACCAGGATTTTCCCAAGTAGTAAGAAACATAAACCCTCCTCTAGATTTTTAGATCTGGGATTCGTGGTGGCTAAAAGACTTTTCTCATGGATACATCTGCCTGTGGATTCCTCACCTTATGAATATCCCCTGTGCCAGCATTCCGCAGAAATTTTTCCTAGCTCTCCGCGCCGACGAGGTCGTCACAGTGCCATGGCTCCGCATGCGACTCCACATGACGTCACCAAAGCCATTAGAAGACCACGTCGGCGTGATGTCAGTTCCCTTTTTAGGTCGAGCTGGTACAGCTGGAGACCTAATGTTGCCTGTCACGAGGGAAGGAGGACAAGAGGGTGTTACGAGCATTTTCCCTGGATTTGTGTGCGCGAACGCGCACGTTCCGTCCTGCGCCGCGCACTTCCCTCCCATACTCCCAGCCAGTCAGCCTAACGCGCATGCATGCACACACACACGCGCGCACACGCACTTACACAGAAACGCAGGCAGGCAACCCCATCCCCCCCCACAGTCACACACACACACACATACACACAGACTCCGAGACACATACACACACACACACGCTCACACACATACACAGCCCGCCGCCACGCGCGCGCGCACACACATGCCCCCCGCCCTCGCAGCCCAGCAAAACACAAAGCGAAGCCCCACTCACCGGCTTCCTTGGTGCAGCGGCTCTCACCAGCAGCAGGACTCTTCCTCCCTTCTTCGGCACCGGGGCGCAGGGTAGGCTCCTGCCTGCTCCGGTGCTCCAAACAATCGCGGCTCTTCCGTGGGAGGCGGGGTAGGCTCCCGCCCTCCTACTTCCTGTTTCCGGTTGTCCCGCCCGGCCTGCCTGACTTCCTGGTCGCAGGCCGGCGGCGCGAGCTTTTTTATTTATTTATTTATTTATGTATGCATTTTTATATAGCGCGGACTTACAAAAGAGCAGATTACAAAAGCATACATTACGTTACATAAGGTAATAGTGACATTTGTGAGCAAACAAAATACATGAGGTAGTAAAAATTGTGAGCAACCAAAAATACATGAGGTAGTAAAGGTAATAGTGACAATTGTGAGCAAACAAAATACATGAGGTAGTAAAAATTGTGAGCAGCCAAAAATACATGAGGTAGTAAAAAGTGCACAGGAGGAAAAAGTGACAAGTGTCAACAAGTGACAACTGCAGCACGCGCTCTCGCGAAGATTTCCCTGCCCTCGCAGTTGTTGTAAGGTAAGAGAAAACTGCAACGAATGCTTCACTTGGCTCCCTAATGCTTCTAAGCACTGTTCTGTTTTTGTGAAATACATTGTCTGGAAGGACGTTGTCTTTCCTCACAGAATCAATCTGTGCAACCATTCAACAACAACTGGTTCAAATATACGCTATCAATGTTTCAAGCTTTATTGCAAATGTCACAAAAAAATGTTAATATTTCACTTCTGTTCTTGGATTTTCGTCACAATAAAATACACTGAACATAATTTCACAAAAGTTCTTTAGAAAAGTTTACGCTATTGCCATTATAAATTACAATAACTTTTATTTAAGTATTAGTTATTTAAAAAAATTAAACGCCATTGTTATTTGTAATATCAATACATCTAAGTCATGTAAATACAAAACATATTGCATTACAAATGCTATAGGTATCACATTTGCGAAAGTTATAACTATTAGCATTGTAAATGACAAAGCTATTAATTTAGCTATTTAAAAAAAAAAACATAAATAAAAACTTTGCCATTTACAATACCAATAGCTCAAACTTTCCTAATGCGAGACCTATTGCATTGCAAATGCTTGTTTCTGCTGTCGGCGCTAATGGATTTTCTGGGACTCTCCATACTTTCTGCTTGAAACTTTGTTTCTTGTGTGTTACTGATTGTGATTTTGCTGTGTCTGTTCAGAGGAAGTCTGGTTTCAAGCCCTGTAAGGAATGCGGAGGTCATATGTCGATCACTGACCTGCATGATGACTGTCTTTGGTGTTTATCATCAGATCACGACGTCGAGGGCTGTTCTTCCTGCAGGAAAATGAACCCGAAGGCAGTGAAGGAAAGAGAAGCCAAACTTTACATGTCTAAAGTAAGAAAGGAGTAAAGGGGTCGAAAGGGATCGAAGTCGAGGTCGTCGACTTCGCATGACTCGAAGAGAAGACACAAGAAGAAGAGACCTGGGTCTCAACGCCGTTCATCGAAGCCTCGAGCTTCCAAATCACCTTCTCCGGCTCCTCGGTGTCGTGTTCAGGACTTTCTCACCTTCACCATCTGAGTCTCCTTAGGCTACTCCGGACCGTTCACCTTATATGGGTACTCTGACGCAGACTCCGACGTCGGGAGGCTCTCTGGCTCCGGATGGTTCATCGAATCCGCTTGATGAGACGCCTGCTGCTCCTGTGGCTCAGCCTGTGACCCCAGTTGTTCCGACTCCGGATGTTCCTCTTACAGAAGTCGAACCGGCGCAGTATCCTTCGCTACCGCTTCCGGGTTCGTATCCATCAAAAATTTTTAATGCGATGTGTGCCGTGTTTGCCAGGGCCCCATGCCCCTCTGGTGCACCTTCGGGTTCCATGGGTCCATTGGCGTTTAATTTGGGTGTGCCTCAACATTACCCTCAGGCCCCCTTTGTGCCATATATGCCGATGGCGCAGTCATGGCAAATTCCGGCACAGAGGATGTCGACACCGTATAGGCAATCCCTGACTCCATCTGGCATACTTTCTTCACGGATTTGTACGACGCAGGTTGCTGTTACGGATCTGCCTTCAGCGCCGCTCCCGGAACTGTCGACGCCGCATATGGCGCCACCGACGCCTCTGCCGAAGATGCACTCTAGGAGAGAAGCGCAGAGGTTGATTGAGGAAGAGCAATACCAGGCTGGTGACATGGAGGAAGGTGAAACTTAGGAGTCTGAAGACTTATTTGAAGACTTGTGTGAGGCAAGTGGACTGGACACTTCTCCGGAAGGGGATTTTGCGTCTCAGAAAGCTTCTCCTTCAAAGGAAGTCGCACCTTATCATGTTATCAAGAAGGCAGCTGAAATTTTGGATTTACAGCTCCCTATGGCTGAATACAAGCCTAGTCTGCTTACAGGGGTGCTTCATTCTCCGCCCTCTGTGGTTGAGCCTCTCTTGCCCTTCAATGATGCCCTGACGGAACCGATACTTGAGGTTTAGCGCAATCCTCTTTCTGCTCCTGCAGTTTCTAGATCTGTGTCTAATAGGTATAGAACTGCCGCAAGGGACCCTGGCTTTCTTTCTTTTCATCTTTCACCTCAGAGTTTGGTGGTGCAGGCTTCATGTTTGAAGCAGTCTGTGGGTTCCTTTCCTCAATCTCCAGCTGACAGGGATTCAAAGAAGCTTGAGCAGTCTGCGAAGAAAGTCTTCTCATCAGTAAGTATGGCTTTGAAACCCACCAATGCAACCTGTTTGTTGGGTAGATACATTCACGCCCTTATGGACTCTGCCAAGCAGATTCTTCCTAAATTATCCAAAAAGGACCGGGGTAATTTAAGTTACGTTTTGGCGGACTCTCAGACTGCGGCTCGCCAAGTTATCCAGTTGCGCTTGGACACTGCAGATTCAGTGGCAAGGGTGATGGGTTCATCTGTTGCTACTAGGGGACATTCATGTTTGAGGTCTTCTGGATTTTCACAGGATGTGCAAGCTGCTCTTTTGGATCTTGACCGCTCTAAGCTTTTTGGGAAAAAGGCTGACTCTGCTTTGCAGAGATTTAAGGACAGTAGGGCCACGGCGAAATCCTTAGGATTTCAGTCTCAGGCAAGAGGCTATGGTTTCAAAAGATACCATGGTTTAGGGAAATCTTCCTTTCTTTCCCGTCAGCCGCAGCAACAGCAATAACAGAACCCTTTGTATAAATCCTACAGAGGGAAAGGCAGAGATCCCCGTTGTGGAGCTGGACGGCCGCCCTCTTCCTCCTCCTCCTCTACCCCCAACCCCCGACTGGTAATGCAGGAAAGCAACCCTAGATACGCCCATCCTGGATCATGTGGATCCTGTGGGAGGTCGGCTTACCTATTTTCCACAGGATTGGAAATTAATAACTTCAGAACTTTGGGTTTTATATCTGGTAGAAAATGGGTACGCCCTTCCCTTCCTCCTTACCCTCCTTGTCAGGGGTTTTGCACTGAGGATCATTTGCTTCTTCTTCAGAAGCTGGTTCTTTCCCTTTTACAAAAAGGTGCGATAGAGGTGGTTCCAGAGCAGGAAAGGGGTCATGGATACTACTCCCGGTATTTCCTGATTCCAAAGAAGGATGGCAGGTTACGTCCAATCCTGGACCTCAGAATTTTGAATCTGTTTCTCAAGTAGGAGAGATTCAAGATGCTCACCCTAGCGCAGGTTCTTCAAGCGCTTCAGCAAGAGGACTGGATGGTGTCCATCAACTTACAGGATGCGTATTTTCACATCCCAATCCTGAAGTCGCACAGGAAGTATCTCTGTTTTACGGTTGGATCGCAACACTACCAGTTTGCGGTCCTTCCTTTTGTTCTTACTACCGCACCTCGAGTCTTCACCAAGGTGATGGCCGTGGTGGCTGCCCATCTCAGGAGGTCGGGGATTCCAGTTTTCCCCTACCTTGACGATTGACTATTGAAAGCAGTCTCGCCAGAGATGGTGAGTCATCATCTGCAGGTTACAACCCAGCTGTTGTACAAATTGTGTTTTTCGATAAATGTACCCAAGTCTCACCTGGTGCCCTCACAGCGCAACCTGTTCATAGGGGCAGTACTGGATACCACTGTGTATTGAGCTTTGCCGCCTCGGCAAAGGATTCTCGACATTCAGGAAATGATTCCTCTGTTTTACAATGAAGCGGTTGTTCCAGTTCTGAAGGTCCTTTGTCTGTTCGCTTCCTGCATTCTGTTGGTCAATCATGCACGCTGGCACATGAAGGCGCTCCAGTGGTGTCTCCATAGACAGTGGTATCAGCACAACGGAGATCTCAGGGCGTCTGTAAGGATCTCCAGAGAAGCTGCAGCAGATCTGTCTTGGTGGAGCGTGGAGGGCAATCTTTCTCAAGGGAAGCCCTTCCATCTTCCTCCATCGGTGGCCACAGTGATAACGGGTGGGGTGCTCATCTGGGGGATCTGGAGATCAAGAGTCTTTGGTCTCCAGAGGAAAGTTTGTTTCACATCAACCTTCTGGAATTGCGGGCAACACGTTTGGCACTCAAGGCCTTTCTCCTTTCCCTTCACGGTCCGTCAGTTCAGGCCCTGACGGACAAAACTGCGGCGATGTGGTACGTCAACAAGCGGGGAGGAGTAGGGTCGTACCGTCTTTGCAGAGAGGCGTTGCGTCTCTTGTCCTGGGCTCAGGACCATCCGATTTACTTGATGGCAAATCATCTAGCCAGGGTGCTAAACGTGCGTTCGGACAGTCTCAGTCGACAGTCCTCTACTGACCACCAGTGGAGGCTTCATCCGGAGGTAGTTCGACACATCTTCCGGACGTGGTGAACTCCTCGGTTGGATGTTTGCCACTCTCGAACGCGCACTGCCCATTATTCTGCAGTCTCCAGTTTCCAAGGCAGGGATCGCTGGGGGACTCGTTTAGGTTCAGTTGGAGCTCACAACGACTTTACGCGTTTCCTCCCATACCCTTGATTCCTCGGGCTCTGAAGAAGATTCGCCAAGACTGGGCCCAAGTTAGATTGATCGCCCCAGATAGGCCAAGAAGGGTGTGGTACACGGACCTTCTTCACCTCTTGTCGCACCCTCCGCTCCGTCTCCCTCTCAGGGCAGACCTGCTCTCTCAGATGGAGGGGCAGGTCTCTACACCCCCACCTCCAGAGCCTGCACCTTCAGGCCTGGAGTTTGAATGGGGCAACCTGAATTATTTTTCTCTCCCGCCTGATGTGGTGGATGTTATATTATCGGCCAAGCGACACTCCACCAAGTCTATCTACTCTTACAGGTGGTCTAAATTTGGTAAATAGTACGGAGAGAACTCTATTGATCCTTTAAAAGCTCATCTTTTTAATGTTCTTTGTTTTTCACTTAATTTGACTCAGCAGGGTTGTGCTGTAGCTACTGTTAAAGGATATTTGTCGGCTTTGTCTGCATTTCTTTGTTTACCTGATCAACCTTCTCTTTTTCAGTCTCCAATAGTCTTAAGGTTCATTAAGGGTCTTACTAACATGTTTCTGCCCACTTCTTTTATTATGCCCCAGTGGGATTTAAATCTGTTGTTAACTTTGTTAATGGGTTCCACGTTTGAACCTTTGCATAGTTGTCCTTTGAGGTTACTGACGTTCAAGACGGTCTTTCTAGTGGCTATTACTTCGGCTAGGAGGGTGAGTGAGCTTCAGGCTTTGAGTTCAAAGCCACCTTTTCTGACGATACATGCTGAAATGATGGTACTCAGGACCAGGGCTGCTTTTATGTCTAAGGTGGTAACTCCCTTCCATCTAGGACCGTCCATTACCCTCCCTAGTTTCTATCTTCCCCCTCAACCTTCCAAGGAGGAGGAGAGGCTTCATCGTTTGAATCCAAAGAGGGCGATTAGCTTCTATTTGGTTAGAAAAAGGACTTCCATCAAGGTGATCAGCTCTTTGTTGGATATGCTGGTCGTATGAAGGGCAAGGCAGTGCACAAGTGCACTTTATCCAGGTGGATCATCTTGTGCATCAAGATATTTATTTATTTATTTATTAACTTATATAGCGCCTGAATCACCCCCGAAGGGGTATCTCTGCGCTTGCAGGCAAGTAGAGGGAAGATGCCGATGCGGAGGGAGACATTTAGAATAAAAATGTTTTCAAGGACCTTCAAAGTGAAGGTAATCCGTGCACTGCCTAAGTGCCAACAGGAGCGAATTCCAATTCCGAGGGGCAAGGTAGGAGAAAGCCTTCCCCCCCGGTCCTAGCTTTTTTAAATGCGCGGTACTTTAAGAAGTGATTTGGTGCTAGATCGTAGGTCTCTAAGGGCAGTGTAATGACTCAGCTTCTCCGTCAAGTATGTTGGCCCGTTGCCATACATTGCCTTATGGGTAATGCAGCAGATCTTAAATATTATTTGCTTGCGCACCGGAAGCCAGTGCAGTTTCTGCAGCAGCAGATTTGACGGAGATCTATAGGGGGCGTTCAATACTAGACGCGCTGCTGTATTTTGCACTACTTGCAAACGATCCAGTGCAGCTTCATTGGCTGAGATCAGTAATGCGTTACAATAGTCCAGACGACTTATAACAAGAGACTGGACAAGGGTCTTCCGAGTGTGGTCAGGAAGAAATGGAAACACACGCCTCAGAAGGCCTAATACACAGAAGAATAAGCTAACCATTTGAAACGCCTGCTTCTTCATATTTAGGCTCTGATCGATGCGTACCCCAAGATTCTTTACTGATGACTTTGAAGCGGGGGTGGACACCCAGCTCCCTGGGCCACCATTCTGGTGTCCATAACAAGGTGGCTTCTCCAAAAAACATAATCTCTGTTTTCCCGGCTTTTAGTTGGAGATAGTTGGTGCTCATCCACTGAGATATTGCTAACATGCCAGCAGAGAAGTTTGTTAGGGCTGTGGTAGAATGTTTGTCAAAGGAGAAGGTGAGCTGGGTGTCCTCCGCATAGGATATTGGAACAAATCCAAATGTCCTCATAAGGTTGGCCGAGGGAGCAATATAGATGTTGAATAAGGTAGGGCTTAAACAAGATCCCTGTGGTACTCCCTTGAACAACTTCCTAGACTTGGACAGGTAAGGGCCCAAGCTGACTGTCTGAGAACAGTCTGAAAGGAAGCTGGACATCCACCACGGTGCTATATCTTTTAGCCCGGACTCTTCTGAGCAGAATTTGATGGTTTATAGTGTTGAATGCCGCCGAGAGGTCTAAAAGCACCAATAAGGTGGATTGACCTCTGTCAAGTGATGTCCTAATATTGTCCGTGACTGTCACTAGGGCTGACTCCATACTATAATTTGGCCTGAAGCCCGATTGTGACACATCCAGGCAATTTGATGCTTCGACATAGGCTGATAGATGTATGTTGATGTGTTTTTCCAGCATTTTGCTCAGGAGCGGGAAGAGAGATATAGGTCGCAGGTTAGAAAGATCTTTCATGGAGGCCTTGGTGTTTTTGCGTAGTGGAATAACCTGTGCTGCCTTCCATTCTGCAGGTAGATAACCTTCCTTTAGTGACGCATTCAAAAGGGAACAAATAGGGGCAGACAGTTGTTTTGAAAGTCTCGCCGATATTTTGGCCGGAACAACATCAAGGGGGGAACCTGATCTGATGTTATGTAATCGAGCATCAGCTTCATCACAAGTCAGAAGGGGGAAGTTTGTCAGATATGTCTTTATGTCTGGGGAAAGTTCATGAATTATGGTTGGACTCAGATTGACAGCTGTGATGATTTGATCATAGATGGCCTCTATTTTCTGTTCAAAATATTCCCCAATCATGTCGCATAAGGCTTGAGATGGAGATTCCTCCATATCACACTCCATATGCTACTCCCTGGCTGGTAAGGAGCCTCCTGTAGGCATTAGAGCTCATTCCACCATGGCTAAATCATCTACTTCTGCTTTGTCCAGGGGTGGTTCTGTATTGGACATCTGTGAAGCCTCAACTTGGGCCTCCCTTCACACTTTCGCGAAGCATTACTGCTTAGATTCCGAAGTGAGGAGGGACGGCCATTTTGCGCGCTTTGTTTTGCAGGACTTTTTGGTATAGAAGGGTGAACACCCTCCTCCGGGAGTTGGACTGCTGTGGGATTCTATTCATAAGGTGAGGAATCCACAAGCAGATGTATCCATGAGAATAACAAGTTACTTACCTTCGGTAACACTTTGTCTGGTGGATACAGTAGCTGCCTGTGGATTCCTCACTGACCCATCCGCCTCCCCGTTGTCCACCCTTTTATACCTTAAAAGAGGTTTTGATTAATATGGTGGTTGAAATTAATATCGCCTGTTTTGACCTTGTTCGGTTTATAGGAAATGTTTACTTTCTTTGATTTCCTATTTCACTTTACACTGTGTGTATTTGTGTGAATACTGTGTACTGTGTATGCATTGTATCTATGGTTGGTCCGCCCGTTTTGCCTCGGTGGCACGGAAAAAATGGGTGGAACTGACGTCATCACGCCGACGTGGTCTTCTTATGGCTCCCGTGACGTCCTACGGAGTCGCGTGCGGAGCCATGGCATTGTGACTACCTCGTCGGCGCGGAGAGCTAGGAAAAAGTTCAGCGGAATGCTGGCGCAGGGGATATTCATAAGGTGAGGAATCCACAGGCAGATACTGTATCCACCAGAAAAAGTGTTACCGAAGGTAAGTAACTTGTTCATCACTCGTCGTTGGAAGGCAGGAGACCCCCCATCACTAGAGGCATGGTCCCAATCTATGTTAAACTGGGCCAAGGCTGAAGCAGACTCATTAATAAAGGAAGACACGTTTGGGCTGCTTAAATACCCCAATTCAGTGGTCTTGAACACAATCTTGAACGCGCTATAAGCGATAGTAACTCCGGATGACCCCCCCCAGACATTCCTAGCACTAACTAACAATAGCCATTATGGGCCATATGTATCAACATATTTCTTCATTGACACAGAATGGGCAAAACCCTTCGATACATCTGGCCCTAAATAAGCTGTAATACATTCTGATAAAGTTGTGGTCTGGAACGGGTAGCATGTATCATACGCCCTAGATCAGTATGCAATACTATTATGGTGAGAAAAAAAACATATTTAAAGTTGTTCAACCGTCAATTTTGTAACCTGCATTGGCCACCCTCCCACCTCCTCCCCCAGGCTTCCCGCTCTCTCTCCCAGTCCCTCAAATGGTTGTTTTAAAGTTCAAGTGTTACACATATGGTTGTTTGATCGAAAACCTGGTTAAAGTGGCATAGCTGGAAGGAGCCATCTGAGATCAATGCATGTATGGATATACAGGTATAATGCAATTGTAATGTGCTTCAATAAAGAACATATAAAATGTATGGATCGGCTCTATTTACTTGTTATATTAGTTGTAAGGTATTTTGCCACATGAATTCAGACCGTGTATCTACTATATGTTTAAATGCTGCTATAATATTTTGAATAATTTGTTTTGGAGATTGTCTAACTGGTTCTATTGCCAATGTATTTGCCTGTCAAATGTACCACATATGCAAAAAATGTAATAAACCGATCAAACAAAAAAAAAGAACTATGTATTTGGTCCCACCGAACATTTGAAAATTCCACTGTGTTCAAAATTTCAATGAATCATTTCATTCCCGAGTATACTCACTGATGACTGGGACATTGAGATTGTAAATACTATGCTCTCAGATTTAGAACAATCTGCTGCATTTTCTTACAGGGAATTGTACGAAGATACATCTGACTTCGAAAGTATCTATTGTTACCAGCACTATGGTCATCACTTTTTGCACAGAGCTAGTGTTCCACACACTGTAAACACGTACCATCAATGGGAACATTGCCCGAGTCCACCTAAAGGTAGACTGCAAAATTCGCACAGAAATTTGCATCCTTTTGAGGGTTCATTACATCAGACCAATGTCATACTATTATAAGCTTACACAAATTAATGCAAATTTGAAGAAAATGATGCAGACAAATATCAAGCTAATATATTCAGCACCTTTCATCTCCCAACTGTCTTATCAAGGTTTCGACTTTTGCAGGGAAACGATAGACACAAAATCCATCTGGGGGACGAAAGATTGGCAGGTTCAGGCAACAGAGGCTTTATTTAGAGCTTGCCTCATACCGTTACAGATAATATTCCTGAACAGAACAGTGCAACAGACTACCTGCTACGGGTTCGCAAAAATTAATCCCCTTGAAGGTATATCGAATGATACACTGATTAGTGAGGAGGTACTGGGTGCAATGATACAGAATGGTACGTAAAATTCCTAATCTTCCAATTGGAAGGGATGTTTGGTTTGGCCTATCGACACACATAGGTGTCAATCAAGATTCTAGGGTACCACCAGAGGGTTTAGTATCCACAGGCTCGACCCACTCTATGTACACACAGACGACCCTGGGGTAGTGACTTCTTATAGTGTTGGGAACTTGTTCCTAGAATGAATAAAACCTCAACACTACAACAGGTGAATCAGCAACTTGTCCCTTCTAGTTGACATGTATTTTATGATTTCTTGTTAGGTCCCAAGAAACGCTTCTTATATGCCATCTACAATGAACTGTGGAAAGTCTCCCAACAGAATGCTGCTGAGAGATTACATGAAATTGATAGGTTTAACCTAGAAAAAGGACCTGGCTGTGGTAGACCATGTTATGTCCACACTTTTTTCACATATTTATTCACTGGGCAACATTGTGTACTCCGCAATTGTCATAATTGAACAGGATTTGTCTATTCTACAAAATGGGCAAACTCAATTGTGCTCCATTATGCTTTTAGCTGGACGCTGCAATCATTGCGTTCAGGCCATGTGCCATGGCGATACATTAACAGCACAAGTTTCTTTTATGGACATTTTTCAGGTTTTTAAAATACTTTCAGTATGTTTTATCGTAAATGATTTATAATCCTAAAGCGTTGGCTTTATCATTACCTAGCTGACCTTTTGAGAAGTGGGAGTCATGTTCTTTAGGCTAGTCTTGTCATGTATACCTCTATTACATACATTTCTACCATCCACACACAACAACGATTCTAAACAGGTGACCTTTTACCCAGTAGCTTCTTCCTGTCTCTTCGACACCAGACTCTCTGTACTCTATCATAATCCCTGTACCTGACGTACATAAACATGTCGTCAGGCATGGCAGAATTATTCTGTATAAGGGTCACCATTTTTTTCATCCTTGACCAACAGCCAGCTGTGCATGATCGCACTTGTTTAGAAAAGCATTGGTGATTGTTTTCAAAACTTCTGATTGTTTTCAAAACATATTGATTCTAGAAAAAAAAACTGGAGTGACCACTTTAGTATAAAAGACCCTCACTCCCCCTACAAATTAGAGGAAAATTCCTTCCAAGTTGACATGGGGTCCCGCATGCTGAATCTTCGACATACAACAGTCTGACATCACTTGCTGGGTGTCATCCTCGAATCAGAGACTGGGTCCTTCGTTCTCAACTATCAGGTGAGGGGGCTGGTTCTTCCCTAGATGTTTCTTGGCTACATATACACATAGCCATACGCCTATACACCTACACATCCAGGCTAGGTACATTTAGGCAAATTACTTAGGGCTCACATTTTAGGAGTATGCAAATGCTACTGTTTTTATCTAAACTGTTTTTGTTCATCTTATTAGCACTATGGTAGAAATGTATCTAGTATTTACTATATTGGTACTAGCAATCTCCTTTGTCTGCTTCTGTCTCCTGATTGTCACACAACATATGTTTTACAAAAGGTTATCGCTGGACCAATAAATACTTATTGAAACGTCCTAATCACCATCCTGTGTATTTTCTGAGAGAAAGCAAGCACAAGTGTCTGAGCGAAACGTACTGTACTGTTTTCCATGATCCCTGAGAAATCAGGGTTGTCATGTTCAGTGGTTGCCATAAACTACATACGCCACTATAGAATACAGGGGGATGGTAGTGGCACAGTAGAGCTAGCCGGCCTAAAGGGTGACATATCCTGTGGGGATGTCCGGAATCCGGAAGTGGTGAGGACACGAAGCCCTCAGTTTAGGTCATCCAAAACGCGCAGGTACTTGGGGACTCCTAGGAACTACACAACATTCCGTAGACCCACCCTTTAAATTGGCTATCTCTTCCTTTTTTGAAGACTCGTAAGTTGGTGTTTGTGTTTTTTTACTGATGTTTATTTATTCAGTCGCTAAGGTGAGGTTCAAGATACAGAAAAACAAAATGCTTTCCTGTGGGTATTTCATTGGGGGTTAGAGGATTTAAGTTGTCACCTAATTTGTAAGTACATTAACATTGTTTTCTGCGGTCCACAAGACAAATTACTATCTTCTACACCTTCAAATCCCAAAACTTGCAAAACAGAATGTATCTGGCAATGTATCTGGCATGAAACATTTAAATGCCTATGTTTCGTCATATCCATTGGAGTTACTGCAAAGGAAATGTATATGGGCTCACATCACATCTTACTTTCAAAGATCTATTAGCAAATAACATATTCGTTTTTCAGATTCCTATAAATGTACACTGGACTTGTCCAGTAAAACAAGGTTAAGTACTAGACAAAAGTAGAGAACATTTAAAGGTGAAGTGTGCGATTGTAAACCTCAGTTGTAGTTCTCTCAGGTATTTGTCTCTGACCATAGGCTGAGTCTGAAGCAAATACAATAAGTTGTGTAGATAGAGAAAAGAATAAGTTCAATCCACGTCCACTTAAAAGGTTTATAAAAACATACTGTACGCCATGGAACCATGAATATGAATGTATTGAATATCCTACAGAATATCATTTATTTTAATTTGCTTAATTATTCTCTTAAGAGATTTGGAGCTGCACTCTGAAATGCCTTTCTTGATAATGCTGACCCTGACAATTGTAGTTTCTCTTCAAATAAGAGTGGTAAAATGCAGGCTCTGTGCCAGATAGAGATTGCATAAGCAATGTTATATACTTACCTCCTGTTTTTTTGTTTTTTTAACTTTTGTTTCAGGTTAGATAATGATGGTCTTGATCTGCTGGCAAAGCTTCTTCAGGTAACTGCAATGTTTACAGTGTCAGTTTAAGCGTTGCCCCTCTGCCTTTGTGTATGGAAAAATCTATGACTGCACCCCACAGTGAGGTATAATAGTTTTCAAAATGGTTCTGTCAACTCTGACAGATGCTTTACTTCCCTAATCAAAACCAACTTGCTGATAAAATTCTTCTACTCGGATGTGTATGTTTGTGGGAATATTTTTTTGTTGCACTGTTTTGCAAACCAACCCTGTTTTGTGGAGTTAATGTTAGGACTGGATGGGTAGTCTTCATTCATCATTGTGACTTTTAAGTGGGCTCTTGTCTGTCCATGTAGGGCTAAAGAATGGGAACTAATGTTAAAACGATGTCAAACCCTCACCACAACATCTACTA
The DNA here is from genome assembly GCF_964261635.1 of Lissotriton helveticus. Lineage (NCBI taxonomy): Eukaryota > Metazoa > Chordata > Amphibia > Caudata > Salamandridae > Lissotriton > Lissotriton helveticus. The sequence continues at coordinate 1,038,853,953 of NC_136070.1, forward strand.
TGTGTAAGACAATGTGGTATTTGATGAGCAAGACAACTCACAAGTTTAATCAATAAACCTCAGCTAAACCCTGGTAGTTAAGGCGCGGTGCTAAAAGGCTTAACTTAAGTAAGTTTGCAAAGGATTTGGCAGTAACAAAACAATTAACTTGTCACACAATACAATTCCTAAAGCCAGTTTCTAAAAATAGAGACCAATTTAATTAGAAAAATCATACAGAAATTGTTAAAATCCAAGAAGGGAAACTGATGATATGAATATTTAAAGTATCTGAAAGAGACAGTTATAGATTCCTTCCTTTAGAATTACCCCCAGGCATCAGACTGGATCCAGAGAAATGTTTTCTTAGCAGTAGCCCCGCGCGTCAGTAGGTAGTGTCGGCGATTCCGCATTCGGCGTCGTTGTTGCCAGGATGATGTTACGGTGTCTACTTAGACGCCGCCCCTGCGCGCTGACGTCAGTACTTTTTCCGCATAAGCCTAACGCAGATCCGGATAGAGCTACCCCTAGTCACTTTTTGACCAACTTTTTTCGACATTTTGTCAACTTTTTGAGACTATCGACTACCTGTGCCCGAGTGATGTCCCAACGCTGGACCGGGTTCAAGCCTTGCAGCTCCTGTCACAAGCTGTTGTCTGTGACGGACCCGCACCTCGTGTGCCTATGGTGTCTGGAGCGCGACCCGAAGTGTGCTCCGACTGCCGGGCCATAAATCCTAAGTCTTTGTGGAGGCAGTCCCTATTGGAGGCCCGGTGGTTGGCTCCTTGTCTTTCCTGATCTCATTCGAGAGGAAGGTCTCGAGACCGTTCGCAGAGACACCACACCTTGTCGCACTCCAAATCTTCGAGGTCTTCAGGTATGTCCAAGAAGAAGACGAAGAAGCCACCGGCACTCTTCGCCTTCCCCTGTCGGTCGGCTGACGAAACGCGGGACCGGGAGCATCGTTGGTCAAAGACGCTGTCTCCAGTGCCAGATTCAGGGACGACTCCGCGCCTCACCCCGTTTCTGGGAGCCGGAGAGTCCCCTGCCCAACTTCGTACATTTTACGAAGCCCTCCGTTGTATCTTTGGTCAGCCCAACTCCGCTGGCGCGCCTTCGGGCCCTGTAGAGCCAATTGGGGGTCCTAGGCCTTCGATGCCAGCAGCTCTGGCGCCGAAAGGCCCCTGTGGGTCCAGTCCTGGATCCGGGTCGATTTCACTAGACCTTCCCCCAGCGCTGATTACGACGTTGATGACCCTGGTGCCAACCGTGCCCCCGGTCGGTGCCGTCCCCATTCTCACCCCTGAGATGGACCAGGACCTGGACCGACATCAATCTACTTTTGTTCCCCTATTCATCCCTGGTGTTCCCTTTCGCCCAGATGGTGGTGATGAGGACTGGGAGGGGTCGCAGGACCCTTTAGCAGACCCGCTTGAATAGCCGGACTGGAGTGAGGACCTGGGTGACACCAGTGTTCTGGACACTTCTCCAGACCCTGGCATGATTTCTCCCCCTGTCGTGGCTACAGAGGAAGGAGCATCCTGCGGTGTGGTGGTGCAAAGGGCAGCTGAGGTCTTCGGCTTAGAGCTCTCTTCGGTGGCAGTCCGGCCTAACCTCCTGACATAGGTGCTTCAGCCTGCGGCAACCTCCTCTGATCCCTTACTGCCCTTCAACGATGTCTGGGCACCTGGTCCAAGCTCAGCACAAGGGCTCCTTCGGAAAGGAAGATTGTCCACCGCCCGGCCAACCCAGCTTTCCTCTCCCAACACCCATCCCCTGAGAGCTTCCCCAGATAGGGAATCCAAGAAGCTGGATCATCTTGGGAAGCTCATGTTCTCTTCTTCCAGCTTGGCACTGCGGTCTGTAAATACCACGTGTTTCTTGGGCCGATGCTCCCATACCATCTGGTATACAGTCGCTCAGGTGCTGCCTCAGTGCCCAGACAGTTGCAGATGGTAGAGACGCAGCAAAATTCATGATCTGGTGTGGACTAGATACCCCCAACTCACTAGGCAGAACGTTTCCCACATCGGTAGCCTCTAGGCGCTATGCCTAGTTGAGGATGTCTGGCTTTTCGGGGGATGGCCTGGTTACCTTGCTGGACATGCCCTTCGATGTCTGTCGCCTTTTTAGTGACAAAGCAGACTCCGCGCTGAAGTGCTTTAAGGATTCTCAGGCTACGGCCAGATCCTTGGGCCTCGCTGCATCTTCCCACCCCCTCCCGTCTGCTTTTCACCCCTTTCATGGCTATGGAAGGGACGACCAGCCACGTCCAACACGTCTAGCCACTGGTTCGCGCAAGCTGCCCAGCCTCTGCGTGACCGCGGATGTGGGACCCTGCGACCTCGCCGCCAGCGGGTGGGCCAGCCCACCCTTCCCCCCCCCCCCTGCAGCAACCTCCAAACCCTCCTAGTCCGACCTTTCAGGGCCATCAACAGCCAATGGGTGGCAGGATTCGCCTTCACCTCCCTCACTGGCAATCCATCAAGTCGGGCAGGTGGGTTTTGCAAATAGTTCGAATGTGCTACTCCCTCCCCTTTGAGACTGCCCCTCCTTTCCTCCCTCCCGCCCACCATGCAACCATCTTTCAATCACATGTCAGAGGATCATTTGGCGCTTCTCCGCCAGGAAGTCTAAGCTCTCTTAGCCAAAGGAGCTATCGAAAGGGTTCCTCCGCCAGAAGTAGGTTGTGGGTGTTACTCCTGCAAGAAGGACAAAGGCCGGCATCCTATTCTAGACCTCAGGGCCCTCGATCGCTTCCTCGGGAAGGAGAAGTTCAAAATACTCACATTGGGTTACGTTCTGTCTGACCTCGAGACTGGATGGTGGCCCACATACACTACCTAAGGTTCATGGTAGGCCACGAGCATTTTCAGTTAACCGTGCTCCCCTTTGGCCTTACCAGTGCCCCTCGGGAGTTCACAAAAGTGATGCGGTGGCCGCAGCACATCTTCGCAGATTAGGGGTTCCAGTCTTCCACTATCTCTGCCTGGCTGTTGAAGGCGAGCTCACCCAGGCGGTCGTCTCCCACCCCCAGACTATGGCTGACCTCTTGCATTCGCTGGGGTTCCCTATCCACATGCCTTTGTCACACCTGACTCCCTCTCAGATGCTCCCTTTCATCTTAATTGTTCTGGACACAGTGCTGTTTTGGGCTTATCCTCCTGAGCAGCGAGTCTGGGGTATTTGAACTATGATACTGATGTTTCAGCCTCTATCCCAGATTTTGTTGAGAATGACCCCGAGGCTGCTGGGCCTCATGACCTCCTGCATCCTGCTAGTGGATCATGCCAGTTGGCATATGTGGTCTCTGCAGTGGGACCTGAAGTTCCAGTTGGTGCAGCATCTGGGGAATCTTTCAGACCTCGTCCAGATCTCTGAGGGAACTGCACAAAAACTGCAGTGGTGGTTAGTGAACCAAGATTGGGTCAGCGGCAGATCACTCCCTCTTCCCCAACCAGATCTAGCAGTGGTGACCGATGCATCACTCCTGGGGGGGGTTAGCCACCTGGGAGAGGTGGAGATCAAAGGACTCAGGCTTCCGGTGGAGTCTGGTCTCCATATCAACCTGTTGGAGCTCTGGGCGATCCACCTGGCAGTGAAAGCATTCATTTCCTCCCTCAAGGGGAAAGTAGTGCAGGTGTTGACTGACAACACCACCGCCAGTGGTACTGCAACAAACAGGGCGGGGTGGGGTCGTGGACCCTTTGTTATGAGGCTCAAAGCCTTTGGACATGGCTGGAGAATCAGGGCGTGACCCTGGTGGTTCAACACCTGGTAGGTTCTTTGAACACCAGGGCAGACAAACTCAGTCGTTGGTGCCTGGTAGATGCTGATTGGCGTTTTCACTCTGAGGTGGTGCAAGGTCTCTTTCAGCGGTGGGGAGAGCCTTGGTTAGATCTGCTCGCCACCAAAGAGAAAGCACAATGTCCGCAGTTTTGCGCGTTGGGAGTTTCCAAGGCGGCACTCGCTTTGCTACGCTTATTGTTGCGAGTGGAACTCTGGCCTCCTGTACGCTTTTCCGTCTGTACCACTTCTGCCCTGTGGTCTGAAGAAAGTCAAGCGCGACCGGACCCAAGTCATTCTTGTGGCTCTGGACTGGGCACAAAGAGTCTGGTACCCCAAGCTTCCAAGCATGGCCATTGATCCTCCGACAAGGTCCTGCTGCACCAGTTGCTCTGTGGAAAATTTTATAAGAAGAAAAATAAAAAATGTACAACCTCCAAAGTCCTCTAGTCTGTCATATACTTTGGCTCCCCAAGAGTTCTACCATCAGACTTAGTCTCTTTTTTTGGAGCTCCAGCAGGGCAAGCTTGGAAGCTGTAACAGAATAAGTCCACTCTAAGTCAGATACTTTTGCAGATATGTCTCCGGAAGTTTTCGAAGTCCAAAAATGTGTTAAGTCCCAGATTTTCAGACTTTGTTGAGCACTTGCTCTTGGTCTCTTCTGAAGGTCCCAGGACCTAAGGTACAGCACTTAGGGGCTAGTGCTAACTCCAGCAGAGTCCACCAGTAAGGTTCAGTCAACATCCATCTGCGTTTGGTGAACTGAACACTCTACAAAAAAGGCCTCCTGCAGTTTTTGTCCTATAGTTGCACTCGGTTATCCAACTGACCCGTGGCTTCCACTTTTCAGTCCTGGCTACAAGTGGGAGCAGGTCCAGTCCCTCAGGTCTCCACATAGGTCACAGACAGTGGGTCCAGTGTACTGTTCTTCCACAGTTTTTGGATTTGTTCTTATAAGCTTGGGGTGAGGGGCCACTTTTATAGAATTCACTGGCCAGTAAGTGGTGTTAACTCCTGGAAGCTCCCTACACAACGAGAAAACATTTGGCAACAGCATCCCTTTCCACTTTTGCAGTACATCCCGATTGGATTACTGCAAACTATACCACAGTGCACTATACTAAGTTACATGCAACATGGCAGAAACCTTCTACCCTTGTAGGTGGCTGGGGTCACAGGTAGGGGTCTTTCTCGGAAAATGAGCAGTCACCTCCTCCGCAACCAACTCAAACCTGTCTGGGACCAGTTTCTCCTCCCACTGAGCTGATGCCAAGCTGGGTAAAGTTGGCCTCTGGAAAAAAAGGCTTCCCTGGTTCTCAGTTTCCACCCAACTATGAATAGGTAGGCCTCAACCTGGTTCTGTTCAAGTTAATGACTTTTATGAGCCCTTCACAGCTGCCCACCCCCCTTCCTGAGCTAAGAAAAGTCCCATACCTCACACTCAAGTCTTACTGTAAAAAGACCCAAGCCATTGTTTCTGCTATGGGAATAGTTTCACACCTCATTAAGAGGTAAAGCATTGACTGGGGCAGCTACTGGCAGGCTAATGCTGAACAGCCAGCTGGAGTTTCAGGCAAGCAAAGGCTAACGTCTTAAAAGTAACTTTTCCTGTATATCAAAAATCTGGCTTCACAATTAAATTGCATATTGACTAAATATTAAAAACAGTGGGTGGAATCATTTATGTAGTATGGGTAGGTGTAGACAAGCATGCTCTACATATGGCTAGTATTGGGCTCAGACATTTGAAAGTTGTTTTTCTTCTAAAAAATCTCGGATCATGGGGTGTACTGTGACTCCTCCCTTAGTGGGCAATGCTCAAGAGAAGTGACTCCCTCTTATATTGGATTCTTTTTTTGGCATTTGGTTTGGACGGATATCAAGAGGGCTGTGAGTTTGCCTTGATTCTTCCACTTTTTTGGACTCGCATTGTAGAATTCAACATAGATGCGTTAGAATACTAGTCGGGACCTCTACGACTCTCTTCGAGGATCCCTTGTTCTGCCTCGACCTTTGACACTGGAGAATGCAGACTGCAAGAGAGTGATGAAATGGACACCCTTCCATCATTGCCCCTGTTACAACTCTAAATATCTGAAGTAGGATCATTACAATATCTTCAACATGTGCCTTTCGCTCAGCCATGACAACCCTTCCTTCGAAGTTCTGCTTCGTCTTCTGCCCAAGAAAGACCCTTAGGTAATGGAAAAGTGCTGTGCATAACTGTAAGATGCACCAACAAACTTCCGCCGACTCCAGACAAATTTGACACTAAGGAAGGCGAACAGGCCAGCCCATCTAGAATCACAGCAGACGAGGAAACACTCCATGCAGAGATGGTCTCCTTGAGCGCGAAAGGGCACAAGGAAGAGCAGGACATTGACCCGACACCGAAGATCAGTAGCCCTTGAATGAAGACCATGCCCAAGGTCATAAGTATGCCACTCTGCTCCGACGCCCACAGAACCAAGCTAGGGTCCCATACCAAATTAGAGCACTACTCCTTTGGGACTTTAAGCATTACGCCATGAGCATGGACACAAAAGAATACTGACTACAGGGCCTCTGTTGCCTTTGGGCACCAGCCAGCACCCAGAATAGGCTTTGAAACTGATAAAGTCTCAACTCACGGGTGCTGAGCTTCACAGGTCATCAAGCCCTGCCCGAAGCTGGCAATAAAGATCCCTTTGATGCCAAAAGCTTCATTGTCAGTCAGATCTGAGGAACTGGAGTTGACCTTTTTGCAGTGACTCCAGGAGGAGCTAGAAGCAGAGTAGAAGCATCTCTTTATCCACACCAGCACTCAAAATAAATCAACAGTGCCACCTCTGTCAAAGCCACCTGAGACACTGCCTTGCAAGAGAAGGTTTGCCTTCGAAGGAGAACCTTTATCGCAGGCCCCTTACGAGCCAGCACCAGAAAACAGAGAAACAAGGGCACAAGCCCTCTCCTTTATGCTCCACCTCGTCACTAACTCTGCCTGCTCATGTTCTCTTCTGCCTCCGCCAGAGTTACCTGAGGTTCCCCCATTCATCTTTTCACACCAAGGTAGTCCATACTATTCCCTTGACCCATGTGTGCAGCCAACTAATGTTCTCTGAGATGAACTTAATGACAGCCCTTGGACGGCTTGCACCGCTAACTCATCAGGGAATCCCTGCCAGATAATATCACAGCCTACCATGATGTCACTCAGAGGGCCACATAATTTTATAAAAATGGACAAGAACGCATTCCAGGAGAAAGAGGACTAGTAACATTCTCCAAGTCTGAAAGGGCTGTGCAATTCTTTCCCATGCCTAAGTGCATACTTAATTCTGCCCAGAGAACTTTAGGGAGCCACGTTATGACAAGGGTGGTGACACCTAGGATTGAAAAAAGGCACATAAATCTACACCTAATGACCCGGTCTATTTCAAAGCCAGGATCCACCTGACACGTGTCTCAAAAGGGCCTCCACTCAAGCTACAGGCGATTCCCTGCCACTTGAGAAAGAGAGTAAGAAGATTCCTGCAGTAGGCAAAAAGGTAGCCATAGGGACAGCCACGCATTGGCACTTAGCCAATTCTTTCATGTTTCTTTCCTCTCCAGATTGATCCTAGTGGGAGGAAATGCAGGAACTTGCCGAACACTTTCCAGAGGAGTACAGGAAGAGTGGGGAATAATTAGTGTCCAATGGCAAAACAATCTTGAACACCAACGTTCCTTGCACACTTCATACTGCGGACACAGGCTCTAGAGGCATCAACACCAGTGGCCTCCTCAGACAGCACCCCGACTCCCCATCTCCTGGTTCAAACCATAGATCAGTAACATCTTGCAACCCACAGTTCGATGAGGAACATCTCTTTGTCAAGATGCTTGAAAAAATTAAAAAGGGCATGGAACTTGCAAATGATATTTAAACTCCCTGTCTAAAGGTTACTTTCTGAAATAATCTAGGAGAGGGGCCATGCACACTTTACCTAACCAGCTGCAGTCTTACAAAAGACCGCAACAACCCTTCCATCATCCGGGATCATCATTTTCATCATATATGTAGATTTATATAGCGTGGCTTATCACCTGTGAGGGTATTTAGGCGCGGTCCCTGGGCACGGGAAGATTACGTTATTTCTCCAGAATCACAGGATATTAAGCCGGTGCTGAGACTCAAACCCGGATCCCCAGCTCCCAAGTAAGCTGCTCCGGCCACAGCGCCAGATCCTGCCATGCCCTGAAACACACTACAGGAGGGCATAGACAGCATTGTGAGAGGCCAGGCACAGCCCTATTCAGGTGTCAGTGACAGCTCCTCCCACCACTCTAGCACAGGAAGGACCATCAGCCTGGTGATGGGCCACCGGACATGCAGGGCACACCTCCGCTCCCTTTGTGTGACTGTCTAGATTGAATGCACAAACAACCAAGCTGTCACTCTAAACCCAATGTTGATTCCACAGGAAAGGCAGAGGCACTGGATAGTACAGCAAGAAAATGCCCACTTTCTAAAAGTGGCCGTTTCAAACACATAATTTAAAAATTACCTTCACTAAAAGATGTTTTTTTAAATTCTGAACTCAGGGAACCCAAACTCCAAAGCTCTAGCTCTTCCTAATTGAGAGTTACATTTGTAAGATGTTACAAGACTCCAATGATAACCTATGGGAGAGATAGTCCTTGCAATAGTGAAAAATGAAATTTGCAGTATTTCACTATCAGGACATGTCTTACCTTTCACATACTCACCCTGTCCTTGGGCCTATCTTGCATGTAATTAAAGGGAAGGGTTGGTCCTGGCAAGTGGGTGCACTTGCCAGGTCGACATGGCAATTTAAAACTACACTTACGGACACTTCAGTAGCAGGCCTAAGACAGGTTTGCAGGGTTACTCGCGAGTGGCACAGTCAGTGCTGCAGGCCCGCTAGTAGCCTTTGTATTATTTGCCCTGAGTACACACACTGCACTTTTTTAGTGCATAACCATTTATTCAAATATGCTAATCAGGTATAAACTAATCAGAGAGAACATATGCACTTTAGCACTGATTAGCAGTGGTAAAGTTCCCAGAGTCTTAAAACTAACAAAAACAGGTCAGAAAAAATAAGAGGAAGGTCAAAAGTTTGGGGATAACCCTGCAAAAAGGGCCAGGGCTAACACAAACCAAGGAAATGCCTTTGTGTGAGAACAACTATCGGAGTTTGGTTTACTTGGACTGTATGGGTGTCTTCAAACTGGGAAAACCTGCTGTAAACATGATCACGTTAAGTCCTTCAGACAGTTTCACCTGCGCAAAAATCAGTTCTATAAATATTTACTATTGGGTTATCCGCTATGGGCGGTATCTGAAAGAAACCCAAGTAGTTCCTGACCACATCTCTCTCAAGGCCAAATTGGCAACTGATAGATTAAAGTGTAGGAACGTTTTACAAATATACAGGACACTGGTTAATAATTCATCCAACAGGTTTACCATACTGAGACACACATGGCAACAAAATGTAGACTTGACAGAAGAAAATTGGAGGGAGGTGCTTATGGTGCCTTGGAAAGTGACCATCTCAGCATACTGTTGGCTAATCTAGTTAAAATACATCCACTGAATGTTTACCAGGTCCACACCGTGGAATGTGAAGTGGGAGAGATCGCTCATTTGCGTACATACCCAATCATGTGGAAAAGATGAAATGTTACATACAGTCTGGGAATGTAGTGTTTATCAAGACATTCTGGCAGAGGTTTGTCATTATGATGATCTATTTCCTGGGTTGGTGACTTCAAGTTAACCCTAATACTGGTGATTGAAGTGTCTTTGGGGATACAGATCCAAATCTAAATGCTAAATCTCAAATACGTATCGGCTTGCTTTTAGCAAAGAAAGCTATCACTTAGAATCGGACAAACCTACACATTGTAAGCTGCATTTGGGGAATAGTTGAATAACTATATAGAAGCCAAATATCAGGCATGTGGTTGTCCCAGCGTACACACAAAAAGCATATGTAAGCAAATTAATATTTTCTATTGCCTTTTTTTTAATGTGATTTGAATATGGCAAAGCTGAAAATTATTAAATAGATATAGTAGTACCTCTTGTGAGTCCAGCATTTTCTGCAATCCAGTTCTGTCTTTTATATTTTGCTAAGTTATTCTTTTGTGTTGATCAAGAACCGAGAACCACAATAAAACACCAACTAATTTTAGATGGAGCACTAAAGAACCACCAAATGATTTTTTTTTTTTTTTTAAATTTAGAAATTCTTTTTTTTTTTATTGAGAACAGTATGTGAAAACGTTTATATCACTCAAGGATTCCAGTATTACTTTCTCCCTGCACAGAAAGCTCTGCCTTATGAATCTGCTACACATAATATTGAAGCCGGCATTTTACATTTCCCAGGCACTGGATCAATTTGTACCTCCCATTACAGCCTTGTATGTAAGCCACAGTAAGTTTGCCACCACTACAGATCTTGCTCTATTTCTTAGGGCAACGTCTGATGTTGTATATTTGCTTTTATGCCAACATACCAGCCCATATCCTTCCATCTCATGAGGTCTGATCTCCGCACCACTCCCCCAATCTCTGGCTATGTTTCGCTTTGCCACCACCCATTCTAGGGTCATCCACAACTTCGCATATATCGACCTCTAAGCATTTCCCCATACATATAGTGTTGATTGTTTGGCCCCCTGCACTCCCCCACTCCCTCCCAAAAGGGGCGAATCTTGGGGCACGACCAAAGCATGTGGAAAAATGAGCCCCCATGTAGATCTCCCCTAAGGCATTCAGCATCTCCCATTCCTCGTCCTCTATAGTACCTACGTCTACCTCTTATTTCTCCTTTAGTGTCTGCATGACATGAGGTGAGTTGTTAATTATTGTCGTATAAATTAGGGAGGATGCTTTCTTTTCTAAGGGGTAATTTAATATCCTCTACTCCAGAGAGAAGGAATTCTCTAACTGGTCACCCTTCTTAATATGGGAGGCTAGCACATTTCTAACCTATAAATATCTATAAAATTCACTTTCTAGCATCTGGTACTCTTGCCGGAGTGCATCTAAGGAGCACATCTCCTTACCATATGCCCCTTAATTTGCTTATGCCAATTTTGGTCCACTCTTTAGCCTCAAAGCACATTGCTGTACCTTAGGGGAGGGGCCCTGCTAAGAGTTTATTCCCATCCCAACTACATTGTGGCTGTCCTCCAACTCCAATGGGATCTTGGGAGATCTGCGCCTGCTTGGTACCCCCTTTCTCCCATGGCATGCCTATCCACTCTTACTGCTGGCTTCTTCTGGGGTGTGAATACCCACTCATTAATAATTGGCAGTCGAGAGGCTCAGTAATACGACCTGACATATGTAAGGACAATACCTCCATCATACACCTCTCTTGTTAATTGTTTAAGTAGTGTGCGTGGGACCTGCTTGTTCCATGGCTATAATCGGACAGCAGCCACCACTTTCTTAAAAGAAAATTAAAGGGCGTTTTTTGCAAATTATAGAGCAAGCAGGACAATGAGATCATCTTAAACATGGCTGTACTACACGTCCGCGAGAGAGGCAGGGACCTCCAATATTCCACGTCTCCATTAAACTTCACTAAAAGAGTACATAAATAACCAACAAATGTTGACAATTGTCGTAACTACCGACTTGGTCTAGCTTTTAACCCGTGACATAGAGATCAAAGTTCACAAACCCAGTGCCAAGCCATCGCGCTAGTCTGCCCCCTTAAGATGAACCATTTCGTGTTTCTGTGCATTTGCGGCCTGGGGCTGTGTAGCAATGCAACCAGGAATTTTCTGGTTCATGAATACATCAAATCATCACACTAAGTGAATATTTTGGATGGTTCTAAATGTTCTGTAGTGATGTTACTTTTTTTTTTTTAAATAAACTATTGTGTATGCAAATGTTGTCTCCAGTTGCTTGACAGGGACAGCCAGGAGCTATAGCTCAGAGGCAAGACCTTGGTCCTTTAGAACTTAGTTACCTGACAGGGACAACATAAGATGGAGGAGGCCCATATGACCCCTTGCCCGCAATCTGAATTTCGTTTTATCATTTAAATCTTTAAATTATCAAATTGGTAGGTGAAGCAGCTATAGAGAAAACAGACCATACATCTCGTTATTTATTTTACACGTTTTTCTAACCCTTGTATCCACTTTCATCCTGTTCACACTAGTAAGAAATATTTCCATTGTGTAATCCTGCCTAATAAGTCTCATGCATTACCATGTCCTACTGTCTGTGCTAAAAGAAGGCGATGGATAAAACCCATTGCTATGCTCTTCTCACACCTGAGCACTGTAACTAACACTGCTTAAGCAGAGATAAAGTGGAACTGACCGGTTCAGAGGGCAACCTCTGTGTCTATCCCTACCACACAATGTACTCCGCTTAATTTTCCTCATCAGACCCTAAGATATTGTGTTCACTCAAACACCTGTGAACCTCTCAAGACTGTCCCACAGTATATCTTGCAGTAGAGGTCCTTAGTAGAAATTCCTCCTCCTCCTATGCCCCCTCGTCAGTGATTTGCAGTTCTCAAACATTTTTATTGTAGTTTGAAATTCTGCCTACTATATGAGTCTGTTAAGCTCCCCAAAAATAGTCTGCACATTATAAGGGTATGTTTGAATTTGTTTGAGCATTAGTGATCAATAAATTGCTTTTGTCTTTGTAAGTCCCTATGTGCTCTTAGTAATTTGTCCTCTTTTGTGTTAGATATGCTTTATTTCCAGCTAGTGCAAGTGTACCTTAAATACTAGCCATATTTGTATTTTCTTGGTGAGCAGCTATTTTGACCTCCTGCTGGACACTAGTATTAAATCACTTCAATGGTACACCTGTGACCACCTGTTCTGTCTGCCTAGTCAGGGATTGAACTGGATGACCCTCCTTCACTCCACCATGGGTATCCTTATCCTTTCCACAACTGAAGGTTTAAAAGGATGACAACAAATGGAGCACCCCTCTGTTGGTTCACTCTGCCTCCACAAAACCCAGTCTTAATTTGTTGAGGCCCCACACAGTCCCAGTCAAAATGATGAACCCCTTCCAGCTGCCTTAATAGGGCTGGAAGGGGCTCACCCTATCCTCTGGCAGAGGTCCTCGTCACCCTAGATCGTCCGTATCGGACGGTGTCTTTGGGATGCAGGACACATACTTTTATGTACCCATGCTGCAGTTCCACATGTGTTTCCTCCACTTTGTTGTGGAGATGGAACAATTTTTGTTCACCATCCTGCCCTTCGGCTTCATCCTCGCTCTGTGGATATTTACCAAGGTAATAGAGGTAGCTGCAGCCCATCATTACAGGTCAGAAAATCACATTTTCCCATACCTAGATGACTTGCAATTGAAGGCAGGCTCATCCCAGTCTGTCGCTGAACTCCTTTGGACACCAATGTTTCTTCTCTTTTCACTGGATTTTTCCTTCAATGCCCAATTTCCCACTTCAGGCTAGAACAGAAGATTTCCTTTTTAGGGGTCATTCTGGACGCAGTGGGAGTTGAAAGCTTTTTTGCCTCCTCACCGAGTCCGGGACAGTAAGGATATGATCCCCATGTTTCAGATTTAATCTTGTGTTCTGACCGAGACAATTCTGAGGCTTCTTGATATTCATGCCTTGTGTATCCTGCTGATGCCACATTACAGTTGGCACCTGCTGTCTCTGCAGTGGAATCTCTACTTTCAATGAGCTCAGCACTGTGGGTGCCTCCCGGGAAACATCTGTGTGTCAGACTAGGCAGCAGAGGGCCTTCAGTGGCGGAAGAAGAATTCCAATCTTACTTGCAGCAGGATGTTCTACCGGCCTTATCTAGAACTCAGTGTTGACAGATGCATCTACTCTGGGTTAAGGAGGCCACTTGGATGAGGTGGAGATCAAGGCCTCTGATCTCCAGTAAAATAGAGATACCCAATCAATCTTCTGCTGCTGCATTGCATCCAGCCTGCTCTCAATGCCTTTCTTCTTTCCATCAACAGCAGTGATGTGCAAGTTTTGCCACACAACACAGCAGCCATTCTCACTGCAACAAACAGGGTGATGTGGAGTCTCATGTGATGTGCCAGGAGGCGCTGACGCAGTGGCACTGACTTGACCTTCACTGAATGTTTCTTGAATGGCAACCATGCAGCAGGTCCCTAAATGCCACAGTGGAGAAGCTCACACTCAGTGTCTCGCCTTTTGTGCTCTGTCACAATCCGGGCTCCTTGGGGGATCTTTCTATCTTCACTGGGGCTCTGGTCTTTACACATTTCTGCCTTTGCCGCTTTTTCCCAGGTTCTGAAGAAGGTCAGTAGAGATAGAATTAAGCTTATACGTCGGGGCTGGGTTTGGAGGACTTGGTACTCCGGCTTGCTGATTCTGAGCATATTCCCTCTGTTCGGTTTGCCTGTTCAGGAGGTCATGCTGTCCAAACAACAAGGCAGAGCCCTACACTCAAACCTGCACAACCTGTGCTTCTATGCATGGAGATTGAACAGAATGAGCTAAGTTTATTTGAGCTGCCTGAGGAAGTGGTGTCTATCATTTTGACATCTCGCAGTTAATCCACAATGTCAGTCTATTCTGGATAATAGGGTAAGGTTCGTGGCCTTGTGCTTGAGGATATTGACCCTTAAAATTGTCGCCCTGATTATCTGTTACTTCAGCCCGCAGTCTCAGTGAACTGCAGGCACTGTCTGGGCAACCACCCTGCACAAGCTGGTGCTTTGTACTAGTGTATCCTTTCTACCAAAGGTGGTATCTGCTTTCTATGTAGGGCAATCCATCAAGCTCCCTGCTTTTCTCTCTGCCAAATCCCTCTAAGGAGAGGTCAAGACTTCACCAGTTGGATCTCAGTAGATCCCTTTGCTTATATAGATCGTTCTACGGTGCATTGAGAGGATGACCAACTTTTTGTTGGGGTTTCTGGTACAAAAAAGGAAGGATAGTCCATTGAGCTGGATCATAATATGAAATTAAATGTGGCATACCTTGCCCAGAAGGAGCTTCCTGAGAGCTTTCAGGCTCATTCTAACAGAGTTAAGGCAGCCACTACTTCCTTCGCAGCGCTGATCCGCAAAACACTTTTTTGTACACTGATGCCACTGTGCATGAATAACGCTTGTATACAGCTCCATACTGACACTTCCGGAGGTGAGGTGAAGCCAACATGAAGTCTGATGGTACCACCCATCGGCATATAGACATAATTACTAAAACATTTCAACCTGGTGTTTGAGGGCATTTTTAGTTTGACAGAATATCCACTAGAGAGAGCATTTACAATAAACCACACCAAGTCACATCTACAGCCCTCTCATGTACATCAATACCTAGGGGCTACCATAAACACCAATACAGCTCTAGCTTATCCCAGTCCAGCCAGGATACAGAGCATTCAAACCTTAGTCACAAGGTTTCAAAACCAACACTGTCTCCCAGCTTGAGTGTTCATGCAAATAATAGGCATGATGGCATCTTGCATGTTTATTGTACCATATGCAAGACTGCAAATGCGCCCATTGCAGGAATGTCTAGCACATCAGTGGAATCAGGCACAAGGACAAATAACAGACCTGGTGTTGGTGGACAGCTGCACACATCGCTCTCTGCAGTGGTGGAACACCAAAACCTTGTCCAGAGGCCAGCCGTTTCTCGAGCCTGTTCCACAGGTAGTACTGACAACAGATGCATCCCTCACAGGATGGGGAGCACATCTCCTCCACCACACAACTCAGGGGACATGGACCGCTCAACAAAAGGTGCTTCACATCAATCACCTAGAGTTGCTGGCAATTTTCCTGGCACTGAAGTCCTTCCAAGTGCACATACAGAACAAAGCTGTCTTAATCCGGAAAGACAATATCACAGCCATGTACTACATACAAAAACGGGGAGGCACACATTCCCTGCAACTGTCCCAGCTCGCACAAAACATTTGGAGATGGGACATTCCACAAAAAATATATCTGCTTGCAGAACACCTTCCAGGTGTTCACAATCAGATAGCCGATCTGTTAAGTCGACAGACGCAACAGATTCACGAATGGGAACTGCATCTGCAAGTTCTTCAACCATTCTTTCACAAATGGGGTCATTCAGACATAAACTTGTTTGCCACACACAAAAACGTAAAATGCCCGACCTTCGCCGCCAGGTTTGCACACCCGTTGTCCAAGGGCAATGCGATATGGATGAACTGGTCAGGCAGATTTGCATACGCTTTTCCACCAACCCCACTAATACCACTAGTGGTACGCAAGCTGAGACAGTCTCTCAAAATAATCCTGTTAGCTCCCACATGGGCACGCCAACCGTGGTTCACCACACTGCTAGAACTCTCTCTAGTTCCACAACAAATATTGACTCTGACACCATCCATGCTAACGCAGAACCATGGAGACATCAGGCATCCAAGTCAACTGAATCTGGCGATCTGGCTCCTGAAGTCTTAGTTTGGTTACCTTAACCTGCCACCAGACTGTATGAATATCATTAAAGAAGCCAGAAGACCTACTACTAGAGCTTGCTATGCTGCTAAATGGAAAAGATTTGCCATTTACTGCAATAATAATCAAATTGATCCTTTAGATGCTTCCATCCAAAATATTATATGTTACCTTCTCCACTTACAAAGATGTAATCTGGCATATTCATCTAAACGTTTACATCTTGCAGCCATTGCCGCATATCTACAAAACAAACAACATATGTCATTGTTTAGAGTACCAGCAATTAAAGCTTTTATGGAAGGATTAAAAATAATTATTCCTCCTAGGTTACCACCCTCTCCAGTGTGGAACCTAAACATTGTTCTTACCAGGCTCATGGTACCCCCTTTTGAACCTTTACACAAATGTGAACTAAAATTTCTCACATGGAAAACAGCTTTTCTTGTTGCTATTACCTCTCTTAGAAGAGTTGGTGAGATTTAGGCTTTCACTATACAAGAACCATTCTTACAATTACACCGTAACAAGGTGGTTCTATGAACTAATCCTAAATTCCTTCCTAAAGTCATTACTCCTTTCATTTAAACCAATCTGTTGAGTTACCAGTGTTTTTTCAAAACCCAGACTTTGTAGCAGAGAGAGCCTTACACACACTAGATTTCAAAAGAGCTCTTCTCTATTACATCGATAGGACCAAGTCCTTTTGCAAAACAAAGCAACTATGTGTAGCTTTCTCTCCACCACATAAAGGCAACCCCATTTCTAAATCAGGAATTGCAAGGTGGATTGTTAAATGTATACAAATATGCGATCACAAAGCAAAATGCACATTAACAGTTCCTCCTGGAGCACACTCTACAGGCAAATAGAAGCCTCCATGGCTTTCTTAGGGAACATTCCCCTAGAAGACATCTACAAGGCAGCAACATGGTCTACAACACACACCTTCACTAAACACTATTGTGCTGATGTGCAAGCCAAGCAGCAAGCTGCAGTAGGCCAAGCTGTCCTTAAAACTCTTTCAAACTACTGCAACAGACACAGGTGACCACCGCTAGGGGAGACACTGCTGCACAATCGATGCAAAGTGTAGAATCTGCAGCTCATATGCCTCGAACGGGAAATGCTACTTACCAGTATGCATCTGTTCTTGGCATGTAGAGCTGCAGATTTCTACATGCCCTCCCGCCTCCCCGGGACCTGTATCTGTTCCAGTTTTATCTTAATTAGATATGCACGCATGAACATCCTTTCGTACTTTCTACTGACTCCATCATTTCCCATCATGGCGAAAAACAATCTAAGGATGGAGCCGATACCCATGCACACTATCGTCTAAAGGAGGAGTCACCTATCTCGTGACTACAAAGACTTCTTCCAAGACGACAACAACATACAATCATCCGAGCCCAACACCAGGTGACGATCTAATGCAAAGTGTAGAAATCTGCAGCTCTACATGCCCAGAACAGATGCATACTGGTAAGTAGCATTTTCCTTTTCCATAGAAATAGAGCGACCCAATATTTTTAAGTTGATGAAGACACTAGAAGTGTGTGACTCCATATATTTTTTTTAAATAGCTGAAATTAAAGTACTGGATCTTCTGACATACTTCAAAAGCCCACATACTGTCATTCATCCCAGAGGGGACTGGGCACATATTGGGTTAGGGTCTCGTGAATTGTTAATCAGTATAATATATATAAATATGTACGATAAAATGGATGCTACTTATATTTAGGTGAAATAGACTAATGTGCTGTAAGTAGTTCATTTAAAAGCAGTGTCATATTTTAAATATCTGTTTTTGGTTGTGAAAAAATAATAATTTAAAAGAATTGAATGTGCCAACTAAATGATGTTGCATTTTTATTGCAGTATGAAGCCAGAACAAGAGCCTCAGCTGAAGAAGCAATGAAACATCAATATTTTAAGAGTCTTGGGGAGCACATCCTTAAATTGCCAGATAGTAAGTGTGTTTATGTTCATATTAAGTTCAAAGTTGCTTTCATTTTAAACATGTTCCGCTGTGTAATACCTTTGTTAAAACATTGAGAGGAGCTGTACTGCATTGCCCGCAGTAAGAATACACCAGTCGGACAAAACATTATCAGGAAGAGGTAGCCTTAAAATGGATTATTGCTGTTAGGAATGGTCCATGAGAGGTAAGGGTTAATGTGCTAGAAAACATTGTCTAAGTTATAGTGATAGCTTGAGGTGGAAAGGAGGAAATAAGTTCCAGTAGCATCAAGAAGCGTCTGTATAAAACACCTCAAGGTTTGTCAGTTTAGTCTAGAAAATTAGATTTGTCATAATACATGATTCCTTGGTCACAAGGTATATGTGTTGGTCTCTGAGAAAGAATAATTACTGCTAAACAGTCCGGGCAGTGTTATTTCCAAACAATATGAAGATCTTGTCTCCAGTGGTAAAGATTAATTGCAAATTAAAGTTTTGAACAGTTGCCAGTCTACCCATGAATGGGTATCCCAGAATGTTTACTACAAGATCAGACCTCATGATGCTCTTTATGACCGTAAAAAAACACAAAGCTACCTCCCATGGCCCTACTTGCCTCTAAACACTAAGGGCCTGGAACAGGCTCAAGAAACGGCTGCCCTCTGGGGTGCACCCGTGGTTCTCGCCCCCCCCCCCAAAAAAAACAACAACCATGCAGTGGCTGCCACACGATGCATGGAAGTTTCAAAAATGTATTTTTAACTCGGCTTGTGATGCACTCCGCAGCACAAGCCGCAATAGGAGAAATACACTTTCCGACCGTTGTGAAGGCAGTCGCATCTAAATCATGGTAGCGGGACAGCCGACTCCTTGTCAGGCTGTCCCATTTTTGCAATGATGCGAGTCAGATGCTCGTCCAACCTGCATTTTAATGAGACCCTAAGTGTTGGAGTTTGTGTTTGTGATTTCCCCCTTAAGGACTGAAAATTTGACTTTCGTGGAATGGTAGCCAAGTGAAATCTGCTTCTTTCTAAAAAATAACACTGTGGCACTGTTTAGGTTTGCACAACAGTACCTGAATGAACAATAAGCCATCTAGTCCTACTGAGTTGTTTTTCTTAATGTTCAGTAAGTAGTGTTTTGGCAAAAAAAATAATGTTGCCTTTCACCACAAAAGCGTCATATGAAACATCAAGCATAGTGGTGAATGGATGGTGATTTGGGCCTGTGCTACAGCGCAGAACATGGCGCACCCATCATATGATACCATCTGTTCCATGGGTAAATCTTTCCCGAAGTTAATCATGCAGCACAACAATGGTCCAAACCACAGCAGTATACCTGCGACTGAATGGCTGAAAATGAAAGGAATCTGGATTTTAGAATGGTCAAGTCAAAGACAAGACTTCAACGCTATTAAGATGCCGTGGCAAGCCCTAAAGCGAGATCTGGTCATGAAGGATGCCCTCATACATCACCGAGCTTAAGTAGTTTTGTAAGATGAGCCGGCCAGCATTCCTCACGGCTATATGTGAAGCTTAAAATCTACCTTTATTTCAAGTTGCTGCGACTGAAGTCTGTTCTGCCTGTTACTGTATCGTGGGATACACTTTTTCACACAAGGCTTGTGAATGTTAGCTGATATTTTTTTGTAAAATAAATGCTTGCAAAGTGAAATTAAAATGTGTTACTTGTCAAATAAAGATAGATGTATATCCTGTTAGGTCTGGGTGACGAGTTTAAGGTCAATATGCCTTAACATGTGAAACCATAAAATCTTATAGTGCGTAATTTATTTTTTCGCATTACTGTGTATGTGGTATGCATGACTGTGATTGTGTACAAACTAGAGGATCTTTTACTTGCTTCCCCGTGTCTAGCAATAAAACATATTTTGCCTATTTTAAGTTAGGAAAAGTTGGCCACTTCAATTGTATCCATCCTTTAAATTCACCTATCTTTGTCTCAGTTTACTGGATGTGGCACTCTGTATTGTTCAAATAAAATGTAACAGCTGTATAACAAGTCACCAGATACTCATCTGTATTTAAACTGGAGTTTGTGTCAACCACAATACACTAAACTAAACATAGTCTAGGACTAAGAATTTGACATTTTTGCATAAGGAAACCTGTATAAAACATATAAAGCAGCTTGTTAGACTGTTTCAATGAGTAGCTTTCCTTTCCATATTACACAGCAACAACCCAACAAATATTTGTGGCTACCTAAGGAAGATTGTATTCAGAAAATCAAAACCAGGCTTAAAAGTAACAGAACATGTTTAGGGTGCATTATCCTCCACCAGCACTCACTATAAAAGCACTATGCAAAGAACATTTCACATGCTTATCGCAGAGCTCCCAATTTACAAGCACTTAATGTAAGAGCAGATACACCAAATAATTGTCATATTTGAATACTGTTTACTATATTTTCAGTGACAAGTTATATTAAGAATCTGTAAATGTGAAGGAATTTGGAATCGGAGGCTAAAAAATAATTTGTTATACTCAGTTTGATTCGTAGGACCAGTGCAAGTGCATCAAACAGAATATAGTTTGGACAATGGATGGCCTTGATTGAATTTAGATAGGCTCCAACCTTCCATTTGGATTTTTGGATTTGTGTATTAAATACAATTTTTCATCATTTGTGTATTTGTTTGTTGAATGCTGGTTTCCGTTTTTTGTGCTTTGTTTTGTGGTTCATATCATTGAAATTGCTAAGTCCAGTAATGAATTTGTGGGGGTCCCCGGATTCCAAAAATGATTCAGTGGGAGCCCCATGATCCCAATAATGATTAAGTGAGGGTTCATAAAAGTCAAAAGGTTAGTACATGGCGCTTAAGAAACTATGGTAGAATACCTCCACAATCAGTGTACAAGGGAAATAGGTAATATCAGCAGAACTTCGGTTGAAATGTGTGCATCAGTTAATAAGCAATAGAGGGTAAATATCGGAGTCCATGGGCCACTTTGACAGACCTCTATCATTTATATGATCCAACCAGTTTGTGAAAGCAGTGTGTAGGTGAAACAATGAGAAACTTCACAGCCCCTAACATATCATTTTAATTACTACGCTCAGACTGAGATTTTCCCACAGAAACATGCCTTAAACACAAAACTACTGGATTGCAGGTAAAACATCTGGATTTACCGTACAGTTATCAGCCAGTGACTTAACGACATCCCGTCTCAGCCCTGCATATCTCAATATATTTGAGAACTGCATTGATTCCACTTGGAATATTCAATTATAAAGGATCTGAAAGTCAGTTGTACAGTCATTGAGAATGCAATTGTGTACTGCTTTGGCAAGGTTAAAGCAGAAACGCTGCAGTGCAAATCTAGATTTGTTTTTAGTGGGTTCATAAGATTGAACCATTTCTTTCTCAGAACACGCATATGCTTAATTAGGCTTTGGAGCCAACCTCAGACACTGCTCTACTCATCACTGTTTCCAGCAGCCTAAATGTAAATAAAAAAAAAAAACATGTTGGCCAATTGCTCACTGAAACTCAGATTATTATCCGCCCAGGAAACCAGATTTGGGATGGGCTGAATGAGGATTGTGATTGACAGCATGGGAGCACTTCCAAGAATTGAAAGTCATTAAGTAGAATGGGAAACTCGCACCTGAGGTTAGACTTTCACATCACAGTGGAAAATCAAAACTGATGGGTTAAGATTGCAACTTACACCTGGCACAAAATTCTCTTATGGAGAGACCATCACAAGGATAATAAGTTGGCACTTTTTCTGGAAGAACATAAGTTATTCTGAGTGCGTTATAGAAGTGCTGGTCTCACCTGGGTAGATGTAAGAGTCTTAGAGGAAATGGGCATATTTTCTTGCTCCACCTGATCTTTACCTTGAAAGACCCCCTTTGTATAATTCTTGCTGTATAAAATGTCATCCATTGTCTCACTGTGTGAGTGGGTGTGCATGGAATGGGAGGGCATGAGTCAGACTCAGACCCTTGAAGTAAAACTGGTTGCCTACGGTCTAAGGGCTTGATAGGGTAATGGGCCAGTAAAGGCCCGAGGTGCGTCCCGTATTTACTCAACTTGAAAATGTTAAGGGCCATTATTGTGGCGTACAAATTGCAATGATTCAATTAACTGATTAACTGTGTGAGCCAGTAAACCGCTATAATGTGTATGGATTTGAAACTGTTGCAAACCGTTTATTTATTTTATTTACTGGTTACATGTGTATAGGCTCTTGGTCAACTTTGTATATGATTTTGTTCATTACAAATAATTGAAAATGTCAACATTTTGCGGATTGATGGTTAAGCACAGAGAAATCTATGATTCCTTAAGACATTTCACTCTGAAAGTATGTGAGGAAACGTTGCTGCTTTCTGTTACAGATTCAGGTGTTGCATCTGATTGGCAGAAGGTGGGATTGAGGTGGATAAACTCAGTCTACTAAAGGACAGCGTGGAGACAAATAGTCAACCTACGCTGCTTCACCTTTTGTTCTGGTTGGCACCATTGTCACATGTCTTAATGTTATACTCCCTGTTAAGCAACCTGTTAAATTAAACAAATTAAGTCTAACATTTCTTTCAAATACAAGCTAAATAACCTTGTTATTAGTGAGTAAACCATGCCAAGTTTATTTTTTGGTAGCATCAAATAAAAGGCTGTGATATTTATGTATGAGGGACGTGTAGCTGTAGCTACACAAACTGTGAATACTCCTGCCAGTAGTGTGCAAGTTGTTTTTCCTGAAAGAAGTCTTTCGATTCATGAAGTAGAATGACTCCTCTTGCTGACAATGCGCATGGTCATCGGCTCCATTGTTAGATTGTTTTCTTTCCGCCGTCGGGTTCAGACATGTGCTTCCGTTCTCCGGGTCGACATCATCGAGGTGCTCTCTTCGGTGTACGCAGATTCCTTCCCTCTGTTGGTATTGTTCCTCGACCGCGTCCCAGTTACATCTCGTCTCTGATAGACTTTCGTTACTTTGATCAAGCGGGGGTTCACATTGACCGTAACCCTGCATTGGCCTTGCCCTTCTAGACTCCCTCCATGTCGGTTGCATCTCCCTACCATGCCTCGACAGTGATGGAAAGGACACTATTCAGATACTGTCCTAGTTGCTATGCAAAGTATCCTTGAAGCAACCTCTATCAGTTCAGCAATTTGTGCCTCTCGCACGTGCACAGTGAAGCCACCTGCAACGCCTGCTGCTCGTTCTGTTCCAAGAAGTCTCTTTGCTACCGTCTGGTAGTCAGCTTTAGATGTTTCACATGAGGTACGATGACATTCCAAACATTTTCAGTCCTGAGGACATCAAAGACAAGCATTATCCACAGCAGTCAGCTGCAGATGAAGAGGCTTTCTCTGATGAGGAAAGATCAGAGTTGGAAATCAAGGATTTTCCGCCGTCCCAGCAATCTGTGAGTACGGTACTCCCTCCTACTCAACACCACTCACAGGATGAGCAGCTTCTTGCCAAAAGGCACACAGCCCCTCTGGCATCCCAGTCAGGCCTTCAGACTGCACCTGCCTTTGGGCCAGGGTCTGCTATTACAAACGTCTTCTGACACACAGCCCAGCTTAGACTCAGCAGCGAAGAAACAGTTTAAGACGACTGTCATAGGTCGGCTCGGTTCCGGAGTAGCGAGTCCCGGCACTGAGCCAACCTCTGCCACCAGCTACATCTGCCTCTGTGCCAACCAGACGCTCAGTGCAGAAACTGAAAGTGCCCTCTTAGCCGAAGCCTTCGGCATCAACTTCCAAGTCCGACGTCGGTGCCAGCACTATCGAACTGATCCTCCACAGACTGCAAGAAGAGGTCCATGCAAAGCAGAAACACCTGGGTATTCATTCTCATACGGGCTGGATCCTTGCCCACCCTCTAGAATCTACTGCTGTTCCATCTTTCAAACGCCAACAGTCTTTGGGGAAGCCCTGGACCTTCCAGTTCCAGCAAAGTAGGTCAAAAAGACAGATAATGCAACCAGCCCTCTACCCTTCTCTGAGCCTTCCTCTCATCCTGTGCCTCCCACTTCATCCCCATCTGCTTCTACAGGGGACTCCCTTCATTTGACACATCAGGGGTCTCTGCAGTCTGACATGGGTGGGCATGGGGGAGGAGATGATACATATGACATTCCTCTGCAGGGTGACCCATGAAACTCCTATGATACAGAAATCCCTGGGAACACAGACCCTGACCTGT
Source organism: Lissotriton helveticus (assembly GCF_964261635.1). Taxonomy (NCBI): domain Eukaryota; kingdom Metazoa; phylum Chordata; class Amphibia; order Caudata; family Salamandridae; genus Lissotriton; species Lissotriton helveticus. The sequence continues at coordinate 1,038,878,313 of NC_136070.1, forward strand.
ACCCTGCCAGTTCCTCTCATCCAGACAATTCTAAATCCTATCAGGAGCTTGTTGATACAGCCGCCCTTTTCCACAAGGTGGATCTTCATACAGAGCCTCTAGAGGAGGCCTTCCTCTTTAAAACCTGTTCCTCCACTCACCACTCTACTCAAAATCTACCCATGCTTAAGGACATGCTACGTCACACAACCAACATCCTTAAAGACCCTGTCCAAGCCAGGGTCATATCACCCAGGATAGATAAAAAATATAAAGCTTCCCCTTCTGACCTAATTGATATTCGTGGCCAACGTCCACCTGACTCTCTGGTAGTCTGTACTGCTTGTAAATGGGCCAACTCCCAAGCCAGTTCGGATGCCCCGTTCCTGGAACAAAAGAGTAAGCACAAAGATGATGCGTGCAAATGCGTAGCTGCGTAATCCGCTAACCAATGACGCATTGCAAATTAAATTGGCTTTCTTTCACGCTATGACCATGCCCACTCGGACGAAATGAAGGAGCTCCTCCAACACCTCCCAGAGTAACACAGAAAGAGGGGGCAGGAGATAGTCTCTGAGAGCAAGCACATATCTAACACTACCATTCGCTGTGCCCTAGATGCTGCAGATACTGCTGCCAGGGGGTTTAATTCTAGTGTTCTTTTACGCAGGCATGCCAGGCTCCGTATTTCCGGTTTCAAGCAGGAAGTTCAGCAGCACCACCTAAATATGTCCTTTGTTGGCCAGCACCTCTTTAGTCCACAAGTAGATCAAATGATAGAAACAATAAAAAAGGCTACAGAGTCCGCTAAAACAATAGGAGCACTTCAGATATCTGCTCCTCTTTGGCTCCTTTTGCCGCACTCCCTTTTGTAGTGGCTCGAAGACCGCCTCCCCTGAAGCCTATGTGTAATATCAGCACACCCAGGGTCAGCAATCCTCTCCTAGGGATACTTCAGAGGGACATACAGATGCAATAATTCCAAAGGTAGAGGAAAGGTGGCTCCTCCAAAGGAGCTGCTATCGCCACCAAGCCCTTGCTTGCCCCTTCTTCCACCCAATTACACAATAACCGGTCGAGGGAGCCTTCCAATCATTATTTCCCACATGGCAGTCCATCACCCCAGGCCAGTCTGTTTTGGAATCCAACTTGTTTATTGCCTAGAGCTCACTTCCACGACTCCCACCATTCCATTTCGGACACACACTCTTACTTGAGCACCACAAACTTCTCAAAGGGGCTAAAGAACTCGTCCCCCATCATCAGCAGTGTTTGGAAGTGTACTGTCTGTACTTATTAAAACGGGTTCCTATGACCTATTATGGACCTCAGACCACTAAACAAAAACACCCTGTCAGAACACTTCCATATGGTTATCCTCCAGGATGTTATTCCATTTCTCCAACAGAGCGACTTTATGACCGCCATTGACCTTAAGGACGCTTAGATCCACATATGAATGCATCCAGCTTATCGTCAAAAACCCAGGTTTGTGGTCAGCGGCAAGCACTACCAATTCAAAGTTTATCCCTTCTGGGTTGCTATAGCACCTCAGGTGTTCACCAAGGGCCTAGTGGTGGTAGGCGCACACCTGTACAGACAAGACGTCTAAGTCTTCCCTTATCTGAGCAACTGCCTAATCGGAGGTTCCACCCGCCAAATTAGTCGGGGTCAGACACAAATAACGATAGACCTGCTTCACAGGTTAGGGTTTACCATCAAGTACATAAAATCCCACCTCCAACCCCTTCAAGTCCAACCCTACCTGGGGGCCATTTTCATCTCGGATGTAGGCATGGCCTGTCCAAGCGCAGCTTGGATTCAGTCTTTTCAAACACTGCTCCCTCTTTTCCAGTTACATCAATAGGTCACAGTCAGAATAGTCATGCGCCTGCCAGGCATGATGGTATCCTGCATTGCCATATTGCCACCTGCCAGATCACACAATCGTCCGTTACAGGATTGCCTAGTACAACAGTGGTCTCAAGTGTAGGGTCATTGGGGTGATCGAGTGTTGATCGGTTGCTGACCTTGTCGGTCTCTGTAGTGGTGGGACACTGACCTGTTGCGGGGACTGCTTTTCCTTGACCCTGTTCCGCAGAGGACCATCACAGCGTACAGTTGCTTTATGGGATGGGGGGGCGCTCACCTACTGGAACTGACTGTTCAAGGCCAATGGGAGCCCTCTCAAGAAGGTCCCCACATTACTATTGGGAGCTTCTAGCCATTCAACTGGCGTTGTGGGCTTTCCTATCTCACCTGATAGGCAAGTCATTCTTGTCTGTATGAACAGCATGACAGCAATGTATTACCTTCAGGAGCATGGGGGTAACACTCTCCCAACTCTTGAAGTTATCCCAGACCATTTGGCGGTGGGCAATCTTCACAGAATTAATTTGATGTACGAATGGGGAATGCATTATGCATAAACTAGTCAGGAATATTTGCCTATGCTTTTCCGCCTCTCCCCCTCCTTCCATTTGTGGTCCGGAAGCTGCAGCAGATGTCCTTCACTCTCATCCTGGTGGCTCCCACATGAGCTTGCCAGTCATGGTTCACAACTCTGCTTGAACTCGCACATGTTCCACGTGAGAGGCGTCCCAACAGGCCGGACCTTGTCACAGAGGACAATGGAGAAATCAGTCACCCAGATACCAGGTCGCTCAATCTTACGATCTGGCTCATGAAGTCCTAGAATTTGGATACCTCAATCTTCCCCCGGAATACATGAGTATTCGTAAAGAAGCTTGCAGACCTACCACCTGGGCCATTTATGTGGTAAAGTGGAAAAGATTTATGTGCTGCTGTCACTCAAGACATATTGATCCTTTTGAAGCCACAATACGAGACATTGTTTGTTAACTTTTAGATCTACAGCGTTCTATACGTTTACACTTGGCTGCTGTGGCTGTCAACCTTCAGAATAGACAGAACATCTCTCTTTTTAGAATTCCAGTCATTAACGCATTCCTGGAGGGTCCCAAGAGGATCCTTTCTTCTCAAGTTCCCCCGGGACCGGGCATGGAATCTCAATATTATGCTTACAGGGCTCATCGGCTCTGTTTGAGCCCCTTCAATGCCTCTCTTAAAAGGTGCCATTCCTCCTTGCCATCACTTCACTTAGGCGTATCAGTGAGCTAATCCTGGAAGAACTCTTTTTTCAAGTCCATAGGGATAGGGTTGTCTTTCGTACCCATCTCCCAAATTTCTCCCTTAGGTTGTTTCTACCTTCCACCTTAAACAATCGATTGAACCTCTGGTGTTTTTTCCACAACCTGATTATGTTGCAGAAATGTCTCTTTGCGCCTTGGGCTTAAAGAAAGCCCTCAGGCATTACACTGATGGATACAAACAATTTAGAGAGACACAGCAACGAGTAATGGATGGAATGCATCAATTGATCTCAGCAACTGGATATCACTCAGGTGCTACATACAAAACCATTATTTTTTTGCACACCATGCCTCTTCAGTTTGGACTCCGCTACATGCAAACCAGTCTTGACCTCTGCTCCAACAAAAACAGTCCAGCCCGAACTGCCAAGTCAGGTCCTCCCTGAACCAGACACAAGCAACCCATGACCAGTTTCGCCCTAGTTATGGGCTCATTAGCCAGGTACAACTTGGTTACAGTAACACAATGTGCACGGACCCGCGTCTGGGCATACCCGCCAAACTTAGAGTGACACATTAAGTATACAAAACATTGATGGATGGCATGCATGAGTGAATCTCAGCCACTGAAAATCACTCAGACCGCATCCCAATCCATTGTTATTTTGCTTACCGTGCCACCTCCGCTGTAGAAAAGTGACTTTTTTGACATGGTCACCCCACTTTTTGCCTGGTATTCAAAGCAGTTTGGGCAGGAAGTGCACTGGGTTCCTGCTAACTAGGTCCCCAGTGCCAGATCTCTTTCCCTAAACTGTACAATTGTGCCCCAAATTAGAAATAACTTTGGCACCCTGGTAAGTCCCTAGTAAGGAAATACCCTGTCCTAGGTACCCCAGGTACCTAGGACAGGGGTTCTAAAGAGGGTTCCTAAGGGCTGCAGCATGTAGTGTGCCACCCTGAGGAATCCCTCACCTAACTCATGAGGCCTGAGTGTCTTTGTGCAGACAAAAGTGAAAACACGACATGGCACACAGTACTGCGTGCCATGCCTGCAGATACTGAATGTAGTAAAGGTAAGTCCCCTCTACAGCAGGCCTAATGCAGGATGTGCTATACTACATGTGTGGACATATCTGCATGAGCAGTTATGCCACTTTGCTGCTGAGTTTAATTACTGCCAGTTCAAGTGACCAGAGAAGCAATTTTAAGTACATGTGCTGGACACTGGTAAAAACGAGTTCCACAGCTACATGATGGCTTCTCTGAAACCAAAGACCTTTGGTTTCAAACATCTTGAATTAATAAACCCACACTGATTTCAGTGGTGGATTTATTAATACATTGACCCTGAGGGCACCTTACAGGTGCCCCCTGAAATCTTCCAACTACTAGTGTGCTGGCTAACTGGTTCTACCCAGCCTGCCACCACAGACGAGTTTCTGACTCCCAGGGGTGAGGGCCCACACTCTCAGGAGGTCCGGAACAAAGCCTGTCCGGCAGAGGGTGTTTACACCCCTCCAGCAGGATGACCTGTGAATTGGAAATCCCAAGACCGGGAGCTTCAAAGAGCCAACCACGTTTGGTATGGAAATCTGGCTTCCCTCCGAGGTGAGAGGATCTTGGCCAGGGCTCATTTGGTGCTGAGACAGGGGAGAAAATTAGTAGTCAGAGAAGCGTGTCCACCGTTAGGCTAGTTGCACCCCTAAGGTGGGCTACCTGATGTGGATGTGCAATTTAAGTCTGCCATCTTTGTGATGGCAGAATTAGGAACTCTGGGACAGGGTTAGACCAACTTCCCACAGGAAGTGGTCATATAGGGGATGTAGTAACCCCATGGGTAAGTAGCCATTGACTTTTACCCTACATTCCCCTAACACCGTTAGACCTAGTACTCAGGGGGGCCTGTGGCAGCAGAAATATGCTAAAGAGTTGCAAAAAGCATGAACAGAAGATCAGCAACTAACTTGGCGCCAACCCTGCTGGCCTGTCTGCTGTCCTCAATAGTTTTGCCAAACACGACTCATTCTGCAGCTGCCTGTGCCTCCACAGCCTGGTAGGACTTCCAGCCTTCACCCAATACTCAGGAACTCCTTTGGAGTAGCGAAGCTGCTCCCCTGCATCCTACAGTCACCCCAAATGAGTTGCGAGGACTCCGGACCGCCAGAAAGGCAACACCAGAAATCACCGCTGCACCCCTTCCCCCTAGCCCAAGTTGAAGTGTGCCTGCATGGTCCCTAGACCCTCCAGAACCGAAGCCCACCTTGGGTTTGCCAACTGTGGACTTCACAACGTCTCCTGTAACCTCTTTGTGCAGGCCCCCTATACCGCAAGTGTCTCCAGTGTTGAAAACCGGACTCATCAGGACACCTCTGCACACGGCCGCCCCGGCCAGAGGAGAAGAGGACCAAAGGTTGTCCCCACATCCCAGACCATTGTGAGACGTGAGATCTCTTGTTAGTTCAGCCCCCCCAGTCCAAACCTGCAGCCTGTGTTTAACCTGAATAATTCCCATTGACTTCAGCAGGGACACCCGACGCTGTATTGCACCTCTGCACCTGGCTGCCCCAGTGCTGTCCGAGGTGACCTGTCAGTCCCGCCTTGGACCCTGCCCCATACCCTAAGTCTGGAAGATTGGTCCTATAAGTTGCTGTAAAGTGCCTGTATGCAATATATGCCTTTTCTCTATAGGGTAACATTACCGCTTCAGAAATTACACGAAGTGTAGACTTATTAAAACTGTAAATATTTCTAACTTAAACATACTTACCTGCTTGTGATAATTTGGTACCTAAATATATATAAAGATATGTGGTATTATTATAAATTGGTGTGGATCTCCTTATTGAGTCATGTGTACCATTTATTGACTCATGTGTACCATTTATTGACTGTGTATGTGCAGCAGATGTCTAACACTCCTCTCTGATAAGCCAAAGGCTGCTCAACCACACTACCCCCTAAGAGAACACCTTGGCATTGCTAGAGCAATCCCGTGTCCACTTATATGGAATCACTGGACTCTTAGCACAGGATACTTCTTTTTGGTATACTATATAAAGATCCAACTTCCTACACCAGCTACATGCAAATCAGTTTTGAACCTACCCCTACAGAAACAGTCCAGCCTGAACTGCCAAGCCAGGTCATCCCTGAACTGGAATACAAGCAACCCAGGACCGGTTTCGCCCTAGTTATGGGCTCATCAGCCGGGTACAGCTTGGTTTCCTGTGACAGTGTGCATGGGACCCACGTCTAGGCCTACCCATCCCACTTAGGGCAACACAATAAGTATACAAAAGAGTGATGGATGGAATGCATGAATTAATCTCAGCCACTGGTAATCACTCGGGCCGCATCCCAATCCATTGTTATTTTGCACACCATGTCACCTTTTCAGACGGGTACAGCTTGGTTCCAGTGACAGTGTGCATGTGTCCCACGTTTGGTCATACCCATACCACTTGGAGCGACACCAGTCCTTGGTTGCTTGTTTTCCAGTTCAGGGAGGACTTGACCTGGCAGTTTGAGCTGGGCTGTTACCATGAGGAGCAGGGTCAAGACTGATTTGCATATGGCTGGGTTCAAACTGGGGTTGCATAGTGGGCAAAATAAAGATTGATTGGGAAGCTGCCTGATTGATTGCCAAGCATTCCATCCGTCATCTTACTGTTTTTCCATTTACAGTCCATGCACAGCATATGTATCTACAGCCGCACAGGCCTCACAAGGAAAAAGTTATCCTGTAAGCATTTGTTCCATTGCATCATGCCTGTAGCAGTTCCAGTATTTCTTTAGCTATCCTATTCTCCTCTGTTTTGCATGGACATCTCTCTATACATCGCTTTGCTTCACACTCCGTCCTCACCCACCGTGCAGTAAAACAATTTAACAATAGAGCCGATGACCATGTGCATTACCCGCAAGAGGAGGAATCACACTACCTACCTCGTGACTCGAAAGACTGCTTCAAAGAAAAACATATTGCAAACATCTGGGCCCAACACTAGATGGCAGGAGTATGTACAGTATGTGAATCCACAGCACTACATGCCACTACATGCCACGAACAGATGCTTACAGGGTAAGTAACATTTTTCTCCTTCCCACATTAGAGATCTGAAATATGTCTGTAGCGTATGTTCCCTTGCCCTCGTTGTGGGTGTGTAAATATAATTATATATTAAATCCTGGTTTTGCCATTACCTTAAATCTGATTAAAGATCAGATCATTTCATACCGACTCTTACTGTTTGCCCTTTTTATTTAGCTGCTTCCATATTTTCACTAAAAGACATCCAGTTACAGAAAGACCCGGGCTACCGATCGCCAACTTACCCAGAATCAGGTAAGCATAAAGTTTGTCACTGTGTCAGATAGTCACAAAGACGTTAAACATACATTTCCATCAAAATGCCATATTTACATGCTAACAAAATCCTACCTGTAGTGCCTTCAACAAAGAGATCCCTAGCTTCAGTAGCACTGAATGTTGTTTATAGGCAGTGGCCTTTACTTGTTGGATTTGCTACTCTCTGGTTGCTGGAGTGAGAGAAATATGGCTGTGTACTGTACATGCACTAATGTTCATTGCAACTAGTTTCGACCAGCTTCAGCCCTTTGCTCTTGAACAAATTACCTACATTCTGCGTCACTGGAGCCAATTAAATGTTACAACTCTATCCACATGATAATTGAGTGTTAAAATAGAATAATCCAGTTGGTGAGGCAACTGAAAAGCATCTACGATGAAGGATTTTCCAACGTCAAAATCACCTATATCGTCTCTAAAAGCATGGTACTTTTTTTTCTTACTTTAGTTTTCTTTAACTCATGTAAATCATTTCTGAAGAATAGCTACTTGTTTGTGAATATAGTTGGTTTAAGAATGCAGGAAACAACACTATTAAAACGCTTTATTTTGCGGTTATTATGGTCGTCAACCAGCAGGCCAGGGAACCAAAAAGTGAAATGGTTGAAGCAAATGTTGCACAGGTATTTCAATTGCCAAAAAAAAAAAAAATGTTGCACAGGTGCTGCTTCAGTCACCAGATTGTTTACAGTGCCTATTGTTTCCCTCTAATTTGGCATCAAATATCCAATGGTCACTATAAAGGGTTGCATACATTCTGCTAACATTGACATCTTTCCTACTGTGCCTTTTGTTATTATGCCATTCACTGTTGCCCTATCTGGCTAAGGTATATTTAATACAAATGTCACTTACCAAGTCAGCAATTACATAACTTGCCACCAAAGAGTAAGCAGTGCTATGATCGATGTCAACAAATCCCTCTACAAGGCAGTGCAGCCAACAGTACATGATAGGTACTTTTCCAAAAAAGGCATCCAGATCTTAACGTATCACTCTCCAACACTCATGCAGCACTTTGCCAATATAAGAGCCAGGCTACATGCAGCGTACAGAGCCGTCAGAAATTATATATTCTGTGGCCAAAAAACTTACATCCGTTGCTACTCACAACGCCCAGCTAATCAGATGTTTTCCTCTGCTATGAAACCTCACCAATGGAAGATACAGGCTATAAAAGAACCAGTTACATCTACATAACAAATGTGATGAGTTTAGAAACATTATTCACAAAAAATATTTTCTCCATGTTATGAGATGGAAGGACATGCTGTAGTCACAAGGTTAGAACTTTGCCCTTTCTTTACTGAAAGCTAGCCACATCTGATCATTATTTTACTAGCCACGGTAAGACTATTCAACCAAGACTTCCAGCATCTGGTTTTGATGGGCTTGAGCCTTGATTGAAGAATTCCCTCAAAGTAAATGCTCTTTAACTTGGACCTACTACAGTCAGAAATGTAGAGAATGCAGCCGCTGATTTTCTAATAGAGCCATGAAAAACCCTGCTTGCCCTCTATGAACCTGTATTCAGTATGCAACCAAAATCTAAGCTGAAGCTTGAGTGCAGGATTGACAGAGCGTCATAAAATAAGTTTGCAGGTTTTTATGTTAAATACTTTTTAAACACTTGATCGCCCAAGGGGTTTCTTGGCACTCTGGATTGGAGACAGTGCTAAAAATTACATTTGCTCCATGATGCTTTGGAAAGAACTAGGGCTTACCTATCTTTTTTAGAAGGGAGCAGAGTCTGTAGTTTCTTCAAGGCTAACAGGAAAGTTCCAACTGGTAATGACGAGTAACCAGAAAGATCACCTCCTTAGTATCTGGTGCTGTAAGTGAGATACAGAAAGAAACCCAAGATTAGAAGAACGTGAGCTCCAGGCGGGATGTTGCAGGCAAATACACCCAAGTGAAAATCATCTTTGTGACATTAATCTTTTCTGGCGGCAGAAGTTGTACATTATTGTACCATCTTGTGGTTGAGTCTGGAAACATCGTCTTTCTAGCTCCCCCACCATCTTCGCCTAACTCTTGGGCTTTTTCACCGTGGGTTCAGGTAGCAAACCAGGGAGCTCCTGGACAGTCTCAGCAGATTTGTGAAGTTGACGAAATTTTGAGGAAATAACTGGGGACAAAAAAAAAACATTCGACCACAGACGTCGAAGAAAGATTGAAAACCTCTTTGGAAAATAAAACTAAAACACCAGGTTTACCGTTGTGAGAATCGGGCCACGTGTTGGAGAATGCACAGCTGGGTTTTCGGAGACGTCTAGGGAGATGGGGAATGCCACCTTTAAGTTGTGTTTCAAATGCCATCACAAGTGCGCACAGACTGACACCCACAAAGCCCAAAGTGCCAAGGTCCATAGTGCTAAGGGGTGCAAAGCATGAACATAAATACAACACGACACTCAGTCAGAGAGAAGCAGAGGTGGGTGCACTACACAATGATGTAGTAGCAGAAACAGCTTTCCCTCAAGGACATTGATCAGGGAGGAAAATCCCAAAAGACACTGAGCTTGAGACGTTGAGGGAAAGAGAGCCCATAAAACCCACCTCAGGTATAATCACAGCCCCTGCAGTGATACTGAGCCGAAACCTTCTGACTTCAAAGTCCTCACAGGCCCGTTAATTCCATAATGCTCCATGACTGAAGATTGACTTAAGCTTTAAGAACCCCACAGCACAGGGGCAGTGTCTGAGGTAAGCCCTCAGACACTGGCTGTATGCCATAAAGGGATAGGGACCGAGGGAATAAAAGATGTTGAAAGACAAAGAGATCCATATCTTGAGAGAAAGACACCACTGATGCTCAACAGCCAAACCATGTGCACTCAAAGTAGAGAAAAAAAAATGTGGACTCCAGGCCGAAATGCAGTACTCCTGCAGATGAAACCAGACTTCAACAAGCCCCTCAAGGGATTTTGAATCCTTACAAGACCGAAGAGGGTAAACAGGCAATAGGAGGAACATGCTGAGCTCGAACCCCCATCAATACCCCAGCCCAATGAGGAATACCAAGAGCTTCTGCATGACGAGCGGCAGCAACACAGTGGAAGATAGCTAATTCAAAAGTCCTCCTAGCCAGAATGGCCATCAGCACTTGGCAGAGGACTGGAAATGTTGATTCAAAACCTTCCCAAACAATACAGGTGAAGGGCTAAAAAAAAGTTAAACAACTGAGAAGACCATAGCCAATACCTACTTAAAGTCAGCACCGGAAGCAGCAAACACGCAGGCAGATGTCTATAGGCACAACCCTCAGAAGACATGCACAGATGCCAGTGTAAGGATGCAAACAAGAGATACAGGTATCTGTCGTCAATATACCCTTTAATGAGGGCAACCTCTTTGGCACAAGGGTTATTCATAGCGGCACGTGCCAGGAGAAACTTGGGAAAAGGAGGTTTCCAGACACCCCTCCAAACATCAGTCACATCAAAGACCAGTCTGAAACCCTCCCCCATTTCTCTCCCCCCCCCCCCCCCCCCCCAAAGCAGTGTAGCTCAGTGATTAAGGGGACCATTACAATACCAATAGTATAATCAATACAAACATGCTACAGAAGCACTGGACAGGCCCTGGGGGAAAAACATAGAACACACTAAACGAGGAAAAACAGGGCATCATTAGCATTCATCACTACCATTGCCATACATTACCTCAATATGGCTGCCACAATGCCATCCATACATACCTTCACAAAAGACTGATGTGTGGATACTCAGGCCAGCAAGAAAGCACATGTGGGACAGAAGGTACCAAAACACCAGGTCACAAATGCAGTCTTTTGAAACCATCACCACAAATAGAGTACCAGTACAAAATCAGTGCGCAACTTAGGAATTGAGAAAAGGTTCATAATGCAAAACTAAATGGTTACTCATTTGCAGGAATAGTTATGCAGCTTGATTGATTTTCTGGATATACATGCAACCCTTTCACAGCCACAAGAAATGTGATGATTTAGGACTAAGGAGCCGAAGAAGTAGGTGTGAAGAATTAGGAAACCAAAAGGACAATAGAAGTCACCAAATAAGAAAAAAGAATATCAAGATTCAACCATGCACAGGGGTTTCTGGAGTGTTCATCTATTATCACAGGAGGATAGGCTTGTCATCAAATAGTCAACAATACCAGAGATGAAAAAAATCTCGGAAGAAGGTCATTCCTGACCCAACCGCTAGATGACAGAATGATGCACAGGATGTGAGTCCAGAACATTCTTTAAGTTGCAAATCTGAAAGAGACAATTGGTTATGGATTCCTCACCTTAGAATTACCCCAGGCGTCAGACTGGATCTGGAGAATTTTTCTTCAGCAGTACCCCTGCGTGTCGATAGGTGGCGTCGGTCGACTCCGCATTTGTCGTTTGCGTCGTGGTCCCCAGAATGATGTTGCGGTATCTACTTAGACGCCGCCCTCGCGCGCTGACGTCAGTTCTTTATTATTCCACGGCAGCCAGTGCAGATCCGGAGAGAGCGGTACCTCGAGTCACTTTTTGACTCCCTTTTTTGCGACTTCTATCGACATCTTTTCGAGTCGTTCGACTCCTGGTACATGCAGGGATAACCCGTCCTCAAACCTGCTTCAAGGCTTCTCACAAACTGATGTCGGTTACGGACCCGCACCTGGTGTGTCTTTGGTGTTTGGAGCGCGACCACAATCCCAAGTCGTGCTCCGACTGCCGGGCCATGAACCTGATGTCTTTGCGGGAGCAGTCCCGAAAGCTTCTCGAGGCCCGGCAGTCTGCTCCGTGCCATTCGAGGTCGAAAGGGAGGTCGCCAGACAGGTTGCTGAGTTGTCACCACTACTCTTCATCCAAGTCTTCGGGTAAGTCGAAGCACAAAAAGAAAGCGAAGAAGCACCGTCCGTGGGCTGGCGCAGGAAGCAGAAGATAGTCGACCGGCTCCGCCCGCCGAGCCTGTTAGGTCGACTCCGGACTTCGCTCCCTTTCCGGGGGCTGGAAGGACCCCTGCCTAGCTTCAAAACTTTTACGAAGCTTTGCATTCCATCTTCGGGCTGCCTGACTCCGCTGGTGTGCCCTCGGACCCCGCGGACCCGGCTGGGTCTCTAGGCTTTCAATGCTGGCAGCTTAGGCTCTGGCGCCGCAGGGCCCTCAAGGATACAGGCCTGGTTCCGGATCGGTGCCAGTCGACCTCGTGACACCTCCTCCGGCGCCGAATCGTGACAACACCTCTGCCCTCTCCGACGATGGTTGTGTCCCCAGCCGTCGACTTTAGCCTCCCCCTCGATGTAAACGTGGAGCCGGACCGACGACGGGAACGGCACCGACCGGTATTTTTGTACCATTGTTTTCCCCTGGTGTTCCCTATCGCCCTGAGTGGCTACCAGAGGAGGGTGAGGAGGGTGAGGAGGACTGGGAGGTGTCTGTGGACCCTCTAGCAGATCAGTTAGAAGAACCAGACTGGAAAGAGGAGTTGGATGAGGCCAGTGGTTTGGATACGTCCCCAGACCTTGGCATTCTTTCTCCCCCTACCTTGGCTAGGGAGGAGGGAGCATCTTACTCAGTGGTGTTGCTTAGGGCAGCCGAGGCCATAAACTTCGAGCTTCCTACAGTGGCAGTCAGGACTAACCCCCTGACCGAGGTGCTTCAGCCAGCAGAGGCCTCTTCGGAGCCCCTGCTGCCATTCAATGAGACCCTTACGGACATCTTTTGTGGGTACTTGGTCCAAGCCCAACACAGGCTCCTGTGGATAGGATGATTGCCCGACACCACTCCCAGGCGACCCCATTTTCCTCTCCCAACACCCTACCCCTGAGAGCTTGGGGGGGTCCAATCCTGGACTTCCAAGGGCGCATTCCCTAACGCACTACCTGATAAAGAATCCAAGAAGCTGGACCACCTTGGGAAGATGATGTTTTCTTCCTCCTAGTTAGGACTGCAGTCGGTAAACATGGCATGTCTCTTGGGCCGTTACTCCCACTTGGTGTGGGACACGGTTGCTCAGGTGCTGCCACAGTGCCCAGAGGAGGCCCGGGCTGGGCTCTCCCGTCTGTTGCCGAGGGAGAGACTCAGCAACTTTTGCTATCCGGTGTGGGCTGGACACCGCCGACTCACTAGGCAGGACGATTTCCACGTCGGTGGCCCATGGATGCTACGCCTGGTTGAGGTCTACTGGCTTCTCAGATGATGTCCAATCTACGCTTTTGGACATGCCCTTCGATGGCCATCGCTTGTTTGGCGACAAGGTGGACAACTGGCTTGAGCGCTTTAAGGACCCTGAGGTTACTGGGCCTCATGGCCTCCTGCATCCTGCTGGTGGACTATGCCAGGTGGCATATGTGGGCTCTGCAGTGGGACCTGAAGTTCCAGTGGGCACAGCGTCAATGGAATCTTTCCGATTGCATCCAGATATCGGAGGGCACTTCACGCCAACTGCAGTGGTGGTTAACAAACCGGGATTGGGGTAACGGCAGATCCCTCTCCCTTCCCCAACCAGAGTTCACAGTGGTGACAGATGCATCACTGCTGGGGTGGAGCGGCCACATTGGAGAGGCGGAGATCAGTGGCCTCTGGTCTCCAGCAGAGTCCAGGCTCTACATCAACCTTCTGGAGCTTGGGTGATTCGTCAGCCCAGAGCCACTGGCCTGCGCAAGCTGTCCAGCAACTGCGCAGCTGGGGACATGGGTCCTACCGTCGTGGGTCTGGGGGCCAGCAGACGGGCCAGTCCACCAGTGCCCCCTTTGAAGCAGCCTCCAAGCCCTCCTAGTCCGACCTTTCAGGGCCACCTTTTGCCAGTGGGCGGCAGTAGTCTCCATCACCTCCCCCACTGGCTCAACATCACGTCAAACAGGTCGGTTTTGCTGATAGTCCAAAGGGGCTACTCCCTTCCCTTCGGGACTACCCCTCCATCCATGCCACCTCAGACCCATAGCATGCCAGAGGATAACTTGGCCCTTCTCCAACAGGAAGTTACAGCTCTCTTGGCACAGGGAGCCATTGAACGAGTTCCTGCCCCAGAAGTAGTTTGTGGTTGTTACTCCCACTACTTTCTGGTGGCCAAGAAGGACAAGGGCCTGCGTCCTATCTTGGATCTCAGGAACATCAACCGCTTCCTCCGGAAGTAGAAGTTCAAAATGTTGACACGGGCTCAGGTCCTTCCTGCTTTTGACCCTGGAGACGGCATGATAGTGTTGGACTTAGAGGTCGCTTATTTTCACATCCCCGTCCTGCCGGCCCACCGGCGTTACCTGCGGTTCAGGGTAGGCCACGAGCACTTTCAGTTTACTTTGCTCCCCGTTAGCCTTTAGTTTTCACAAAAGTGATGGCGTTGGTCGCAGCTCATCTGCGCAGATCGGGGGTTCCAGTCTTCCCCTATCTCGACAACTGGCTGTTGAAGGTGGGCTCACCCCAGGTTGTCGTCTCCCGACCGCCAGACTACAGCCGACCTTCTGCATTCGCTGGGGTTTACCATCAATGTGCCGAAGTCACACCTGATTCCCTCTCAGAAGCTCCTTTTCCTCTGAGTGATTGTGGACACAGTGCAGTTTCGGGCCTATGCTCCTGAGCAGCGAGTCCGGGATATTCGGGCTATGATTCCGATCTTTAAGCCTCTATCCCGGGTTTCGGTCAGAATGACCCTGAGGTTACTGGGCCTCATGGCCTCCTGCATCCTGCTGGTGGACTATGCCAGGTGGCATATGTGGGCTCTGCAGTGGGACCTGAAGTTCCATTGGGCACAGCGTCAGGGGAATCTTTCCGATTGCATCCAGATCTCGGAGGGCACTTCACGCCAACTGCAGTGGTGGTTAACGTACCGTGATTGGGATAACGGCAGATCCCTCTCCCTTCCCCAACCAGAGTTCACAGTGGTGACAGATGCATCACTGCTGGGGTGGGGCGGCCACATTGGAGAGGCGGAGATCAGTGGCCTCTGGTCTCCAGCAGAGTCCAGGCTCTACATCAACCTTCTGGAGCTTCGGGCGATTCGTCTTGCACTAAAGGCATTCCTTCCCTCTGTCTAGGGAAGAGTAGTGCAGGTGTTCACGGACAACACCACCGCCATTTGGTACTGCAACAAACAGGGCGGGGTGGGATCGTGGACCCTATGTCAAGAGGCTCTGCTCCTCTGGACTTGCTGGAACATCAGGGCATATCTCTGGTGGTTCAACACCTGGCAGGTTCTCTGAACGCCAGGGCGGACGAACTCAGCCGCAGATGCATGATGGATCGATCACAAATGGTGTTTTCACTCAGGTGGTGCAAGGTCTCTTTCAGCAGTGGGGAGAGCCTTGGTCAGATCTATTTGCCACCAAAGAGAACGCATAATGTCAGCAGTTCTGCACGTTGGAATTTTCAAGGCCGCACTCGTTAGGCAATGCTTTTTGCTGCGAGTGGAGTTACGTTCTTCTATATGCCATTCTGTCTATTCCGCATCTGCCCAGAGTGCTGAAGATCAAGCGCGACCGGTCCCAAGTCATTCTTGTGGCTCCGGATTGGGCAGGAAGAGAATGGTATCCCAAGCTATTACACATGGCCATCGATCCTCCGATCAGACTGCCTTTTCGGGAGGATCTTCTATCGCAGCAGCAAGGGATGGTCCTCCACCCAAACCTGTCCAGCCCCCACCTCCTTGCGTGGAGATTGAGCGGCGACAGTTGACCGCTTTTGACCGTCCTCCCGAAGTCTTTAATGTTATCTTGGCAGCCAGGCATCCCTCCACCAAAATAGTATATGCCTATAGATGGAAGAAGTTTTTGGCATGGTGTGCAGCAAAGGCTGTGGATCCCCTTTCTGCTCCCCTTTCAGAGGTTCTCCTCTTCATTCTTTCTTTGGCCCAGCAGGGCTCTGCTCTGGGCACTCCCAAAGGCCATCTTTCGGCCATTTCGGCCTTCCTTCGGCTGCCTGACCAGCCTTCCCTTTTCAAGTCCCCTCTTGTAAGTCGCTTCTTTGAGGGCATTACTCACTTGTTTCCTCCAACCCCTTTTATAATGCCCCAGTGGAACTTGAACCTGGTTCTCACCTATCTTATGTGCGCTCCCTTCAAGCCACTACATAACTGTCCTCTCAGACTTCTGACACTTAAGACTGCCTTTCTAGTTGCCATCACCTCTGCTTGCAGGGTGAGTGAGCTTCAAGCCCTTTCTTCTAAACATCCTTTCCTGGCTGTTCATCCGGACAACGTTGTCCTTTGCACTAGGCCTTCCTTCCTCCCCAAAGTGGTTACCTCTTTCCATATAGGATAGACTTTCACTTTTCCCACCTTCTTCCCACTCCGCGGGGGAAAAAGGACGACAAGTAGCGGAGGTGGATTGGCAGGATTTCAGACACTCCAGGCTGCTATCTAGGCTTTTCTTTCTGTTCAGTCCAGGAATTCCAGCTAACTGGGAGATTCCTTACAGTTTTCCTGCGAACAATCTGCTCTTGGAAGGGTCCTCCTATTTGATGGAGTTGCCCAATCCATGGGATTGAGGCACACATAAATTACAGCCAGCCAGAGCGGTGTTGTGTGTAAAATGGAATGTCCAGTTATGAGAAAATCCAAACATGGCAGATGCTGACACGCCAAAAGAGGACAGGTTAATGTTTTGACATAGGCAACAAAAGGGGTGTGCAGTTTCATTATTTTTTTTTATTAATCTATCATACGTTTTGGCAGGAGGAGCACTTCTTTATCAGTTTCCCAGCTGATGATGGATGTCCCATTAATGTTAAACACAAAAGCCTGGAACAACTATTAAAGTCAGAAAGACTAATGGTAATAATGTGGAAAGTGTCTAGACTAATGGCCATTCAGAAAATGACATTCCCTATTTGCAACGGAGACGTCACGTCATGAGCACAAAGAAAGCTATATATATATGTACTGTAGCACATAAACAGGTAAGCCCTTTCAGCCAAAACAGAGAGAGAATACAAGAGAGCTGCATTGGAGACACAGTGAGTTCTGGTACCTAATGTCTGTGGACTGATGCTGGGCTGCATGAGTTGCCTTAGGTGATAAAATATAATGTGCACTGTTTTAAATCGCTTTCTGAGCATGTATTTGGCAAGAATAACTTTCTGAATAATGTTGCTCAACGACACTAATGTATGTTGCGATTTTCAGTGCTACAGGATGGTGAACGCAAAAGCAGAAGAGCTAATAAAACATAATACAGGTCGTGTTTTAAATTGATTTAGGAAGCAGTCACTGTATGGGACATCTAATCAGGAAAAACACAAACCTTGCCCTCCCATAGCTTGAGGTTAGCACCTCTCAGTATGTAAGTCACAGTATCAATTTATGAAAAAAGTGTTTTACCATCATGAAGTATACAAGTCAAGTGCCTACTGATGAGACCCTAAACACCGTCCATTGCTGCCAAGGTTTCAGATTGCTTATGTGTGACATTTTCATAATTTCAATGTAAATATGAGTGACATTTCAATGCCAATGAGTGACACTTCCGAGCAAGCATATTCAAGCAATGAAGATGACTGAAGCATATAAATTTAGGAAATTGCATCCATTTGAGCAAGAAGAAACTCTTAAGATCTGAAAACTGCTGCAAATGACGAACCTGTGGCTTTGCTGTTACTCAATATTTGTGATTGCTGTAATTTATATTTGTATGCTCTTTGTCCATCATATATGGCCCAACGCCATTGTGTGGTATCATTTAT
The DNA here is from genome assembly GCF_964261635.1 of Lissotriton helveticus. Classification (NCBI taxonomy): domain Eukaryota; kingdom Metazoa; phylum Chordata; class Amphibia; order Caudata; family Salamandridae; genus Lissotriton; species Lissotriton helveticus. The sequence goes on from NC_136070.1 coordinate 1,038,896,407, forward strand.
ATGCCTTATATCTTTATTTGTAAAGCACTGTATTATCTTTCAGCCCCTCTCACACATTGTTCATTTGTTTGTTAGTGCTGCTCATACCAATGTAGGGTGCCAGAGTAGTTTACATCAGACACACATTACACCAACACAATGATTCTTTCGTAGGTATTCCAGTCTAGCAAAATGTTATTTGTAGCACATGTCCCCTGACAACAGCTGAAGTGGTTTCATAGGTAGTTAATTATGAAACGGAAGTGATTTGCAGTGTTCACAAGCATTTGGCCTGGTGTACTGCAAGAAATATAGCACACATTTAAAAATAGCAACTGGGGGTACAAAGGTCAATTCAAATGATGTCATCAGTATCCTAATGACCATTATTTAAACTTCATAAAGCCTTTCTATTGGAAATTTTGAACGTGACAAAAGCGCGCCAGATATCACACACCGGCTGAGAAAGTGTGCCACCTCACAATCATCTCGCTGCCTGACCGCACGCTGCCATTTATTGTGTAAATCAGAGGCTGTTGGCACTTACTTGGGCAGTGGTTGTAGAGTCCTGAGGAGTGTGGCGGTGGCGCTCCGAGAATTTCTTGACGCTCTCTTTCAAGGCAGTGGCTGCAGGCTGTAGATTCGGGTTTGCAGACCGCCTCATTTAACAGTCAGCCTCGGGCTGGCAGGCCGTGAGTCCCTGGGCGGACGGGGCAGTCTAGTGACACGCAGGCTATGTCCTGGCGGCCGCTGCCTTCCCCCCCAACCCCCCCCCCCCCCCCCCCCTCCGCCACTCACTTGATTTCTCTCCGGTCTGGCATTATTAAATTAGGGGGGGGCGTTAAGGAAAATAAAACGGCTGGTGATAGCATTCGGCGGGGCCGGTGCGAGTGGCATGCAGCAGGCTCTGGTGACTCTGCAAGTGCAAGCACCACATTTGCGGAGCCCTGCAGCAGGTTGGACGCCGGGACCCCATAACGGTTACCAATTCTGGCCTTGCACTTCTATAATTGAAGCCATCGACTCACTCCGGTCTGCAGAGGTGCAAGCAAGGCAGATTGAGGCCGTGAGTTACAGGGGGCCGCGGCACTTTGAGTTTGCCGCCTGGGTCCGGACCGCCTCCAGTGACAGTCGTACTGCGTGGTGATGGAGCGCGTGACTCATCACTCGTCACGACGGCGCTTCTTTTCAGCGAGGGCTGGCAAAACACACGTTATGCCCAGGGCTGTCATTGGTAGCGCTTTCGCGCGCTAGAAGATTGACGGCCCTGGGACGGGACTCACAAGCAACATTAAACAGGGACAGGTTCGTAGCGCATGCTGCACTGCAGGCAGCATTTACAAGCAGGTGCGTTTGCCTTGCTCTTTACACGGGGGCAGGCCATTATAATTTATTTGAGGACACTGACTTCAGTCACTGACGGTGAGTGTCCCCCAAAAAATTATAAAGGCTGCCGCCTCCAAAATAGTGCCGCCTGGGGCGGACCGCCGCCCCCTAGCTACGCTAGTGGCGAAAAGGGAACCTCCAGTGGAGTTGTGGCTACGGCAGCCACTACTGCTTTGTGACTTGGAGTTCCCCTTCTTGATATCTGCCAGGCAGATATGTGGGCTTCACTGCACACGTTTACCAAACACTACTGCCTGGACAGCCAAGTCCAGAAAGACAGTTTCTTTGCCGTTCAGTTCTCTGCTGAGGTATCTATTCTAAGGTGAGGAATCCATAACTAGTTGTCTTTTACAGATGAACAAGTTACTTACCTTCGGTAACGATATATCTGTAAGAGACATAGATTAGTTATGGATTCCTCTCCGCCCCACCCATCCTCCCTGTTCTGCGAACTGACTTCTAGGGTAAGGGACTCCCTTTCAGGGTCCTTGTTTTACACCAGTGATCAGTGTCTTGCATGGCTCTGCACTTCTGGCGTGGAATGTCGTGTAAAGAACTGAAGTCCGTGCGCGAGGGTGGCATCTAAGTAGATCCCGCGACGTCATTCCGTTGACCACGACGCCAACGAGGAACGTGGAGTCGACCGACGCCACCTTTCGACGCGCGGGGGTACTGCTGAAGAAAAAATTCTCTGGATCCAGTCTGATGCCTGGGGGTAATTCTAAGGTGAGGAAGCCATAACTAATCTATGTCTCTTACATATATTTCATTAACGAAGGTAAGTAAACCGTTCATCTATTACTACAATTAATTAAACATTTCATTCTTTTTAGGCCTAATTCTCCTAAGCCGTTTTTGCAGCGAATAACAAAACCCATCACCAGAATAGTTTAGCCTATTTGGTGCAGAAGATGGCTTGGAGGACCAGAGGGTGTTCCTTTCATTTATTTCAGCATCTGGACTAGTGGAAGAGCTTCGCCAGATCCCAGGGCATTTTTTTTTCTTTTTCTGAAATGACAATCGGCATGCGGGGCGCGCTTAGGTCACTTCAGAGAAAGTGGAAATAAGCTGATTCGGTCATTTCACTTTCACTGCTTCAGTGCTCGGGCATATCCCAGCCCCGAGCACAGAAGCAGACGGGAGGGATAACATTGGAAAGGGGAGAATCTCACCTTTTCAATGCTATCTTTCCCTAGTGGATCCCTGCTTATGGATTGCTGGGAAAGGGTGATCCCCATTAGACCACCAGAGACTATCTTTAAGGTGGGAGCAGCCCCACTGGCAGTGGAAACATGCTCTTCCCCTCCCCAGGCCCAAAAGTCTTCCTGCTCCTCATGTTTGGGCTGAAAGTGCACTAAGCACTAGAGATTTTTTAAAAAGCAAAATTGGTGGGTGGGGGGGGGCAGTCCTCCCAGGCATCGGGTCTAGCCCCACCCACCCATTTAACCACCAGCATTCTTTCTGCATTCCCCTTCGGGGGCAGATAGGAGGCGACTTCTTCCAGTCTTCTCCCAAAGGGGGACGGAAAGCCCACTAGGCAGCAGGGAGTTTTTGTTTATAGCCAGAAGGTGTGGGGGTGGATGGCCCACCCACCTACACATCGGGCTAGCCTCCACCTCCAATATGACCCCTAACAGTCTATCTGTCCTCCTGGGGACTAAAGAATACCCATATTTTTGGCAAGAAGGGAAATGTAGTTATTGGATTTTTTTTTTTTTTTTATATACAAATGGGTAGGAGAGTTGGGCAAAGTTCCTATATTGTCCTACTTATATGCTGAAAGGCTGCACTTTTCGGGCTCTGGTCAACTCCCACCTGGGGAAAGGCTATCCCACTTGTGTGACTTTGTCTAGCTCCCCCGACAGGAATAAAACAACTAGGCTCAATGAGAGACGCTCCGCGAGACTCCCATTGACCATGGTTTGATGATTGACTGTCTCATGCACTAAGTCCAGCCACACAAGTGAGGGAGTAGTTTTATCAGGACAAGTGGGAGAACACTGGGTGATAGGAATTCTGTTGAGTCCTGCTTATTCCTGAAGTTTACTTTGCAGAAATGCAAGGTAAATGTGCAATGTTAGGCAGTTAGAGGTTTGCAGGATATTGTGGGTAAGACAACTTTGTGGGATCCACTCGAGGTGTACCACCCTGGACTCCCCTGGGTGTCTAGTTTTCAGAAATGTCTGGGTTTTGTCGGTTTCCATGGGTGGCCCTGGATCCCTGGCCAAAAAAACGCCCATTGCCAAATAAGATAATTTTTGTGACAAATGTTGAATACATTGTATTTTGGGGCCTTTCCTGTTGTGGACACTATTTCTACCTACACAGGTGAGGTACCATTATTATCAGGAGACTTGTGGGAATTGTAGTTGGCAGGAAACATGTGGCTCCCTGCTAATTCCAGAGCTTTTCATCACAGAATTGTGAGGAAAATATGTATTTTTAGTTTGAGGTTTGCAAGGGCTTCTGGGTATGAAAACCTGGTAGGAGCCACACTAGTTACCCCACCTTGGATTTTCCTGGGTCTAGTTTTAAAAAATGTACAAGTTTGTTAGGTTGGCCTAAGTATCGGTTGAGCTAGGGCCCCAAATCCACAGGTGGTTGCATTGCAAAAAAATGGGTCCGTTTTCAGTTGAAAAATGTGATGTGTCCATGTTGTGTTTGGATGCCTTTCCTGTTGCAAGCACTAGATCTATCCACACAAGTGAGGTACCATTTATATTGGGACACTTGGGGGAATACTTGGTGGTAGGACATTTGTGGCTCCCCACGGATTCCAGAAGTTTTCCTAACATAAATATGAAGAACATGGCTGCTTTTTAGTCAAATTTTTAGGTTTCCAAAGGTTTCTGGGCAAGAAAACCTGGTGGTAGCCACACAAGTCGCCCCACTCTGGTTTCAGTGCTGTCTAGTTATCACATGTTCAGGTTTGCTAGGTTTCCTTAGGTGCTGGCTGAGCTAGAGCCTAAAATCCACAGCTAGCCACACTGCAAAAAAAAGGGATCGTTTTCAGTGGAAAGATGTGATGTGTCCATGTTTTTTTGAGGCTTTTTCTGTTGTGGGCACTAGCCCTAACCATGTAAATATGGTACCATTTGTATTGAGAGACTTGAGTTAATGCTCGGTTGTAGGAAATGTGTGGCTTCATACACATCTTAGAAGTTTTTCTCACAAAAATATGGGGGAAATGTGGTGTTTTTTTGTCAAAGGTTGAGGCTTGCAAAGTATTCAGGGTAAGACAACCTTGTGGGAGCCACACAAATCGCCCCACCCTGGATTCCCCTATGTATCTAGTTTTAAGAAAATTGAAAAAGCAGGGCCAGTTTGCAGCGGGAAAAAAAATATGTCCATGTTGTTTTTTGGTCCCTTTCTTGTTGCGGGCACTAGGCCCTCCACACAGGTGACATACCATTTGTATCGGGGGACATATGGGAATACAGAATAGTAGAACATGTGTTATTAACAATTGTGTATCTGGTGTCTATTTCAGAAATACATAGATTTCTTTGATACCTATTTTTCACTCTTTATATTTTACCATATCAATTGCTCCATGCCTGAAAAAACATTGTACAGTGCAGTTCAGTTGTTGGCTCTGGGTACCTCAGGTTCTTGGATAACCTAAATACCTTCTATATCCCTGCAACCAGAAGGGTCCAGCAGACGAAATGGTAGATTGCTTTGGAAAATCTAACATAGGAACAAGAAGTTACAGATAAAAACGTAGTCACAAATGGCTGTTTTTTTCAACTCCGTTTCAATATTATTGTTTTCAATTATTAGTTTCTATGGGGAAACCTTAAAGGGTCTACACAAATGACCCCTGCTGAATTCAGGATTTTGTATAGATTCAAGAAGTCTATAGCTTTCTGGGATCCACCATGGGTTTCACACCCGTTTCCACCACAAACTGAAGGGAGGGTGAAAGACTAAAAAAAAGGAAAGAAGGGCTATCTCCCAGTAAGATGCCACAACTGTGGTAAAAAATGTGGGTTTCTGAATCAAGACTGCCTGTTTCTGAAAGCTGGGAAGATGGTAATTTTAGCACTGCAAACCTTTTGTTATTGTCATTTGCAGGCAAGAAATAGACACTTTATTCTGCAGCTTTTAATTCCCCTCTTTCAAAGAAATAACACCAAATTTTAGCTAAATTGTGGCTAATTTCTCTTTCCTCTCCAGGGAAATCCATAAATCCTGGGTGCCATTGAAACCCCCAGGATGTTGGGTAAAATTAACTCCAAATTGGTGTGGATGCCTTAGGTGAAAAAAAAGTTCAAGAGGTCTAAGCACAAACTATCCCTAATTGTCCAAAAGGGCTACCACTGGGGGGGGGGGGGAAAGGCCTAGAGTGAAAGGGTTAAATTAGGCTAAATAGTATCAATATATGCACTTAACAATTCACTAATGCTTCTTGTGTGCTTGTTCTGTGGGAACCTTGATAGAAATGCTTTCTGCCTGGATCCATAGTAAAATTGGGGGATCTAATCTGGTTCAGGACATTGGGAAAGCAGGAAAAATTATAATATCAACTGCAATGGATTCTAGAATCTGTTTTTGTATTTTTTCCACCACCCTTCCCTAAAGTGCACTGTCCCTTTTCTACCAGAGAAAGAGCATAGAGAACATTAAAACAGCACAGAATGCTCTTATTTTCTTTAACCAAAACACTGCCTTTGCAATTTGTATTAATGTGCTGAGCTGTTGTGCTTGCCCTGCTTCTAAAATGCACACTATTTTAGGCAAGCACAATTCCAACTTTGACATTGTACTGAATGTATGCTCTTCAAAGCACCATTAGGTTACACTTCTTTAATGGTGTGTTTAATAGTGTGTTATAATATCAAATTTCCTAGCTTTCGTAAAGGAAAGTTTCAGTTCTATTAAGGACACAAGAGCTAGGGTTATGCTTTCTTTTCTTCGCTTTAATCAAACAGCAGCCATGTAAACATTAAGAACCACAAGTCCCAAGAACATTAGGGATGAAGTTCATGAGAGTTCAACAAATGTCAACCAATCAGAACGTCTCAGGGCCATCATAGTCCCACAACAATGTCCTTTCTTTCTCTTTCTTCGAGCGACGAACAGCCAGGATCAACCACCACTCTTGCTTTCCCGATTCATTTCCTGTAACAGAAGACAGGTTGAGCACTCTGTACGAATCAATCTTCATTCACAACTGCAAGATCAATTTTGGCATACAGAATAAAACATGTGACAAAGACTTCATTTAGCATGCAACAATCTAAAACTGGAAGGAACTACTCGCGTTCTGTAGGAAACATTACCTAAATCCACTGTGGGGATAATCTCTCCTCCGTGTCCTTAATAGAATTGCAACTTTCCTTTATGAAAGCTAAGAAATGTTATATTCTTTCAGGGCCGAAGGCAAGGATTATGCTAGTTCAAAGCTTATACACAACTAGGGATGCCATGTTAGGGTGCAACATGTTTTAAAACTGTTGATGACTGCCTTCTGCATGGCCCTTCTGACCCATCTAGCCATGGTAGGGGAAGAGACTGCTTTATGCGTTTTTGGAAGGCAATGAGAAGTTGCCGTTTTCTCTGGGAACAGAGGTCTTCTGACCTTGATTCATATGCTTTAATGCATTTACTACAGATAATTTGGGGGAATGTGGAAAAGCCGGTTACGAGATCACTCTGGAGTTGGTCTTAGTCCTACGTGAAACATGAAAAGTCACCCCCTCAGGAGTAAAGACCCTACCTGTTAAGGCCAAGGCTCAGACATCGAAAACTCGCCTGCAAGAGACCAGGCAAAGGAGGGACGCAAGTGTAGTTGGTAACTGCTTTCGAGACAGATATTTGTCTCTCTGCCTTGAGAGTAACAGGTTGAGCAACATATTGAGGTCCCAAAGGACTGAATATTTTGGTTCTGGACAGGCGTACTCCCTGGAGAAGTTTCTGTGTCATTTGGGTGCCCGCCCACAGAAAGTCCATCAATAGGAGGGTGACCTGCCATGATTGCAGAACGGAAGGTATTGATTGTTCGGTATGTCAAACCCTCGGATGCCAGAGGCCAGAAAATTACATTCAGGACGTGGACAATAGAGGTCACAATGGGATCCAGGTGTCGTTGAGAACACCAACCCAACCAAATAGACCAAGCTGATCTATATCTTTTATTGGTATTGCTCGACCATGCTTTGGAGAGGAGGTCTACAGCCTGGAGCGAACGGCCTGCCACAATCCTCGGTAATCCTCAACGCCATAAGCTGCAATGAACCCTCCAGGACTAGATGATGAGGATTGACGGCTGAATCTCTGGGAGGAGTCGGAAATAGGGCTAGACAGATTGGAGAAGCCCAAGAAAGTTCCATCAGAACTGGAAACCATGCTGGAGATGTCCACAGGGAGTGATCACCACCATCTCCGCTTGTTGCCTCGGGACCTCCACGGACAGCCTCATCATCGAGAACGGGGGAAAAGGTGCCTCTCTCTGAACTCCAGTTCTGCATGAACGCATCCGTCACATTGGCCAAGGGATCCGGCCTTCAGCTGAAGTACCTGATGATCTGGTGATCCAGTCTGGATGCAAATGGGTCCACTGAGAAGAGACCCCAATGGAGGTTCAACTCCTGAAATACCGAGGGATCAAGCCTCCAAAGGCTGAGGTCTCTCAGTGGTGAGACTGCCAATCCGCCACTTGATTGTTCACGCCTGGAAGGTGTTCGGCTGTGACTGAGATCTGATTTTCCAGAGATGGAGGGACCTTTTGCATGTAGAAACTTCCAATTTCGCAGTCTAGAATTGCGGCAGGTAAACTCAAGTTCTCTGTTATCCGCCACAGGAAAGTAACACCCGAAAGTTGGAAGCCGATAATCAACCTCTCCCCCTGAACCCCTCCATCTGTAATTCTAGCCTGGGCTGACACTGCATACTGGCTAATGTCCGATCATTGCCCAAGCAATCTGGGACTTGCTTTCTTCAGGGCATATCGATATTTGCTTTCTAACGGCAACTTAACTCAAACCTAGTTCCACCCCGGCAATCACGGTGGTGAACCCTGATGGCTACCGCACCCAAAAGCTTGATAAGCAGTCTAAGGTCGGTGGAGGCATAGCCATTTTTCATAAGGATTCTATTAAGGTAACTACTCTAAAACAATGCAGTGGCAATAAACTGGAAATTCTTGTTTTCAGAATTGACTTCCAACCTCACTATTGTTGGAAAAGTGCACTTGTATACCAGCCACCAGGCTCCCTTCAGGATTTCTAGCTACAACTCCTGGAAATAATTGCCCCCACATTATCTCCACAAAACATTTCCTACTATTAGGAGACTTTAATGTACATAGCGAAATCTCCTCTAATGTGGACACCTTGATACTCCTGGTGGACCTAGCCACCTTGGGACTGAAGATCAATGTAGGCCCCATACATCTTGCGGGACACACATTAGATCTTATCCTGACCTCTTCTCCCAATATCTGCTGCGAGGCCCCTTGCCCATTCACATGGTCAGACCACTCTCTACTTAGATTTCAAATTAAAGGGCCATGGGCTACTCCTGCTTCCGCTAAAGCCTTGCGCAGTCTTTGAAGACAATGGCATAAAATCACGCCTGATCGCTTCACGGACACATTTCCAATCAATGCCAATTTGGCACTAGGAAATATCGAGGATTGTTTGGCTAGCTACAATGCTATAGTAGAAACAACTCGAGATCAGTTGGCCCCATTAAAACCTTACCCTAATGAGGCTAGATGAACACATGCAGCATGGTTCACTCCACATCTACAGAAGGAAAAAAGCCTCTGCAAAAAGCTGGAAAGACGCTGGCATCTCTCCCATGACGAAAATGATAAAGAAACGTACAAGAGCTCTCTTACCCACTATCATAAGAACCTAAGGAAAGCGCACAAAATCCATATTGAGTCACAACTTAATCAGGCAGGAAAATCCTTTAAAGAACTCTACCGCATCCTCAACTCTTCCACGAATCCTAAGGCCTGCCATAATGAAGTAACTCCTTCACAAGATCTCTGTGATAAGTTAGTGCCACTTTATCCAGAAAATTGAGAGTATCTACAATAAAATTACCAAAGATAGGGACCCTTTGAATGACATCTGAACCTGCTGTCCCTCACACCCTCTTACTGCACATTCATTGGAATGCTTCCCCTCCACGCACAAATGATACTGTGGAGTCTCTAATGAAAACGGTCAAATCAGGTTCCCCTCAGGATATTCTACCTGTAAAAGTATCTTCATTGCTCCACAAACAGTTGTCACCTGCTCTCTGCTCAATTCTTAATTCTTCCTTGACGTAGGGCCATTTACCACCCGAATAGAAAGCTGCCCAAATAATTCCCATCCGTAAGAAACCTAATGCCACTCAGGATGATCTGTCCAACTACCGTCCTATTTCTCGGTTACCTTTTCTGTGGAAACTTTCAGAAAAACATATTAACAAGCATCTCTCAGAATTCATTGAAGTAACAGGATGCCTTGACCCCTCTCAGTCTGGGGTCCGACTTCGGTTTAGTATGGAGTCAGCATTGATTGCCATCACAGGCAACCTAAGAGACTCCCTGCACAATGGACAAGCAGCACTACTAGTGCTGCTGGATTTCATCAGCAGCGTTTGACACTATATCCCATTCCATCCTACTCGACAGACTAAGAAACGTTGGAATCCACGGCCCATTTCGGCTTGGATGAGGAACAATTTCCTGCAGCTTAATGCAGGTAAAACGGAGATTATGCTATTTGGAGAAGCTCCTCTACTCTGGTCCTCAGATTGGTGGCCTACTGACCTGGGTGCTGCCCCAGTCCCCATAGCAGTGCTAAAAAACTTAGGCGTACACTTGGACCAGAAACGTACGATGAAGGAGCAAGTCACTCCCACCGTGGGCTCCTGCTTTCACGTGTAATGCCCTCCTGATCTCAGCCAACAAATCCTCTCTCAATAGACTTCAGGTGGTCCAAAACACTGTGGCCTGTCTAGTTTCCAACTCTCCTGCCTCTTTGCCGCTACTTCATGGACTACATTGGTTACCAATCCGCAAGCGGATCCGATTTAAGATATGCTGCACAGTGCACAAGGCACTACAGGGCAATGGCCCTAGCTACTTAGCAGATCAACTCACCCGATATCAACCTTCCAGAACACTCCGGTCAGGCTCTAAATCGCTTATTTTGGAGCCCTGTGTTAAGAAACCCTGCATAGGTGGTAAAGCTTTCTATCATCTGGCCCCCACCTACAGGAATCAACACCCCAGCCACCTCCTGAAATGCCCTGATTATCTACTCTTATGTAAGCTTCTCAAAACTGAGCTTTTCTGAAATCCTCTTCTTGTTCTTACTGTAGCACTCCCGCAGCGCGGAGATACCCCTCTGGGGGGTGATTCGGCATTATAAGACACAAAATAATAAAAATAAAAAATATTCCCAAAAGCTCCTGGCTAGATCCGATTGGTGTTTGGAACGAGAACCCCCCTCTTCTCCCCCCCCATTCCCCCCCCCCCCAAAGGTGGTTGATGTTCCTGGCCACAGCAACGTTGTCCATCTTTAGCAGGACATTGCACTGGATCTGGTCCTTTGTCCAATATTTGACCGCAAAGGAGCCTGCCATCAACTCCAATCAATTGATGTGAAGAGAGCTATCTAATTCTGACCATCTTCCTCCTATGGAGAATCCCTCACATTGCACTCCCCTGCCCTCTCCGCTAGTGTCTGATTCTATCACCAGGTCTGGTTGTGACCCAAAAATGGGTTGGCCGTTCCACACTTCCATATCCACCAGCCAGCATTGGAGTTCTGCTCTCACTTCTGCTGACAGGGGAACGTACTCAAATTACGTCCGATCTCTCTGTAAGTGAGAAATCTTAAGGCTCTAGAGGGCCCTGTAGTGCAAGGGTCCGAGGAATATGGCCTGCATGTACGAGGAGAGAATGCCTACCACTCATGCCATTTGTCGAAGTAAAGTGACTGATTTCGCTAAAGGGCAAATCAAGTTTTTGACAGATCTTGGCAACCTTCCAAAAGGGAAGGGTGAGAGTGGCTCGGACTGAGTCCACCACGAAGTCCAGGAATACTATTGATTGTGTGGGAGACAACATTGACTTTTTCTCGTTGATGGGAAAATCTAGAGGTTGCAGGAGGGAAATTACCCACTGAAGATGGGTGTGCAAGACTCCTGGGTTCTGGTTCATCATCAGGAGATCGTCCAGGTAAATTATGAGACGAACCCCCTGGCTCGAAGGTGTTCCACCAGTGGTCGAAGGATCTTGGTGAAACATGAAGAAACCGAGGAGAGGCCAAATAGGGTAATAAATTTGTAAGTGATGGCAAGCCATTGAAACTGGAGGAAGCGCCGGTGAGGGGGAGATATGAGGACTGTTTGGTACACATCTTTTAGGTCCAGTTGGACTATCCAGTCGTTGTTGAGGAGAAGATCTTGGAGGTCAATACCCTCTATATTGGAGTGGCGTTAAACGAGCTAGTCATTGAATTGTTTGAGATTGATCACTGGGCATTGCCCGCCATCGCATTCGTCCACTAAGAAAACGTTCCTGAAGAAGCCGCAAGGGTGCTGGTCGTCTGAACAATGGCAACTTTGGCTAGAAGGTCTCAAATTTCCGTGTCTACCTAGTATGATTGTTAATCGGAAACCTGAAGAGGTTGTGGAGGCCTCGACTGGACATGGGAGCCATAAAACTCTTATCTGAAAGCCCTTGATGGATTGTAGAACCCAAGAATCGGAAGTCAGATCCCTCCAATTGTGTTCAAATTGTGCCAGTATACCCCCCCCCCCAACTGTGAGATAAAGGGATGACACTCACCATGAGAGGCGTTCTGCTGATATCCACCTCTAGATCCACCTCTGGAGCCGCACCGTCTGGGGTAGGAGCGGATGTGGTAGAATCCGCCGTATCTGGAATGTCCTGCAATTGACCCTGTCTAGAGGCAGAGGCCTGTTGCTGCCACGGCTGGCCAAGCGCCCCCTTACATGGCCGGCCCCGGTGAAAACCCGAGGTAGATCTTTTTAATAGAGGACTGGGCCTTGTCCAAGGAATTAAATGTCTGGAACAAATATACTGAGCTCCTTGAGGAAGGGCTCACCGAACGAGCTGCCCTGTGCTACTGGACCCACCTCAGAGTTGACTAATTCCCCCAGTTTGGGGTTGATTGTTATCATGGAGAAGTGGGGACATTCCGCCTTTAGGCAGTTGCGGACATCTTTATCCATGGCCATCCTCTGTCTTTTGACCATAATGCAGGTGGCCACCTTTTCAGCCGGAGCCCAGTCCAAGGATCTAGGGTGTCGGTCATCTTATTTAAGAAGGTCAGAGTCAGGAGCCAAGGACTGTCCCCCATAGTCAGGCGGTACGGGGTGGAGTATGGGCGCCGTGGCCTACCTGGCTCTAAGTCCGTATCTGAGACTAGGGGAGCATCACCATCCAGTGATAGAGGGGCAGGGAAAGAGGGGTCTAGGTCTGGGACGGGGCACAGGAGAGGGTATAATGGACCTGCCAGCTCCAAGGAGCTATTGTCCAGGAAGGCGCGCTTTTGGCAGGCATAGGCATCCAAATCTATGCCAGCACGTTTCTTTCCGGCCAGTTGGGGTGTCTCGGGTCTGCCCATAGGCTATGGGGCGAGGCTCCCCTGGGTCCTGCTTTTGGGTAGAGGGGTCTTGGGCATGGCGCTCCCAGCGTCATGAGCCTATTTTCCAGTGAAATTAAGGTTTCCCCATACAGCCCAGCGAATGGATGCGCCATGAATTCGCAAAAATAGTCTACGAGAGATAGGTAGCTGCCTCTTCAGTATAGGAGTCATGACTCCTGTATTATGGTGGCTTAGGAAGTTCTGGCTAGCATCAGCACAAATAATGGGGGCCTGAGGCACCCAATCTGTGGGGGACACAGGCAGCCCTTTATGTTCTCAGGGCGGGGTAGCAGGATGGGATTGATCAAATTTACCTTTAGGATAGTCACCAACTATTGTGAAGTTGTACTTCAATTTAGTTTGGTTTTATGCTGTTATTTTTCAATAGTAACAAGACCTGGTTGGGTTGTCCCAAATTGGATTGAAAGTGGGGGTTGCACTCCCGAGCAATTAGCCTTAGCGCGGCAGAAAGAAGCTTCAGCATGGCCTTGGTATGCCCAGGACAGGGCAATGACTTTGAGTACCTGCCCAGCGGGCATCTGGCGCATTGCTGCTGCTGCAAATCACGGGGAAATGTTGCTACTGGTGGCGAAAGATCAGCCCCACGAGGGGTGTCAGTCAGCACACCGGGCCTTGGGCGTGAAGGAGACACAGCGGCTGAAACCAATGCTATTGCGCTCCTGACAGGAATGCAATGCAGTCTGCGGTCTCACTGAGCTCCTGTAACTGTGTGCGGGCGCCACCCAGTGGTCGAAGAACCGCCCTCACAGCCCTAACACATAAAAGCACCGCGTAGAACCGAGTGCGCTTCTGCGAGCTAATTAAGCGGCCCTGTGAAGGGAATCCAGTAATTAAAGCAAATCACACTAAAAATACCAACATGGATAAGTGGCAACAAGCCTACACTTATATTATGGCTGTGAAGAGTAGCGAAGAAAGAGGAAAAAAGGACACAGTTGTGGGACTATGATGGCCTAGCGACGTCCTAATTGGTTGACCTCTGTTGGACTCTTATGAACGTCATCCCTGATGTTAATGGGACTTGTGGTTCTTAATGTTTACATGGCTGCTGTTTGATTAAAGTGAGGAAAAGAAAGCATAACCATCGCCTCCAGTCCTGACAGAATTATGCAAGTAAAGAATCTATAACGGCTACCCATGTACCATTGTGGGCTGTTTTTTATATTGTGTTCAGATATACTACCACTTAGATTCCTGCCAAATCTCAAATTCCCTTTTCACCAGCTCATCAATTGTGCTACAGTTTCCAACTCTTCCTTTTTTGTGTGTCTTTTTAATTTCTGCTTTCTGTTTTATCATGAGTTAATCAACTCTGTTTTCTTTAGCTTCTCTCAAATACTTTTACCTGCTTTATCTTGCTTTCCTCTCTTCGTCAATTTCTTTTCTGCCCTTTCTCTCTCTGCCTTCAGTTCACCGCAAGGTTGTCTCTGCCTCGTCTGAATACTTCCAGACAAGCAGTCGGATTGCAGTAACTCATGAACACATTCTCTGCTAACCTCACCTCCCCTGACTGATGGCAATTCTTCTATGGTAAATAACCTTTACTTCTCTTTCAAGTCTGTGAGTTGTAAACTGATGACATTAGTATTGTAAGTGATCCTCCCAGGATCTTGGTGTGGTGGTTTTATAGGAACTCTTTGCACTTAGCACCTCTGTATTGGGCTTGAGATTTCAAATGGTGGAAGAGTGGGTGTTGTAACAGATTTTAACATAGGGAGGCATTTTTTCTTATCTGTGATAAAGTGATGAGTGCATTTATAGCAAATACTACATCGGTTTGTTTGATAGAGGAAAATAGTCAGATTATAGACCAGTTGGTCTAGCATGTGCTTTTCAAGCTTACTTTCGGAAGCACCGTTCTCTTTAGGCTCCATCCCTGCTCTGTTGTTTGTTGTATAGAAATAATGTAGAAAAATACAGAAACGTTTCAACATTAATAAGCCACTCACATTCACCCTCACAAATCCCTGAAGTTGTGTAGTGGTCGATTCAGTCAGTAAGTTGATTTCCCCCCAATTTTAGTAGTTCAGGCTACACTGATAATCAGTTGAAAAGGTGCAAGACCCTGAGCCCAGGTGGACTTATATACTTTTTACAATCTTTCTCAACATACATTAATACTGGCAGCCACACCATTAGTAAGCTATTTGTTCGTAGCATGTGTAGGTCACATCCTCTGCACTCGGTTATCAACTGGTGTTGTGCATATACATTGCACAAGTTGTTTATCTTCAAAGTAAAGGTCTAAATTTTAAGGTGACTCGTCACCCCCCCCCCCCCCAAATCCACATGCACCAGTACAAACACAGCACCTTACAATGATGTTCACCCCATCGGATATGGACCTTTTTTCAGAGTTCTGAAACGGGCAGGCTACAGGAGAATATACGATGACCTCTTCAAAATCGACCTGAGTATTTTTGAAGGCCAAAACATATAGGGATGATTCATGGGGGTGGCTTATTGGTATACACCCTTCCAGTTTTTCCCTTAAGTGCAACAGCAAGTTCCGGTCATCAGACACTGATAGGGTCAGTACTCGCTGCCTACTCGGAGACCACGAGGAATCAAAATGTTTGGCTTGTCAGTCCTTAGGAGACAAGACCATCTGTTATCCAAGGGAACATCAGTGGGCACACTACAAAACGCAGTGCCAAAGTTTTCCTGAGCCATCAACCGAGCCCGCCATGTAGGACACTGAGGGCACATACTCAGCTGAGGATAGGGGTGCCCATCCAGCACCAGAGGTGATTAAGGAAATCAGCATCAAGAAACTGTTCTCAGAGGCCTCCAATTTCAGGAACCAACCATTTTCAGGGTCCTCCGTGAAACTTGCACCAAATACACAGACCACACCTACGGCGTCAATGGCATCTGAGAATCTTCCTGTGAGTGTTTGTCCTAGACTCCAGTGCAAGCATTGGCCTCGAGGGAACCCTAAGACTTCACTGAAAAGACTTCGATAGCTGGTGCTGACCAATTTCACTGAGAGCGCTTTGCATCAACAACCCACCACGATAACTGGGCCAGAGCCTTCATCATCTGTGGTGGTGTTCTGTATCATCCTATTCTCCTTCACTTTTTTCGTTTATGGACAAAAGCGCTACACCATGCACCTGAAGCTTAGGCTGAAGCTTGCTTAGTGTGGTAAGACTATGTAATGCGCGGGGAGGTAAAGTGTCATGGTT
This sequence comes from Lissotriton helveticus, assembly GCF_964261635.1. NCBI lineage: Eukaryota > Metazoa > Chordata > Amphibia > Caudata > Salamandridae > Lissotriton > Lissotriton helveticus. The sequence continues at coordinate 1,038,912,605 of NC_136070.1, forward strand.
TGGCATATTTACGGACCCTGAGTTATTGTACTGAAGTTCAGCAATGCCATATGATGTCCGTTGTTTTGCTACTTGCTTTGCTAATTGAAATGACAATGAAAAAAGTACTTATACTTTTTTTTTACACGCCTAGAAGCAACATCTCTGTTCTAAACCACCTTCTTTGACACTAAAATCGGCTTCAAAGCAGGCATCGACACCTGCATCAACATCAAGGGAGCCAATGCCTGCAGTAGCATTGCCTGAACATTTTCCTCAAAGCTGGAGCCAGGACCAGCATAACCTAAGAAAAGGAACCTTATTTTGACTCGGCCCTATTGGAGAAGCTTAAACTGTTCCCTATAACTGAGTGGTTGGGAAGAGGGTGAATGGGGTGAAACACAGCGGCCTAGCCTCGAAAGCAGTTACCGACATATTTACCTTACACCTTAAGTGCAGTCAGTAGCACATTCCCCTTCACCACATCCATCGCTACACATGACTAACCCCGGGCATGAGCTATGAGCATGTTTCCTATGATGAGCCCACTCCAACTGCTTATGGAGAAGACCCCTGGTAAGGTTACAGCGTGGATCCCCTAAAAGACCCATCTTTAGAGCCATACCCAGAGAAGGCTTTGCTGCTTGATGACATCACAGCATATCAGTCATCCAGAGGGCTTCAGATCACCACAATGTGGAAGCTGCATTTGATAGAAGAGAATGACAGTTTTTTGGTATAAACTCCCTCCTAAGACTTAAAGATCAGTTCAGTTCTTGCCCATGCTAAATAGCATGACCGAATATGTGTCCAAAGCTTTCAAGCACATATTAAAAAGAAGGGTTGTAATCCAAAGGCTCGAGAAAAAGTACAAGATGGCACATGAGTGCCCCTTGTACATCAGAGACCCCATACAACCTGATTCCCAGATGGTTCACAGGACCTATGGCCTAGGATCTTACTAAGTTCAAATATCAGATAAGGAAGCTGCTAAATTGATGCAGCAGGTAACCATCAACACGGAGGCTTACTGGATCAGCTACATAGTGGGTTGTTGCCAACTCAGTGGGCCTCCTTTCCAGGAACAACAGGTAGGACTGGGAGGAGATGAAGAGCTGCTGAAAAACCTGCCTGGGCCTATTGGACCAGAGGTAATAATTTGGTGCAGGAAGGTAAAATAATCTCAGATGCCCATTTACAAAGCATCACATGAGACCAAGAGGAGTGTCCTGTTCTGACGGCCTTCATGGCTCAGGATCTCAGGCTTCGGTCCAGAGGTATAGCAACAGCTGTTTAGTGTGACAACGAACACTTGTTTGGACTACAAATGTACTCCGTTCTTGAGAAAATCAAAAAGAGCACAGACATAGCCACGGGTATGAGGCAGTTCAAACTCAAACAGGCAGGTCTGCTTTTTGGTGCTAATAGGCAAGATGAGGTGCCAAGGCTGCAGCAACAATGCAGTGCACTATCTTTCAGCACAAGCAGTCCTTTCAGGAATGCCAGATTTCTAAGTATTACCCCAGAGGAGGCTTCCTGGGCAACGGCCATGGGAAGTGTAGCGGGCCCAGGAAAATGGCTCCTCTTCTTCAAAGCAGTGACTTGCCCACTATTCCACCAATCACATAACACCTTTTATGGAAGAAGGGTATACCTTCTGCAATGGGTGGAGATAACAACAGACAATAGGTCCTACTCTTTGCACACCATAGAAATTGCTAGGAAAAACATACTCCAGCATCAAAGATACCATCAGCCAAGAATATCAAAGGCTGCTGCAGGAAGAAGTATAGGCACTGCTCTAGAAGGGTACAATAAAAACTGTTCTACAACACCCATAAGGACAAGGCGTATAAAAGCAATACTTACTAAAAAAGGACGGGACACAAATGCCAGTGCTAGACCTCAGGCTATTTAATTGTTCCATATTGTAAGAGCAATTCAAGAAGACAACTCTGCAAGACGTCATTCCACTGCTCTGTACAGATCATCACATGGCAACTCTCGATTTCAAGGATGCCTGTTTCCATATTCCCTTCCATCCTGGACACCATTGCTAACTCAGATTCACGATAAGTGGAGAGCATACCACCCTTTGGGGTCAAAAGAGCCCCACTGGTATTTCCCAAATGTCTAGTGGTGGAGGCAGCATAGCTGCATTGCCATTCATCTATTTCCATATCTGGACTGGCTGATAAAGAGGAGCAACCAACAGCAATGCATCGCACTCCCCTGGGAAATGGCAAATCACATCTTTCTCCCCAACGAATACAGCCCTTCTTGGGTGCCATATTGAACACTGCAACACTCAAAGCCTAACCCTACAAAGTTTGAGACGTCCTCCTCTGACATTCAGAATGATCGTAAAATTGTTGGTAATGATGGCATTCCCCCCACCCCTAAAAAACCCTGAGGTAGTTAGAGCAGTAAGAGAACAGTGGCAAACAAACCCCCAAGCCACGATCTGTTTCTTTTATATTTCTTTGTAGCAGGACCAGAAACTGAACAGATGTTCTCATCAACACATATAACGAGGCACTCAAGTCGACCTGTTTCCTGACGTCTTGGCACTCTGCCAAACTAGACGCTTTGCATTAAAATCATAAGCTTTCCTTCTGACAATTAATTATGATAAAGACAGTGAAGGGTATTGACCCCTATCTACTGTGGGAAATGTCTTCATATTTACTTCTGATTTACTACAGCTATAACAAGATTCATCAGTTTTTGTTGCCTACGTTCCCTGTACAGTCTCGGATTTCCATCCTTGCGATCACGTGTCCCCTCCTGATACTTTCCATATTGTTATGATATGTCCTAGATTTAATCATCGGCTGTGCCACAATTTAGTCCGGTCTCTTCAGTTGAATCCGGATTTTACTCAAGTGAGAGCCAGCTTTTCACTCCCTCCAGATGTTAAAAACACCCACTATTTGTTATTATTTATACTCTTAAATCGACTGCAAGGCTGAGCAGATGCAAAATAACATCTTAAATAGTTGTCAATGCGGATTTAGAAAGGGACTTGAAACTATAGACCAGGCATTTCGCCTCCCCTTAATGTGTTAAGTATGCTGCCATTAAGAAATGCCCAGTATACCTTTTTACTTGGTGAATATAGTTAAACATGGGAGAACTCTTTCTTATCTGGGAAGCGATCCACTCCTAATAGCAATCAGAGGACTTCAGACCACAAAACAGGGCAAGGATACTTTTTGGATCTGATGGGGAATGTAGCGCCGCTTTCCTAGTTCCATCACGAATTCCTCACTGGTGTGTTCAGTCTGTTTATATACAATGTTACAGCCCAGGCATCTTGTGGAATCCAGCTTTGATACCCCTAAGCTGCTTAGTATAAAGCTACCTATCCTGCTATATTCAGATGCTGCATTTTTATTGCCTCTAACCGAAAGCTCTGCATGTTATGCTAGAGAAATTGTCTATGTATTAGAGGAACAAGGATTTGCTCATCTATGTGAATAAAACCAAGTTTATGATGAGGAAAACTATGCTGTTGTTAAAGAGCTTGTTAAAAAATAAGTGGTAAACAACTCAGAAGGGTAGATTATTTTGATTGGTTAGGCATGTGCTTCCACAGCAGCCTTACCTGGTGCACGCATGCGGAAAGGTCCATAGTAAAATTTAAGGCATGCTGTAATGCAGTCTTAAAATTTGCCACTGGAGTAGGCACCCAACCAATAACCACCATTTTCAAAGTTTACAAGCAAAAAGCAGTTGCAGCCACATTTTATGTAGCTGGGATCTGGGGACGTCACAAAGATAAGGAACTCCAGGTAATATCTTCCTATGCCCTTTGTTGAAACTAGGCCCAAAACCCCATTAATCTCACTGTATTTGGAGCTGGGTATAAAACCTGTTTCCTATCAAATTGTGCTCTTCGTGCATCGTACTGAATTTGACTAAATAGGAACCACCTTGCCAGATTTTCCGTAAACTCAGAACTGGAAATGATTTCCCTAAAAGATATGAAATGCATAATTTGGAGGCGGTCATGTAAGTAGATTAATTAACTGAATCTGAGTCATCCATGGAATGACCCAGGCCAAATTAATGCTGAAAGTATTATAGACGTAAAGTGGACATATTGGTTAATGTAGTCTTTCGCTGATGCCCAAAAACAGGGTCTTTGACTGAAATATAACCTAGGTCAATTATACCCAGCAATGAAGTGTTATTTACTAATGGGATAAAGTACCCTCTGTTGTACATTATAAGGATATTGCAATTCACTGAGTAGTTCCATGACCATATATAGGAACAAGGTTGAAGTTCCTTTATAAGGATATGGAACACTGAGGTGACTTGCAATGTCCTTTTTAGATCTCGCCAATGCGCTGCATGGGAGGAGACCTTTAGGAATCGATTGACTTTTTCGGCCAAAAACGTGCACGCTATGCATTGCTTTCAATGGCAACATATGCACATTTGGGGATTCCCTTGTTGGGAGCAAGCTTTGAAACCATCTGTTTGTAATTAACTAGCAAACAGATGGTGCCCCTTCTCGCTCCCGCATGGGAAACGGGCGCAGGCCCCCTCCTCTCTGTCCTCTCCCTGCTGCCTCCTCCTCTCCTCGTCAAACTTGTTTAGCTACTAATTGGCTTCAACAATTATTGCGCTAACCATCGCTGTGTTGTCTCACTAAACAAAAACAAGCAAACTAGCTATGCTCACCTGAACCGTACGTATTGGAGGACAGAAGAGCCTGTTAGCGCGGGCATGTAGAGGGATAGCGCGTTCGCCCAAGAGCGTGTACCTGCTGCTCCCTCACTCCCTGACGCAGTTGCCGAGTACCTCTGAAGCGCAGCAGTGTTATCTCCAAGCGGTATTTATTCAGGGCAGCACCCGGGCTCGCTTGAGAGTGCTAGGCTGAAAGGATTCCGTGCCTTTCAGCATTAGGGCGGAGTCACGGTAATGTACACAACATCACTGCCTCTTGAGAGGCGATGGCCGAGAGATAAGCCTCGCCAGAAAAAGGATTCAGCTGTGTCCCAAAACCAAATCGTTTAACCGTTCTTTAACACAAGAACGCCACTCTGCTTTCATAGTACACACCATCTTTTTTCAGTGTTCCCGTTAAACTTTTTCACTTCCTGTTTATACAGCAATATTGCAATAAATAGAACACAACCGACTAGTGAACGTGCTGACTGGCACACACAGTAGAAGGTGGCTGACCCATATTAGCATTTAAATTACAGGTTGTGTCCTTTATTACATTTGTAATCGTCTTTGGGTTGTTTGCAAGATACTACTGTGTGACCCACTGCTCCGTATTCGTTGCTACTATATATATATATATATATATACATATATACATATACATATATAATCACTTTGTGTGCCGCTTCAGAGTACAAGCCCTTCCCCCACACAGCGACGTGATCTGTGTCTTTCTCCTTAAGCTAGACAATTTGTTGTTGGTTACAGTTGGAACTTGCCTGGGACTATTCTTCGATTTGAGCGACATTTAGTATTAGTAGTTCAGTCAAGCAACTTCTAAACCTGGACGAAAACCTTACATTTATTTCTTTCGAACTACTAACACGAAATTTATGTGATTCATAACGTAAACAAAACAAACATTAGGGTGGTGCACAATGCACCCTGCTTATGCTTTTGCTTGTGTCAATAGGCACCTTTTCTTGAACTGGCGATTACATTATTTCTTTCAAACTATAAAAAACAAATTTTATGTGATTTATAACGCAAACAAAACAAACAGGGTGGTGCAAAGAGGAAAATTCAATAAAAAACGAAGATCATTTAAAAGAGAAGCAATTGCGTTTCTTGGATACTAATACTCTATATAGCGCTCACGACAACTGGCTTGTAGGTGCTCCTCATAGTCACAGGCTTTGCTAAGCTTCAAAGCACTGTACTGCAGACGAGTGCTCAGGAACGTGATGAACAAAGCATGTGCACACGACGGTCCTGGGCGCTGTCCTGAAGAGCTGCGGGTTTCTTCGTTGTCCACACTCATCTTCACCGACCATCTTGTCTCCGAAGTGGTGCACAGTGGCACGGATGACAAATTGCACAAACAAACAGCGTACATGTTGGCAAATCTATTTCATTCCCTTTTTCACAAGTTCTGCATGGATCAGAATTTGTCTGTGCTAAAATGATATTGCACACCAGAGTCGTTTGATATACAGCTGTGTCATATGTTTATTGCATTACTTTCGCCAGTTTTCCCTAATGGCCTGCAGCAAAGACTGATTGCAAAAAAATCATCAATGAGCTATTGCACAAGATGTAAAAGTGGTTGCAGATAAGCCTGACAATGCTTTAATCCATGGCGCACCCAGGATAATGTGCTGCATGACTAACCACTTATAAGGACCCAAAGGCGAGACCTATTGGCTATTCCAATGCTTGTTATATACGGCACAGGGTATTTTATTCCTTAATACCTGGCCAAAGCATCACCTTTTCCAGAAACCACTGAAATCCTTGTTACGTAGCTCTTTCATATAAAAGAGAGATCATGTTTGCAAGCTTGAAGAATAAAAATAGAATCACTAGTTTCTTTATAATGCTTGGGATTCTCCAATCCTTGTATAAAAACCCATGTCTAATTTCTTTGATTGTCGACTTTGCTCCTGCAAATAATTGGAATATTAACTTCCAATCTACTTTGGGGAGACTATCTCATTGATGCAAGATTGTAATTGCCTACTGCACAGGCAGCGGGAAGCCCACCATTTTTTTGACTGCACCAGGACTGCTTTTCAATTGATCAATATCTAAAGGCAGGTCTGATAGACATAGAAAGGTTTTGTAATCCCCTATTGCCCTTAAGCAGCTATCTGGATATTCCGGGAGCATACTTTGTTGTCCATCTGGAGTCATATACTTGCCTGTCTTAATTAAGTGAGGATTCTCTGTAAAGCCCTGCTTTATTACTGGATATTGCATCCAGTCATAGTGTTGCCCAACTCTTGACTGGTATGATCTTGTGGAGCGTAGTGTTTTATTTAGTCATGTTTCTTTATCTCTGTTATTCTGCTTGGTGTGTGAGTAATTTAAACAGCTATGATACAAAACCCTTGATACCCACATGAGTGGCAATGAACTAGTCAAATTATATTTCTTGTCTCCTTCCTGCCAAATGTGACTATGTATAGTTTCCTGAGTCTCATTTGGGTGAACTGGAATATCTCCAACTTTTTCAAGTTAAATGTGCTCTAACAGCATTCAAATGAATTGATCAAGCTTCTTTTGTACAGATCGGTCAGGATGCTACCATGGCCGGCTTTCCAGGCTCCAAACGCCTCCCCACATTCACTGGGGAAACTTAAAATGTATTATGTAAAGGAGTGGCTGGAGATGGGAAGGTTGTTAATCCTTGCTATGTGCTGGGCACTTGTTCATATTACATACTAAGGAACCTGTTCTTAAGTGTCCAGATCATATCCCACAAGGTCCTACCTGCCAGGGTATAGATCTAATCTTTCCATTGTCTATTAGACTGTCTATGTGACAGCCCTGTTCTATGCCTCTGCCTATTTGCAAGTCATCTGAAAAGAAACCATTCTAATGTCACCATTTTGACCAGCATATCTTTATAAGTGAACTTTATCACTGTCCTGATTAATGACAAGCTCGCCCTGTCAAATACGTTTTCACCATATAGTATCCACACTGCCAATGTTACTTTTAGATTTTTCAGTAAGAGGAGCTGTTTCTTTAATATTTTGAAAAGTCTAGCTGCTCAACACAATCCCTGATTTGGTCTTCCTTAATCGTTTTTGGCAGGATCCTAGATAGTCCAGTTAAACGTAAATTGTAGTGTCCACGTTTAAAAAACACTACAGGCCTCTGAGAAGGATTATTACAACGTCTGCCAGACACGGATTGTGTCATTTGCTGTCTGTTGTCTATCAGTTTTGTCAGAATCAGAACCACTTGAGCAGCAGATGGTTTGTATAATTTATCTGGACCTGGCGAAATGTAAGATTTAAGGCTACTCCTCAAGGTATTTGTTAAACTTTTCAATTCAGAAAAACCTTATTGATATTTTCCTAAAAATGAGAGAAAAAGTAAAGAGCAGATATATGGCCAGCCACATAAACCACTAAACTCTCTCATGTTTGTATACCCAAAATGTAATTTCCAAGTCCCAAGTTCGTGGAACAAATGTGGCCTCATGCACACCATCAAAGAAAGCACAACCAAACATTTTATGGCCCTCACTGGATATTAGTGTCGGACTCCACGCCAATCATGATTAAGGAGCCAACTCTGTCCAAGAAGCCTTCTCTAATGATGCTGGCTGATGCGGTGCCCGGTACAGGTCCCATCCCAGGCCCTCTGCTTTCGTTTCCCTACATAGCCCTGACAAAAATACTGCCATACTGGCTTATCTGGTGGTGTTGTTGCTGGAAGCCAGCCCATCTCCGTTCTCAGTGCCATGATGGCGGCACTGTTCAGGTTGGTTGCGGTCTCCTTTGGATCCCTTGGGTCATTTTGGGGATCAGTTTGGATTTCACCGGCAGGCCCACCCTTGGCGCCATTTGACCCCTGGGAGTATTTTCCCTCAAAGAAAGCGTAGAGCCAACTCCATCTACTGGCATAGCAGAACTTGACAAGTTTCTGGAACTACTTTGGCATCCATATTCAACAGAAGATGAATCTGCAGGTAGATCGATACCCATCAGAATGATTGTTATGGAAGGTAAGTAATATTTTCTTCTTTTCAGCACTAGTTCAAAAGTGCTCTCTATAGTGTGTGGTTGTGTAAAAAAGTAACCCATATGCCCTTCACAGGGGAACTTAAAATTATATGGGTTACCGAGAATGCACTATTATACATTTGGTGAAAAACCGCAGTGTACTTGATATCATATGGTCCACAGAACTGATGAGTATGACGTAGAATATTGATTTTAATATAGCAGTGATATGAACTCTGTGCTAAAAGCTAAGGTCCCTGCCATAGGTTTGTTCTTGTGTATTTCAAGCTTTCTTGTACATTTAATTTTGCCCTGTGAACCTTTCTGGATTCATGGATTCACATCCTGTGCATTATTCTGCCTTCTAGTGGGTTGGTCCAGAATATTTCTCTTTCGTCCGCTTTACTTTGTGACTGACACTGGCAACAAAAACAAAATTTGGTGATATGCCCATCCTCTTGCGAAGTCAGGCTAGCGTCCTGGAAGCCGCAGTGCATGGTCATCGTCAAATTGTTTTCCACAGTTGGCCATGGAAGCAGAAGCTGAAGATTCAGGGGCATCAAGGAAAACTCTGGAAAGATTAATGAACTGTCGAGCTGAACTGTGCAAATACAGTCTAAAAACAAGTATAACAAAAATAACCATTGAGAGCAATGGTAAACACCGAGGATCACTGCAGAAACTAGGTCTGCCACATGGGTGATCAACCACATAGTCGAAGAATGTGCAGCTCAAGTGCTACCATAAATGTGCACAAAAAGACAGTCACAAGATCTGCAACCTCTGCTTGCTATGTGATCACACTCCTAAGGCTGTCACGTGTGCACCATGTTTCAGCCAAAGACACTTTGAGCGAGAATAAAACAGAGTTGTGCACATTACCTGACTATGCAGTCACAGAAGAACAGCTTTCCCTGAGGGACCTTTGTTTGTCGAGTGATAACGTTGAGGACATAGAGATGGCACAAATGAGAAGGGTCCAGCATTGAGAGGAAAGTCACCAAGCTGAAAAATGGACAGGCACCAACGAAGCTGTCAAATTAGGGAGACCAGTAAAGGTGTGTTAAGGTAACGCCACAAAAACATAGCAGGTCTGAGCTGAAGCATTCGGAGCCTAGCAAAGGGAAGTTTAAGCTAAAAAGAGTGCCACAGTTCCCGAACCAAGGACCCCATCAGAGGATGTCCCTCTGAAACATCTTCATGTGGAGAAGTGACATAGACCAAGAGAGAGGGGGGAGAGAGAATCCAATTGAGGCACCCCGCTGCTGAAGAGAAAGGTTGCCCATCCTTGATGTCGAAAAAAGAGCACTGGAAAGAAAGAAAGAGGCACCTCGAAGCAGAGATGGCAGTGATCCTACCAAAAAAGCATTATGATGAATCACTGAAAGAACATTAAATCCCTTAGAAACCACTTGGGAATGGGAGGTGCTGGCTTACAAGCTGGGGTGGGTGGCAACCTCTCAGGAGGGGGCAGGGGTTTTGGGGGGGTAGGGATAGGAACCACACGAGTGGAAGGAGCACATTGAACGTGAGCCACTGAACATACCTGAATTTCACCACAAGATCAGGAGCAGGACATAGAACAAGGGATATTTCAAGATCTCTAACGAACCAAGACACAATAGCAAAACCTCAACACTGATTCTCCATTGGATGGCATCAAATCCTACCACTCAAGGCCATTGCTGCAGATGACATCGCAATGTCCAATGCAGTGATCGGGATGCCGACAAAAATGGATTGCAATTGGATAAACAATAATTACAGCCTTGTTTTCTGCTGGGAACTATATTACCATCACACAGGAAGAGTCAGTACCTCCCTATGCCACCAAGAATTCTTGATAAAGATAAGGAGGTGCTCCGAGAACCAGCAGCATGCAAACCTGTAACTCCATGGGTGAAGAAAAAATATAAGCGCTCCTTTTAGGATCCCTTATTTATTAAGGACAACTCAGTGTCAGACTCTAATTGTGGTTACCACCAGAAAGAGAGACAGTGTCCCAACGACAGTGGGTACTCCATCTGAAAAGGAAATAAAAGGGGATGGAGATTGTAGGGTGCACGGTCAAGACAGAAACTGCCATACACTGGGAGATTGCAAGCGCAAATGCACTTGTTACCACTATGCTCATCAACCGTGGGAAGTAAAGAAGTACTTCCCCCAAAAATAGGGCAATGTCTGTTATAGATGAGGGGAAGGTTATATCATGAACCTGCCTCACGTCTGTTTTAGATGTCGAAATAGGGAAAGCATATAACCGTGTTCCGGTACCCTCAGGAGACACAACTGACTATGGGTCACAGGCTTCAAGCCCTAGGAGCATGCAAATATTATCAACACTTTCTTCACAGGAGAAAACATTAAGAAGGATAACAAGACTGCAAAGGCCATGGGAACCATGCAGTTCCACAGGCACGCAAGAAGGGCATCTGCTCCGATGAGAAGGCAGTCAGGAAGGCTTTCAAATCTTAAGCCCCTACAATGTATCAGCAAACTGGTGCATAGCTGTTAACAACACCACAGTGGAAGCCCTTATGAGGCATGACCAGCGAAAGGGGCCAGCCGGCAAGAGGGCTGGGCAGTTAGAGCAAATTACTTCTCAGAAAAAGAATTTCACCAAATAACACCAGTGGGGAGCTGAATGTCCTGGAGTGGAGAGCTATCGCCTCAGACAATTGGATACTAAATATCGTCTAGTCTCGTTACTGTATTGAGCTGCTAGAACAGAACCCACACAAAGGAATAGCTACAATGTTTGCAACAGGAGGTATAGGAACCCCTACAAAAAAGCAATAGAAAAGGTACCAAAGGAAGAGAGCAATAGACTCTGTATGTTCTCTTGTGTCCAAACCAGGCTAGACACTTTGACCAATTCTGGGTCTCTCATTCTTAAACAAGTTTATAAAACTCGAAAATTCCAGATGACACCATGATGACAGAAGAGGTCATCACATGTGTGCGTGAAAAGTACTGTATGGTCACAGACCACCTCAAGGACATCTAGCTACATGTGGCTACGAACAAGAAGAACCGAACATTGTTTTCCGGTGAACTAGGCACACTATCAATTCAAGGTACTTCCTTTTGATATAAAATCAGTGCACAGGGTGTTAACAGAATGTTTGGCTGAGGTAGTCACCTACCTAAGAATGCAGGGGATATGTGTGTACTCCTTACCTAGATGACTGGCTAGGAAAGGCAAGCTAATTTACACAATGTTTTACCTCAACAAACCGGGAAGGAGAGAGTCACATATACCATCAAAACTAGACCAAAACATTTGGGAACGGCCATTCAAAGATTGATAACTTTGATAGTATACCCTTACCAGGTATACAAACTGTAGAGGCAGACAGATTAATCAGACAAGCAGTTGTCGCTCAGAAATGTGAGATAAAATGAGTGTTAGGAAAGGTTTCCCAACAATACCAAACCTTCGTTTCCAGGCTGCCACACCACCTCTTCCAGGGAATGCCCTGTTGATAGACTATTTAGGGAAGATTGTATTTGTTTTTCCCCCAAAACCACTGATACCATCAGTAATAACTAAGTGTAAACTGTCCCCATGACACTAATCTTACCACAGTAGCGTATATGAGGGGAATCTCTGACTGCTGTTTCAGTACACCAGTCATCAAAAGATTGCTAAAAGGAGAGAATAGCTCCACCCAGATGTGCATCAACACCCATGTAGAATCTTAGGGCCTAATGACAATCTTGGCAGATGGGATACTCTGGCACAAACATGGCAGATATCCCGTCCACCGTATTACAAGTTCTGTAGGATATAATGGAACTTGTAATATGGCAGATGGGATATCCATCATGTTTGTGATGGGCTATCCCATCCACCAAGATCGTTATCAGGCCCTTAGTCTGGTGCTCGTGTAGTTAATGAAGGAACCATATGAACTACTAAATAGAGCATACCAAATTTACCCAACACTAAAAACAGCATTCCTGATAGCAGTTACATCACTACGCAGGGTAAGCGAGCTACAATCGCTAACCACACAGGAGCACTACTTAGAAATACACAAAGATAGATTGGTCATGCAAACTAACCCACAGTTTCTGCCAAAGATGATATCGCAATTTCAAGTAAAACACTGTGTGGACAATCAGATTAACAAAGAAACACACGTGGGTCAAAGAGAAAGGTAGCACTACAACATCTTTGCACAGCATTTGAACCCGGAAAAGATTGTTGTTGCAAAACCTTTAGGTGTAGCATTGCAGCTTGAAGAATTTCTTGGATTTACATGCAACCCTCCCACCTCCCCAGAAAGGACGTGCCTTAAAACAGACTATGAAAGGCTAAGGTCTACACATGAAACAAAACCGGAACCAAGGAAACATGATAATGAGGTTGTCAAGGGGAAGAAGAATCCAAAGAATGGGGACCACGCACAGAGGCTTCCCAGGGCTCACTTCTGACATCACAAGGGGACGGACATACCACCAAATAGCAACCAATAATGCCCTCAACACAAAAATGAGAAACAGGAGAAAAAGAGAAATATTACAGATCCAACCACTAGATGGTGGAATAATGCATAGCGTGTGAATCCAGAAAATGCTTAATGCTTCAAAACTACACCTGCAGATACATAACAATTGATTTCTCTGCAAGCAATCAGTGGTTAGATGTAGAAAAAAACAAGCATCAACTATTGTCGACACCTCTGTCGTCCTGTTCCTCTGTACTTCCATTCATCCATCCTATGGCAGAAGAGGTGATTTGACGAAGTTATTCAATTTTGGAAGTCTTCCTTTTTAAGCTTCCAGTCATTTGCCACTGTAATGACCCCAACAATATATACCTAGTGACTTTGATGACATTTAGAAAATCATTACACAAATATGTGCTTAATTAAAATCGCTGGAGTATTCAATTTAAAAGGTACACTGTTTAGGTTCAGTTAATTCTCAAATTGTAAATGAGATTATTTTTGTTTATTGCCCATAAGCCATTTTCTAAGCAAATACAAAATATGTTAAAACAGAAAAGCCTTGATATACCGACCATCATTACGATTTATTTCTGGAGGTTTATTTTTCTCAGGGCAATAACTCTGCATCAGCATTGACTTGCCTGGTAGCACATACATCAACTTCCCAACACAGTGTTTCCTCTTTCATCTCTTCACTATTCTATCCTAAACTGATCACCGTGTTGATTCCAGTGCTCCCCAATTGTCCTCACAGTATCAAAAGTTTAGATTAAAAAGTGGAAATTTAGATATTTATTCTTAACATGGAATGCAAATTAGGTACGGCTCCTTCTTTATTATTAATGCTATGTTCCAGACATTTCAGTCATCCGTAATGCTTAGAAGCCTAGACTGCCATGACCAAAATATGCTAAAATGATGGGGGAAATTGAACCACATGCCATCATTGATAGTTAAGGTTCATTGTTAAGAAGAGAAGTCTTTATAAATTATTTTTAGTTTGTTCACTGCAGCGGGATAAACTTTAATTATTTTAAATGTTTTAGTGGGGGTGCACCTGTAGTAGGTTATAATTCCCCTACTCCAGATCTGACAGGAGTCCTACCCAGCTGTGTTACACGGAATGCCATTATCTTATTACACAAACTGGATCTATCATGTTTTCAGGCGGTGTGTGGGGTTAAATAGCGAATGGTTATTGTTGGTCATGAACTGTGCTTGATTAAAACTGACATCCCTATGCATCGTTTGGTTTCTTATTCAGATGTTCCATTCAACATCTTCACCACAAAAGTAATTTCCACACAATCTTAATGTTTACAAACCTACCGTTTGTCACTAACCAACCGCGACGTGCTCTGAAGTGGAGGATTACAATCCTCCGCCCATAATCTGCGACCATGGATCAGGTTCACTAACCCCTAGCATTCCCAGTCCGAAGGCTTACAAACATCAATAACATGTCAAACAAGAACAGCCCGTTGGCAATTTATACAACTGGAGGCTTTTAACTCTGCAGAGGAAAAGGTGTCTGAATTTTGTGAGGAATAAAATTAATCTAAAGATGAAGTTATCTTTAATTTTAGGATTGTGATGGTCAGTCAAGATAACTATAGAAAACTTGTGACAGAAAGGGGAACACCCCAGCGGCTCCACACTCGGTGATCAGCTTAAATTGTGAAGGAGCAGGCAGCAGTAAAATCTTTAGGGACAAATAATGTATGAGCTCTCAGGACAGAGGTATGTACTTGGACCACTCAATATCTTCGGCCTCTTGTGAGGGCTTCTATTTGCATTTCCAGCCCCTTGGTGTGTGACTTCAACACAGGCAGGATGGCAGCACGGCAAACCAACAGAGCTTCAAAATGCCCTCAAGGCCTATTCTCCGTGATGAGGAAGCTGCCAGCACTCCGCTTTACAAAGTCTGGAAGCACTACCACAATCCATTTCTGTTCAAATATTCTGTGTTTTTCCCCGAGTTGGAGTGGAGCCTCCAACTTCTCTGTCCAAATTTGGGTCATCTGACAGAAGCCAGCAGCCAGCCTGCTCCTCTCTCCAGGTGAAAATCCAGCCAAACAGGTTGTGGCAGATTCCCACCTAACATGAGTTTATAGGGATGGCACTCTCTGCTTACTTCCCTGAATGCACTGTGTTGAAAAATGCCTACATACAATTGTCCATGCACAATTTCCAAGCATCTTCTCTGGCAGGATATTTATTATATTCCCCTATAGTATGTACATTGCTTAACTATTACAGAGTGCATACGAGTTTTGACACACTGAGTAGAACCTTCCCCCACCCCCTCTCCTGTTCCCTCTTGGACTGACGAACGAAGCCTCACAAGCATTTCCTTTTCCATCTACATCTTGTAGATTAACACTGATGATGCTGTTGATGACTAAAAAACCTTAGTCCTAGACAGCGTTTTTTTTTTTTTTTTAAATACACGGCTTCAATGTTAGAAGTGGTCATCTACCGTCTGAAAAAAGGTATTTGTCCTAAAACTACGAAATTCTTGGTTTTCGAATGGTAATAGAATAAAGTTATCACATTTTGGTCAAAATCTTCATTGGAAATGAAGTTCCTAATAATTAAAACCATAATCTGATATCCAAAAAGATAGGAAATATAATTGTTGTTTTAATCATCTCGGCATCAAGAAGAGTAAACCTTTTTGTAAATATATGATCTTACTTCACAGATAACACAAGGAAGGACGTGTAGGTCAGAAATGTAAGCACAATCGCTAAGAATTTGTCATATGATAAATAATTGAAGCCTACAATTTAACAGTAAACTGCAAGAACAGTGTTGCCATTGTGTGTTGCAATGAGTGCCTTATGCTACCTAACTAATAATCCGAAGTTTAGGTTTTCTATTCATTGCAGTCCTAGTGTTCCTTCAAAAAAGAGTTTGTAAATGGGATCTTCTGTGACTGCTTTAAGCCTCAGGCTGAGCTAGACAGCCAAGGAATAAAAAAAATGAAGACAGATTTAATGACTGTCTACAATGACTGAATGTGTCTAATTTAAATGAAATAATTTCAAATCAACTGTATGTGCTTATTGGACTCGACTGAATGTTAGCATTCCGTAGATCGACTATATGAACTCTACTTCAGTCTGACTTCATATGGAAGACTAGAAGCAGTTTTATGACCTGCATCTAATGATATTTATGTGTTCCTTCTAGGCAATGGGAAGAACCGGCGACAGAGCATGCTGTTTTAAGACCTGATTAACCTCTGACTGGATTCTACAATTTTGGATGTGAATCGAGGATGGGCTTGGGATGCAGGACTACTGTAGGAGATCCCGGACTCTGGGCTGTTTCCACAGCAAAGGTGGCAAAGCATCTTGAGCGAGATAGTTGGACCTGCGCCATGCAACACCTTAGTGCAATCGTTCTTAGGTTGGCCGCATGCAGCGACCCTTGACACAGCAGTGTTTTTGTCATCCAGGCACTGCCAACCAACATTATGACTAACATGAGACAAAAGTGATCGTGCCTCAGATACTTGCTCTCATTTTCTTGTGTTTTCTTAAAGAAAACCAGGTAGGTCCAGTGTAGTTTGCACAGTCCTCTTGATAATGTCCTACTGCATGGGCAGAGATGCAATATGTACAGGAGAAATACTATACACTTTGGAGTGCAAATCACGAAAGTCGTAAGCAAGCGAATCCTGATACAATGAAAAACAAGATACATTCTGGTCTGGACCCAACAAAGAACTTTGCTGGAGGTGGAAAAGTATTACCAGGCCAGATAAGGCAACAGAAACTCCTGTAGGGCATGCTTTTTCTAGATTTCGTTTTATACCCAAATGAAGCCATTGTTTGAATACAGTATACGCCCTACACATTATCAGTGTCTTCTTATGGTTCTTGGGAAACAAGCCAGGAGTGCCTCCTGTGACGGAGTCTGTCTTTAAAATGTCCTCACTATGTTTGATGCATTCAGTGTTGTTGCAAGGTATTCGCCAGTAATCTG
Source organism: Lissotriton helveticus (assembly GCF_964261635.1). Classification (NCBI taxonomy): domain Eukaryota; kingdom Metazoa; phylum Chordata; class Amphibia; order Caudata; family Salamandridae; genus Lissotriton; species Lissotriton helveticus. The sequence goes on from NC_136070.1 coordinate 1,038,929,730, forward strand.
GTGACCACAGTAGGTACTGTAGTCACTCGATGCAGCATCTTCCATTCCAGCCATGTGTCTATTAAATCTTTATGCATTTTTTGTACCCACTGCTTTCATGGTTTACTTATTTGCCTAATATGTTTCAGTTATGATAACACAGAATTTTTATCTCCCTGTACAAGGAGGCAAAATTCATGTTAATCTGTCTTCCAAGAAAAGAAATCTAGGATACTGTCAACAGAAATGATTTCAAGTACAAAAATTGTACATGTGGTGGCAGGGGAAGCAAAGATATGTATTCCCTCTTGTGGGGTCTGTGCAAGAGCTAACATTGAGCCCATTAATGCAGCGGTACAATGGTGGCCCTAACTTGAAAGCAAGATCGTGCCTAGAACCCCTGCGAAAAGTTAGAACCTAGCCTTAGACATGACATACACACCCAGCCATTCATTTCATTTCGTATGAAGCACATAATTGGATCTGTCACGTAGCAGTATGAACTACTCTAAGAGTGCAATTGTAGTTAAAATTTCAATGTAAAAAAACATTTTGTATCATTTTAGTAATTTGCAATTGTGTCAGAAGTGCATAAAAGATTTTGTAATGGGCTCAGAGACTACTTGGCACAGAGGGCGTTATTAGTACACCCAATGACCAAATGATCAGATGAACATTTCCACTAAAGCAAGTCTTTCCAAGTCCAAAGGTGACCAAATACCAAAAAGGACCAGCTGTTTCGGTGTTTCCCTTACAAAAAACACACCTGATGGCTATAATTTGTTTGAAGTGCTGGTGGATTGATGTGAAGCAGAACAACCACAATATTCCTTAAGAAAGTGTGTACCTTTTAGTTTACCAGGTTAACTAATTAGGGGTATTTAATGTCCAACATGATGTGAGATGCAACTGTGTATTCAGAATGGCTAAAATAAAAAACCTGAACAAAATCAGCCTATTTACATTAAGATGCTTTTTAGGATGTTGGGTTTAAATATGAATACTGTTCGTTCCGAGATTCACATAAAAAGTGTAATTGTTAACGTTCCTTTCAATCTTTCCCTCTAATTTGCGTAATATTAAGAACTAGCGTATAATGTGACATCATATTATGTCCTTGGTGTGGGGTGATTGTGTCTCTGGATATAACTGACTGACAGGTATTTTGCGATCAATAAATACAAAAATAGTGAGGGTCTTGTGAATTTAGATGGCGCTGCAAATAAGAGTAGCAAGAACGCGGGTGGGGTTACACAGTTTGCATTACTTTCAGAACAAAAATATTGAAAAGCTATGCAGCTATCAAAGTGCTGGATGAATTTATTTTCTGACCCATGATTTGTTATGAAATGCATTTCAATTCCTTATATTAGATGCCTGCCTGTAGTTTGTCCCTTATGAGTCCCTTATATGGAATGCTGAATCAATCGGAATTATTATTAAAATTGTATAGACTAGAGTTGTTTGCCTGAATCCTAAATGTATTAGCACAGACGAACAGACATGAAGCAATTTGGAAAATGGCAGTATTTATTTGCCTCTGCTGGGTGTGAGATAAGGGAGGCAAATACTAATACCATTATTGCTCACAAGCTATCTGGTATTAACAGCTATCAATTGTTCTTTTTGCCTTTTTATGCCTTCACCTTGGCTTGGGCAGATAATTATGAGAGAGCACGAATCAAGCTACAACGCCAATACAGCATCTTAAAAAAATGTTGAAAGAAAAATAAGTGGCTCTTCTGGCTCTGGCTAGAGACGGGAGTGGTGATAGACACGAAATCATGGAAGGACAGAGCCACTAGTGTTTAATACCCTGTAGGATTGGAAAGGGAATTTAACAAGTAGGTATGTACGGGAGCTGTCAAAATAATATTACAAACTAGGAAGGATAGTCTCTAGAGTTAAGTGAGAAGGCAGAGCACCCGTCTCATTGGCCCCTGCGTTGTGAGTAAATGAAACAGATATGACCTTTTACAATCTTATACTAGCTGGTTTTGTATCTTCCAGTTAATACAGAGAGCAAGGCTATATGTTAATCCGTCAAGGTGCTGTTAATGGTCAATGTTTTTCACTTTTCTTTTTAATATTCTGTTTAATGGACTTGATTTTACATTCTGTTGGCTGCACACCCCTTCTCTGTTTGCTCTATTTTTTTCCACTAGAACTGCTGTATAAGAAAGACAAGATGCCTTTAATTTGGAAACGAGATCAAATTCCAAACTGCATAGGACTCGTTCTGAAATTTTAATTTTGCTCGTTCACAGGTACAAACTCTACCTTGGGGGACTTATTGTAAAACGTTTTAGAGGCAACGTTCAGCTGTTTCACACAAGAGAACAGGATAGAGTACTAAATTTCACGACACTAACCAATACGGAAGTTGTATAGTTTTATATAATTTGAAATTGCTTGTATGGGCATTTACAGACGTCAAGGTGAAATTAGACTGAGTAGCATAACCCTTTTACAAGCGTAAATATTTAAACTTGTTTTACTTGTATTATTTTGTACAATACAATGATGAAGATAAACCTTTGTGTCTCGAGTGATTATTTATTGGTCTCAGGAAATGCATGGGCTGCATGTAAAATAGTTCTTTTTTCAAATTTCATGTGAGAAATCAGTTATTTTTAAATAAGATGGAAACTGTGGCGATCAACTGGGTGCATGACATAAAGGGTGATTTGATGTGAGATTGCAATCCCCTGTTTAAAGCAAATAAAAATCAAGATTTATGAACAGGTGAGTAGAAAAAAAAGTGTGCGTGGACCATCCGACCCGGATGTATGTCAATTAAATAATGAAAATATACATGATGTTGAGGAATATAAACAAACTACGTACTTCCTGTGATTATATATATATATATATATATATATATATATATATGAAAGAAATGTTCCTGTTCCGCCAATAAAGGACGGAAGCACACCAGGTGCGGACCTACCTCCAAACCAACCTCGTCACTGCAGCGAATAAATCATCCGAAAGAAGATGCAAATCCTCAAATAGGTAGCAGAGTAAGTTTTTTATTTTGAATTAAAGGACAAATGTCCATCCGACGATGCGTTTCACTCCTCTAGGGAGCTTGATCACATAACACGCTCAGAAAGCTGGACCATTTTTTAGTAAACATAATAGTGGGACAAATCAATAAAGTGCACGCCCTCACAGTGAAGATAGTGTGGAAACAAATGACAGACCAATTTTTCTAGTTCTGCTTGTAGTCTACAAACAAACGCCATTTTAAAACGGTTAAAGCATCTAAAAAGTGTTAATACATTGTTTTAACTTGATGCATATATCATAATCATTTGATTTACAATTTTAAATGCAAAACAATCAACTAAATAAATGAATTGTTCAAGGCAAAAAATAATAACCATAATAACAAAGCAAAAAATAATTCCGACAGTGTCCTAATGAAGATTCGCATTTGCAAATGACTATACATTTTTTGACAAGTGTCAATAATTCTGATATATATAAACAATTCATATTGTCTGTTCCGCAATACACAATGCTCCAGGATTATTGTGAAAAATATATCAAGTATGCATGTAGATAGTTTAGTACTTTTATACGTTTTAAAGGTTATAGGTTGTCAATAAAAGTGCTCAAAAAGTGCAGTTCCATAAGAAACATGGATCATCAAATTAAAACCCACAAAAGAATATAGTTAAAAAATATATAGCTCAAAAATATATAGCTCACAGCCGAGTAAGCAATCATAAAGCATCACAAGGTCCTGTGATAATGTATAAAAATTGTAGAAACATTTTTGCAGATAAATTCTTACATGAAAAAATAGTTTCATTGGTCATCGGCCGATGACCAAATTCATGTATTATAATCTAAGAAAAAAGAGGATGTCCAAACATTATATATAATTACCCAAACGGAAAAGACATTTCAGCTGGATTTACAGAAAGTTATTCAAATCTTCCGTTAAATTTGAACCATTTGGAGCCTTGTTATCTAAAGACAGTATAAAGTGCGATTCTTTTTGCCTAAGTAATTTATGCCGGTTCCCACCCCGTCCGGGCTGAGGTACCGAGCACAAAACAGTGTATTCAAGGTCTTTTAGTAATTTGTTATGTACAGACCGAAAGTGTCTTGCCACAGGATAGTTATCATCACTGTTAACGATTGCTCGTATGTGCTGTAAGATGCGCTTATGTACCGGGAGTTTTGTGCTCCCTATGTATTCGAGGTTGCAGGTACATTTTAATTTGTAAATTACATATTCTGACCTGCAAGTTAGATGTTCTCGAATAGGCACAGGAACCTCACTAAAGGCGGTCATATAGTGGGTGCTGTTTTTTGCAAATGTGCATGCGCGGCAGGAAGTGCACTTAAAGAATCCTGTTTTATGATACCATGGTTTTTTAGGGGAGACCTCAGGTGATGGTCTATCTAATGCATCACGCATTGAAGGTGCCCTCCTGAATGTTATGTTGGGTGTGTTAGGTAGAATAGGGCCTAGAATGACATCGGTTAATACTATTGGCCATTCCGTGCAGATGATACGTCGAATTTTACGCTCTTGTGCACTAAAGGTTGTAATGAGTCTGACTGAGCACTCTGAGCTGATATTGTCAGGCTTATTTGGTGCAAGCAGGGATTTGCGGTCAAAAGACCTAGCTTTAATTAAAGCTTGTTCCAGAGTGTATTCGGAATATCCCCTGTTCAAAAAGCGTTGTTTTGATTCATTTAAACAATGATCAAGTGATGTTGTATCGCTACAAATTCTACAGATGCGAATAAATTCCCCATAAGGGATACTATTAATAGTATGAGATGGATGGGCACTTCGGGCATGAAGAATTGAATTGCCCGCTGTAGATTTGCGGTGAAGTCGGGTCTCAAGTTTATCATCTCTTATGAACATCTGCACATCAAGGAATTCAGCCATTTCTGAGGTTATAGTAGCTGTGAATTTTAAATTGAGTGTGTTCGTGTTCAAATCAGATACAAATGATGATGCCTCCTCTACTGTCCCCCTCCAAATTATGCACACGTCATCAATGAATCGCCAATAGTTGACAATGTTAGGCAACCAACACTGATGTGTGGTTTTGAGCTCGTGCTCCTCCCACCAACCCACATGCAAGCATGAGTAGCTGGGGGAAAAGCACGAGCCCATTGCCACACCGCGTAGCTGTTGGTAAATGTTACCACGAAATCGGAAGAAGAGGTAAGACAGATTCTAATCATCTCTAACAACATTGCATTTGTGATCACGAAAACATATATCACGTTTACTCAAATAATATTCACAAGCATTGATGCCCTGATGGTGATTGATAGAGGTATAGAGTGATTCGATGTCCATTACTAGGAATAAATAGTTTGCACACCATTTCACATCCATAATTTTGGTAAGAAAGTCAGTAGTGTCCTTTAGGTAAGAAGTTAGATTGGTCATGTGGGGTTGCAAAAAAAAGTCTACATATTTGGATATGTTTTCATTCATACTCCCAATGGCAGAGATGATAGGGCGGTCGGGAGTAGGTGTGACTTGTTTGTGAATTTTAGGGAGAAAATACAAACTGGGTGTGATTGGGTGCTCGTTGTTAAGGAATTTAGTTTCATCCTTTGATAGTAGCCCAAGTCTTTTCCAAATAGATATTTGTTTTCGAACTAGCAACTGCAGAGTCTTCCCCTCGTCTTTTCTCATTCCCACGATACTTGTTTTCTGACACGCTGTTTGTAACTCAACTTAAAGAACATATAAAAGAATTTATTGATATTAACATACAATCTAGCTCACCCTGGATAGTATGGGATTCTTGCAAAGCTAGTATACGTGGATTTACCCAACAATACATTTGGCGACAAAATAAAGAACTTCGAAATTTAAATAAAGGAAGGCTTATTGAAATTCGTGATATTGAACTTCAAATATCCGATGCAATTTCTAACGGGGTTTTGAACTTAGATGTACTAAACTTTAAACTAATTAAACTTAAAGCCGCATTAAAAGATCTTCTCAGGGGTAAGAGTATTAGCAAATTAAAGAAATATCAATTAGATCAGTATGAAAATGGGGATAAAGTTGGTAAATTACTGGCTTACAAAGTTGCTGAAGATAGATCTCAGAATATGGTTAAAGAAATTAAAGGGGATAATAATCAATTATTTTGTGATTCAAAATCGATATTACAACAATTTGCTTCCTTCTACCAAGTTCTATATACACCAGAAACTGCTATCTCAGATGATAGCATCAACACTTATATAAACTTAAACAAAGCTAAAAATTTAAAGTCGGAACAATCTGTTCAATTAGCGGACGATATTACAGCAGTAGAAATTAGGGATGCTATCAAGTCTTTAGCAATGGGTAAAGCTGTAGGTGAAGATTTTATTCCTCTGGAACTTTATAAACACTGTGCGGAGGAATTGATACCATTATTTACTGATGTGATTTGTGCTATAGGTAAAGGGCAACAAGCACCCAGATCTTGGAATTTAACACAAATTATTTTTTTTTTTAAAAAGGCAAAGTACCCCAAGAGAGAGGATCATATAGGCCAATTTCGCTTATCAATAGTGATGCTAAAATCTTTGCCAAAATACTGGCTACTAGGCTTGCGCCACTCATGTCCCAGCTTGTTTCTCCCCAACAACATGGTTTTATTCCAAAGCGAGATACTACAGCGCATATTAATATGGCCATATCTGCCTTTGATGCTGCACGGACTAAGCCTGCCCCACTCGGTATGATCTTATTAGATGCAGAAAAAGCATTTGACCGGGTGGGGTGGGGTTTTTTGTGGGCAGCTTTACAGGCATTTGGCATCAATGGTCAATTTTTACGATGGATTCAATCGATATACGATAATCCCATGGGTAAGATCGCGTATATGGGGAAATGCTCTATGATGTTTCCAATTAAAAGGGGTACAAGACAGGGGTGCCCTTTATCACCCCTGCTTTTCGCTTTAGGGATGGAACCCTTTTTAATTGCACTTCAACGCCAGGCTTTAATTTGTCCTTTTTTTAATGGCTTAAATAAACTAGATATTACTGTATACGCGGACGACGTTGCAGTTTTTTCCTCAGATGTATCTCAAACCATGAAAGGCATTATAATAGAAGCAGGTATATTTGGATCTGTTTCTGGCTATAGACTTAATACTACTAAAACTCAAGTTGTTATGAATTATCAATCACCTGCCCCTATCCCTGGAATGTGTTGCGCTGCAACATATCTAGGCGTCAAAATCTCTTCTGATATTGACTCTATCATAGCTTTAAACTACGAACCTTTATTAAAAGAGACCGCTATGCAGTTTAAGAAGTGGCATAAATTACCAATTAGTATGATTGGTCGAATAAATTTAATTAAAATGAAAATTTTGCCTAAGTTCTTATATTTGTTTCGAGCAATCCCCTTACGGGTTAACAATTCTTATTTTCTTAGATTAGAGGGTATTATTAGCAGCTTTGTATGGGGATATAAAAAAGCCCGACGTGCAGTATCATTACTTAAACTCCCTTTCAATCAAGGGGGATTGGCGCTTCCGGACTTCAAACTTTATTATTGGTCAGCGTTTCTGATTCGGCTACGTAGTTTGACAGTCACTGATAAATGTTTGTATTTTCATAGGTTTCTACTAGGACTGGATGCTAATATGTTTCTTTACAGTCTGAATGACCCTAACTACTTCAAAAGGGTTAAATTTAAGACCATACGTGATACTGTTAGCATTTGGAGATGTATTATGGTTAAATGTAATACTTCTCTCATACATTTCAAAACACCCTTATGGGGTAATCCTGGCTTTCCTTTAATTTTTCATGATCCAACTTGCCGAGTACTTTTAGATTCTGGTATCAGATTCTTGGGAGATTTATATGACCATCAGGGATTTATGGCATTTGATAAAATGAAACACTGTTATAATTTATCAGAACTGGCAATGTTTAAATGTTATCAGATTAAAGACTATTTGGTGAAGAAACTAGAACTTACTATGGTATTAGATTCCGAGATATGGGATTGTATTTATAGAGATGTAGATAAATCCATGATTAGCTTAGGATATAAGCTTTTCTCTGACTTCAGGATTAGCGATGTCATAAACTTAACAGAGAAATGGAATAGAAAACTGGCTTCGACTGTACCAACTGATCTAATTAGTACATCTCTTAAAAGCTTAAATTTATCTGTTCAATCTTCTAGTCTTAAACTGCAAATGTTTAAAACTGTTTGTCAATTATACCATACTCCTGAGAGAATCCTTAAATGGACAATGAATAATAATTATTGTGATCGCACGAAATGCCCTAAATGTGTGGCGCTGATATTCTCCACATGTTTTTTTCTTGCCCAAGCCTTAGTGAGTATTGGGATGGAATAATTAAGGTGATTGCTGATAGACTTGATCAACCCATTTCATTTTCATCTATTGATGTGTTGGTGGGCATCAGTTGGGGTAATCACGCATTGAGATTTGTTGAATATTTTAATCACATGCGCAAGTAACTATTGCTAGAGCCTGGATTAAAAAAAAAACCAATAGCTCTGGAATGGTGGAGCCTAGTTAAGGAAACATTTAATATGGAGACTACTATTGCTGCTTCAAGGGGTCTACAGGCTGAACGAAAAATTGCTAGAATCTGGGGTTCATTTATGCCTTAATAATTGTGTTTTGCCATGCTTCTTTTTTTTTTGGGTCCTTTTCTTCGGCTTTTTTTTGAAAAATTTATGTATGTATGACTTCTTTACTGGCTTTGGCCTATGCATTGCTTAATGCTTGTTTACTGCAATTAGTGTAAAATTGTATTTCTGGCTTATTTTGTGTATCCATTTGATGCAAATAGAAAATCTTTAAAATAAAATAAAAAAAAGAGATTTGTTTTCGAGTTTTGTCATGGCTTTGGGACATAGCAAATTGGGTGGATGTTAGATAACAAGAAGTATCTGATAAATGTCTTTCCTCCTCAATCACATAGTCTTTTACTTGCCATAGAACCGTATTTCCTCCCTTATCAGCATTTTTTATTATCACATCATTGTTGTTTTGTAGTTTTTTCACAAGCAGATGATATTGATTGTTATTGTAATCCTGTTTCTTCTGAGTCATAACTTGTCTATTCAAAGCTTTTAATTCTGTGATTACTCTATCACTAAACACATCCACCGCATCTCTTGGCATTAAAGGTAGAAACGTGGATTTTGGACGAAATGGACTGGTGACTGCACGATTGACATTGATAGTTTGGCTCACAGTAGGAGTGGTTTGTGAGTCATCGATGTAGGCCAAATCATATAGGTTTTGCAAGCCAGTAATATCACATACCTGAAGAGTTGGCATTGAGTCCTCAGGTGAAGGAACATTGGCTGTTTTTTTACGCTTGGATTCAAGTTGGAAATGTTTAATCAATTTGATCTTACGAATGAATTTAAAAACATCGATCCTTGTTTGATTATAGGAAAACCTGTTTGGCGGGCAGTAAGAAAGTCCTAATGAGAGTAGTTGTTCTTCAGCTTTTGATAAAACAAGATCAGTTAAATTGATGACCATATTTTCTGTCATGCTTGTTACTTTTTCCAACTCTTTTTTGCTCTGCCTTGAGTAGTATTTTTGTTAACAGATCCGCTTCCTTGCGCGCCTGCGTTGGCTGATTGATTTACTTGCTTTGTTTGAGGATTCCGGGAGCGCAGGGAATAACGCCGGTCCTCGCTTACAAAACTCAGTTCCTCAATTGGCCCACCATCCTCATCACTGTTGGAGGTCAATGAGTTCACAGACAAGACATCAGTGTTGTCGGCAGGAATAGAAGATGTATCCTTGAAGCTTGTAGCTTGACCAGTTGTTGGTTTGTCATTGTTAGAGAGTGCCTTGCGCTTTAAATAGTCATATTTGCGGGAGAAAGTAAAGATTCTGCCCATGGTGTAATCATTTTTGTCCCGTGCAAACTTTGTAATTTTTCTTTCAATGATTATTTCTTCTAGTTTTTTAATACGAATATCGATTTCCGCCTTGCTTTTGGTGATAGTCAATCTCCCCAGTTGCTTCCAGGAGATTATTTATGCGATCGATTTCCACCAATAATTTCTCTCTGTCAGATTCAGCATGTTTAATAAGTATGTGGATCATATTCATTGAGCTCTTTAAATTATTCTCAGCCCACTCCTGGAGCATTTGGGGATCAGGGTTATCGTATGTAGGTACAATCAGTACCCGCAGGCCACGTGGAACTCTATTAGCGTCTCTGTACTTCTCAAGGGATTTTTTCTCCCACCATTTTGAGAGTTCACCGCGAAGCAGTTTCTCCAGCATTTTTATTAATGTTTTGGCATCATTATTGGTAGCAGTGGAAATTGCTTTAGTTTGATTAAGAACAGGAGCTGGAAGGCTGTCAAAACGCGCCTCGGCTGTGGCCTCTCTATTTCTGAGCGCGTCACTGGATATCATGATTTAAAATGTCTCTCTTCGGTTTATTAGTAAAACTTTGAAAATTATCACCCAAGCTCTGCTTAAACAAATCACCGTTCACCGCAGACAAATTTGGGAGGTGTATCCCGCAACCCGCTATTATCAAGTTCAGTACAAACAAGTACACGACAGAGAAGGAGTGTCTTACCGGAATCGGTGCCGGGCTGCCAGCCAGTCAGCCGACCGGCTAGCCCCTCAGCAACCATGCCGTCAGACCAAATCCAACCTCCAGCAGCGTGTAACGTAGCTTGTTTCTCGTTTTTGGTGCAGCGGGGGGCACAATACAAAGCAGATTCCTTTAATCGAAGTCCGAATGCGTGAAAACGCAGGCAGCTGCGCCAACACTGTGCCTCTTGATGGCGGGAGGGTCCACAAGCCGGAAGCAGCAAATCCCGGCAGACAAATGAAAGAAATGTTCCTGTTCTGCCAATAAAGGACAGAAGCACACCAGGTGCAGACCTCCAAACCATATATACACACACACATATACACAGGAGGAAACAGCAATAAAAAGTTGATTTGCCTCCAGTTTGGTGGTTCGTGGTTCCTTCGTGGCGGAGTGAGCGCTAACAACGCTGCGAGCAGACGAAGGTTCTTTGGTGATATATGTTTGTATATATATATATATATAGCGATTCGTAAGGAATTGGACAATGGTGGCTCGGTGCCACTCATTCTTTTATATTTGAGTGCTGCATTCGACACCATCTCACACAGAGCCCTGTCTCAGGCCCTGGAGGACATAGGGGTAAGCGGCATAGCACTGGAATGGCTGAAACAATTTCTCTCTCACAGACTTTCCAGGTCTTTTCCAAACACAATGCCTCCGTTGTCTTGAACTCCCCTCACGGGGTCCCCCAGGGCTCCATACTGAGCCCGCTGCTCTTCAATATTTATGTGACCCCGTTGGCCAAAATAGCAGAGGAAATGGGTCTCACAATATATTCCTATGTGGATGACACACAATTAGTGTTCTCTCTATCAACCATCGACAAGTCCAACACCTCCCTTCGCAGTGGACTTCTGAGAATGGCAGATTGGCTGCAAACCGAGAAACTAAAACTTAATGGAGACAAAACTGAGTTGATTATTTTCGGGGAACACAAAGAACTCTGGGGTCCTACTCATTGGCTGACGGAAATGGGCCCTACCCCGGTAGCGGACCAATCCGCACGTAACCTGGGGGTGATAATTGATGAGAAACTGTCTGTATGCCCAAACAGCTAAAACGGCCTCAACTTGTTTCGCCATCCTTAGATGGCTGAGGAAAATCCTATGGCAACTTCCAGAAGGGGCGCAGAGAACAGTTTTACAGGCCCTTATTGGCTCCAGACTTGACTATGGGAATATCCTATATCTAGGAGCCAATAAAGCTTCAGGTTTTCAAAATGCGGCCGCTAGGCAGCTTCTCCATCTTCCGGGGCGAACAAGTGTTGCGGAACATCTTGAGAAATTGCATTGGCTGAAGATAGCCAATAGAGTTAAATTCAAAGCCCTGTGCTATATGTTCAGAATTGGCACAGGGGAAGCTCCTGCCTATCTATGTAAGCTGGCGCATAAATATCTACCCTCTAGAAACCTTCAGTCAATGCATTAGGCCAAATTTTCTGTGCCTAGATTCAAACACGCACGATTGGGCGGGCGCTTATTTGCCTACTTGGCCCCGGTTCTGTGGAACTCACTGCCGCTCGAATTGCGTCTTGAATCAAGGTACCTTCAATTCCAGAAGGGCATCAAAACTTGGCTATTTAATCAATAGACTCCACACTCCTATTTGTAACTTTCCATCTTATCAAGCCTAACTCAGATCCAAGGCGCCGGGAAACCCTCAGGGTAGCTGTTGCGCAATATAAATGTAATATAAATATATATATATATATATATATATATGCAAATCCAACTTGTCGCAAATGTGCTTCCCAACACCGACAGGTACGCAGACTTCAAAAATACGCCTGAGTCAGTCTTCAAGATATTTTCTTAAATATTTATTAAGTTGTGGTGCAAGCCATATATATATATATATATATATATATATGTATATGTATATATATATATGTATATGTATATGTGTGTGTGTGTGTGTAGATCAATTCTCGCCACACGTATCCACGTACCCAACCTTGCAAGGTAAATGACGAAGAGTGAACCCAATGTCTGGTGCCAGATATTCAGTGCTTTATTCGTGCAGATTTAAAAATTGCCCAGCAAGTCCGCCATGACGCGTTTCGCCTCTCTCCAGAGGCTTGATCACATGACGTGTTGCCAACACTGAAGAGGGTACTTATAGTGTAAAATAGTGGGAGACCATGGCAATACTCAGTGCAGTAAAATAAAGACTTAAAGAAATACTTACAATGGTATAGTCGTGATTTGAATTAGTGTGTAAAATCAATGTACAATCATTATAAAAACATCTAGTAAATATAATAGTAATACATAACTATAAATAAATAAACATCTATATAAATATATAAATACTTATATAAATACATTTAAATTCATAATCACTCATTCAGTTTTTAGATGTTGATTGACTGCATATACAACCCAAGTGGGTTAATAACATGCCTTGATACCCATTGTGCAATCAATTTAAACGATGTACTCCTCTTAGTAGTGCAAAGAACAATGTGCTGTTTGTGTGCAAATGTTGCTATAAAGTGAAATTTGTGCAAATGTTAAAAATAGTGACGGACAATCAGCCTGTTTTCGATTCTTGTTTGTTTCTGTTATGGTCTTTCCTCCCCGACAGGCTACAGGACTGACTCCTAATCCCCGCGAGAGACCTAGTGATTAACCCAAATATGCTGCCATGGAACTATAAGCAGGTATACAGATCTTCGCTTGCATTTAAACCTGCTGGGTTCTTGCTATCTAGTTCCAAAATGTATCTTGTCTCAAGAAGGCTTAATTGGGCTTCTCTATTTCCTCCTCGCTTGAGTGGCAGCACAGTATCAATTAAAGTACTGTAAATATTTAGGATCACTTTCATGCATACTTTCGAAATGGCGGGCCACTGGGTATGCCTGATCTTTACCCTGATGTGCTGCAATATCCGTTTGTGGTCGGGCAGTCGGGTTCTCCCCACGTACCGCTACCCACACGGACACTGCAGCACATAGACTGCATAGTCTGTCTTGCAAGTCCATCTCTTCCTAATTGGCACAGGTTTATCCTTGAATGGAACGGTAAAGTGTGTTTTGTTGCAGCCATTATGGCATGCTTTGCAAGTAAAACATTTCTTAAATCCTTTGCTGAGTGCCATTCATGTGTTGGGTACCGATACTTCTGGGCAAGTACTTACTAGCTTACTTGCCATAGATGGCGATTTTCTAAAGGTTAGTTCAGGTTTACTAGTCACCAACCCCCCTATGACAGGGTCCCCTGTCAATAGGTTCCAATTCTTTTAGAAAATCTTTCTGATGTCACTATGTTGTCTGTTAAATGTTAGTATGATTCTTGGCTGAATTTTTGACTCGTTCTGCTCCCTTCCTGCTGCCTTAGATCTAGAAGTTAAAGCTTGTTCTCTTGAACGGTCTATAGCTTTTGTTAGGACCTCCTCCGAGTATCCCCTCGCCAGGACTCGCAATCTACTTTCTTCCTGTGCCTTGAAACATTCTAGATCAGAACTACAAATTCTCCTGATACGCAGCATCTCTCCAAAGGGAATACTGCTTATCAGGTGGTATGGATGTTGGCTGGCTGCATGCAGTATGGTGTTACCTGCCGTTGGCTTCCTATGAAGTTTTGTAGCTAGACTGGTGTTTTCAACATATACCTCTGTGTCTAAAAAGCAAATAGATCTGGCATCAATAGTGGTGGTGAATTGTAAATTCAAGTATTTATCATTTAATTCCTCCACAAATTTCTGTGCATCACTTATAGATCCCTGCCAAATCATGAATAGATAGTCTACATATCTCGGGTAAATGGGTACATGATCTCGCATTGTAGCCTGATGTCGAACCATGAGGATCTGCTCCTCCCACAGTCCCATGTGTAAACATGCAAAACTGGGGAAGAAGCAGGCCCCCATAGCTACCCCCCTAATTTGCTGATATACCTGGTTATTGAACAAGAAAAAATTCTGTTCTAGACAGATCTGTATAATTGATAACAGTATTTTGTTATGGGATGAAAAATTCATCGGACGCTTATTTAAGTAGTGCTGCACTGCCTTTACACCATCACAGTGTCTAATAGAAGTATATAATGATGACACATCTAACGTCATTAACAGACATTCTGAATTCCAAATGACCTTGTCAAGTTTGTGAATAAAGTCTGAGGTATCCTGTACGCAAGAACATAGTCCTTTGACCCAGTCCTGCAAGAAATAGTCTATATATTTCAAAATATTCTCAGTGGGACTGTTAATGGCGGAGATTATTGGCTGTCCAGGTGGCAAGTCAATGTTTTTATGAACCTTAGGTATCAGACAGAATTTTGGGATTACAGGGTGATCTTTCTTTTTTTTTTGTCTTTATTTGAGCATGGACAAAATACATATATCAATAAACAACCACAGAAGAGACAAAGCTGAGTCATCTATATATACATCCTAGGTTAAAAAAGTAATATTCACGTACTAAGCGGATAAAGCAAAAAGAGGGAAGAACAAAAAAAAATACAAAGGAAGAGAAATTCACTTCACATGTTTGTATGCACAAAAGAAATAAGTAGTATATAATTCTAGCCATTGAAATTTCTATGGGCTTCTTTTGTTATCATACCATCTAGTGATAGGAGCCCAAATCTGAGCCCCAAGTGTCCTTGAATTCCTTCCTCTGGTTTTATAAATGGCTATCTCATGCTTATAAGTTCCTAAGAACCGGCATAGCCACATTTGAAAAGTAGGAGCTTCTGAATCTTTCCAGCGGGCAGCCAGTATGATTCGAAGCACTGCCATACCCAGAAATACTGACGTCAATTCTTCCCTACTATATCCCATAGATTCATCATGACCCAAAACATATATCGTCAGTGAGGATCTTAATTCGTGCCCGAACATTTCAATCCAGTATTCTGAAATCATCTTTTTGATTAGGTCTAGCTTAGGGCATTCGGCAAACATATGGGTAAGATTCGCTGGAGATTGACCACATCTTGGACAGTTGTCATTAGCCCGAAGACCCCATGACAATAATTTGGAAGGTGTAAAATAGAGATCATAAATAGTTCTATAATACTGAGCTTTAAGATTAGAGGCTATAAATAATTTAGATGACAGGATCAATGAGGTGTCAATGTCTATATTTGGGTTATCTAGTTAGGTAACCCACCCTGTCTCAACTCGCTCCATATCGTCACTAAGGTTTTTCATCAGTATTTCATAAATGGTCCCTATCCTAGTGGTTCGCCTATCTATAATTTCAAAGAAGGGAATATTACCTAATTCAATCTGTGGTAAACTAAGTCGAATACACGAATGGACTTGAATAAATTTTAAAAAGTCGGTTGGGGGTATCTGAAAATTTTGTTGTAAGCCCTCATATGTTGCCGTAAGCCCCTGGCCAACAAAATTACCCAAAGTAATAATACCTGATTGCTCCCATCTTTTAGAAGTATTGTCATTAAGATACAATGGTAAGATCGAGCTATGCCAAAGAGGGGTATATTTAGTGTACTTTGATATGGCTAGATGTTTTGATGCCTGTTTCCAGACCTTCCACGCATCAAGAATGACCTTAAATTTGATCTTTTTAAAATATGAAGGTTCTACCTGTCTTAGTAACAACCCTCTAGCAGTGTCCCCCAATATTAATTCATAGATTGAAGGTATATGATGGTCTGTTATGGTAGCAGCTATAGGTTTGGTATTAAATGGGGAGCCATTTGCTGAATAAGAGTTGCCCATAGATACACTGTCAAATTTGGAATGGCTAACCCTCCCCTATGTTGAGGTAACGATAAAAATGTTAATGCTCTCCTGATTTTACCATAATTCCAAATAAACTTTGACATAACAGTATCGAGGGCCTTGATGATGATATCCTCGACCATCAGGGGAATTGCTCGAAATAAATATAATATTTTTGGAAAAACATTCATTTTAAGGTAATTCCCCTTACCTATTATTGACAGACGGAGATTGTTAATTCTGGTGAGATCAGTTTTCATTTTCTTAATCAGGGGATCGTAATTAATTTGAGTAATTTCTTTAATGTTATGAGATAAAACCACACCTAGATACGTAGCCTGGCCAGTTCTATAAGGACTCTCAAATACAATATTTTCAGTGCACAGCACCATTGTTTTATCCCTGTTCAGGGAATACTCTGAGTAGGAACCAAAAGTCTGGGTAAGAAACACTTCAGTGGGGTTTTTAGAAAATCAGATTATTCTGGCGCACTGCCTAGGATATACGTTACAGGGTGTTGATAGACAATCAGACATGTAGTGCGTGCAGAGCAGGCGGAAAAACACCCTTAACCGTCTAAAAAAGTCAAGGGACTAAACAAGGTATATACAAGTGTGCTCTCGCTACTACAACAGAAAATCACATGCAGTTCAATGACTGAAAATATATAAGAAAACAGAAGCAGAATCTTTGGTATGTTCTTGAAACAGCAAGAAGATGATTTATTCTCTCCAGACTCAAGAGATGTAATGAAAAGCCGACACGTGTTTCGTCGTGTACAGTTGAGTCAACACGACTCTTCAGGGCTTGAGAAATAGTATTTTCCTTGGCGCTTGGTGATAGGTCTGGGCTAATATCCGAGTATTGGACGTTACTTGCCGGAGAGAGACACGAGTCTAGATGTGACTGGAAAGAAACGGTCTGTCCCTTTATACTAGTCACGTGGACGGTACTGCTTGTTTGATATTAAGTATTCATGTAAGGCCAAACTCCTTCGTGTTTGATCACTCTGACTCCTGGTGTGTCAGGAGATAAGCCGGGAGGGGATCCGTCTGTGACTGGACTAGGCTCGAGACGAGTGTGTCTCTCAATAGGGCGATGCGCTCTGTGGTGGAATCCCTCCTCCTGTAGTTCCCGGTTGCCGTCTCTCTGTACGGTCTATCTCTTGGATGGCCTCGGTGGGGTTAGAAGTTAATACCGCCACGTCATCGGCATAGGCTAAAATTTTAGTGCTAGATGTTCCTACAGTTATAGGTTCTATTACGGCAGATAAGAGCAATTTTAATATTAACGGGTTGATATAAAGGGCGAATAGAATTGGGGAGCACGGACACCCCTGTCTTGTGCCCCTTTGGATGTTAATAAACTCTGATTCGATACCACCTATGGAAAGTTTGGCCTTGGGTTCTACATAGAGAGCCTTGATAGATTTAATATAGGCCTCTCCAAAGTTATTTAACTCCAATATTTCCCACAGGAACTGCCAAGAGACCCGATCAAAGGCCTTCTCGGCGTCTAGCAGGATCAGTGACACCCGCCCCCCCCCCGTGGCTCCCATGATGTCAAAAAGGGAATAGCTCTCCGGGTATGATCTGTTGTACCCTTACCGGGAATAAAGCCATGCTGCCACGGGGAAACAAGATGCTCAACAACCCTGCTCAGTCGGTTAGCGAGTATCTTGGCATAGAGTTTCGAATCAGAGTTTGAGTGATATGGGACGATATGACGATGGTAACTTGGCAGGCTTTCCTTTTTTGGGAAAAATAGCAATATTTGTGTTTTTCCAGGATTCAGGTGGTGTGCCACTTTATTGTACTCCAAGAAACTGACCCAATAAATAGGGGATAATCTGCTTCCCAAGAATTTTATAGAGGTCCAAAGGGATCTTATCAGGACCTGCTGCCTTACCATTAGCAAGTTCTAATAATGCTAGTTCAAGTTCTGTTCTGGTAATTTCCTTATCAAGATCTTCCCTAGCTAGATCATCAACTGAACCAGTTTCAGTGTGTGACAGCCAATGATGAAAAATAAATTGGGTATCTGCTACACACTGTTGATCTTCATTTTGATAAAGTTTTTGGTAGTAACGTTGGAAAGCACCTGCAATATCAACAGAGGAGGAATATTCCTGCCCCTCAAACTCAATTGTTTGGATAGCTCTGTGGGATTGCTTCTGGCGTGTTCGTAGGGCAAGCTGTTTACCAATTTTTACCCCATTCTCATAGGTATTTCTTTGGTTTACCTGAAAGGTCTCGGCTGCTTTTTGTGTGAGGCCACTATTAATCTCTGGCTTAAGAACTAGTATTTTCTGCAGGGTATTCTGACTTTCTTCTCCAAGCTGTATCTGGGTAGCGTGCAGAGTTTCTAGACTTGCTAGCTCTAAGTTGAGTTGTTGGCTTAGGTTGTTCTGGTTCTTTTTTTGCTTGGCCACAAACACGAGAGTCTCACCTCGGAGAGACGCCTTGAAGCAGTCCCAGACCACAAATCTAGGGGCACTATATTGATTATAATCAAAAAATTCCTGGGCCAGATCGTTATATATGTTATATAATCCCTATTGACCAGGAGCTTACAGTCAAATGTCCATTGAAAAGGTGGCCTCCTATAGCTAGCAACATCAAAAGTAAAATTTAGGGCATTGTGGTCTGAAATAGTTTTAGGTAGTTTAGCTATGCTAGAATCTGCTATGTTTTCATTAGATACCATTACGTAATCTATCCTGACATATTTGTTTTGGGGAAAGGAGAAATGGGTATAACCAGGATCATTTATATTTTTCAGATCCCAGACATCAGTTAGATTATAACTGGCCATAAGTTGTCTTTTAGCCCTATATACCTTGGGTTTACGCCCATTATAAGTCTGCTGTGTTTGAATATTCAATGTAGCACCTAGCACTACATTGAAATCCCCACAGAGAATTAATGGACCAATCCAGGATGCCAGTTCTAGCTCTAGATCTTTGAATACCTGGGGATCGTCTAGGTTCGACCCATAAACCGAGCAGATGGTAAAGCCTAGATCGAGGTGTACTATGACCCATCTACCATGAGGGTCCACTAACTTCCGTGTTGGTTGTCCCAAAAATGTCTTTGCCAAAATGGCGACACCTTGTGTTTTAGAAGTTTGAGTTGCCATAGCCAGGATATTATACCCAGGTATCTTTAGTAGCTCTTTATCCCCCACTGCAATGTGGGTCTCCTGTAGACACACAGTCATATGAATCTTGACAAATTGCCTGGTAAAATTGTGCCCATTTGCCCTTATCATTGAGGCCAGCTATATTCCAACAACAAAGCTTTAACTTCCCCATCGTATCAATTCAGTACATATACCCGCCATGCTAATATAAATCCTTATTTGCATAAGTAAATATATCCATTGTTCCAAATCTTTGGTCATTAACTGTACATTATGAATTATAACATTCAATACGTAGTGTTTGAACTTGCTCTTTTTAATTTTATTAGACACACCCACCCCCCCTCCCACCTTGCCCCCCGACACACACCCCAAAAAAAGGCAATTAGACTCTGTGAGAGTCTGTAGCGATGGTGAAATGTTTCCCGACCCGTACCGTACAGTTCTGACCTTATATAAAATAGAGTAAGAAAAAGACGAAACGTTTCAGTGCGGATGCGGGGAGAAAGAAGAACAGTGATAAGAAAGAAAAAGAACCAGACAGAGAAAGAAAGAAAAAAGGTGGAAAGAAATTACATTCTAAGAAAAAAAAAGAATGGAAAGAATACTCAAATCAGGTGAGCTTTAACATAGTGCACCCCAAAATATGAAACATCATATACCACCACTCTTTCCCACTGCTCTACATAACAATCTTCATATCTCAAGAAAAGTCAGGGTGCTTTTGTTCTTTCATCACTATAGCCTATATGTAACTTATGTCATGACTATACGCTACGTCTTGAGCAAAACAAGAGGGAAAAAAGAAAGAGAGGGAGAATATAGAAATAATAAAAGATAATAACAGTACAATCCTACGTTCTTTCCCTTCAAAACCATTAACTCCATGTCAAATTAATTCAAGCTATCTAGGAATTCTTTTGCTTTAATTTCTGATGTAAAAAATCTTGTTTGCCCCCCAATTATGATTTTTAATTTGGCCGGGTTATTAAGATAAGCCTGTGCCTTCTTATCCAAAAAGGGCTTGATCAATTGGCGTAAGCGCCATCTTCTTTCCACTGTTACGTGGCAGAAGTCTGGTCGTACGAAGTATGGTATAGAGTCTTTGTTGCGCCGCGCTTCAGGCCTTGCTTTATCTGAGATAGCCTGTCTTAAAAGAAAATTCCCAAAATAAACTAAAACTGCTCGAGGATAGCCACCCTGCTTAGATGCTGGCTTCAATGTCAATGGTTCTCTATGAGCACGTTGCACCTCAAGGTCCCAGTTCCAGGTGGAAAGTTCGGGCAATGTGTCACGGAAGAGATGTATAATAAAGGCACGGATGTCTGCACCTTCGGTTTTCTCCGGAATGCCTAGGACGCGCAAATTATTTCGGCGTAGCCGATTTTCGCAGTCTTCTAGTTTCCACCTGACATCCTCTAACTCAGCCTCGTGAGATTCAACACGTTCTCGAGTTGTCGCCGCTTCTGTCTCGTTGGACACAATACGAGTTTCCATTTCCGTCATTCGATCATTGAAGGTGCTCACTGTTTTAGTTAGCTTGCGTACAACCCCCTGAACTTTATGAATAGCTGCCTGTACCTTACGACCACCTTTTGAGGTCTCCTCCCGATGAGAGGCAATAGCCTGGAGCACTGTGTCCATGACTGTAGTTAAAGTAGCCCCTAAGTATTCAGGGTGATCTAATGATACAGAACATGCGGTATGAGGAGGATGATTCTGATTTTGGTTTTGACTTAAGGACTGAACTGAAGGTGAGTAATCCCAGGTCAAATCTGGTGTTCCATGATGACTCCGTTTCTTTTTAAGAACAGTTCTACGACTAGCCTTAGGGTCATTAGATTTCAAGACCTGGTCACTGTCTGTAGTGGCATTGGACTCAGTGTCGCCATCAACGTCTTCATCAATCTCATTTGACCAGGCAGCATCCTCAGAAAAGGAATAGAAGTCAGTGGGATCCCTATCAGTTTCTACTGTCTCTGCAATTGTCTCCGCAGCCAATGCCCCTGGGGGGTTTGTAGCATTTTTGCATCTATTGCCTCTGAGCCATTTCCTTCAAAGTTCTCCTCGGGTATGTCTGTAATATTAGTCAGAGTCAAGATCTGAATAGCAGGGACAGCCCCAATAGTAGTTATTGTATTTATTATATCTGATAGTTTCCCTTCAGTATTTCCTACAGGTAAATCTGTATTGCTAATCACTGCCTGACTAGTAGACACAGTCTCCCCCATTTCGCGCACCAACTTCAATCCGACCGCTTTGCTCCAGCATATCGCCTCCGGCTACCGCGTCCTGTACCACGCCCGAGTGAAGACCCAGCTGTGCACTCTCCTTACAGACCGAGGGGAGCTTCAGCGTTGTTTTGGACGGTAGAGCACTCGGGGCTCTTCGAAGCAGCTCCACAACCGAGGGTCCAGGTGATACTCCTGGATGTTGTGTGGGTTTCGACGAGTGTTCTGCGGTTAAATCTCCCAAGTCTACATCTGGACCGCCTCGTTTCAGGATCAGCTCCTTGTCTCTGAGAGCCTGTTTTGCTGCCCTCGTTCTCGCTGCTGCGGCTGCCACAGCCGCTGGATTTTTCGGGGCCATGACAGCAGCGTTCTCAGAAACCGCCCTTGCAGTCAGGTGAGTGTCCGTTTGTACCGTGCTCACAAACACAGGTTTGGCAGACCGTAGTATCCTTAACACGGCAACACCAATTAGCGAAATAACGAGAGAGAGCTGGGATTGTAATACAGCCCATTTCTCGTTTAACAGCTCTGTGGATTCCAATGCTGCTGCCGCTTCCATGTCAGTTATCAGTCGCTTCGTTATAATCACTCCGGGAGGCGTGGTAGAGTTCACAAACTCGTAGCAGAAAACTTATAGCAAGAATGTTTTAAGATTGTTTTAAGTCATAGCGATTATAGGTTTCAATCTCCGCCTAATTCAGCATATTTGTCCCCCGCACGGTCATCATTGCCAGCACCGGTCGGGACCCATCTCTCAGCAGACTATCACGCCGCCGCCATCTTGCCTTCCAACCCAGGGTGATCTTTCTTGAGGGGACAAAATTCTTCATTGGAAATTAAATTGCCATTCCACCATGCCATCAACTTGGAGTTCTGATCATTCCATGCTGATTTTATGGCTAGAATGTTACTCTTTCTGTAGCATAAGGGATCCTGTAATTGTCTCTGCTTCCCCTATGTTCATTTGGCGTGGCCATAAGACGATGTTCCCGCCTTTATCTGCTTGCCGGACAATGATATTCTTGTCAGATTCAAGTTTCTTGATCAAATTGTTGTAACTTTGGTTGTTTTTGTTTATTGCAACATGTTTCCTATTAGTGGCAATATATAGTTTCTTTAAGTCCCTAGTAATCAATTCCTGATACACATCCAAATTGTCATGGGTCATGACCGGCTGGAAGACAGATTTGGGTTTGAAGGGAGTCCTGCATACCCTGGTCCTCCCTCGAAGTTGTTATTGACAAGCCTGTTGATGTGTCATGTTCATTTTGTAGTGACCAAATGTCTTCAAATACCGAATGGTCTCCTGCACTTAATAGTGATGGACTACTGGGTGTATCAACTCGATTTTTTCTATTTGGTTGCAGTAAAAAAAAACTTGTTTCATTTCAGTTTCCTCTCAAATCTATAGGCGTCCATCCTAGTGTCTGCGTAGTTAAAATTACACAGTGGACAATATGTTAATCCTAGGCCTAGGATTGTTTCATAATTTTTTGTTAGTTTTATATCCGTGAGATTTGATTATTGAGCTGGGGTGGACGTTTGAGCCTGGTTGCGATTTTGTTTGTTCCATCCCCCCCTTGTTGGCTTTTTCTCGTTGTTTTTTTTTTTATGGCATTTGTGCCTCTCGTTTCGTTTACGATTTGCCCTTTGTTGCTGAATCTGTCACTTGATGGAATCCGAGGTCTTAATGTGTCCCGGCGGTCTTGGCACAAGCAACTCACTTCTTGTGCCAAGGAAAGTTTTATAAACCCCGCCTTTTGTGCCCCTACTGCATCGCCTTCGGGCTCACTTTCTGCCGCCGAGCTCAATTCCGTTGATGAAGCAGAGATCGAAATTTCTTCAGTTGGATCTTGGCGCGTTTTCCTTACTCGCGCCTTTACATTGTCGTATCATTTCGCGAAGGTAAATACCTGCCCATTAAGATAGTCAATCCGATCTCGTTCGAATTTGAAAGCTTTGCGTTTTTTGATTACATCCTCGTCCTTGCCCAGCCTGATAATCATATCGGCCCTCATCTTGCTCGTTTGTTCACTGCTCTCCATTTTGGTAATTTCTATTTCAAGCATTTCAATATCAGATTGAATTTTAATACGGTCACTTTCCGCATACTTCACTAGAATGGCCATGAGCTTGCTCGAGGACTCCAGATTGGTTTCTGCCTATTCGGCCAACATGGCTGGATCCGGGTTTTCATAACTGGGGGCCAAAGTTATGCGCAGACCCCTCGGTACTCGGCCTACTTGTAAATATTGATAAGGACTTGTTCGCCCACCATTTGGCCTGCTATTTTCTCATGAGTTTTTCCAATTTCCTGTACATGTCTCTTACTGTGGGATTGCCTTCAGTTACTGCAGCCTGTCTAGAAGTTATTGACCCCCCCGCCGGCGAATCTACAAACAGTGTCTCGGCTGCTTCCTCCCTGTTCCGCAACACATCCGCGGACATAATTGCTGTTTTTCAGATTTGGCAGTTTTCAATGCTGTACTGAATAACGGATATCAGCGCTTTAACTTGTAAAAACAAAAATGTCCACGCTGCAATCCGGGCCCACTCCCCACTGGAACATCTGTTTTCTACCTGGGCTGGGCTATCAGGCTTCCATTCGATCAGCCGATTTGGTAGGTGCATACTCCTTTCGCCCAAGCAGGTTCTCTCACAGTATCCAGGGGCTCTTCGCAGCACACTCCACGCCGGAGTTGTGTAAACTAGTTTCGGGTTACGGAACCAACAGCTTCCTGCCACCGACCCCTTAAACCAGGGAGGGGTTTCACTCGCACCACTGAAGCCTCTTGGTGCATCGAAATAGAGCAATTCTCACCACACGTATCCACGTACCCAACCTTGCAAGGTAAATGACGAAGAGTGAACCCAATGTCTGGTGCCAGATATTCAGTGCTTTATTCGTGCAGATTTAAAAATAGCCCAGCAAGTCCGGCCTGACGCGTTTTGCCTCTCCAGAGGCTTGATCACATGACGTGTGCCAACACTGAAGAGGGTACTTATAGTGTAAAATAGCGGAAGACAATGGCAATACTCAGTGCAGTAAAATAAAGACTGAAGAAATACAATGGTATAGTCATGATTTCTATATATATATATATATGTGTGTGTGTGTGTGTGTGTATATATATATATATATATATATGTGTGTGTATATATATATATATATATATATATATATATATATACTGTGCCTAAGATCCAGACTTTAGGAAGGTGATTTGCTAATACGGCCTGACCTAAGCTTGCTGAGAAATGTGTATGAGGTTTCAGGATGCCCTATGAAATACAGAAAGAATTCGGAGCCTAAATATGAAATGCAGGAATGAATGAAAATAAACAGCACTTGTAAAGCGCCTAGCTACCCGGAGGCATCCCAGCGCTGTGCAGGCCAACAGAAGCAACCTCGAGATCATGTGGGGAAGAGCCATGTTTTCAGACCTTTACAAAAGGCCAAGTGATTGGGTTCCTTTTGTACCTGAAGTGGGAGGGAATTCCAAAGTTTGGTGACATTATATGAAAAAAGCAGGCCACCCATCATATCCTCTCACCAGGTCGTGGGAGAGTGGCGCTGTCGGGGTGTAGTCCATCGGGGCTCCCCTCTTCGGCGCCTGGTGTCCCTGTCTCGCCTCAAATCTCTACGGGGCTCCCTGTGGTGTCGCAGGTGATCTCTGGGACCCTGGGCTTGCCCCCGGGTCGCCCTCGGCCCTGTGAGGAGGCGGCTGCCTCACCAGAGGTCGAGATGGCGCCGGTTCACGGACACCTTGATCAACCCCTGAATCGGACCGGAAATCGCCATCACCATCCCCGATGGCTACAAAATCACCCGCAAGGACTGCACCGACCTACCAGAAGGAGGCATCGCCATCAATAACAAGAACACCCTCCGGCTGACCATGCACTCAAATGACCCAATGAGAACCATCTTGAACCTGGAGCTGGGCCCAGCCTGAGTGAGTCATGACCCTCAGAGTGGCTCTCCTCCAGTCCTGGATCCTTAGATATGGTGCTGAAAATCTAAAACGTGGGACTTAAAAAATTCCCTCCCAAAAGTAAATGTAACTGTAAATGTAAATGTAGTTGAGCTTATATAGCGCACAGCTACCCGCAGTGGGTTTCCCGGCGCTTGCTTAGGGAACCCTTCCTGGTATTCCCCTGTGAGATAGCAGGGTATCCACAAGGTGAAAGTCAGGCATCCCGCCGCGAGGGGCCGTTGTGGAGATTAAGCAAGCTATTGCCCAGAGTCGCAGAGTGTGAACCCGTGAGTCGAGGAGGCACCGGGGCGAGAATTATCGAGTCCGTGGAATTTTTAGCCCAAGACCCGCCGAGGCGGGGAATTGAACCCTGGTCCAGGACCGATCTCAGGTTCCGGGTCTGCTGCCTCTAACCCCTGAGCCACACTTCTCCAAAAGTGCCCTGAGGACTGAGAGAAGATAAACGTGCATTTCTCACTGGTCAGCTTGACTTTGAGATAGCTTCCTTACATTCTTCTGCATTGCTGAAAAACCTGTTCAGTGGTCCCTCTTTGGAAGGGGATCCAACCTCCTGGAGTCCTCATCTGACCCAGCTGCAGCCTCGTCTGCTGTAGATTTTCGACTTCCAAAAAAGAGACAAAGGCCCAGATTTGCCAAAGAATTGCTTGCCCTTCCATCATGCAGGGTGACTCAAGGACAATGAAAGGGCAATGCAATCATTGAGTCAGACTTATCAAGCCATGCAAGGCCACCTTGCGTCGCCATGTGTGGCTTGGTAAATCTGGAGTAATGCAAAGCTGTGCAAGTCACTGCCTTGCATTAGTCAGTGCCAGAAAGGTGTTTCCTGGGTGGAGTTTGGGAGTTCCCATGCATCCACCCACATATTCTGGCACATTCCCAGATTTACCACGACAAGTAAACCTGGGGATTGTATGCCTTCCTGATAGAGGCGTAACAAGGATAAATATCTTTATTTCTCGTTTGTTCAGAATACAGCACACAAAGAGGAAAATGCATCTAAGGATTGCCTCTGTACGGGAAGGTGTCCCTTCCTCAATAAAAACAAGCTTTCCTGCAACACAGGCACCCTTTCGCTACGGCACAAAGGTGCCAGCGTTGGCGCTAGGTAGCACATAAAATAATCCCGGTTTCATGGTATTTATTTTTTTGACATTTCCGTCTTTATTTATCCATATTTATTTTTTGCTAATTTTATCTGTATTTATCCATATTTATTTTGGGTTATGTGGAAATATGAAGCTGAAATTAGTATATTTCCACATGTATTTAACCGGTAAATATGCACACATGCTTGAATGTCTACTAGGTTTCAGTGCTGTAAACACCCGCAGAAGATAAATTAATGCACTTTTAAGAAAATATGCACTTTTCAGTATCAACCTTGTGCATATTTACTGCTGTTAAAGCCTCTTAACTAAAATTCCTTTCTTTTTTAGCTCCCTTACCTATCAATCTACACAGCTATGTGCCTGGCAGTCATGGCAGACAGTGTTTAGAATTACCCAAAAAGTAACACAATGTCTGTTTTTATCCACATTTAAAAATAAATACAGACAAGAAAATAAATGTTTTCAGTCTATATTTATCTGTTAAAATCAGTAAAAACTGAAAATAGGTAGCCTATTCCAAACTGAAAATTCACTAATAGTCAGTAGTACTGTCCAATCGTTGGGTGGAATCCACACTGAGAGGTATTGTTTTATAACTGGTATTGGTTGCAGTACACTTGCAATGGTGATCTACTGGGTTCTCAATGATCTAGTTTATTAGTGAATTTTCAGAATGATAACAGAGGGGCATATGTACAAGCCCCTATCGCCACCACAATATCACTTTTTCTGACATTGTGGTGGCGTTAGGGGCTTAGCCTTATTTACCGGGCAGTGTTAAGCCACTTAACGTGGCTTAACGCTGCCTGGTAAATAAGGCCCCTTTCGTGCTGTTTTTAGTGTGAAAGGGTTAGGCAGTGGGTGTGGGGGGGCGTTCCACCGCAACACCCATTGATTTTGATGCTGCCCCCTATGTACAAGGGCAGCGTACATAGGCGGCAGTGCCAAAATTAATACTAGGAAAGACCTGGTCTTAATTTGGCAAAACGAGGAGAAATACATTATTTCTCCTCGTTTTTGCATTTTCCATGTGTGCTGCCTTGTGCAGCACACATGGAACAAGCATTTACAATGCAATGGTCTCGGCATCATTAAAGGTAGAGCTATTGGCATTGCTCATGACATTTTTTTTCTTTAAATCATAAATAAATGGCATTGTCATTTACATTGTCAATACACACCACTCTGCACTCAACTGCACTCACCTGCACTGCACTCAACTGCACTCACCAGCACTGCACTCACCTGCACTCAGCTGCACTGCACACAACTGCACTCACCTGCACTGCACTGCACTCAACTGCACTCACCTGCACTGCATTCAATTGCACTCACCTGCACTGCACTCACCTGCACTGCACTCACCTGCACTGCACTGCACTCACCTGCACTCACCTGCACTGCACTCACCTGCACTGCACTCACCTGCACTGCACTCACCTGCACTGCACTCACCTGCACTCACCTGCACTGCACTCACCTGCACTGCACTCACCTGCACTGCACTCACCTGCACTGCACTCACCTGCACTGCACTCACCTGCACTGCACTGCACTCACCTGCACTGCACTGCACTGCACTGCACTCACCTGCACTGCACTCACCTGCACTGCACTCACCTGCACTGCACTCACCTGCACTGCACTCACCTGCACTGCACTCACTTGCACTGCACTGCACTCACCTGCACTGCACTCACCTGCACTGCACTCACCTGCACTGCACTGCACTCACCGGCCCTGCACTGCACTCACCTGCACTGCACTCACCTGCACTGCACTCACCTGCCCTGCACTCACCTGCACTGCACTCACCTGCACTGCACTCACCTGCACTCACCTGCACTGCACTCACCTGCACTGCACTCACCTGCACTGCACTCACCTGCACTGCACTCACCTGCACTGCACTCACCTGCACTGCACTCACCTGCACTGCACTCACCTGCACTGCACTGCACTCGCCTGCACTGCACGCACTGCACTCGCCTGCACTGCACTCTCCTGCACTGCACTGCACTCACCTGCACTGCACTCACCTGCACTGCACTGCACTCACCTGCACTGCACTCACCTGCATTGCACTGCACTCACCTGCACTGCACTCACCTGCACTGCACTCACCTGCACTGCACTCACCTGCACTGCACTGCACTCACCTGCACTGCACTCACCTGCACTGCACTGCACTGCACTCACCTGCACTGCACGCACTGCACTCACCTGCACTGCACTCACCTGCACTGCACGCACTGCACTCACCTGCACTGCACTCACCTGCACTGCACTCACCTGCACTGCACTGCACTCACCTGCACTGCACTGCACTCACCTGCACTGCACTACACTCACCTGCACTGCACTCACCTGCACTGCACTGCACTGCACTCACCTGCACTGCACTGCACTCACCTGCACTGCACTGCACTCACCTGCACTGCACTCACCTGCACTGCACTCACCTGCACTGCACTCACCTGCACTGCACTCACCTGCACTGCACTCACCTGCACTGCACTGCACTCACCTGCACTGCACTCACCTGCACTGCACTCACCTGCACTGCACTCACCTGCACTGACCTGCACTGCACTCACCTGCACTGCACTGCACTCACCTGCACTGCACTCACCTGCACTGCACTCACCTGCACTCCACTCACCTGCACTCCACTGCACTCCACTCACCTGCACTGCACTGCACTCACTACTCACTACTCTGCACTCACTACTCTGCACTCATTACTCTGCACTCACTACTCTGCACTCACTACTCTGCGCACTCACTACTCTGCACACTCACTACTCTGCACTCACTACTCTGCGCACTCACTCCTCTGCACTCACTACTCTGCGCGCACACTCACTC
This sequence comes from Lissotriton helveticus, assembly GCF_964261635.1. NCBI lineage: Eukaryota > Metazoa > Chordata > Amphibia > Caudata > Salamandridae > Lissotriton > Lissotriton helveticus. The sequence goes on from NC_136070.1 coordinate 1,038,959,373, forward strand.
TGCACTCACTACTCTGCACACTCACTCTGCACTCACTACTCTGCACACTCTCTGCCCACTCACTCTGCACTCACACTCTGCACTCACTACTCTGCACACTCTCTGCCCACTCACTCTGCACTCACACTCTGCACTCACTACTCTGCACTCACTACTCTGCACTCACTACTCTGCACTCACTACTCTGCACTCACTACTCTGCACTCACTACTCTGCACTCACTACTCTGCACTCACACCTTCACTACTCTGCACTCACTACTCTGCACTCACTACTCTGCACTCACTACTCTGCACTCACTACTCTGCACTCACTACTCTGCACTCACTACTCTGCGCACTCACTACTCTGCGCACTCACTACTCTGCGCACTCACTACTCTGCGCACTCACTACTCTGCGCACTCACTACTCTGCGCACTCACTACTCTGCGCACTCACTACTCTGCGCACTCACTACTCTGCGCACTCACTACTCTGTGCACCCACTACTCTGCACTCACTACTCTGCGCACTCACTCCTCTGCACTCACTACTCTGCGCGCACACTCACTCTGCACTCACTACTCTGCACACTCACTCTGCACACTCACTCTGCACTCACTACTCTGCACACTCTCTGCCCACTCACTCTGCACTCACTACTCTGCACTCACTACTCTGCACTCACTACTCTGCACTCACTACTCTGCACTCACTACTCTGCACTCACTACTCTCCACTCACTACTCTGCACTCTTCACACTCACTCTGCACTGTGCACACCACTGATATCATGGAATCTTCCACCACACTTTCTAAAACTCTATAGTCCGAAGCATAATAGGCACAGAACCAAAAGAAGGGTAGACATTGCTTAAAATAATCTTATTGTATTTATGAGAAGCAAAAGCGAGACTGTGAAATGTGCTGAATATCAGTTTGTTACGAATCAACAGAGTGGAGTTAGAGAACCAAGAAATAGTAATTTAGAATCCGGGTTAGAAGGAGTAGTAATCACAAGCTGAGGATCAACGGGCGCGAAACAGCGTGGTGGGTGTGCAGGAGACGCAGCGTGAGCGTGCACATCAGCTGAAGATCGCCGGAGAAGACACCGAGCCTGCCTGCTGCCGTGACTGACCCGCTGCAGAGGGAAAGAGCCCGGTGAGTGGGGGTAGAGAGGGGGGGGGCGGCAGAGAGGGAGTGGGCAGAGAGGGAGGGAGTGTGTGTGTGTGTGCGTGTGTGTGTGTGTGTGTGTGTGTGCGTGCGTGTGTCTGTCTGTGTGTGTCTGGTGTGTGCCTGCCTGCCTTCCTTTGTGTGTGCGCGTCCACAGACCCTGGTCGGCTCGTGCACCGCTCTGTACTCCCTTGCGAGCTTACTCGGCGACAATAGTTCTCGTTGCCGAGACCTAAAAAGCAAACAGCCATGGATTCTTATGTACAGGAAGGACCCCCTTATTGTACATAAACAATCTGTAAAATAATGTCATTGTGTGACTTTTATTTGTACTACATGAAGCAGCGCACATAAAAGTGACAAAATGGCATTTTAGGATTGTTTATGTGCAGGAAGGGACACCTTCCTACACATTCTGTCTGGCACAGAAGGCACTGTTAAAAGCAAAAGGGGCACATTGATGAGAGGCTTGAATTGCGTTTGCACCACGCAACATGGTACATGCATGTCACAAACTTCTAAGTCAGATTTTTAAAGCCATTGAAAGCCACTTTGCATGGCCCTGAGTGGTTCCAAAAACCTGGAGTAATGCAAATTGCGAATTGCTGCAATGCGTTACTCTGCCCTGGGAAGGCATTGCATGGATGTTCCCATGCAACTCCCATGGTTTTTGATGCATCACCAGATTTACCAAAACTGGTAAACCTTGGAATGCACCAAAACATTATGCCTTTCCAGGGGCCGCACGACAAGGGCCTGTTAAATCGGGGACGGGGGAGGAAAGCGCAGCTGGGAGGCGGGAGCTGGAAAACTGGCAGGGGCCGCAGGAGCAGCAGCGGCAGGTGGGAAAACTGGGCACGCAACTGGTATTAGAACAAAAAGCAAGCAGGGAGAGAGGCACAAAAGTCGAAGGCACAATCATAGGGGCCACAACCAGCTCTTAAAAAATGTAAAGAAAATTTTTCATTATTCTTCTTCAAATGGACCTGTTTTCCTTCAAGGAAGATGGGCTGCATTTACAAATAAAAAATATTACATTATATGAAAGCAATCACGGACATGGTAGTCTGCTGATTCCAGCTTCGCCATCCATCCTTATGATTTTTGCGAAACCTAATGGGTCGCAAATTGCGACCTACATCATTAATATTCATGAGGTAGGTTGATTTGCGACCCACTGGGAATTGCAAAATGTGTTAAACACACATTGGTACATAGGTGTTTGTGATTACCAAATAGTAAATCATAAAAATGTGCTATTTGGTAATTGCAAAACCACACACTACATACGCCCGGCTCCAACGCATCCAGAACGCCTCTGCACGCCTGATCCTCGACATCCCTCGCCGCAGCCACATCACACCCCACCTGAGAGACCTGCACTGGCTCCCGGTCAACAAGATGATAACCTTCAAGCTCCTCACCCACGCACACAAGGCACTCCACACTGGACCAACGTAACTCAACAGACGACTCAGCTTCTACACCCCCACCCGCCAGCTCCGCTCCGCCGACCTCGCCCTCGCTACAGTCCCCCGCTTCCGAAGAGCGACCTTAGGTGGCAGATCGTTCTCCCACCTCGCCGCAAAGATCTGGAACACCCTCCCCATCCACATACCGCAGACCCAAAACCTGCTGACCTTCAGAAAACTCCTCAAGACCTGGCTTTTCGAGCAGTAGCAGCATTCCCCACCCCAGCGCCTTGAGACCCTCACGGGTGAGTAGTGCGCTTTAAAAATGATATGATATGATATATGATAAATTTGTGAATAATAAGGGGCAGATTTACGAAAGTGTCACCCAATGCAGCTGCCCAAAATGCTGTACCGCGTTGCATGACAGGGAGGGAGCAGGAGAGAGCTATGTCTACAGAGATATGGCACTCTCTTTCCCTCTTTCTACCACCTGCGCAGAACTTTGCTGCTGTGTGCCACACACACCTTTGTGCCATAGTGAAAGGGTTTGTGCAGGAGTCTAGCATAGGTTTTGTACTGGGAAGGTGCCCTTCCAGTAAAAAATACTATTCTTACACAACTTTTAAAACGTTTCCTACTTTGTAGATGTGCAGTACAGTGCAGCACAGCACACAAGCACTGTTGGAAAAGAAAAGAGAAATGAAACCATTTCTCCTTTTAACACCTGCTTTCATATGGCATTTATTTTTCCACAAAACCCTATCTCACATTTTGATAAATAGAGTTTTGCATCAAAAAGCGTAAGGGTGGCTGCCTGGGAACGACCATTGACACTAAGTAATGCAAAGCAGTGCTTTACATTACTTTTAGTCAATACCTAGTGGAAAACAAGTTTTGGTCTGGAGAGTAAATAATGAAAAAAAACATTTTGTATGGGTTTGCGTCACTTTTGTGATGCAAACACAATGCAAAATGTTAGTAAATTTGCCCCTAAGTGTTGTACCCAAAGTTTTGGTCAGAAGCCACAGCCCGCACTATCTAGGTCAGGGGTGATGGAATACTAAGGGCTCCATTAGGATATCGGGCGGATTGCCTCCGCCAGGGTGGCGGTGGCCACCGCCACCCTGGCGGAGGCAATCCGCCCGACAACCACTCTCGTTTTCCCCTCCGCCTGATTAGAATGGCGGAGGGGACAATGGCGGACGGAAAGACCGTCCGCCGCTTTACCGCCGCGGTCGCCCTGCGACCGCGGCGGTAATAGATTAATATGGTGGCGGTGTCCAATGGACACCGCCAGCCATATTACAATGGCAATAAGTAGAGGCCTTTCCGCGGCGGCAATGCTGCCACGGAAAGGCAGGCGGAGATTGGTGCGGGGGCGCCCTGCAGGGCCCCCAGGTTGCCACCACTGTCGGGGGGCACATGGGGGTACCTATGGTACCCCCCCACATTTGCATATGCAAAGCGGCAGGCACCGCGCGGTGCCTGCCGCTTTGCATATGCAAATGCAAAAAAGCATTTTTCACATTGTGGCGGGCGGTGCAGAGTGCACCGCCCGCCACAATGCTAAAACTACAGGATGTGCCCGCCACTGTGGCGGGCACATCCTAATTCCCCCCACAGGACCCCCGCCCTTATGGCGGCCGGTCCCGTTCTACGATAGGGTGGCGGGCGGACAATGTCCGCCCGTCATCCTAATGGAGCCCTAAGGCTGCATAGTCTTGATTCCACCACTTTCCACGCTCCCTGCCGTTTTAATCTTACTCTTACAGATTCTTTTTGATCCCTGCTTCCTCCTTTTGACACCGGTTTTCCATCTTTCTCTTCCATTTTCTTCCCGCTTTTGTTTTTTTCTCTGTCTTGACCTGGGTCAAAGTATGTTGAGGAAAAATAAGTGCATTTATAATGTTACAAGCAAAAACGGGAAACATGTTCCAGCAAATAAAGGGTCAATAACATCTTAAAATAGAACAAATCCTCAGCAGATTGATCATTTTCAGAAACTAAGCCGTTGTCATTTACATATCAAAAAAACGTAAATGCTAACTTTGTAATTATTTTGAAATGTTCACGGAGAATCTAAACAAAACAAAGCTAATTATTTTAATTTACTTCCTTCGTTTGTGCAGACAAATTGGTCTGATAAGAAAATATACAGAGTGCTCATCTCCCACTGAGTTACGAGCATGTGTCTGCAAAATGAAAAATCACATTTTCACGTTCATTCTGGTTGCTGTGGAACTTTCAGGCCCGTCACACCTGCAGCTGCTGCTGGCGCTCTTCCTGTACCGAGGTGTGTATTCTGATGCAGCTCGCCCATCCTCCAGTCTGGGACAGTCACTGACTGAAGGTGTTTGCAGCACCGCTCGTTAAGACGCCCTTTGTTATGCAGGAATGGGCATTTGCACATCTTTCACTGGCCGAAGGAAGTTCTTCACTCCCTTTACTCCCCCTTGCTTAAGAACAGCATGCCGAATTTACCTGGCAGTTTAAACGGAGTTGGAGTTCACAGCTAAGAAAAGAAATAGTTTATATTTAGTGCGATATACGGTCAATGCCATATATGTAATTTATGTTAAGGAATTCTTACGCCGCATAAATGTCTGTTATTTTTCTTAGACAATCCAATCATTATTTTGTCTGTGGCTTATGAAATTCAATCAAATTCATTATTTAGGTATTCATTGTTGCATTTCCCAGGAACGCTTCCTTCACTAAAATGTTTAATGTGCTTTTTATGTGATTTTTCTGCAATGTTTTGTGCTGCCTCTTTTTTTTTTTTAAATGGTGAGCTAAAATAAAAAAAATAGTTTACTTAGTTTGTGTTGCTTGCCTGCTTCTCCAGTTCAAATGGTGCAAATATGAACAAATCCTTAAAGGCCTTTTTGAGTATTGGTCAGTAACAGAAATTCTACTAATTGATGACAGAGAAAATAGTAAGGGCCTCATTTATGAAAAGTGTTGCATCACTGCGTGACAAAAGCTATGCAAACCTTTTCAGTGCGCCCTTCTTGCGACACCATGAATATGATGTATTTACTGTACAGCACTCCATGATGCAAGGATTGCCCGATACGTCCTGGATCCGGACATATCTGTCAACGTTAGACCCACGCATTGCTGGAGTTGTGTCATAAGCATGATGTAACTCCAGTAATGCATGGGGGAGGCCTGTGCACTCTCGTCACCATCATGCCTGCTGTGAAGCAGTTGTAAGGGTTTGACGCAGTGAGGTCGTAGAAGTAATGCAGTGAAATCTGGTAGATTTCACTGCACCACTTCTATGAGGCTTTCTAGCGACGGAAAGCCCACCCTGCATACATTATACCTGATGAAGGTATAATGTAACACAGGAGTTTACAAATCTGCCTAGACAGTGGCGTCACTAGGGGGGTGCGGGGGGTGCGGACCGCACCGGGTGACACCCTCACATGGGGGTGACACCATCTGGTTGCGCTCCCCCCCCCAGCAGGCCTCTGTACATGGCACCCTCTGCACCGCACCCGAAGGCCTCGGAGAGACTCGACCCGCTTTAAAAACAAAAGCGAACAGAGATATTTTCTCACCTATTCGAATTAAAATGTTCTCATTAGTTAAAGTTTGAAAAGTGTAGTAATGAGGCCCCCCCGCCATTTATATGGAAAAAGACACGGTGCTAAAGAGGGGGGGCCGGGGAGGGGGGTATTAACCGCTTGGAAATTAGCTTTTACTTTAGCTGTTTCATATCGTAAAAAAAGTCTCACGTCTACATACTCGCTTGTGCCTTGTACACAGATTTCTTTTTGCATCTTGAAAAGCTTTAAAAGAGAAACCACATGAAAGCGGCAGAGAGTGTAAAAGGGGGGGGGCTGCCCCCCCCCCCCCGGGTTTAATGTGCGAGAGAGAGGGAGCTAGAGGGAGTAAGAAGACAGGGAGAGAGAGAGTTAGAGTGAGAAAGACAGAGAGAGAGGGAGCTAGAGAGAGTAAGACAGCGAGAGAGGGAGCTAGACAGAGAGAGGGAGCTAGAGGGAGTAAGATAGAGAGAGAGGGAGCTACAGGGAGCTAGAGTGAGCAAGACCGAGAGAGAGGGAGTAAGAGAGAGAGAGGGAGCTAGAGGGAGCAAGACAGAGAGAGGGAGCTAGAGGGACCAAGCCGGAGAGAGAGGGAGCTAGAGGGAGTAAGTCAGAGAGAGAGGGAGCTAGAGGGAGTAAGACAGACAGAGAGAGGGAGACAGAGATAGCTAGAGGAAGTAAGACACAGAGAGAGAGAGAGGGAGCTAGACAGAGAGAGGGAGCTAGAGGGAGTACGATAGAGAGAGAGGGAGCTAGAGGGAGCAAGACAGAGAGAGAGGGAGCAAGACAGAGAAAGAGGGAGCTAGAGGGAATAAGAGAGAGGGAGCTAGAGGGAGCAAGACAGAGAGAGAGGGAGACAGTGAGCTAGAGGGAGTAAGACAGAGCGAGGGAGCTCGAGGGAGCTAGACAGAGAGAGGGAGCTAGAGGGAGTAAGACAGAGAGAGGGAGCTAGACAGAGAGAGGGAGCTAGAGGGAGTAAGACAGAGAGAGAGGGAGCTAGAGGGAGCAAGACAGAGAGAGAGGGAGCTAGACAGAGAGCGAGCTAGAGGGAGTAAGATAGAGAGAGAGGGAGCTAAAGGGAGTAAGACAGAGAGAGAGAGGGAGCTAGAGGGAGTAAGAGAGAGAAGGCTAGAGGGAGGAAGACAGAGAGGAGCTAGAGGGAGTACGACAGAGAGAGAGGGAGCTAGAGGGAGTAAGACAGAGAGAGAGGGAGCTAGAGGGAGTAAGACCGAGAGAGAGGGAGACAGAGGGAGCTAGAGGGAGCAAGAGAGAGGGAGCTAGACAGAGAGAGGGATCTAGAGGGAGTAAGACAGAGAGAGAGGGAGCTAGACAGAGAGAGGGAGTAAGATAGAGAGAGAGGGAGCTACAGGGAGCTAGAGTGAGCAAGACCGAGAGAGAGGGAGCTAGAGGGAGTAAGAGAGAGAGAGGGAGCTAGAGGGAGTAAGAGAGAGGGAGCTAGAGGGAATAAGAGAGAGGGAGCTAGAGGGAGCAAGACAGAGAGAGAGGGAGACAGGGAGCTAGGCGGAGCAAGACAGATAGAGAGGGAGCTAGAGGGAGCAAGACAGAGAGGGAGCTAGAGGGAGTAAGAGAGAGGGAGCTAGAGGGAGTAAGACAGAGAGAGAAGGAGCTATAGGGAGTAAGACAGAGAGAGAGGCTAGAGGGAGTAAGACAGAGAGGGATACAGAGGGAGTAAGACAGGGAGAGAGGGAGCTAGACAGAGAGAGGGAGCTAGAGGGACCAAGCCGGAGAGAGAGGGAGCTAGAGGGAGTAAGACAGAGAGAGAGGGAGCTAGGCGGAGCAAGACAGATAGAGAGGGAGCTAGAGGGAGCAAGACAGAGAGGGAGCTAGAGGGAGTAAGAGAGAGGGAGCGAGAGGGAGTAAGACAGAGAGGGAGACAGAGGGAGTAAGACAGGGAGAGAGGGAGCAAGACAGAGAGAGGGAGCTAGAGGGACCAAGCCGGAGAGAGAGGGAGCTAGAGGGAGCTAGAGGGAGTAAGACAGAGAGAGAGGGAGCTAGGCGGAGCAAGACAGATTGAGAGGGAGCTAGAAGGAGCAAGACAGAGAGGGAGCTAGAGGGAGTAAGAGAGAGGGAGCTAGAGGGAGTAAGACAGAGAGAGAAGGAGCTATAGGGAGTAAGACCGAGAGAGAGGGAGCTAGAGGGAGTAAGACAGAGAGGGAGACAGATGGAGTAAGACAGGGAGAGAGGGAGCTAGACAGAGAGAGGGAGCTAGAGGGATTAAGATAGAGAGAGAGGGAGCAAGACAGAGGGAGAGGGAGCTAGAGGGAGTAAGAGAGAGAGGGAGCTAGACAGAGAGATGGAGCTAGAGGGAGTAAGACAGAGAGGGAGACAGAGGGAGCTAGAGGGAGCAAGACCGAGAGAGAGAGGGAGCTCGAGGGAGCTAGACAGAGAGAGGGAGCTAGAGGGAGTAAGACAGAGAGAGAGGGAGCTAGAGGGAGCTAGACAGAGAGAGTGAGCTAGAGGGAGTAAGACAGAGAGAGAGGGAGTCAGAGGGAGCTAGAGGGAGCAAGACAGAGAGAGAGGGAGCTAGACAGAGAGAGTGAGCTAGAGGGAGTAAGATAGAGAGAGAGGGAGCTAAAGGGAGTAAGACAGAGAGAGAGAGGGAGCTAGAGGGAGTAAGAGAGAGAGGGGGCTAGAGGGAGTACGACAGAGAGAGAGGGAGCTAGAGGGAGTAAGACAGAGAGAGGGAGCTAGAGGGAGTAAGACCGAGAGAGAGGGAGCTAGAGGGAGCAAGAGAGAGGGAGCTAGAGGGAGCTAGACAGAGAGAGTGAGCTAGAGGGAGTAAGACAGAGAGAGAGGGAGCTAGAGAGAGTAAGACAGCGAGAGAGGGAGCTAGACAGAGAGAGGGAGCTAGAGGGAGTAAGATAGAGAGAGAGGGAGCTACAGGGAGCTAGAGTGAGCAAGACAGAGAGAGAGGGAGTTAGAGGGAGTAAGAGAGAGAGAGGGAGCTAGAGGGAGCAAGACAGAGAGAGGGAGCTAGAGGGACCAAGCTGGAGAGAGAGGGAGCTAGAGGGAGCTAGAGGGAGCAAGACCGAGCAAGACCGAGAGAGAGGGAGCTAGGCGGAGCAAGACAGATAGAGAGGGAGCTAGAGGGAGTAAGAGAGAGGGAGCTAGAGGGAGTAAGACAGAGAGAGAAGGAGCTATAGGGAGTAAGACAGAGAGGGAGACAGAGGGAGTAAGACAGGGAGAGAGGGAGCTAGACAGAGAGAGGGAGCTAGAGGGATTAAGATAGAGAGAGAGGGAGCAAGACAGAGGGAGAGGGAGCTAGAGGGAGTAAGAGAGAGAGGGAGCAAGAGGGAGCTAGACAGAGAGATGGAGCAAGACAGAGAGAGGGAGCTAGAGGGAGTAAGACAGAGAGAGGGAGACAGAGGGAGCTAGAGGGAGCAAGACAGAGAGAGAGGGAGCTTGACAGAGAGAGGGAATAAGACAGAGAGAGAGTGAGCTAGAGGGCTCTTGACAGAGAGAGGGAGCTAGAGTGAGTAAGAGAGAGAGGGAGCTAGAGGGAGCAAGACCGAGTGAGAGAGAGCTAGAGGGAGCAAGACAGAGAGAGAGGGGGCTAGAGGGAGTAAGAGAGAGAGGGAGCTAGAGGGAGTAAGATAGGGGGGCTAGAGGGAGTAAGACAGAGGCCCTAGAGGGAGTAAGACAGAGAGAGGGAGCTAGAGGGAGCAAGACAGAGAGCGGGAGCTAGAGGGAGTAAGACAGAGAGAGAGGGAGCTAGAAGGAGTAAGAGAGGGAGCTAGAGGGAGCAAGACAGAGAGAGGGAGCTAGAGGGAGTAAGATAGAGAGAGAGGGAGCTAGAGGGAGTAAGGCAGAGAGAGAGGGAGCTAGAGGGAGTAAGACAGAGAGAGAGGGAGACAGAGGGAGCTAGAGGGAGTAAGACAGAGAGAGGGAGCTAGACAGAGAGAGGGAACTAGAGGGAGTAAGACAGTACCTAGCACCGTACATTTCCGACAGAGGTGGTCCATGCGGTAAGTCGTGAGGGGGTGACACCATGAGTTACCCGCACCGGGTGACACCAACCCCAGTGACGCCACTGTGCCTAGATGCATCCCTTTGTAATTATGGCGCAATGTGGTGCATCATTTATGCCGCCAGTGCGTCAACAAAGTAAAGGACCGGCGGCATAAAAGTTCCGCAAGGGGCTCATAATAAAACTCCTCAGTGCTTACTTGGGATATTGTCTGATATAAGGGGTATCTGCCAGCAGCATTATCTCTGCCTTAGGGATCGATGGGCATGGTAACTCTTCTTCTGGAATTTCCACAAGGTGGGAATTCTCAAACTGCAGATATAGGACTTCCTTCTTTAATAAGCGGAATTTGAATTTACATGCATGTCTGAATATGGCCCTTGATCTCCTTGAATCTTGCTTCATTATCTGCCACAATTGTGCATGCTAAGAGCTGCTGTTGGTTGGAGAATGAACAGCTAATTCAGAACCCAATACAACAGAAGAATTTTCAATGAACAGAATCAATGAGGGAAGGAAAATGTAATGCTGGACAATCCACACTAACCATATGGTGAATTTTCTATGAACCCTTATGAAGATGGAAATTCCGTCTGCGGACTGTCATTTTCCCACGTACTCCATAAATCAAAGTATTTTCTGTAATTACCCAACACTAAATCATTCTTTACGGGCTGATTTTCACTGGAGATTTCGGCAGTAGAGCTATATCTATCAAATTATTCCAATGATGGAGCTAACTCTCTAAGCTGAGAATGCTTCAATGAAAATATACCACTTTCACCACAAATTGGTGGATGTTCTGTGCACATGTAATGGTGGTAAGAGAAGAAAATCCTAGCGGCATAAAATGGAATAGCGTTGAGTGTACTGGTGTACAATGGAAGGGTATAGAGTGAAATAGCATACAGTACAGTGGCATAATGTAGTGTTATAGAACGGAGTGGTGTAGAGCGGAGTGAGGTAGAATGAAGTGGTGTACATTGAAATAGCATAGAGTATAGTGGTGTGGCATACAGTAGAATATCACACTGGAGTGGGTTAGAGTGGAGTGGCAGAGTGAAATAGCATAGAGTGTAGTGGCATACTGTGGAGTGGTGTAGACTGGAGTGAGGTACAGTGTAGTGGCATACAGTGTAACAGCATACACTGGGGTGGTGTACAGTGGAGTGGCATACAGAGGATTGGCATACAGCAGAGTGGCATAGAGTGGAATAGTGTATAGTATAGAGGTTTAGACTTGAATGGTGTGCAGTAGAGTTGTATTGCGTAGAAAAGCATAGAATAGATGGGCGTACACTGGAGTGGAATACAGACCATAGAGTGTCGTAGTGGATGTGCCTAATGCAGTGGTGGGTACTGCGGTTGGGCATAAAGCCACATTGGCCATGTCTATTAGGGTACAGAGGACTCGCTGAAGCCTATTTGCTAATGCTTTGCCAAAAATGTTTGTCTGTGTTTATCAGGGAAACAGGGTTGTATGAGGAACAACAGTTTTCTGGGTCTCCAGCTTTGGGAAGTACCACTATAGAAGCTACGTCAAGGTTATGGGAAGGAGCCCCTTCATGCCGTTTTGGCATTGAACTGGAGCAAGTGTGGGGCACAAATGACTCTGAATTTAAAGCAGCACTCAAGAGGAAACACATCAGGAGTCTTCCCGCTTTTCAGCCACGCATTGTGGAAAATATTTCATCCTCTGTAAGAGGGAAGTCCAGTTCTTTCCACTGAGGCTTTGTGAGCTGAGGAAGTAGTAGTCTGTCAAGGAAGCGGCTGGCTTGATCTCAGGTGGACCTTGGCTGGTGGTCATATAACCAATTGTAATAGTCCGCAAAGGCCCCTGCTATCTCAACTGGTGTGTGCAGTGGGTGTCTTCATGGGTTTGTAATGGAGCGGTTCAATTTGGAGGTATCATTCTGGTGGCTATCCAGTAGAGGAGTTTAATGCTTTCATCCCCTGGGCCATATATGTGCCAGGTGGAGTCCCTCCAGCATTCACAAGCCTCATTAGACTCTAGTTGCTACAGAAACACTCTATTGAGTTCGAGTCAGCAGTGGAGGAAGTCAGACACATCAGTTATTGCTTTGGTCTCCAGCATTAAAATGTGAGGCTCAAAGTCTGGTATATGGCTGAATTTGTCCCTTTCAGTGTATTTGGCCAACTCTCTGATCATGCCTTTACTTGCTGCCCACAGGGTCCCAACCTCAGTGACCAACTCAACGTCTATCTCAAAGTAGGAGTGATCAATTATCTTTAATGAACTAGGCATTAAGACACCAGAGTGGCCATTTATGGTCAATCGGGATCCTCACATGGGGAGTAACTGGTGAATGGTCAGAGATACCTTGGGGAAGAATTGTTGCCACTGTCATGTGCATCATGCCAGTGGCAGGAAGAACTATGAGATGGAGGTGGGATAAAGATGTGCGCATGTGTGCCCTCTCTCAGGTGCCATGTCTGCCAAATGTTGCATAATTTCAGGTAGTCCATCAAAGAGATGAGCGCCGTGGATTTATTCAGATGGTGTCTGGTGGTGGGACTGACGCATCTTTGTCTCAGTTAAGTGCAGTGTTAAAGTCAACGCCATCACTGTTGTCCCAGATGGCAGCTTGGGGATCACTTTTGTAAGCTTGTTGAGGGTCCGCTGCTGAAGCTGGGGTGGTAATCAAATGCTAAGGATGCTGTATTGTTTCCCTTCTAGTGTCTCCACCACTCTGGTGTAGGGAACTTGTGGGTTGTGGATGAACCACATGGCCAACAGTGGGAAGTGCTTCTGGAGTAATATGGCTACCCCTCTGGAGCCCTGACTAAAACCTGCATGAAAGGCACAGTTGTAACTGTCAGAGGGGCGTTCCCCATGTCCACTGCAGAGGAGCCACATCAGGAGTTGGTTGGCTACCAAGACTTTCTTTGCATGAGGATAGTGGGAGCTACCCTGTTCTGGTGATGGCTGGGCAGGTAGCAACTCCACAGTCTTGTGCCGATTCTTAGCAAGTGGCACACCAGTGCCTGGGGATAGTGAAATTGTTGGTGGGAGGCAGCACCCGCAGACTCTCCCTTGAATTGAGGCAACCCAGGCATTCCCATTTCCAGCTTGGCACACGGAGGTCAAGGAAGAAGCATGAGCAGCCGGGGGACCATTTACCATTGATCTGGTTATGTAGATAGGCTGATGCACAAAGTGTATCCGCACAGTGAGGCACGGGTCCCGTTACCTCAGTCTTTCTACCCCAAAGGGGTGAACCGGGTCCCAAACAGGCATCTTCTAGAATCCTTGAAACCCCCTTCCCAGCAGGCAAGAAAGACCCCCCCCAGTAGTGGTGCCCAAAGTGTCGCTGTCTAGAGGGCTGAGATCTGGGAAGAGTTGTTGTACAGGTCCGCCCACCCCCACCAGCGCAGTCGGGTGGGCAGCTCAAGCAACTGAAGAGATTCCTTTGACAGATCCTGCTTCAAATTTGCAAATAAATTGTTCTTTATTCACACACACAGAATGCTCATTGTGAGGACTTGAACGTGTGTTACTCTCCTAGTGGGGACTTCCTCAATAATTATCATTTGTGATTGAATGCTTTCAATGCTGTACTTAAATTACATGACAGTTTGGTCATATACGAATAGCTCATTGTGTCCTACTAGCACACAGAAAATGGACAGTGATGATAATGTATTTCTCAGCAGAAGCCTATAGCATATGAAGTCACTGGAAAGGAATTTACAGATATTTAGCTTGTTACTGAGTGCCCACAAATTTTTAGAAATAAGGAATCAACTCAACGTTAAATTAATTTAGAGGCCAAACATCCTGTGATGTGGTCTGATAGAAAAGTCAAGTTGAGTTTACCTAGTTCCTTTTCATCAACCACACCACTAAGCATCCTTTTCTTTGTATGTCTGTGCAATAATAATCCCCAAAGGTATGGTATGATACTATAGTAAAGTTCTGCAGCTGATCCAGAGAGTATGTGTTGAAAGTCATTGTTAAGCCACCACAGAGATAGTGTGTGATTATATTGAAATTGTGTATAAATATAGTTACTCTGAAGTTCCTAGGCATAGTGTGATTATTTGGATGTTCAAGTCCCCGCATATATAATGTGTGGTTATACTAATACTTAAGTCCCCGCAGAGATGGTGTTTCATGTAGTTATATTTCAATCACATGAGATAGTTTGTCAATAGAGGGATGCCCAGGTTCTCGCACAGATAGTGTGTGATTTTAGACATGTTCAAATCCTCCAAAACATTGCCTGATTATAATCATGTATGGTTATAATCCAGTTCAGGTCCAATTACAGATAGTGTACAATGATAGTCTTGCTGCAGTTCATACTAATATCGTGTGTTATTAAACAAGTGTCCAGGTCCCCACAGAGATGGTGTGTGATTATTGTCATGTTCAAGTCCACACAGAGAGAGTACGCCATTATAATTATCTACAAGTCCCACATAGAAAGTGTCATGATAGTCAAATTCAAGTCCCGTAGAGATAGTGTTCGATGCTAGTCATACTGATGTTCATGCGAAAACAGTGTCATTACATTAATGCCCAGGTCCCCAAATATAGTGTTTAATTATAGTCACTCTGAAGTCCGAATTGAGACAGTGTGTGATTATATTCATGTTCAAGTCCTCACAGGTATATATTGTGATGATAGTTATGTTCACATCCCCACAAAGATAGTGAATGATCATAGTTATGTTCAAGTCCCCACATAGAGTGTTATGATGGTGATGTTCAAGTTCCCTGAGAGATGGTGCATTATGATAGTCATGATCAGGTCCCTGTAGTGATAGTATGTCATTATAGTGATGTCCGGTTGCAAGCACAGATAGTTTGTGATTATAGTCATGCTCAAGTCTTGCAGGGATGTTGTATGATGATAGTGAAGTCTAGGCCTCCTGAGAGATAGTGTGTGATAATAGGGATGCCCACATCCCCACGGAGATAGTGATTGTAGAACTGCAGAGAAAGTGTGTCATAACTGTCTAGCTCAAGTCTCTCTACGGAAATGTTTTATGAAAGACATGCTCATGTCCCCGCAGAGATACTGTGTGATGATAGCAATGTTCAAGTCCTCACAAAGTTATAATGTGATTAAATTGATGCCCAGGTCCCAGCAGAGATAGTGTGTGAATATAGACATGCCAAGGTCATCAGTGAAATACTGTGTGATGATGATAGTCATTTTCAATTACTAAAAAAATAGTTTGTGACAGATCATATTGATGCCCAGTTCCCCACAGAGATAGTGTGTGATTATAGGGATGTCTAGGTCCTTACAGAGATGGTGTGTGTGTACAGTGTTACCACTTTCCCCACAGAGATAGTGTGTGAAGATAGTAAGTTCAATGCCCCCTAAATATAGCATGTGATTGTTTATATTGATGCCAGGTTCAAACAAATATAGTGTGTGAGCATTGTGATGACCAGGTCTCCACAAAGATAGTTTGTGAGTATAGGGCTGCCTAGGTCCCCATACGGATAGTGTGTGATTATAGTAACATTCAACTCCCCATGGTCTTATTACGAGATTGGTGGTCTTCCTGTAGGCCCATCAAAACAGCGGTCCTAGGAAGACCGCAAAGCCTGCGTTGAACCTGCCCACTGGATTCCGAGTTGAATCGAGTGTGTGGCGGGTGTTGCGGTGTCAGTGTCATGACAAGGGTATGTTAGGCTCATAGGAGAGCCTAAACAGAATACTGCCACCATGACAGTGCCTACAGCACATTCCCATGCACTCTGTGGCATGCAATATGTTGTGCATGCCACACAGTGTGCCTACGACACTGCACTTTTGGGGTGGCACATCATGGTCCCCCAACACAAATCCAATGGACAGATTTGCCCGGGAGCCCTGTTGGAGGCCCCTTTCTTTGCCTTTCCTCCAATAATTTCATGGCAGGGTCCCCGCCATGAAATACTTGGTGGAAAGGCAGGTCAGAGTGTGCTCAACGGTCCCGGCATCAGCACTGCCGTAATTCCCGCCTCCTTTCCACACCACCACCACTGTGGGATCCTGGATCCTGGTGGTGGTTTTGTGACAGACCTGCTGCCATCATTCTAATAAGGCAGTCAGACAAACTGGGGTGGTACCGGTCGGACTGCCACCGCGAGTAAGGCAGTCCCAGGTATGCTGTACTCGTAATAAGGCCCATAGTGTGGGATTACAATGAAATACAACTCCCCACAGAGACAGAGTGTAATACTGATGGCCAGGTCCCCATAGAGATAGTGTGTGAATATAGGGATGCCCAGGTCACCACAAAGATAGTGTGTGATTATAGAGAAGCCAGTTCCCCACAGAGATAGTGTGTGATTATAAGGATTGCAGTTCCACAACAGAGATAGTGTGTGATTATAGGGATGCCAAGGTCCCCACCCTGATAGTGTGTGATCATAGTCCTATTCAAGTCTCCACAGTATTGTGTGTAATGATAGCAATGTTAAAGATGAAAAACAGATTATGTTAATCTTGTGGATTTGTAAACTAATATATTCACTTGAGGGATCTGTGTTTGACCTCCTACTCACATGTTTGAATCTTGGTGCTGAATTGGAGTGTTTTTTTAAAAGTTTAAAATGGCATGCCCATGTCTCCACATATATTGCATGTTATAAAGTGTGATTATAATGGTGTTTTTCAGTTCACCATAGAGATACAGCATCATTATAGGCATGTTCAAGTCACACAGAAAGAGCATGTGAACATATATAGGCATGTTCAAGTCACACAGAAGGAGCGTGTGAACATAGTTTTTGACTTGCAATCTTTAATCAGCAGGAAGTTACCACATATGCATTTACCACACAGGTAAGTACCACTTTGGCCTTTTCCTGGTAGTTTACAAGTAAGTAATGAACAACTTAGGTAAGTATTTATTTTTAAATTACATAATTATTATATAATTATTTCTAATGAAAGTCGATTTAAGGGGTAATGGAATGCATGGGGTGGTTCACTGACACAATATCATGAACATTAATATTGAGTGACACAACTATTGTCTCAAAAATAAAGTGCCTCGTTAGAATGTCAGTGGGACCGACATTGAAATCACATCGGTGTCGTCCCCACCGCCCTTTGACCCAGAGGTCAGAATGTAATCCCTACAATAAGGGCTGAGGCACCGCCATAGGGATTACAATGTCCCTTTCCGTCTGCCTTCTTATAGCGGTCCAACTGCCATAGAAAGTCAGATGGAAAGGCACTTTGGGGCGCCCTACAGGGCTCCCGACCCTCCGCCCCCTCCACTATGAGGCCAGGGGGCCACCTTTGGTGCTCCCACAAACATCCATGCCCCTTGGGGCAGGCATCAAGTGGTGCCTGGCAAATGGTGCAGTGATGCTTATAAACATGCCTTTTTAGCATTGGGGCTTGAGCTGTGGCCCTTTTTCGGGCCGCAGCACAAGCCTTGATGCAATGGTGGACAGGACCTCAGACTACCTGTCGGCCGATCCCTTTACCACAAAGATGCAGGTTCAACCGGCATCGTAATCGGGCCCATGAAAAAAAAGTTCATCCACCTCAGCTCTTTCCTTGAATGTTTCAGGGTAATCTGTCAAGCGAGTACCAAGGGAAGTCCTAAAACATGTTTTCCCCAAGCAACTGCCCATAGGATTTTTAGACAACAATACAGATAAAATGGGTAAATATGGTTACAACAAATTTGGCAGAACTCTAGATCTTTACTCTTTTTGTGCTCTGGTGTAAATCTGTTCAGTCATTTGTGTGACATTAAGGTTCAAAAGTTAGTTATATCTTGGTGTGTTTGATTAATTTGATGACAAACTACAAAGTCAACTGAAATGTTTCAGCCGCCATTTTGAGTTAGTAAAAAAATATAAGCCCCCGTTGTGCACACCTAAAGACTAAGCAGGTGATGTTGGCTACCCACATGGGTTGTGGGCAGAGCTTGGACACACGCAATGTCCTGCGCTCTTCACTCCACCACAAGCAGCTAAAGTGTACTTGCTATAATAATAAGATATCACATTATGCGAAACAAACACTGAAAATTCCATGACATAAAAAAAGGTTAAAGTGGAGTTACACATAGGTAAGGTACTAGGATTTTAACTTACATAAAAAAAACAAAGGTTGAAGTGATGTTACTGTGATAATATAAAAACTAACATTTAAAAACCAAATAGATAATAAAATTCACCAGTTACAAGTACCTGACCTTAGTAAAACTTACACTCAGGAAGCAGTGCACATGGACTCATATATAAATGTACTCATGAAATGTTTAATCACATCATTGATGAAATCACTGATGATGTCTGAAATGTATGGGGTACAAGTTACGTATAACTGGTTGAATTCAGTGTTTTTTTTTAATGTTCGGTTTTATATTATTACTAAAGATGCATATAACCCCACTATAACCTTTTATTTTTCTGTGCAAACTTCTGATGTTTTTAATTAAAGTTAAACTCTTAGGGGCTGATTACGAGTTTGGGGGTGCTGCCCCAGCTCTCCGCCGATGCGGCACCACCAATGCCATGGAAAAACTTGTTGAACTCATGTAAGGCGAACAGCCCTTTGCCTTCTCCATGGCGGTGCCTGGAAAACAGGTGCGGCAATGGGAATGTCAAAAAAGTTCCAGCACGGCAGGGACGGTGACATCCATGCCATGCTGGAACTTTGGGGGCATATAGACCGGGGGGACATGTTGTGTCCCCCCTGAATGTATCCCCATGGTGGGGGGGCATGTGGGCACCTGCCGAGAAATGGCTGGTGGTGCGGGAACTCATAATATCCTCAGCGGGACTGCACCAGTCTTGCTGAGCATGTTACATTGTCGTGCAGCTCTGCCACTGTCAGGGAATGTCTCTTCCCTAGCGCAGCTGGTGGTCATCTGCTGCAGCTATTATTAAAGTCATAATACAGTGGATGGACCTCTGCCAGCAAGGTGGTGTTATGACCCCGCACTTGTAATCAGGCCCTAAGAACCTTACCTACGTACTTACAAATACATACTCTTTAACCTTTGCTATTCAGCTTTCCGTGTTCAAGGAAAGAAGAAACCAGCCACTCTCAAACTGCGGTTCAGTAATCTGTTTACCTCAGACGAGGAGAACGCGTTTCCAACCCAAGGAGTCTTGGTAACCTGACCACTGAAATTATTTTGGCAATATACATACTTTGTCATTTCTGACGTGACAATACAAAACAAAATAAACATAATACTTTACATTCTACAGCCTAGTGTACATTGAGTCATGTAAGGCCTTTGAAAGTTCCTTATCAAACTGATTTAAATGAAAAATAAAAAGTGAAAAAATGGTGAAACATACCATTGAATTAAACAAAAATCTGGGTCTTTTGGGCAGAATTATAAGCCTCAACTGATCTCTTCACTTGTCTGAAGCAGTTCCTTCTGGTATTCAGAGACTATGGCCTGATTACGATGGGGGATGGACTTCTGTCCGTCCCTGAGATGGGGACCGCCTGCCTATTAGGCGGTGCTCCCACATCTGGCATTACAATGCGGCCTCCACCACGGCGGCCTTAAGTGCCATGTTTTCCATTGTAGTGGGTGCTGCTGGCTGCAGCACCCGCCGCAACATAAAAAATGCAAGTTTTGCATTTCCCTGCACTAACGAACTGTTCCTGCTCAACGAGGGCCTGCAACGGGCCCCAAAAGTCCATCCCCACCAGCCTTTCCATGGTGGGTGACAATTAATAGGCATTGTCACCCACCACCTGTTAGAACTGGGGGTCTCTAGTTGACAGATGTATGCTTCTAGTCAGGGTGAGTGGGCTATACACTCTAGATAACCCCTAATCACCCCCTTGGTAGCTTGGCATGAGCAGACAGACCTATCCCAAAGGCAATGTGTAAAGTATTTGTACTTAAAACACACACTAATACAGTGAAAACACCACAAATGGGCACCAAACCAGTTTAGAAAAATACGGTACCTTTCTAAACCAATCAAGACTAAAACAACAACAAATCCAGCATGCAGGTTGTAAAATACGACTTCAAAATAGTTATTTCAAAAACAGAACTTGTAGCAAACAAATAGCTCCACCTGGGGCTGTTACGACTTCACGACTGGCAACAGACCCCCCAAACAACAGTCCAATTGCAACAAAGTCTTTGGAGGATGCACGGCATCATGGAGATGAGCCGTCGGTTACGAGGTTGAGGCCGGTTCACTGGCTACCACAGGGGAGGTGAGGGGTTGTGTCCGCAAGGAGGCGACTTGCCAAGTCTAGGACAGGGGAAGTCAGTTGCGTTAGCGGAAAGGTGTCGGTTCTGGTGAGGTGATGCGAAGTCCAAGACTCGTGACCCCCATTTCTAACACCACCCATAATACATCTGTTTTGCCCAAAATGGAGCATAAACCCTCAAACAATAATAAATAAATAAACAAAAGCGCCCCTGTGGCAACATATTGAAAACGCATGAACATTGCAAGTTTTGCTCTTGAATTAAATCAAACCACTAGCAAACGACTTCAATTTTACACCAAACAATAACAAAATACATAGTGGTCGATGCTCTGTCCTGGGCGTTGGTTTGGGCACCTAGTTGGTTGTTATAAGTACACCATTTGACATACACTCCAAAATGACGAAACTTTGCTGTAATATTATCCATGATCTCTGCCCTTCATGATGTCATAGAACATGTCATGAGTGATGTCACATGTGAGGTCATGGGCAATGCATGTCCGGAGTGCAAGTAATAGTTAGCACTGCTGACTAGAACTACTGGATTTCTGTGTTTTTTTTATAGTTCAAAATGTTAATGTTGTCACTGAGAAATTCACCTAACTATAACGTTACTTTATCCTTTGTTTTTCGAGGTGAGTTTCTCAGTGACAACATAAATGTTTTTAACCAAAGTAAAATCACAGAAATTCACCAGTTCTAGTTTATATTATATATATATATATCCAGGCCCAGATTTACTAAGCTATTGTTTTGGGGTTTGCATCACTTATTTGGCACAGTCAAAATGCAAAATCCATTGTAGATTTAAAAAGCCATGAAAAAAAGTAAGGCAAGGAAGCACAAAGAACACTCCTCTGCAGATGGCAGATGAACAAGACTAGTCAAAATGTACATAAAATACTAAAAAACACCGGACAAGCTATTTAGAATGCTTAACAATGATAAATCTGTCTCCTTCCAAAATCAGACAGACACTTACACCCAAGATCTTCTTGCTCCTCCTAGAACAGCTATTCCTGCATCTTTACTCTCCCAATCAGACTACACAACCAGTTTCTCATCAAAAATCACCTTCAGATAAACCCTAGCCTCACTACTAACTTCTCCTCTTTGCACACTTTGTGACTTTGCCTGTACAAACCTCCAGACCTTTCTCCGATACTCAAATTTAGTAACGCTTTGTGAGCTTTTTAACCTTGTAATCCACAAACATAAAACTTCCTGCTCGAACTTCTACAGTATGATTCTGTCTGACATCCTGACATCCATATTCCTCACTCTTTCGTATCTGGTACCCCTCATACTTTAAAACTGTGATGGAAGTGCCCTTACAAAAAAAACAGCAAACCCTGCATCCCCATCCAATGTGTCTTCTGCCCTCCTTTTCCCCAAAATCTAATGACTAGTCTTCAACCACCTTCAATTTTTATAACTTGCTCCATGTTTTCCAGATGGGATTCTGAGGCCTCCACTCCACTGAAATTAGCCTCATTCACATATCTAACTTAATAAAATCATCCTACCGCTATCATAGTCCTGGACTCTCTGCCACACTTGACACCATTAACCACCTACCTTACTTGACATTCTAAGGTCCCTAAGCTTCAGAGGCTCGACATTGAACTGGTTCGCCTACCTATTTGGCTGGTCTGTGGACTGGCAATCCATCAAATCATCTCATCCCTCCCTAACTACCAGCTGGTGTCCACCAAGGTTCTGAATTTGGTCCTCTCCTTTTGTTGCTTTACCCCACTTCCCTTAGGGATGTGGTCTGCTTGTTTGTGTTTGCTAAGACATTTATGCAGATAAAACCTGTTTTTCCTACTCTTTCACCTCTTTTAATGCCTCAGATATTAGACTGCCTTCATTTTCTGCATAAACCAGTCTTATATTGGCAAAAATATGAGAAATTGTGTACTGTGAAAAAAGTGTGTAGTACAACATACAGGATTTTCATCATTTTTGCCAGTGTCATTAAATTTATGGTTACTACTGAAAGTGACGGGCAGAAAAGCCTAGTATAGATGGACACTGGCACATAAATAGTGAAAGCAACCCAAGAAACTACTGATCCTGGCGCAAGGAAAAGCAGAGCATTATCAGGTGCTTTGCAAGTTTCCAAATTGCTACTTAGTTGAGATCCTGTAGGGGTCATTGTCCCAAGATCATAGCAGCAGATTAAAGATGTATGCTGAGAGAGAAATCTGGTTCTCATATTTTCTTTCTGAAATGAATATGTCACTATGAGGTGAGATTTACAAAAAAAATATGCAAAGCAGTGCAGCCCCCTGCGAGGCTTCGCTTCCTTGTGTGACAGGGAGGGCGCAGGAGAGTGCCATATCTTCAGAGATATGGCACTCTCTTCCCCTTTCCCTTGCGTCGGCGCTGATTTCAGCTGCCGTGCACCATGCACACACCTTAGCATTGTAGGGCTAGGGTGTGTCTGTGAGTCTAGCATAGGTTTTGTACAGGAAGGGTACCCTACCTGTCCAAAACACTATGCTAGGCAGGATGCTTAGCTTTTCCCACTTTGTATGCGTGCTGCACATTGCAGCAAGCATGCAAAGTCAGAAAAGCACAGAGAAATGAAAGCATTTCTCCTGTTAGTGCCTCCTTTGAAGAGGCGTTCACTTTTGGTGCAAAACCATATTTACAAATCTTTGTAAATATGGTTTTGCGTCAAAAGGCAAAGGTGGTTGCACTGGAACGCCCATGTACCACCCATGGAATGCCCACTCGGCCCAAAGTAGTACAAGGTAGTGCTTTGCGCTACTTAGAGGGTGCTTTCCAACACAAAACAAGTTTTGCGCTGGAAAGTAAATAGCGAAACAACATTTTGCACTGGTTAGGATCACTTTTGTGGCGCTAAACCAGCGCAAAATGTTTGTAAATATCCCCCTAAATGTTGATATTCACTCATTTTACAAAAATGTATACCTTCTAGTGTGTGGGTGCCCTAAGGGCTCTGTCACTGAAACAAAGGTGGCGTGGCCTTTTAGGTATTTCAGGTATATCAGGGAAGGATAGAAGTTTTCAAACTTTGGAATTGCCTTGTTATATGCAATACACAATAGCACAAGTTGCAAAAATATTCTGGGCAAATCACTTAATCTCCCTGTGCCTCTAAAACAAATGTCTCCATCTGTAATGTAAATGGTGCTCATGTTAAGCACTCTTGTACCTTCGGGTCAAGTTTGCGATCCATAAAACTGAAGAATAAATACAAAAATAATGAGCTAAATGAGTATGCAGTTCCCTGAGTTTCATTGACTTCCCTAAGAGAACATGCGTGTAGATAACTTTCCAATAGCTTAATGTGAGAGCAGAGAAATACCCACTGGGTTGATGCTCTAGTTATTCATTCTGAAGCAGGACACGGCTGAAGATGCTTAAGGGAGTTAAGGAGTTAGCAGGCTCCTTGCAGTCAAAGGTGATGGGTGCCCTTTAACCTGAGGCCGTGGGAGGAGGGGATGACAGGCTTTTCATTTTGAACAGAGCAATTACGGCACCTTGAGCGAGCTGCTCCTAAGCTTTCACATGCAAATTGACCTTGGCCTCGAACAGCCTGACTGGTTTCACTTCATTCCTGAGAATGCACGAGGAGGGTGGTGTTTTTGCCGATTTTAACTGCATGTACAGGAACCCAATTGGAATTAATTCTTGGTTATTCCTATGAAACTTAAATGGGATTAGAAAGATCGTTTTATGTGTTCCTGAAATTGCACTTTTGCAAACTATACTGTCACAAAACAAAAGAAAAAACGCTTTCAGCTTTGTAATTCTTTTACAACTACAAATGAAAATATGCTTTCATCACATTTTAGACAGCTTCTCATTTCACATCACAGAATGAAATAAATGGCAGCTTAGATAGAGAAACATTTTTGCGCAGCAAATAACTGTTAATGAAACTATCTGAATATTATTAACTCTCTCGCTCTCTCTCTCTCTCTCTCTCTCTCTCTCTCTCTCTCCCTCCCTCCCTCCCTCCCTCCCTCCACTTGAAGCCACTGTCTGGTTTTTGGTACAGAGCTGTTCTACCTGTCTGCAAGTGCTAAATTTTATCCTGGCCTGGTAGTGTAGTTCCTATTATCCCAATAGGCTCTGCGCATTGGAATAATATCTTCAATAGTATAGACGTAGGACAGAGGTTAACTAGGTCTTCTACTGACGATATTAGACTTAAGTTTTGTGTGCCAGCTAGCTCAGAGTTCACTAGAAACTTTCTCGAATAGGCGAGGAGGGGTTTAACCTCCCTGGATAGACAAGAAGGGATTTAGTTTCTGACAACCATAGAACATGACAACTTTGCTCTCCCTAATCAAGAGTATATCTCCAGAGTCGTGTGAAAACAAAAGACAACTATTTTACTCAGTCAGTACGTGCATACTTAGTTCCACCAGATTGTAGAGAAAGAGGAGATGGGCGTGTTCAATAAAAGGTGTTATTTATTGATCAGTCTCTTTTTCTCATACAAGAGAAATGAATCGCTACAGTTGCAATACTTAAGGTTAAGTAAAGTGCATACAGTAAAAGCAAGATTATAAAATAATACTGTAAAAGCATTGATATGGTTTCTTAGCCATATGATACTTTAAAATGGATAAAAGATATACATACATATATACATTGACTAATCGTACTCAACTGGTGCTTCTAACTACGCCTACCCCGGTGTACCTGACCTAAGCCTAATACGTGGGAGGGAGTAAGTAAGTAGCAGTTTAAGTTAAGTTTGTTTTGCCAAGAATCTGACTCAAGAATTCTCTGTAAGGGGTTAGTCAGTTCAGTACCTGGGATTTAGAAGGCAGGAGGGCTGGTATCTCTGTCTCAGGACTCGGTATCCCAGTCACCCGCAAGGGCGAGTTGGAAACGCTGGAAGCTGGATTTCTCGGCAGGAGAAAAGGCAGCGTCTCTCTCAGCACGTCAAGAGGGAGGGGCAGCGTCCGTGGGCTTCCTGCATCAGCTGGGCTCTCCGGCAAGTAGTCACTGCTCCAAGCTCATCACCACCGTGTCGTTGCTTAGGGCAGCGTCGGTATATTTATACCTGAAAGGTGCCGGGTTTGACGTAAGGATGGACATAAGACGTCAATAAAAGATGTCATTAAGAAGTGGTCGTTCTTACATTCTTTACAGGAGTTCTCGAACGTATTCAAAACAATAGCAGCGGGGATTTCCCAGGTTTGCTGGAGGCTTGGTTTGTTTAGAGAACTCGGTGTGCTTTCTAGGGGGCTGAAGGAATAGTGCTTGCTCAATGTGACAGCATGCGCTATGACTTAATCTGAAAACGGGTTTCTGTGCCGTTGTATGGACATTAGTGAATAATAACCGGACAAGGGTCAGAAATAGGAGTATCGATACAGGTCCCTAGATAAACATACTACACCCACTCCACGCTTTTATGTCCATATTTACTAACTAAGCAATAGTAAACACAACTATCAGTGCATGTTTTAACCAACCACCCCAAAATACATTTTTTTGCATTTGAAAAATGGCATATGCGAAATACACGAAAATGAGTATAGGTACTGTATGCATTCAAGCAGTATAATCATTCAAAAAAGAGGTGCACATATATATCAGCATGAATGATTTGCGAAAGTACACATGAAATGGCTCTTAATACAGAAAAAAGGTGCGAGACCATCTCATCACATATAAATACAATTATTTGTACATAAGCTAGAGGTTGAGGTAACGTATTGTCTCTAGAGTTCCTAAAAATAGAAGCTCTGTTCTCTAAGAATAGTCCTACTTTAAGCAGAAGATAAGTGCCAAAAGGTAAATATTTTGGGTTTGGGAAAAAGTTTTCGCTTTTCAGTGAAGAAGGAAAAATTGTCAGTAGCTTTGTTTATAAAGCCGAAGGCCAAATTCAGAGTTCAGTGAACGCTGTGTGCAATCTTGCTTAAAGTCATTCTCTCTGTTCTGGTAAAAACATCATTTCAGACAGACTCTCGAAAAAACAGTCTACCGCTTCTGGTGAAAGTTCGACCAAGTTGGAAAATGTCGCTACCATGCAGTCATGCGCATGTTCGCTTTCAGTGATGTTTAGATCAGTACTGCTTACTGAAGGTCGTACCTGGTTGATGCTGCTCTCATCCTGTACTTCACTACCCTTCAATCGTAGTGGTGAAGTCTCCACGAATGCCGTCATCAGGATAGGTAGCCGCTGGGGACAGCACAATGCATGAGCCTTTACTGGACTCAACAAAGTATCTGCATCCAATGGTACTTCTGATTGTAGTGTAAGACATGTGTCCAACACGCATTCCTCGCCGCATAGCATGCATCTTAATACAGGTAAGACACAATTCTGCCATATGGGTCTGAATGTAAGAAACCAGGTCATATTTAGATCTCTTAGCCGGGCTAATCCAAGGACTTTAGTTATGCGGTCCCGGTAGCGTATAGCTAGGATCGTTTCTTCCATTGTTGCTGGAGTCTTGTCTGTGACATGGCTTGCCATAATGAAGCAAGAGTAGCAAAAATAGGATGCCTGCTACGAGTCCCAACAGGAGAGGAAGTCCGCCAAAGATGGAATGGACGAAATTTGGAAAAATACCCAGGACTGCTTTGAATGGGGTTAACAGTCCCGAAAAAAACGGTCTTAAATACACTTGCGATACCATTTGTATCAGAAATATTTAAGATTTCGTTTAGCATTTCTGCGAAGTGTAGGGGGCAATTTGTTGATAACAATGCATGTATCTCTCCCGTTGTCCTTGCAACTTGGAGATCATATGTTTCTTCTGATGACGTCAAGTGAACTGGCGTCTGTAGGAGCACAGTCTTCATTCTGCTTAAAGTATCAATTCGAATAGAAGAGATATTCAAACTGGGCCAAATTTTTCCCTCCCTGTCTGGAGTTTCATTTGGGAACAATACTCGCTCACAGCAAGTGACCATGGAACTCACGCTAACTAGATAAGGTTTTCCTGGCAGTAAGCCACAACATCTGTGATCTACAATTAAAATGTAACTCCCGTTAGAAAGTCTTCTAAAGAATGGTTCTATTTTTGTTGCAGGTGTGCCGAGCTGGTGACATGAAAGGTTATTTGAAGTCCCCTCACAGGCCCCATGTAAACTTATACCCTGACACAGAAGTATAACACTTAGTGATTTTTCACAATTGTTACCACTAAGAAATACACTCTGTCCTGTATTACTATAACATGTGTGTGTATAAGGCAAGTTCCATGTTGGCTTAATGTATCCTTTACCCAACCTTTCATACTGGCCTGCCTGTATATATTTCTGGCAGTATCGAAATTGGAAAGTCGTTATCGGAATAGTTATGATTCCATGTATTATCCATTCAATGACAGGTCGTTCTGACATTGTCAATGGTAATCTCTCAAGTTTTTCAATGCTCAGAATTGTATACTCTGCACCCTTTTGTGCCAAGCTGATTTGTGTATCAGTAAGGTTAAAGATAGTGAATAATGACGTTGTGTTGATTAAACGCCAAGGCACGTAGCCTGAACGCAGATTTTGTAACGTCCAGCCAAGCTGTACAATAGAACGCAATTGGGACTGACCGTGTTGTAACATTAGTAAGTCTTGTTCTATTTTATCGATTGCAGATGATACAATACTGTCCAGTGAATATATTCTGGAAGACAGAGTCATTAACCCATTGTCCACAACAGAAAGCGATTTTTCCAAATTAACACGGTCAATTTCCCGTATTTTCCCTGCTGTTTCAATTTGAGTTACTTTCCAAGCTTCGTTGTAAGCTGCATATATAGAGGCCGCTATGAAACATTTTTGACGCTGTTTGCGTGGTCCCATAATGAAATCACGCAAGTCAGCACCTTCTTTAAGTAAAGTCAAGTGTTGCTTAATTTCTGCCAGTGTGGATGTTCGTAGCCATTCGAGGCAGAGTTTCCCTACACTGTATGTAGTTATAATCCCTGAATGTTGTCTCTGGGAGTATCTAGGGTCTGGCCTGGTTATTGTTAACCCCTGTTTTTTGTTCAGGAATCTATCTTGACAGTTATTTGTGTCTATGGGCCAGATCAACCATTTTTTCCAATCAGGATGTGTTCTGTTTTGGTTTAAAATATGGGATACGTCTATCTCAACATCTGTAGTGCTATTACTGTCGGGTGTTGGTTTTGGAATAGACGGTTTGTTTAAGTCTTTAATTTTGGCTAGGCCAAGACAGGTTGTCTGTTGAATTGTATCATTCAAAAATATAATTTGTTCTGGGATCATGCAGGCTCTAAATAATGATTCTATACCTTGCACTTGCCAATCTTTTGTACCCCAGATCGTTTTTGTTTCAATATTATTGTTCCAGAAATCAAAACCAAATGTTTTCATTTTTTCAAAAAATGTCTCTGAATAGATTAATTTTGTGTTTGTAAGCATGTTTTTCATTCCTGTCTTATTTAACAGTCTAAAATAAAACGTTTCTGCATCACTTGTGTTAAACTCTGAGATATTGTTTTTGAACTTCCTTTTGGTGGAGTTGCACAATGTTCCCATTGGTTATAATTTAAAACATTTCTAGGTTGAGCTGATTTATGCAGATAATGGTTACCATAGTGGTTATAACAATACATCTGGTTATAATTAGATGAACCTTGTAAATAATCATGTCCTGTGAATTTAGCTGACATCACTAGATCCGACATCATATCATTAATACTGTCAAAGTCCCAATCATCAGCGAATGTGCTTGGTTTTACAAAGTCACTCAATGAAATCTTGAATTGATGAGGATACTTCAGGAGCTCGACCGGACCATAGATTTCGTAATCAGTTTTGTCCCATGCTACCCCACCGGGTATAGGATTGGCTGTGAAGTTTACTGAAGAAAGTTCTCTTTTCTCGATGTGTGAAGACTTGTGTGGTTTCAGGACCAAGTTGATATTCTGACTTGCTGTGTCCATTGTAACATATTTTCCCTCAATGAAATGTCCAAAGCATAGTACCATGATGAGCCAAAGTATGAGGATGAATACTCCTAGTGCCACCCAAAGTTCAATCCATGGAGAAATCAGATAGGTTTCTTTTAGTTGATGAAAGAGTTCCTTTGTTTTGTTTTTAAAAGTTTTTGTTGTTGGTTGTTCCTCAGGTTCACTCGGATCCTCAGAAAAATCATCGAAGTTGATGAAGTAGCCTGATGCTGTTCTGTCAATTGTTTCAATTGCTTCTGGATTCTTTTTTGCTTTTTGAATTTTCTTTGTTTCATTAGCATAGTCTGTGGTTACATCATTGTAGACTGGTGTTTCTTGATGTAAGATTTTGATTTGGGTTTCAAGAGGTTTAAGTTCCATGGCTTTGTTGCATAGTCCTTGTTGATTCACTGTAGGTTTATCAATTGTGATTAGTCTCTCAGTTTGAACCTCTGTATTTGTAGCAAACTTTGGTGTTCTACTACTTCTTGGGAGTCCACTTGGCCTACTACTTATTATCGGCCACATAATTGTGGTTTAACCAGGTCGATGGATACAACTCGGTTCTCCTTTTTACCAGCAAGGGGCGGTAATACCACTGATCTTGTCCCATTGACAGACAAGACAGGTACTGCTTTTCTGTAAGAAGGCCCAAATTCCTTCTTTACCGCGATCTTCTCTCTGACCAGATCCCCGATGTTTGGAAACCAGACAGTCCTTGCTGGGACAGGTGGTTTCTCTTCAGTGGCTGTTGGCTGTTGCTTCAAATTTATGTTGCTCAGGTCTTTTCTTTTTTCGTTTAAGTCCTGTAAAATAGCCAAACGATCTTTGATATCAAAGCATTTTTCTTTAACCACTGAAGTTTGACTATCGAGGTCCTGGATTAACATTCTAGTCCCAAACAATAGTTCGTACGGACTGAGACCTCTCAGAGAATTTCTTGGCAGATTATTAAGACTACGTTGGACACTTATTAAATGTTTGACCCACCCAGCTCCCGAACCTAATACCTTTGCCGTTATAGATTGCTTTATGTCACGTTTTTTCTTTCCACAATTCCGTTTCCCTCAGGATGAAAGGGACAAGAGTACCGCAATGCAATGCCCATGCTGTTCATGGCCTCTTTGTAAGCTCGAGAGCTAAACGCAGGACACTGGTCAGAATGTAGCATGCCAATTGCGTATGTGCCGATAAAGACTCGCAAATCTTTTATAACAGTTCTGGCGTCAGTCGAGCGCTGGGGCCACATCCAAATGAATCTCGTGCATCAATCCACTGCGACCATGATATATTTATAGTTACCGTCCCTTTGTAAGGGACCGCAGTGGTCCAGGTAAACACAGGCTAATGGTTTATCTGAGATTAGAAGGGGCGTCTGTGCTGGCGTTTCACTGTTGATGCCTTCATTCTTTGACATATTTCACATTCTAGAACATAGTTCCTAGTTTGTCTTCTCATTTGTGGCCACCAGTATCTCTGTTTTAATAACGATACTGTGGCTGAAACGCCAGCATGTACAGAGGCAAGCCCTTTGTGTGCCGCTATAATGAGTCCTAACCTATGTTCCATGTTTGGAATTGCCCTATCCCCCACTCCAGGGATTCGAGCAAATGGAACGTTATTCGCATCAGTTATGTATGACTACTTTACTGGAAAGCCTTTCGGGAGTGTTTTTATTGCATTTTTTTCTGTAGCGCTGACAGCCTGCAATATTTCGCTGTCTATTTTTGTTTTTGACCGGGTGATGGCAGCTACGGAAGCCGTTAGGACAGCTGACTTTGGTGCCTCATCAGCCAATGAATTCCCTGCAACGTGAACGCCATCACGTTGATGACTCAGTGTATGTATCACGTGAGTCTTTTGTAGTTCCTTTTGTAAAAGAACTACTTGTTCCCAAAGCGTTTTATGCTTGATTGTGCCACCTTTTGCATCTTTAAAACCGTTCTGAACCCAGATCTGCAAGTATTCATTGTAAGACTGAACACAATAATATGAATCGCACACTATGAGTGTGGGGAATTCGCGATCTATATTTTCAAGCGCCATCTTGAATGCTAGTAGTTCAGCTCGCTGAGCTGTACAGTCTCCTAGGGATTGCGTTTTAGTGATCAGTGGTTTAAATTTTCCTTCGTGCCAGCGACCTTTAACAATCGCGCACGCAGCACTGTAAGCTTGTTTACCCCCAACTGCGGGTTGTGCTGATCCGTCCGTATATATTATACAGCCGTAATGTTCTAGAGGCAGGATTTCGGTCGGCAGAGTACATTCAAATTCATATTGGAGAAATTCTTGTGTTTTTAAATTAGGATCAAATTCGTATACCACGTCTGTTGCAGCAAGAGAATGAACCCACTGTATCCATCTCGGATGTAATGCTTTAGCATTTGGAATGCTTGCCTTTGTTACCGCCTCTAGGGCTGGTATTGGTGTAACGATGATTATTCGTTTACCTTGTGCTAGGGATCTTTCTTTCGCTACAGCAGTCTGTACCGCGGTTAGAATTTTTTCCGTTGGGCTAAATTTTATTTCAGCTTTTGTGTACAAATGTGATTTGTATGCTATTGGTACCGTTTCTCCCTCATTAGAGGTTAGGTATGTGAATCCGCATCTTTTTGCGTGCATTTAACAAGGACCCCCTGGGTACATAAGGATGATGTTCCTAGACCAGGGAAAGAACAAACAATTGATATGTAACAATCTAGGCAACCATAAAGGAATAAATCAATATTAATATTCAGAAGGAAACTAAGCTACAGCAAAACTTATTGATTTCAGCAGTTTATTAATAATTGAAAAATTGACACAATACAATATTTCGAAATTAAAATGCACAATTAAAAGTATAATTTATACAAAGACAAATTAAACATGTATGTATTTTGTATGTATGTATTTTAATGCTTATTAAGCGCAGCTGTCACCCAGCGGGTATCCTGGCGCTGAGATCAGTTCCACCATCTGCTCTACCATTTATTCTGCTCTAGGGAAGGGTTTTTTTTACTTCCAAGATGCTTGAAGGCGCGAGATTAAAATAACTCCCTGTCCGATATAGATCAACAGGGCTCCTGATTTCCGGCGGCGGGACACGGGGTTTCGGCAGTCGTGTGGAAAACACTCCCTTTTTCTAAAAAGGAGGCTATCGTCAATAAGATCCCCACATCAGGAGGATTACGCTCCTTCTCTCCTCTCCTTACTGAACTGAACTCTGACTGAATTATTAAGCCCATCCTTGGCTCAAGCAACTTTAAGGTTCCAGACGGCGGGACCAATCTATATCTTTTTAAATAATCAGCTACCTTTTTGAAGATAAAATACTAACGTTTGATCAATATCAGATCTCACCATTGAACTGCACATACTGCAAAAATTTTCGTAACAAAAAAATATCGTGGCTGCTCCAGAAGAAGGCGCTGGTCGCCGAAACGCGCGTAGAGATTGATTTCGCAACTTTTATTTAAATCATTTAGGCACTTTCATATGTAATGTGATTTTTGTATTATGTTTAATTTGTCTTTGTATAAATTATACTTTTAATTGTGCATTTTAATTTCGAAATATTGTATTGTGTCAATTTTTCAATTATTAATAAACTGCTGAAATCAATAAGTTTTGCTGTAGCTTAGTTTCCTTCTGAATATTAATATTGATTTATTCCTTTATGGTTGCCTAGATTGTTACATATCAATTGTGAATCCGCATCTTCCTGGGATGACCCGAATAACAAGGTTGCGTGTGTTATCACGTGTTTGCAGTTTTGTTTTAACTAACATGTCTGTTTGTAAAGATCTCAAAATTTCTGTGTGTTTTTGAGTCCAATTGATTCTTTTAAAATCTGGTCTTATTAGGTCATAGAGAGGGTTAACTCTCTCTACATAATTTAGAATGTAGGTTCTTCCGAAATTCAGGAAACCTAGAATTGATTGTAAGTTTTTCAGCGTTCTTGGTGCTTGGATTACAGCACATTTCTCTAGGAAATTGTCTGCCAGGCTTTTGCCTTCACTTAATTCATATCCTAAAAACAGGACAGTTAGATGGGCAATTCTTGACTTTTTGAAGTTGAATTTGTAACCCTCTGCTACAAACCCAAGTATTATGGTGTTCACTCTTTTCAAGTGAGTATCCAAGTCATCATCTGTTAGATAGATGTCACCGACATAAGATAATGCCTCATCATCATACAGTTGTAATAACTCTGTTACTCTCGCTGAGAATAATCCTGGGCTGTTCTTGAACCCCTGTGGCAAACGACAGAAATTTCTGTGAGACATTTATTGAGAAAGCGGTCAAATATCTGCTTTCGGGTGCTATATTTTGACAAAAGAACCCATTAGAAATGTCTAATGTTGTTTTGTATTTTTTGAGCACTATGCTATTCATTAGTGCTGCGCTGTGTGAGTTTTGTACTGCAAAGGTTTTGCAACATGAATTAAGGTGTCTGTAGTCCAAAACTAGACAATATGAATCGTCTGGCTTGGAGACAGGAAACAAAGGATTGGTCATTTGTGAGGTGCAAGTTTCAATCACCCCCTGGTATTCAAGTTGATCTAAGATCTCCCTGACCTGTTTTTTAGCTTCTTGCTTAATTGGGTACTGCCTTTGTGCAGTTGGTTGAGATTTTAACAGGATTTTGTGAGGAGGTGAGTCCTCATCCCATCCTACGTGGTTTTTGGGTTTCGCCTGCCGAAGGCTGCGCTCTGCGCAGCTTTTCGGCGCAGGCGAAATCCTTTGTTAACTATAAGTGCTTCGGGAACGTCCCCCGGCTCCCATTGGCTAGCTCCATAAATGGAGGCTAGCCATTGGGTGCCGGATCTGTCCGTCAAGGCCGGACCAGATTCGGGGGCGTTCCCGAGAATTTTTCTCTTTTGCCCACGTCATGCGGCGGTGGGCGGGGCTTTTTTTTTGGCTGGTTGAGGTTTTTTTTTGCCATTTGGCGGCCGACCGCCGGCCGAGGAAGTCCAGGCTTGATTGACCCCTATGGCCCCACTGCTCCGCACCAGGATTCTCCTATGGAGTATACCCGTCTTGTGGGGTTATGTGTTCAGTCAGATACCTTCTTTATTAAGGCACATTAGTCCGGCGTTTTTCCTTCACCCGGTATAGAGGCAGGCAGTCAGTCAGTCATTCTTTAATTTTTTCATTTGATGGAACGATACTGCGCATGCGCAGCGTCTCCTTCACGACTTGCCGCAGCCACTCTGCACTCGCACTGAACACTGCTCACCACTTCCCGATCCCGGAAATAGAGCACACCACACCCGGCGCCACGAGATTTGCGGCATACTTATAGAAGGCCGAACACCGTCAATGTAAGGCAGCCGCTGGAAGGGGTAGGTGCAGAAGCACGAGCATCCTACCAGAACCATGAGTAAAACTCCCCCATTAGGGGGACGAATGCGTGGTATCACTGACAGTATCTACCTACAGAGATGCTTGTATGTATGTACCTCGCCGTGTTTATCGATCGGGCGGGGGCTCACTTCGGGGGCCGCTGCTCTAATGATGGTGATTAATCTCCTCAGTTTGTCTCCGGGCACGATCACCCCCACCTCCCCCCTCCGGGGTGAGTCAGAGACGGGCTGGGAGGAGAGCGTTACAAGGGGATGCCTCGGAGGTTACTTGAATGACGGGGGCGGGAGCGGGTCTAAAGAAGCAGCGGTCATCTGCTTACTCCAGCCCCCAGCCAAATTCAATACTCGTGTTTAATTGCACTGACCTCCTTTCCCCGAGCGCCGAGGGAGGGGGCGGCCTCCTTCCGCTGCACATGGCGTGGGGGGTGTTCATGCAGGGCTCTGGCACACGGGGACGCCTGCCCGCAAATAAAAATTATTCGGCTCCTCAGACTGGAGACAACCGATTTTTAACAAGGTTAGACGGAGGCTAATGGGACGTGCTAATTCCTCCTACTTCTCCAGACCTCTCTGCCGCCTCTCCCCCTCCCTCCCCCAACCCCCCTCTCTCTTCGAGAAGACTGATCGGGAAGTGGTGTAATGGGTCTTAACGCTAGCTCTACATTTTTTCGCTGCTTTCTGAGAGCTCATTTTCCTAAAGTGTGTTTTTTGGTTTCGCCTGCGTGAACCCTGCCAGCATTATCACCTGCAACATACAAATGACCTGAAATGCGAAGAAAAAAATTATAATAAAATAAATAACACAACAGAGCCATGATGCAGAAACTGAACGCTGTGCGGCAACGAAGGGCATGGGGTGTTTCTCGTCACCGCCACCCGGGCCAATAGCAGGCAAAGCAGCAGGCGGCGTCAACATACTGTATAGCTCTATGGATGTATATATGTGTATATTCATGACGTAGATGCCGGGGGCGTGGGCGGGAAAGACGAGAGGGCGGGGGTCTGTCATGTATTTACTTTGGCAATACTTGTCTGACTTGTCGTGCCAATAAAGTAGATTGTATCATGTTGTGAAGGATGGGCGGGCAGAGGAGAAAAAAAGGGGAGGAGGCAGGTAGGGTAGAGGAGTAGAGAGGGCAGAAAGGGGGCGGCAGGGCAGTGCAGGGGAGGAAAAGAAGGAAGGAGGAGGGCAGAAAGAAGGGGAGAGGAGGAGGCCACGAGAGGGAGACAGACAGGGGAGGTTGGAATGAATTGCTCGTCTTGCCAGCTGGAAGGCTCGGCTCCCTGAAAGTTTTCTCGGTGTCCTTTCGCTTGTCTTCTATCGGAACGGACCCTCAAGGGGACATCTGGCCCGCCCCACCGGCTCCGCGGCAGTGCACACGCCCCTTAGCCCCGGCACCGACCTGCCAGTCGGGCTCCCCGGATGTGGCTCGAGCGCTGTGCCCGGCTTCCCACCTGCTCTCCCGGGTCCGAAGGCGCCTCAAAGCCTTGTTCATCTAGGCTGCATCACATTGTTGCCAGGCTTCAAACCTCCGATTGGCACAAGTCTTACTGTATTTAACCAAATTGTCTTGCTTTTGCCCAGTTCTTCTCTTAGATACTTTATTCTCTGCGTGGGTTTATTTTGGGTGACGCGCGCTGCTGCGTATCTCCCCTCGTAGCTTGGACCAGCCCGTGGGTTGCAGGTTATATATTTTTTTAATAGAATTTCTGTTCTGACTGCCACCGACCCTCCGTTTTCTTTAAACTGGATTTATTTCAAAGATTTCCGGTGGAATGCACGTTCGCTAATCGCCACCCTCAGCCCCTGGCACGGAGCATCCCAGGGAGTGCCCGGACCTCCTCGTCGCTTCAGTGGATATCAGTCTGGGGCGGGAAGGCTGGCTGCAGTGCTATGGAGTGCTAGAGAGTGCCTAGGGAGTGCTAGAGAGTGCAGAGTGCCTAGGGAGTGCTAGAGAGTGCAGAGTGACTAGGGAGTGCTAGAGAGTGCAGAGTGACTAGTGAGTGCTAGGGAGTGCTAGAGAGTGCAGTGACTAGTGAGTGCTAGAGAGTGCGGAGTGCTAGAGAGTGCAGAGTGACTAGTGAGTGCTAGGGAGTGCTAGAGAGTGCAGAGTGACTAGGGAGTGCTAGAGAGTGCAAAGTGACTAGGGAGTGCTAGGGAGTGCTAGAGAATGCAGAGTGACTAGTGAGTGCTAGGGACTGCAGAGAGACTGCTAGGGAGTGCTAGGGAGTGCAGAGTGACTGCAGAATGCTAGGGAGTGCAGAGTGGCTGCCGAGATTAACCTAATGGCAATGTAAATGACCATGCCATTTATTTATCTGTTTTCAAAACCAACACATAAATACAAATTTTGTCATTTACAATGCCAATAGCTCTAACTTTTCCAAAGGCGAAACCATTGCATTGTAAATGCTTGTTATATAATGCAGGAGCTTGGGCTACTGCCCACTTTCTTGCAAGTGTATATTTTCTATGTATTGGAATGTGATTTGAGAAGGCAGGCATAATCATATCTTCGCCATGAGGGCACTCCCTGACAAACTCTGGTGGCCAGTCTTTTTCAGCTAAAAGGATGTCATAGCCTTTGGAGAGGTTATCCCAAAATAGACCCCTTATTTTCCTAGTCTTATCTCCCTCTATACGTAAAGTTATTTCATATATTTTATGAGGTTTGCTAACTCTGGTATCTGCAGTTTCCACCTGAATGTATTCATTCGTGTCCACTGTCTCCAGATGATTCATCAGGATCTTGCGAGCTATGCTCACTTCTGCTGCGCTGTCTAGCATTGTCTGAGCCCACTCTCCGTTTTTAGGTCTCGGCTGCACGCGCGGAAGCGCGTGTCCGCCGACAACCTATTGTTGCCGTGTCTCCTTTCCAGGAGACACTCCTGGCCCCGCGCATCGCCTTGGAGGCGATTTCAAACGAGCACGCGCACGCGAACGCTCGCTGCATTCTCTCACACACACACACACAGAAGCGCCCATGCATGCACGCACGCACGCACATACAGCCTCCCACACACACATACACACGCGCACGCACACAGACACACGAGTGCTGCCCCCCCCCGCACCCCGCACCCCGCAGCCCTTTCTAACTTACCGGGGCAATCTCGGGGGACTCCGCCGCTGCAGCTCTTGCCAGCTCCTTTCACGGGGCTCCCTCTTGGTCAAGGGAGCCCCGCAACAGTCGCCTAACCTCCTGCTGGCGGGCCCGGGGTTCTCCACTGCTCACAGGAGCCCCGGGCCGCGATACGCATGCCTCCTCTTCTGGTCCTGACGCGGCCCCGCCCCCGTCACAGGCGACATTGCCTGACTTCCGGTCATGTTGGAATATTCGCTTTCGCGAGGAGGTGGGCTTTGAGCAGGGGGCGCGGGTGTACAAGAGAATATGCTGTGGGCTCTTTCACTTTACTTCAGTTTAGGACTACTCGGATATTACCAGTCGGCCTTAAATGTAAAACTTGACTATATCTATTTAAATAATATTGGTGCGCAGACGACTATGGGACACTAAATAAAAACACTATGACTTCATAATCTAAAGTGAAAGCTTAATCAATGTTGTCCCTTCTGTCTCCATATTCTTGTATCCACTGTATCGAGGAACTAACATAGTTATTCAAATATGACCACCACTAGCTCTAGCCTACCAAGTTCCTCCTAGCTGTCATGGATGCCGCCATCATGAAATACCAAGCGAGCGTGACCTCTGCCCTCTTCTGACGCATTACTTTAGATATACACACCGACCTTATTAAAGACCCTTACCTGTACACAAAATGGTATGTGAGGAAATGCTTGCCAAACTCAAGTGACTAGTTCAACCAAACTTTGCATTATGGTACTTGTAGTTTGGTGTGCAGGAATGCACTTTCATACATGCCAACATTTTAGAACAGCAAAGTGGGAGACTTTGAAGAAATAAATCGGGAGACCATATTTCCCCCATTGGCCTCTATGATGCATAAGCAATTTTAGGTGGGAGACAGCCAAATAAAGCAATTTTTAGCTTCACTGATCTGGAGCCTGTTGCCTGAATCGGACCTGTTTCCATTTATGCAGTTAACAAAATATAAATAGAAAAACAAGCATGCCTTGGTCACCACCTGGTAATTTCCCCTTGAGTTTATTTCATTAAATGATTTCATTTCCTCCATCAAATATTTTCCTTGCTTTCTCTGTGTGTATGCATTAATTTATTCGCCCTTTATTTCATGTGTTATTATTCTTTGCATTAAGCGCTCTTTTCTGATTGTCTACTCGTGCCGCAGTAGCCTGCTGCAGTACAACAAATGCAATAAGTGTCAGGCAATTTAAACCCAGAGTTGAGTTTGGCTTCCCCTTGAATCATATCCCCTAACTCTCCCCGAGAAAAGATCCGCTGCTTCAGCCTGACGCTGCTGCTCGGGCGGAGTTTCATCTCTAAAAACTGCCGAACTTCAGGTTTTCGAGGGGGCTACAAGAATTGCGCAACACCGGGACTGTCTCACTTGTATGTTTTGCTCCAGCGCTGCGTGTGGTAGCGCATTAAACCCAATCCTACCGGCCATACCAATGCTTGCATGTATGCCTTCTTTCATATTATTCACGGGATGCGTTTACACAGGGAACAACAACAACTTTCACCTTGCTTGTTAGAGTATCATGTGACTGTCACTGAACTGTATAGAACGCTGGCCAGTTTCTGGTTTCGGAAGCCTTGCTGTGCGGCTGGAAGATGGCTGGGTTTCTGTGCCTCTGCATGATTTTGCCGTTGACTCTTTCTCCATTGACAGGTAACACGTTCATCCATTTTCTGTTCAGTAATGTTGAGCAATGTACAAATATTTCGTAAAGCCATGTTGCACAAGTTGGTTGGTTGTATAACCATTTTCCTCGGGTCACTGCTGGTGTTTCAAATCGTTTTCTCATTTCAGTTCACGTGTAGCTGCCAACGTTTGAGATTGCTAATGTGTGGCAGTTTCATAGTTTTGGTGTATTTATGAGTGAAATTCAACGACCAATGTGTGACACTTTCTCGCGAGTAAAATCAGGCAATAAAGTCTATGGAAACAGATAAATACCAGAAGCTACACCCAGGGCTTTAAATGGGATGACAAAATCGGGGGTTGGAGGGGTCGCTCAAAGGGGCGTGGCTTAAAAACACATAAGCTAAAAATCTGTGCTTAGCAAAGTGTGCCGCCCGACTTGTATTTTGTTGTTTCTGTTGTTGCATCCAGATATATGACGGCACAGCATCTAGGATAATATGCCTAATGCTAAACACATACGCAGGGTAATATGCTGCATGTCTAAACACTTATAACGCCCCAAAGGCGAGACCTATTGGCTATGCCAATGCTTTTTTCTATGTGATAGATTCCATCTTGGCCTGGAGTGTGTATCGTTTTGTGACTCGGTATTTCTTAATATGGCATCCACCACATCCCCCATATACACCACCTCATCCACCACCACCACATCCGCCACCACCACATCCGCCACCACCACATTTACCACCACCACATCCACCACCACCACATCCACCACCACCACATCCACCACCACATCCACCACCACATCCACCACCACCTCCACCACATTCACCACCACATTCACCACCACATCCACCACCACCTCGTCCACCACCATCACATCCACCACCATCACATCCCACACCCACCACATCCACATCCACCACATCCACCACCAACACCACATCCACATCCACCACCACATCCACCACCACATCCACCACCACCACATCCACCACCAACACCACATCCACCACCACATCCACCACCACATCCACCACCACATCCACCTCATCCACCACCACATCCACCACCACATCCACATTCACCACATCTACCACCACCACCACATCTACCACCACCACCACATCTACCACCACCACATCCACCACCACCACATCCACCACCACATCCACAACCACACCCACCACCACCACATCCACCACCACCACCACATCCACCACCAACCACCACATCAACCACCACCACCACATCCACCACCACCACCACCATCTCCACCACCACATCCACCACCACCATATCCACCACCACATCCACATCCACCACATCCACCACCAGATCCACCACATCCATGTGTGTGTGTGTGTGGCTTTCTCTGTGTGTGAGTGCAAATGCAATAGGTCTCGCATTTGCGAGAGATTAAGCTATTGGCATTGTAAATGACAATACCATTTATTTATCTGTTTTCAAATCCAACACATTAATAAAAAAATTGTCATTTACAATGCCAATAGCCCTAACTTTTGCAAAGGCGAGACCGTTGCATTGTAAATGCTTGTTCAGCTGTGTCCTCAGTATCCTCGGCATGTTTGATTACTTTAATACTGGCTACCTTCTTCTTTGGAAATTGTAACTTTTTATTTTGATGAGCAGGTTCCTTGTCTTTGGACTTGACGTGCTCTTCCCTGTGTTCTGACCGTCCTCTTCTTTCTGATTTCTGCGAGGAAGTCTGAAAAGATCGAGATGGACGTGTATCAATATCTTGATATCTATCAGGTTTCTTCAAATTATCCCTATTTCTAAGGTTGTATTTTTTCTCAGAGGGCTCCCTCTGGGGAGACTTGTGTCCTTGGTCCGGAGATCTTTCTCTCCGCCGAGGAGACCTTCCTCTGGACTGGAATCTTTTTCTTTGGGAGTGGATTGTTTATTTCCATCCCAGCTCTTTTTTGGAGTGTTTAGATTATTTTTAATAAATACCTTTTCAGGATTTTCAGTTAGTTGGGGTTTCACTGGTTTTCCACCCAAACTATCTCTTCCTAGTTCTTCATAAGATTTTTCTATGATTCTGGCAAGTTCAAATGGTTGTTCTGCTATATCTGTTTCTTTCAGTCTTTGGCGGATCGCCACAGTTGCTGCTTCCCCCTTTATGTTGGCTATTAATATTGCCGAGACCTGCTTGAAGTCTTTCAGTAATTTCATACCCAGAGTTAAAGCAGGTTCTGGACCGTATTCATTTTGAATCTGTTTTAACACCTCTGGTATTACCGCCATGGACGGAACACCATGTGTTTTTGTGTAAATGGAAGCAAAGACTGTACCCCAAGTGTCACAGTCCTCCACATGTGGTGCGATCCCCATTGGAAGACAGATAGTCAGAATTCTGTGTTTCTCAGTAGGGGTAGTATCCGGAAATACTGCCTCTATTTGAGTGATTTTTTGTGCTAGCCAGAATGGAATTTGTTCCCTTTTAATGGGTACTTTACCTAGACAGGACTGTATGTTCTGTGGTGTGATCTTATTTGTGTTCCCCTGATGAGGGGTCAGCTGTGGAATTTTAATAGCTGGTTGGACTGTTGAAGTCCGCATTATATATTGGACTAATTGTCTATGTATTTTAATCAGTTGTTTTAGCTGTACTAAAAGTTCTGGTTTTGACATTTTTTCAATGTCTGGATGTGGTGTGTAGCTGGCCAGAACCGGCCACGTTGCTCCTGGTCTACCTAGTGGACCGAGCCTGGTGATGTGATCATTATGTTTTAGGGCGCCTTTAAACCAGAGCAGGTGCTCTTGGTATTTTAATGGTATTTCCACCTCCTCGAAAGGAGTGTACTCATCCGGTGGTTCCTCTATTTTGTAATAGTGGAACTCCTTTGTTACAGCGTTTGCTGCTGGAAAGTTTATCCATGAATAGAATACCTCTGTCTGTCGATATTCATGTGCCTCAATTACAAATATGACTGTACCACCTCTCGATGTCAGTCCATTTTCTATAAGTTTTAAAGTTATAGTTTTTCTTATGCTGACCAGGATGAGTATTGCATCCGGGTCTTGCTGTAGGAGACTTGTGTCATCCGCTAGGAGTTGAGCTGCTATTCTAGCTGCCTCCCTTTCTTCTTCATTGTCTGACATTTTACTGACAAGAAGATTTTTTTTTTTGTTGTAGATCAGGTTTCCTACGGAAACAAAGATTAGGTGCACAATATTTTGGAACACTGTATCCTTCAACGTTGAATAAACTAAAAACCATACATAGGAGTCTCCTCCTACTAAGTTTGGCGGATTTTTAACCTTTGACCCACTCCAGACGTCTTTGGAGTATTTATGGAAGAAAGGGTCTGTGTGAAAAAGCACGACTGAGTTACTCTAATGCCTTGCGTTAAATTTATCGCCTTACCAAACGTTGGGCGCCATGTAGTGTAGTTCCTATTATCCCAATAGGCTCTGCGCATTGGAATAATATCTTCAATAGTATAGACTTATGACAGAGGTTAACTAGGTCTTCTACTGACGATATTAGACTTAAGTTTTGTGTGCCAGCTAGCTCAGAGTTCACTAGAAACTTTCTCGAATAGGCGAGGAGGAGTTTAACCTCCCTGGATAGACAAGAAGGGATTTAGTTTCTGACAACCATAGAACATGACAACTTTGCTCTCCCTAATCAAGAGTATATCTCCAGAGTCGTGTGAAAACAAAAGACAACTATTTTACTCAGTCAGTACGTGCATACTTAGTTCCATCAGATTGTAGAGAAAGAGGAGATGGGCGTGTTCAATAAAAGGTGTTATTTATTGATCAGTCTCTTTTTCTCATACAAGAGAAATGAATCGCTACAGTTGCAATACTTAAGGTTAAGTAAAGTGCATACAGTAAAAGCAGGATTATAAAATAATACTGTAAAAGCATTGATATGGTTTCTTAGCCATATGATACTTTAAAATGGATAAAAGATATACATACATATATACATTGACTAATCGTACTCAACTGGTGCTTCTAACTACGCCTACCCCGGTGTACCTGACCTAAGCCTAATACGTGGGAGGGAGTAAGTAAGTAGCAGTTTAAGTTAAGTTTGTTTTGCCAAGAATCTGACTCAAGAATTCTCTGTAAGGGGTTAGTCAGTTCAGTACCTGGGATTTAGAAGGCAGGAGGGCTAGTATCTCTTTCTCAGGACTCGGTATCCCAGTCACCCGCAAGGGCGAGTTGGAAACGCTGGAAGCTGGATTTCTTGGCAGGAGAAAAGGCAGCGTCTCTCTCAGCGCGTCAAGAGGGAGGGGCAGCGTCCGTGGGCTTCCTGCATCAGCTGGGTTCTCCGGCAAGTAGTCACTGCTCCAAGCTCATCACCACCGCGTTGTTGCTTAGGGCAGCGTCGGTATATTTATACCTGAAAGGTGCCAGGTTTGACGTAAGGATGGACATAAGACGTCAATAAAAGATGTCA
The DNA here is from genome assembly GCF_964261635.1 of Lissotriton helveticus. Taxonomy (NCBI): domain Eukaryota; kingdom Metazoa; phylum Chordata; class Amphibia; order Caudata; family Salamandridae; genus Lissotriton; species Lissotriton helveticus. The sequence continues at coordinate 1,039,003,121 of NC_136070.1, forward strand.
TTAAGAACTGGTCGTTCTTACATTCTTTACAGGAGTTCTCGAACAAAATCAAAACAATAGCAGCGTGGATTTCCCAGGTTTGCTGGAGGCTTAGCTTTGTTTAGAGAACTCGGTGTGCTTTCTAGGGGGCTGGAGGAATAGTGCTTGCTCAATGTGACAGCATGCGCTATGACTTAATCTGAAAACTGGTTTCTGTGCCGTTGTATGGACATTAGTGAATAATAACCGGACAAGGGTCAGAAATAGGAGTATCGATACAGGTCCCTAGATAAACATACTACAGTACTTTGGTCCTCCTGAGACACAGGGTCTCAGAGGGTTATTGAATCTAGTACACAGTATCTGACAGCATTCTGAACAATTACAATTGAAATGTATCTGACTTCCTACATCCGATGTAGAGTGTTATTGTATGCCAGATGTGGTGCTGTTATATATTCCAATGAAGCACAAATTGCAGTTAAGCTATTTACCAAAACATAAGAAGATCGCAATGTGATCAGATATTACCCTAGGTTCAAAATTTTATTTGTGAAGAAATTGGGGTTTGTCCTAAGAAGTATATAGTAGATTCTGAAATGAGACTGTTGTGGATGGGAAAATAATTTGAAGGCTCTTTTGTCAATATATTAACAACCACTTAGCAATATCGTTGCATTTGGGGTAATACTACAAAACGAGCTGTTCATTTTTTTTGCCAAAATTTATGAGTATAAATATTAATCACCTACACTTCCTTCCCAGATTTAGGGGCCTATTTATGAGAATGTCAAGCAGTGCAGAGCAGCAAGTCACCTTGCTGCACTGTGTGACAGGGAAACTCCAGGAATGTGCCTTATCTGGCAATACGGCGCATCCATGCCTTTTCCCCTGCACTGGCGCCCTTTGGCAGCCTAGCGGCAATTCAGGCAAATTTGCACCGTGGTGCACAGGTGTCTGTGTTGCATACAGGATTGTTTTTGTGCAGAAAAACATTCCTGAGAGGCATATTCCTCTATCTACGTGTGCACACATACAAAGAGGAAGTAACGAGGAGAAATAAAGATATGACTTCCCAGGATAGACATAACAAGGAAAAATATCTTTTTGGTACATTCCCAAAGTTACAAGTTCTGGTAAATTTAAAAATGCGTCAAAATGCATGGAAGTTGGGTGGGAAAACCCACGCAACACCCATGGAACGCCTCCCTTGCATGGAGTAAGGCAATGCAGTGATTTGCGTTGCTTTACTCCACATTTAACGAGCCACTCAGGGCTGCTCAAAGTGGCCTTGCGTAGCTTCATAAATCACATTCAAGTTTTGCGTCGAACATGTACCACGTTGTTGCTTGGTACAAACGTGACGCAAACCAGCTCATAAATAGGCAGCTTAGTTTATTTTGTATCTATCCCCATCGATTTGTGTATCAAGGATGAAAATATTAGCTTGTTTAGCTAGAATAGTAATCCCCCATTTTTAGGTCTCGCGACCTATCAATGCGCGCAAGCTCATTGAGCGGAGCGAGAATTCATGTCTTCAAAATCCTCGTCAAACCAAGGGCTTCTTGCTGCGGTTTTCTTTAAGTTCACGTGAATCACGTGACCAAACAAGCACGCGCATCAGCCTCCCTCCCTCCTAATTGCATTTTTTTTAACGGCCGCACAGCACATCAAAGGGCTTCGCCCAGCGTGCGCTCTGCGGCTTCTCGGCTTCTCCTCCCCTAATTATTCATGGCTCAGTTTCCTGGCGCACGCATTTGTTCACATTTTTGTTCTTGCCTTTCATCTCCTACCCGTCTTATCCCATTGTTAACATTTCCGCACCTCCGTCCGTCTGTCTATACGTCTCTGCTTTATCGCAATCTGCCTTTTCCCACAAGCCTTTCTACTCTGTGTTCGCACTCTGCCTCCTCAGTTTCCTCCGCCTCCGTTTCACTGCCAGTCTTTCTTTTGTGACCTTCTCCCCCCCCCCTTTTTCCTTTCAGTCTACCCTAATTTCTCTTTCGTCATGTGCCTATCATTCCTATTCCTCGGCCTTGACCCTCTCTCCATCCTGTCTCACTTCCTCTGCCTCTTTCTTAGTCACTCTCCGACGTCTCCGTTTCCCCCCTTCGAATTCTGCAGAGATGCCACATAACACATCCAAACCAGACTCTGCATAACAACACACCCACTCCAATGTCACATATCATTTGCCACCCAGACCCCAGATAACACATCGAAGCCAGACTCTGCATAATAACACACCCACTCCAATGCCGCATAACACAACCCACCCAGACTCCAGATAGCAGATCCAAACTCGTAGCCTCTGAGCCAGCCCTGCCCGTGAAATATGTTCTTTTACATAAATTTTTCCCTTCTATTTTTTTTAATTCTAATTGTTTTCAACCACGTTTTTAAAGTTACTTTTTATAGCAAGTTGTTTCATCATCTTGTTCAGCTTTAGAATTCACAAAGGTGACAGTTTTGTAATGGGCTGTGGCAATTTCGCTTCCTAAAACTTCCGAGAAACGCACTTTTGTTTTCCAGCTAAAAGTATTGTATTTCTAACCAATCTCCATGGGGAGGGGTCTGTATACTCGACGGGGGAGGGAGTGACGTCAGCCTGCACAATTTGACACAGCGGACGGTGTGGCAGGCTGCAACCTCACTTTAAGAAGGAACAAGCACTGGCGTTGCCAATAGGTCTCGCAGTAGGAAAGTTGGAGCTATTACAATTGCAAATAACAATGCCTTTTATTTTTCTTTTCATTTTAAAAACATAAAGGGCTTTGTCATTTACAAAACCAATAGCTCCAACTTTCCTACTGCGAGACCTATTGGCAACGCCAGTGCTTGTTATATTAGATGCAGTCGAGAATATAACATTGTTCACTCAACCTCCATAAAGGAGGACACTTTTTTTTTTTAAGTAACTTTAGTTTCTTAGTGGAAAATAACGTCACCTATTAATTACACTAGGTGATTTGAAAGTTTTCCTCCTCTTTACCGGCTACTTGATACCGTTCACATTTAGGATTGCACCGGGGAGATGACCTGGTCCAATATAAGGGAGAGTCTGGTGGCTAGCATTTTGGCGAGTATTTTGTTATCAAAATTAAGCAAGAACAACAGGCGGTAGGACATTAAACAATATTATTTTCAATGGAGTTATTAGCGTGATTTAGCATTTGAGTGGGATAATGATAGCGTAAGTGAGTGGCATTTATGACGTATGCACAAAGGAGTACAAACTGAGCTGTAGTTTGTAATTTTCTCTAGAGTTGTGACACAAAGTTGGTCTTATTGGCTCACACAGAGTGTAAAGTTAAGCGAAAGATGACAGAGGGAAAAAAGCGAGACATTACAGATAAGTAAAGTAAGAACGCACTATTGTGGAGACCCTCCCTTCCCAGGCAACCCCTCCCTGTGCCCACCCCCACTTCTCCGAGTCCTCCCCGATATTAAGGAGAACCAATACGGAGTGCGAAGGGGAAAAGGAAATGCGGACTAACTCGAGTACTCTCCTTAATATAGAATAGTGAAGACTAATAAAACAAAATTGCGGAGAGGAGTTGACCTAGTGGGTAGGGCGGCCGACCTCGAATCTGGGGACCTGGGTTCGAGTTTCGGCAAAGACGCTGAGCGTCTTGTGATTCTGGGCAAATCTCCCCGTGCCTAACAAAAAATAAATACAATGAATGTGTCCTCATGTGGTGCTATGTAAAGCCTCTGATACCCGATTCAGGGTCAAGTTCGCACTAGGTAACATTTAAAAAAATTTACATATGACATAACTGCAACACAAATACTCTGCTAAAGAGGCACCAGCTAGAACACAATTATTGCCAACGTTTTGATCCAATTTCGCATAGTATCGAAATAAACACCTAACTCTAAATGTGTAGTTGAAAACTAATAACGTTATACCAGATTTTAATTGTGGGGTTTGAAAATAAATGTTATTACACTCATCCAAGTCTTCAATGTCATTAGGGCGTTTAGAAAGCTCGCACTACCTATATACATCTACATTAGTAATTCTACATAGACAATGAAAAGATGATCGTGAATCAAATAGTGGACGTCGTTGGACCATTTTTACCCTCATTAGAAGTGCCTGGCTGAGAAGACAATATTTAGAGCACCTTTTAAAATCCGATAGCACACGGATCAGAATTTAAAATGGGCGATAATTATCGCCTATTACAATTTGTGCCCTTTAAATGAGGCATAACATGTGAAATATGCATTTAATCACCAAATTCCCCTTGTTTTGCCTTTTTACCCTGATGCCTGTCCCTGCACAGGGATCGGAATTTAGCCCTGGACTTGTAGTCAGGACCTCTGAGTACAATAAGTAATGACTTTTGCCAAAATTCTTAGGTTTGAATATAAAAACGAGATTTGAGCATATGTGTACCAGTAATTTGAAAGTTATGAATGCTAGAACTTGAGGTTAATACTCTGTTGGTACTCAGTTATGGACTGTGAGCACAAATTAGGAATCAGAGTTGCAGAGTACCCCACCCCCACTGAAGAGACCAATTTAGACATAGTAATGTGCCTTAAAAGCAAATGGGTAGCTTGATAATCTCCCCATGCTCTCATCCAGAATAAAAGCATGTAAAGTACATGCTACAAGAGTTGCTATAGTAGGTTAAAACTAAGCAACATGGATAGCACAGATAGTTCAATTAGTGTAGTTTAGTTAGTATTTACTTAATCGTGTTGGTATAAAGTAATAAGATAAGTGGAACCACTTAGTCCAACTAAGAATGTTGAGCAAATTAATTGTTTGACTTGCGGAAACAATTCCACAGAAATATCAGACAAACTAGGGGCAATGATATTAACCAAGATCATGGTGGTTTGGGTAACATGTCTGGAGTTCAAAATATTGTCCAGGAAGGATGACAAGTCTTTATGGTCAAAGAATATGCGTGGTTTATCTTTGTAAATGATTCTGAACCTTGCAGGACCTGAGAAGGAGAATGGTATGTTCATGCTGCGTCATTTGGGTCTTAGTGCCAGGAAAGCTTTCCTTGTCAGATTTGTGTCTCTGAAGTAGTCTTTGGATATATTGATCTTTTTACATTCCCAGACAATGAACTTAAGCTGAAAAACAGATTCTAGAATCAATTCTACATGGCGGTATCTCTTTTGGTTTAAGGTAGAGGAAGCCAATGTTTTCTAAAACATGTGAGGGGACCTGATGAACAAGTTACTTACCTCGGCAACGCATTCTAGCTTCATATTCCTTACCTTTGAATTTCCCTGGCGTCAGGCTGGATCTGGAAACCTATGCTGAGCAATACACCTTGGGCGCACCGTCGGGTGACTCCATTCGGCTCCGTGTGATGTTCTCGGCAGCATCGGTTATGACGTTGCGATGCCTATATAGGCGCCAACCAGGAGCACGGACGTCTGTACGTTTTGTTTTTTTCCACACCAGAAACACAGAGCCACAAAGTAACTGACGTAGTTGTGTGCAAAACTAGGGCCCTGAAAGGGGGGAGTAACCTTAGCCCTACAATATTACTCCGCAAAGCGGGGAGGCGTGGGTGGGGCTGTAAGGAATCTGCAGCTGGAGTCTCTGGCAGATAATGTGTTACCGAAGGTAAGTAACTTGTTCATCTGTTAGAGACTTCTAGCTGCAGATTCCTTACCTTTGAATTAGATACCGAAGCCATACCATCCCGGCGGTGTGCTGCAGACCAATATCTTATACAAGGAAGTCCTGCAAGACCAAGCGGGCAAATTCCCATCCCTGCAACCCTGTCCGATCAGGCAGTAGTGTTTTGCAAACGTGTGCAAAGATGCCCACGTTGCCGAATGACATGTTTTGGATTGGGACACCCCAAGCCAAGGCTGTAGTCGCAGCCTTTCCCCAGTTGGAATGGGCCGTTAATCCCTCAGAGGCTGCTTCTTTGCCAGGGCATAACAGATCTTGATGCAGATAACAACCCAGCGAAAGATGGTCCTTTTCTGCACTGCCCTACCCTTCTTCGCTCCCACGTACCCGACAAAGAGTTGGTCATCCACCCAGAACTCTTTTGTGCGGTCAAGATAGAATGATAATGCTCTTTTTGGGTCCAGCCAGTGGAGACGTTCATCTTCTTTAGAGGGATGCAGAGGAGCAAAGAAAGTGGGCAATATGATGCACTGACCCAGATGGAATGGGGTCACAACTTTCAGCAAAAAGGACCACTTTGTCCAGAAAGGACATTAGATAAGGTGGTAAACAAATTATGATATGATATAAAGGGTTTTGTAGCGCTCTATTACTAAAATAGTATCCTGGCGCGGAAGGCGAGACGGATTCAGAGGACAAAAAGAAATTAGGAGAGTTAAAGAATGATGTTAAACAGATGAGTTTTCAGCCCCTTCTTAAAGGCCGTGATGGCCGAAGCAGCTCTGAGATGGAACGGGAGAGCATTCCAAACCCTAGAGGCCTTGACCGAAATAGACTGGCCGCCTAGTCGGGAGAGCTTAAATCTGGGAACCCTTAATTGGTGCTGATTGGCCGAACGAAGGCATCGATTAGGAATGTACAGGGCAAACCTTTTCCTCAGGTAAACGGGGCCGATCAAATGGACCGCACGAAAGGCAAGGACAAGAATTTTAAACTTAATCCGATGGGCAACCGGAAGCCAATGAAGGGTGCGGAGACCGGAACGGACACTAGATCTCATAGGGAGATTAAACAGCAACCTTGCGGCCGCGTTTTGGATGACCCCGGGACGTTGGATCAAGAAAGCTGGAAGACCACAGAACAGTCCGTTCGCGTAGTCGAGCCTGGAAAGTATTAAGGCTCGCAAAACCGCCTCTTTAGCCTCTCTCGGAAGGAGGGGAAAGAACCTACGGAGGGCTTTGAGAGTGGCAAAACAGACCCCCTTAAGTTTTTTTTTTTTAAATTTTATTGAAATTAACAAACATACATGAAAACAAACCAAACCTCACAAGGCAAAAACATAATAGTACATTATCATGGGTCCGTGCGGGCAGAGCTCAAAGGATAGATGGACACATTGCAATCGGCTAGTACGGGGATAGGGGCGGACAAGGAAACAAGCGGAATCATTGACAATAGATGAAGAGTGAATGTCAATTAGGGGGACGAAGACACATCAACGGTTACATCCTGCGGAGGAGTACATATATCACCACGATAGGCGTTCCATTGGGACCAGATTCGAACCCATTTCTTGGGCCGTCCCCGGGAAAGGTACACAGTCTTCTCTCGGAACATGCACCAGTCCATGTTTTCTTTCCACTTGGATAAGGTGGGCGGTCTATGTGAACCCCAGAACTGGGCAATGTCCCTTTTCGTGACCATATTTCCAAGGGTCGCCGATACAATCTGTGCTGAGCCATAGTCATTAGGCTCGCAAACATTCAACAAACAACGCCTGGCCTCGGGCAGCAAGGACACACCCGTGACACTCTCCATGACATCATGTACTCGGGACCAGAACTTAACCATCTCCGGGCATTCCCACAATATGTGGAGAAAGGTACCAGACATCCCACAGCCACGCTTACATAACCCATCCAAGGAAAAACCCATTTGAACCAGACAAGGCCCAGTGACATTCACTCGGTGAAGTATCTTAAGCTGGACGAACCTCAAACGAGCAGGAATGGCGACCTCCTTGGGCGAGGACAAAGCAGACTGCCAGTCCTCATCATCCAATTCCAGTCCGTCCGCACACCACGCAGCCCTGAGGCGAACCAGCAAGTCATCTCTGTTATTGATGATTTTTTTTTATAAATCAATGAGATCGTGCTGTCGGGCACATGACCATCCAAAATGCGGTCCTCCAGAGGGGAAGACTCAGGAATATCATCACCCGCAGCAAACACAGACAACAGAGCATGACGGATCTGGGCGTACCTAAAGAATTCATTGTCACCAAGCTCATACTCCACTTGCAGCACGTCAAAGGACTTGACAGTACCCCTCGACCACAGATCACCCACTCTGCTGATACCAATCATATCCCATTTAGCAAAGCCTTTCGTTTTCCACAAATGGCCCAAACATTCCGAATCATACAAAGGGGTGGCCCGAGTGAACCTGCCACACCAACCCAAGGCCGCATTAGCATCACGCCACACTCTCACTGCAATCTTAGTGAGACCGGTCAATGTTCCACGGAGTCCTCCGGAGTACAACGCTCTGCTGAAGGTCCCCCCTGGCAGAATACATTTATCCATGGAGAACGCCGGGGCGGGGCCTGGTGCGTAGGTCGCATGATTAATCGCACTTAACTGGGATGCCCAGTAATAACGTCTGATGTCCGGGAGGGCTATACCGCCATCATACCATGGAAGCGTGAGTTTAGAAAGAGCGATACGGGCACGCCCGTCCCAGACCAGTTGTCTCTGTAGGCTCTCCACTTCACGAAAATAACCCGAGGCAATCGGGTCAAAGGAATTCTGAAGCGCGTACAAAAATTGAGGCAGAGACATCATTTTGAAAAGCGCCGCTCTACCGAGGGGCGACAGCGGCAACCTAGGCCAGCGAGCCACATCGAGCGTGAGCCGCTGAAGGGGGGGGTAATAAATTAAGCTCGTAGCGCCTAGAGGGGTCCAAGGAAACATAAATCCCCAAGTACTTGAAACTGGTCTCTGCCACGTGAATCGGAAATCTACGCAGCAGTGGAGGGAGATCTCCCGCCAAAACGTAGACGCAGGATTTAGCCCAATTAATAACAAGACCGGAGTTTTTTCCGAAAGAGGTCAGAACATCAAAAAGTACATTCAGGGACTTTTTAGGGGAAGTGAGATATAGAAGGATATCGTCCGCGTATAGCGAGACTCGATCCTCGAAATCAGGAGACCATCGGATGCCCCGCATAGAAGCCACTCCGCCAAAGGTTCAAGAGCGAGAGCAAAAAGCAAAGGGGACAGCGGACAGCCCTGCCGGGTACCCCGTCCAAGCGTAAAAACGCAAGACACTCTTCGATTAACAACCACCTGGGCCAGGGGACTCTCATAAAGAAGTTTCACCCAGGCTATGAAGCCTGGCCCAAACCCGAATTTCGAGAGGGCCGCCCAAAAGTAGGGCCATTCGATAGTGCCGAAGGCCATGGTAGCGTCAAAAGAAGCCAAAATGGCCGGTTCAGTAAGCGTCCCGGCTCTCGCGAGAACTCCGTGGAGTCTGCGCAGATTCAAAGCAGTGTTGCGGTGTGGGATAAAACCGGATTGATCTGGATGGATCAAGTCCCCGATCACAGTTACTAAGCGATTCGCTAATAGTTTAGCCAAAATTTTGGGTTCGGCATTGAGTAAAGAAATAGGTCTGTACGAAGTACAACGATCCCGTGGCTTACCCTCCTTAGGAATGACTACGATAGTAGCGAGTCGTTGGTCCAAGGGGAGGGAGCCAGACTCCAGAGCCTCGAGGAACATGTCCCTTAAGTAGGGCGCCATTTTATCAGGTCGCAGCTTGTACAATTCAATGGGCAAACCATTGGGGCCCATTGCCTTACCCGAACGGAGGGAACGAATAGCCACCGCAAATTCATCCGCTGTAAGTGGAGCATCCATGAGGTCTCTGTCAGCGTCAGAAAGGCGAGGCAAAGCAATGTCCCGCAACAACAATCGGGAGTCCTCTTCATCCCTATCGCAAACAGAAGTGTATACAGTCTCAAAGTGGTCCGCAAAACACTGAACGATCCCAGCTGGATCAGTGACACTCTCTCCATCAAGCCGCTCAATCATAGGGACCACACGATTAACCCTCTCTTTCTTGTCCAACCATGCCAGCAATTTACCCGCTTTGTCTCCCACATCATACAGTCGTCCCTGCTGCTCCCTATACATCACTTTCGCAGCATCAGTTAACAGAGCCTTGTAGTCAGCTTGTTTCAAAGCAAGGGAGTGCAACTTCATACTGGAGACACCCAACCGAAGATCGTCCTCCAGAGCGGCTATCTCAGACTCCAATCGCACAACCTCCACATTGGCGGCCTTCTTAGCAGCGACAATCAAGGACAGGGACTGACCACGTATAACAGTTTGAAATGCTTCCCATAGCGAAACAGCAGAAGAAACAGACCCCACATTTTCGTCGAAATAATGCTCAACAGCTTTTACAAGTTCCGAACGGGTCTTGGGGTTGGGAAAGTACCATGGATTAATAGGAGCAACTCTTCCCTCGTCGCCTGCCCCGACCTCATACCGGAGCCATATGGGAGTGTGATCGGAAATACCCCTAGGGAGCTGACGGATTTCTCTGATGGAGGAGGATTGGACCGCTGGCATTAAGAAATAGTCCAATCTAGAAAGGCTGCCGTGTGCCCCAGAGTAGAAGGTGTACTGCAACTGTGTAGGGTGTAGTAGTCTCCAGGCGTCCACAAGCCCAAAGGTCTCTAGCAAATCACTCAACCACATTTGTGCCCTGAGTAGATCTCTGGGAGGGTGACGATCAGAGGAGCCAGAAACAACCGAATTCAAGTCCCCACCCAAAATAAGAAGGCCCTCCGGAAGGTCCAAAAGGACTCTACACAGATCAGCGTAGGTTAAAGCCTGCAGACCCGGGGGGACATAAACTGAAAGTATGGATAATGTCTTCCCCTCCCACCTACCAGTGAGCACCGCATAGCGCCCCCTGTCGTCAAGTTTCACCTCGTCAACTGCAAAAGGGAGAGAGGACCGAATAAGAATACCAGCCCCCCTGGACCCGGAAGTAAACCCCGCATGGGCCACCAACCGATAACCGCGCCTATTCATTGCCTGACATGCATTGCCTATTAAATGCGTCTCCTGTAGGAGGACAATATCAGGAGAATGACGCCTAAGGAATCGCAAAACAACACTCTGCTTAATTCTGTCCCCTAACCCATTGACATTCCAGGATAACAGTCTCAACTCGCCTCCCCCCATCCCCGAAAAGTAGACCGAGCAGGACCCACATAGAACCCCATGATCAGTGCAGATGAGAAAAACAATACGATGCCTTGTGAGTAAACAGAAACAGAAACACACACACACACACACCCCCACCACCCCCCAACTTGAACGTGTTACTCCCCCCCACCCTGCACCCCTGCGTACGACTAATAAGCCACCCCAACTTGCAGTGTGCCTGTCGCCCCATTACTAAACTAAGCTACGCAAACAACCCAGGAGGAGGAAGAGTCCCCATTCACCCCCCGCCACCCCCAGGCTGATCTAGGCCTAACAGAAGACCCAAGTCCAGACTCAGCTGAAACAGCAGAAAAGTTCAGACGCCAGGATCCACAGGTAAAATCCTCATTCCGCCACACCCCCGTCGGCGCCTTCGGGGTGCTCAGTATGTTCATCTCTTATAGGCAGAGAGTCGAGCCAGTCACTGACATTTTCGGGGCGATCAAAAAAGAATACACGTTCCCGATATTCAATCCGAAGCCTGGTAGGGAACAACATGGCGTACTTGAGACCCAAGTCCCGCAATCGTTTCTTCACTCCCTGAAATCCAAGTCTTTGTTTCTGGACATGCGGTGAAAAGTCAGGATAAAAAGAAACAGAGGCATTTTCAAAATTCACTGGGCCCTTGTCCCGTGAGGCCTGCAGAACAGCATCCTGGTCTCTAAAGTGAAACAACATGGCAATAATGGGCCTCGGGGGAGCACCCGGCTTAGCCTTCCCGCCAGGGACACGATGAGCGCGCTCAACCGCAAAGAACTTGCTGAGTCCAGCGGGAGAAAGATAGTTGGTAATCAAGTCCTCCACCAAGAGGTCAACCCCCAGGATCTCGGGATTCTCCGGGACACCAATAAGGCGCACGTTGTTACGACGGGCCCTGTTTTCGTAGTCCTCGAGACGACGAGCCATCAGGTCATGCGAGGAACGCAGATTGCCGATCTCAGTCTGGACTTCTGTGACATCCGCAGTAAGACTAGAAGTCTTCAAGCCCAATGACTCGACCCTCTCATTGGTCTTCGCAAGATCCGCTCTATTCAGCGTAATGTCAACGGCCACCATGTCGATCTTAGAGGCTAGGGCCTCGTACTGATGTCCCATAGAGGCCCGTATGTTGGCAATGGCACCCATGACGTCCTGTAAGGATGGTTCCGAAGACGCTGAAAAGACGGTATTAGGATTATCCGAAGCGCGGCCCGCAGCGCCAGTCGACCCCTTGACCTGCGAGTAGTGATCCATAATGTTTGTCTGGGTTTGGCCACCACGGAGAGGTGCCTTGGTCTTGCGCTTCTCAAGAGGCGGTCCAGTGGCCATATTCGAAAAGGGACCCCGAAGGGGTCCTCGCGACCTGGTGAAAATGGCCGGTCGTGGAGTGTCCAGACAGTCAACAAGACCAGATCAGATGGTTGTAGGCACAAAAAAGGCCGGGTTGTGGGCAGTCAGTCGGGCCAGCACCAAACAGCAAAGTGACAACAGGCCAGCCGAAGGTGGATCAGGGCTACACCTCTGCCAATCAGAGCCGGGAGCAGAAAACGAAACAAAGTCAGGAGGGGCCGACCAGAGGGGACCCCCTCAGCCGTTGTTGATCCACCACTCCACGACCTGCCAAGCAACCGAGCCCCCGGTCCCCCTCGGGGTAGGCCACAAAAAGTAAAGACGATGCAAAAGTGGACCCCAGCGTCCAAATTCGATTTTTCAAAAGGTATGAAGATCAGCAAAGATGTACGAACAAAAGCCCGTCCTCGAAATCAGGATGTAGTCAGGATATCCGTGAAGGGTGGCGCGGGTCAGGGGAGCTCTGTGCTCACGCGACAATCTTGGATGCCCGCGAAGCTCCTCCTCCCCCGTAAGTTTTTTAATGTGGTCTTCAAACTTAAGGTCGTTTCCAAACCAAACTCCAAGGTTTTTTGCTGGGCGCCCGATGGATTTTGGGCAAGGCAGGTTGCGAGGCCATAAAAGATCACTAAATTTATCCGGAAAGGAGCCATAGAAGATCACCTCAGACTTGTCTTCATTACACTTGAGCTGAGCAAGAGCTAGCCAGCGGAAGACAGATGAGAGGCAAAGCTGGACCGCCGACGCGTCCAAATTGTCCTTAGGCCAGGTAAATTAACGCCTGCAACTAGCTCACCCTCCGGGCCGATGTAATCGCCACTAAAAAGACATGATGGTCAAGAGCCAGAAGGGACAATAATGTAAAGGCTCAAAAGGAGCACACATCAGGTAGGTGAGAACCAAATTATGGTGCCACTGTTGCATAACAAAGGGCGTGGATGGAAACAAATGAGCCAGCCCTTTCAGACATCTATGTACAATAGGATATTTGAACAGAGAGGGCTGACAGAGCAGAAAGGTAACCCTTGAGAGTTCCCAAAGCAGAGCCCTGTTGGACAAGGGTCAGAATGAACAAAAGGACAGTAGAAAGAAGCAGAAAGGGTCGATAGACCTTTCTGTACAGTATAATACAAATGTCTGCCAATGGCAGGCGTATACAGTCTTAGTGGAGGGACGCCTGGTCGTCAAAATAATGTTACAAACTTCGGGAGGAATGTCAAAAGCTATCAACTGCCGCCCCTCAATCTCCACACATGGAGGCGCAGAGTTGACAGGTTCAGGTGGAGGACCCTCCCCTGCTGCTGCGACAGAAGATCCTCCCGGAAGGGCAGTCTGATCGGAGGATCAAAGCTCATTCTTAGAAGCTCTGGATACCGGACTCTCCTTGCCCAATCCGGAGCCACAAGGATGACTTTGGCCCAGTCGCTCCTGATCTTCTTCAGAGCGCTGGGCAGGAGTGGTATGGACAGAAAGGCGTACAACATGCCTGAGCTCCACTCGCGAAGAAAAGCATCACTGAGCGATAGCTGCCTTGGAAACTCCAGCACGCAGTACTGCTGACACTGTGCTTTCTCTTCGGAGGCGAACAAATCAACAAATCTAAGGTTCTCCCCACTGCTGGAAGAAACCTTGTGCCACCTCCGACTGGAGCCGCCATTAGTGATCTGCTAGGCATCGACGGCTGAGTTCGTAAGCCCTGGCGTTCAGAGTACCTGCCAAGTGTTGAACCACCAGGATTATGCCCTGCTGTTTCAGCCATGTCCAGAGACACAGGGCTGCCCCACAAAGGGTCCACGACTCCACCCGCCCTGCTTGTTGCAGTACCACATGGCGGAGGTGTTGTCCGTGAACACCTGCACTAACTTCCCCTTGACAGAGGGATGAAATGCTCTCAGTGCCAATCTAATCCCTCGGAGCTCCAACAGGTTTATGTGTAACCCGACTCTGCAGGAAACCAGTGTTCCCTGATCTCCACCTTTCCCAGATAGCCGCCCCATCCAAGAAGTGAGGCATCTGTCACTACTGTTACATCTGGTTGGAAATGGAAGAGGGGTCTGCCGATTACCCAATCGAGGTCCGTCAACCACCACTGCAGATCTCTCGCAGTTCCGTCTAAGATCTGGACCATGTTGGTGATATTTCCTCTACGCTGTACCCACTGGAACTTCAGAAGTCCACTGCAGAGCCCGTATACACCACCCGGCATGCTTTACCAACAGGATGCATGAAGCCCAACAGCCTCAGAGTCAGTCTCACCAAAATCCAGGATAGAGGCTGAAACATCGGAAACATAACCCGAATATCCTGGACTCCCTGCTCAATAGGATAGTCTTGAAACTGCACTGTGTCCAGAACTGCTCCGATGAAAGGGAGTGTCTGAGAAGGAGTCAGATGTGACTTCGGCACGTTTATACAGAATTCCAGCAAATGCAGGAGGTCCGCTGTAGTCTGAAGGTGGGAGATGACAGCCTGGGCTGAGGACGCCTTCAGCAGCCAGTCATTGAGGTAGGGGAAGACTGACACCCCTAACCAGTGCAGGTGAACTGCAACCACTGCCATCACCTTGGTGAACACCCAAGGGGCACTGGTTAGGCTGAAAGGGAACACGGTAAACTGAAAATGCTTGCGGCCTACCTTGAACCACAGTAACGCCTGAGGTCCGGCAGGATGGGGATGTGAAAATACACATTCAGCAGGTCCAAAGCTACCATCCAGTCTTCTTGGTCTAGGGCAGACAAGACCTGAACTAGAGTGAGCATCTTGAACTTCTCCTTCTTGAGAACGAGATTGACGGTCTGAAGATCTAAGATGGGCCGCAACCCTTTGTTCTTCTTTGGAATCAGAAAGTAGCAGGAATAACAACCAATGCCTACTTCTGAAACAGGGACCCCTTCTCTATTTCTCTTAGCCAAGAGAGCTGTAACTTCCTCCTGGAGCAATTTTAAATGATCCTTTGTCAGCTGTTCCTGATTTGGCAGAATGGGAGGAGGAAAAGCGAGGAAAGGATGAGATTAAACGTCCTGAAGAATCTGAAAGACCCACCAGTCCGATGTTATGAATCTCCAGTGGGAGATGACTAATTCTCCTGCCAACTGGGGTAGTGTGGTCTTGCAGACTCAGACTAGGAGTGCTTGGAGGCTGCAGCTGCCGGGGTCAGGGTGGTCAATGACTTCTGGCCTCCAATCCTGGATCGAAATGCACTGCGTCCACGCACAGCTTGGGCAGTCTGTGAAGGATGGTAGCTGGGGTAGGGCTGATGGGGCTGTAAACCCCTTCCGTTGTCACAAAAGGGGCAAAAGGAAAACTGGCAAAGAGGAGTGGAGGAGAGGCCCAGGGATATGGCTGTAGCTCGAGAGTCCTTGAACCTGATCAGGGCCGAATCTGCCTTTTCCCCAAAGACCGGTTCCATCAAAGGGCATTCCATCAGATTGGACTGGACATAGCAAGAGAAGCCAGTTGTTCTGAGCCAGGCATGGCGTCTCAAGGCCACGGTCGCTTAAATCGATCTGCCCAGCTAATCTTTCGTATCCAGACCACACCATATTGTGAATTGTGCTGCATCTCTCCCATCCTTGACTGCTTGGGAGCGCACAGCCCAGGCCTCCTCCAGGACTTGTGGCAGCACTTGCGCAATCGTCTCCCAAAGGGAGTGGGAGAAACTGCCCAATAAGCATGCACATTATTCACAGACCACAATGCCAGGCTGGAGGAAGAAAACAACTTCTTACCAAATGAATCCTACCTCTTGGATTCCCTATCCAGAGGGGCGGAAAGGAACGTGCCCTGGGAAGTAGAGGCCTGCGGATGTTGGCTGAGGAACTTTGCAGCCGCCATCAATCAGCATTGGGTGATCCAATCATCCTATTCACAGGAGCCCCTGTGCAAGGCTTGGACCACGTGACTAGAAGGATGTCTGCAAGTGCCCCATTAAAGGGCAAAAGGGGAACCGAAGTGGAAGCCCCAGGTTGAAGCACTTCGGTCACGAGATTAGTCCTGACCTGCACTGAGAGCAGCTCTAGTCCAAGGACACTCAGCTGCCCTTTTTACCTCCATACAAAAAGAATAATTGATGGACAGAATGCAGAACAAGGTCATACAATCACCCCAGTACAGAGATCTGGGCCTAAATCCATCGTTTTTTTGCTCACCATGCCAATCCAGTTTGGACCCAGCCATATGCAAATCAGTCTTGACCCTGCGCTCAATGGGAACAGTCCAGCCCGAACTGCCAGGCCAGGTCCTCCCTGGGGTGGCGTAGTGGGCTAAAGAACAATGGATTTAACCCAGATCTTTTGACTGGGGAGAATGTTTGATTTGTCAGCATTCCATCCATCATTTGTTTGCTGTAACACTTTTTACCACCATGGCATAGCATGCCCCCTCCTCCGTAGCCACTGCAGGCGTAGAGAGCATGCCAGAATCTGGAGAAATGTCCGGTCAACTAGCTTCCGCTAGTTCCCCAAACCAGTCCAAATGATCCGCAGAGTCATCCTGGTGTTCCAGAGGGTTCATAGACCCATCCCATTCCTCTCTTGAGCCTAGCACATCTTCACTGATTGACGCCTGGCTAAAAGCTGCAATTGACATCTGTCTTCCTATCTTGCTAAAGAAGGTCGCCCCCTATAAGACTCCAGCTCCTTGGTTTACTGAGGCGCTAAAAGCCGAAAAATCCCTCTGCAAGAAGCTGGAGCGCATCTGGCGCAAAGACTGTTCAAAGTCAACAGCTCTCGCTTACAGAAGTGCCTTAAAGTCCTACCACAAAGCCTGCGCCTCCACTAGGGCCGACTTTGTGGTGAAGTCCATAGTAGAGGCTATTGACAAATCCAAAGTCCTGTTTGGTATAGTCAAAAATCTTGCAGGATCTCTTACTACTGCAAAAGCTCCCCCCCCCTGTCGAGTAGAAGATGTGATGCTGCTATTGCCCAATTCTTTATAACGAAGGTGGACAAGATCCACCAGGACATCTCCACTTGTAAGCATGGACAAAATCCCATGGTTCAATCTACCCTCGTTAAGGAGGCCACTCGCCATGCGGCCCCTATTCTCTGCCCGCTATCTAATTGGCCCGACTTACAGCCTGATGGCCTTCATGAACTGTTCTGCAAAATAAAATCTGGTTCCCCTTTAGATCCTTTGCCTATTGCCGCATTCAGGTCTCTTGACCCCCGGCAACTGTTAGCAATTTGTTCCACACTGAACCTATCGCTCAAGACTGCTACAGTCCCTGCTATCTCGAAACATGCTATGGTCACGCCACTCCTGAAGAAGCCGTCCGCTGATCCCGAACTTCTTTCGAATTACCGTCCTCTCTCACTGTTACCTGCTTTTTCTAAGGTTTTTGAACGTCATATCCATTTTCACCTCACTCAGTTTGTGACCTCCAACAATTTACTTCACCCCTCGCAGTCAGGATTCCGGTCAGGTTTCTCTACGGAAACAACCCTTTTGGGCGTCACGGAAAATCTCCGATCCCTGCTTGACAGAGGGGAGACGGCCGCGCTGATACTACTTGATCTCAGCGCGGCGTTTGACACCATCTCTCATAAAATCCTCCTGGACGCCCTAGCCATCATGGGCGTTGAAGGATCCGCCCTGGGCTGGCTGGCTTCCTTTCTTGCAGATCGCACCTTTCAAATCTTTTCCCAGTCTGCTTCTTCCAATGTCTATTCCCAGCCTTATGGTGTCCCGCAAGGCTCTATTCTTAGCCCCCTCCTTTTCAATCTGTACATCACTCCTTTAGCCTACATAGCTGACAGCGTTGGTCTCACTCTATTCATGTACGCCGATGACTCACAGATTGTTTTTTCACTCACCAAATCTGATAAGGCTTCCACATCCCCCCTTTCAATTGGGCTGGGAGAAATTGCCAAGTGGATGTACCACAATCTTCTCAAGTTGAACGGGGGAAAGACTGAGGTTCTCATCCTGGGACACAAACCCGACCTATGGACTTCACGGCATTGGCCTGCAGAACTTGGCCCTCTCCCTGCACCTGTGGAACAGGTTCGTAATCTGGGTGTTGTTATTGACAAAGACTTGTCAATGCAATGCCAAGTCAACAAGGTATCATCCACATGCTTCACCATTATACGATGGTTGCGAAAGATCCTGTGGATGTTGCCTGTGGACACTCGGCGAGCGGTAGTGAGTGCCTTGGTCACCTCCTGACTAGACTATGGTAACATACTCTACCTGGGAGCGGCCAAGGCCGTGACGCGTCGCCTACAGTTGGTACAAAATGCGGCAGCGCGCCTTCTCAGTGGCTGCCGCAAAACCAACCATATATCCAGTTGCCTTCGTGAGCTTCACTGGTTGAAGGTGGAAAACCGCGTGAAGTTCAAGACGCTTACATATATGCATAAGATTAGGCAGAAGGTGGCACCAAGTTACCTACAGACCTTGGTGAAATCTTATTCCCCTACCCGTTCCCTTCGGTCCTCCTCTCAAATTCTCTTTTCTGTGCCTAGGGTCAGCTTTCTAGAATGGGAGGCCGCTCCTTTGCTTATCTGGGGCCCAAACTATGGAATTCTCTCCCTCTGATCATCCCGTCGGAGGACAGCCACACCCGTTTCCGTAAAGCTGTTAAGACCTGGCTTTTTTACCAATAACTGCATCGGCCTCAACTAGCCATATTAGCTGCACAATCTTAGTGCCGGGAAACCCTCAGGGGTAGCTGTCGCGCTCTACAAACTCAAATAACAAATAAATAAATAAAGTGCTCAGGCGACAACATAGAACCCTTGGGTTCAATCAGCACCCGCATCGGCGTCGAGCAACGTCATTCCGGCTCAGTGACGTCTGGGATGAGGATGAGGATGAGGATGGGGCTGGCCGCAGGCACTAACTACAGATCCGAAGCCAGAGGAGGTCCCGATGCCACGACCGGCGTTGACCCAGATCCGGGATCAGATTCATGAAGCCCGGCCCACCGGCGCAAGGCCAGGGCTGGCGGCGTCCAACCCAATGGGGCCCCTTTCGACTCTGCCAAGGGCTCACCAGTGGGGTCGGCATGCTCAAATACGCGGCGTGTGGCCTCGTAGACTGCTCCAGCTAACAGAAAAGGGGGGAGGCACGAAGTCGGGCCAGGCTCTGGCTCCACGGAACTGTACCTAGAGCGTCGGTGCTCCTTACCTCTCTCGTCTACGGACAACAGCCGAAGTGAATACAAAGTCTGCTCGTACTTCTTCTGCCTCTTCCCCGAGTGTCCTGAGGACCTTGTGTGGGATGAAGAAGACTTAGGGCTCCAGCAACGGTCCTGCAACCTCCTCTTCTTCGATCGGGACCAGGACCTCCACGGAGTCTCGGTCGACAGTGTCGACTGCCGGGCTGCGAGGAGCTTCATCACCCGCTCCCTCAAGGCCTTCGGAGCTATGGCACAGCAGCCCGAGCACTACTTCAAGTCATGGTCGCGCTCGAGACAGACAAGGTGGGGGGGAGGTGGCAGGGGCACTGCTCGGCTTGAAACCGGTCTTCCTCAAAAACATCCCTCGCACGCGTAGATGGAATTTTTTTTCGAAATTCAACAAAAGTCAAGAAAAAAACTGTCAAAAAGTGACAGAGGGAAAGCTCTTCCTGGATCGGCGCTTAACTGGCGCAGAAAGAAAAGAACTGATGTCTGGGTGGCAACTATATAGGCACCGCGATGTCATAACAGAATAACAGATGCCAACAACATCACGTGGAGCCAAATGGAACCACCCAACTGCGCACGCAAGTGGTATTGCGTAGCAAAAGTTTCTGGATTCAGCCAGACGCCTAGAGAATTCAAAGGTAAGGAATCTGCAGCTAGAACTCTCTATCAGATGGTCTCTCCCAAGTTCATGTCTTTAAGGAATGTGATGCCTGTGACTTTGGGACAATTTTCTAATAATACACAAGAGCCCAACTGGTCATCTGCTCTTTCAGGAATACCAAAACTGCTTTGGTTCCCTCTTCTATTATTGTCCTCTAGTTCAGTTACTTTTGTTTGAAGGCTGAGTGATTTGGAGCAGGTGTAGGTTAAGACTTTTGTCATTTTGGTTCCTTCATTTTCCAGGTTACTTATACTTTTAGACGTACTATTCTTTCAACTAGTCATTTGATATCACTGTGTTCCCGAGATGTATATTTGCATACGGTCAGTACTGATCGTAGTGCTTTAGGATAACTCCAGCATGTCTAAAAGTTTTTTAATTATGGTCTCCATTGTGGTAATTGATGTCTGCTTTGCTTTTGATTGGGGTTTCGGGGCGGGTGGGCAGCTTTGGTTCATCTGAGGTTGGAATACTGTTCCTTGTCTCCTATTTTCACTAGCTCTGCATGTTTGAGGTATAGGATTGGCATTGGAATGTGTTAACGTGATGTTTCAAACATAAATGCTCTCTTACCTAAACCAATTTCAGACAGTTTGCGCCACCTGTATGTTATTGCAGATGTGTCGCGCAAAAGGAAACAAGGATTTTAGAAGGTGCATGTCCAGCTCCATGTGGTTCTTTCAGGGAAATGAGACTGTAGCTCACTCTGTGATGAAATTGGGGACAAAAGCAGTTACAGGCATCGCTTAGGCTGTGTTTGCTGTTGCTTTGAAACAGAGCCGCTCGCCTGCACATTCGTGTTTCTTGACCTGAACTGCATGCCCTGAACAGCAGTGGGCGTGGTGAACCTTGATGGTAAAATGTACTATTCTAACTCCCATCCTAAAATACTTGGGGAAAGAGCAGCTTTCACACAGATCTTCCAGGAGGCTTATTTACTATTCAAACCCCAGTGCCGGAATATTTTGGGGAAAGCTATACAATCCTCACATATTCTTAGGAAGAGTAGAAAAGTAGTAATTTTAAATTTCAGAAAGTGCTGCCCGAGGGACCAGCTCAGGATAAAACAACTAGGAATACCTCACCTAAATAGCTATCTTCCTCCTTGCCAAGCCACGCCCCTCAAACTACTAGTAAGGCTTTAAGAATATGTGAGAATAACTAAAGCTTATCCTTACAACACATTATTCATCTGTGGATTTCTGTATGCATTCTGATGTTAGAGTTGCCATGTAGTGCTATCTACAGTTTCTATATAAACTGAAGATGTATATAAGTTGCAGATATTTAATTCCAGAAGTTCTGTGAAAATTTTGAGATAATGTACATTGTTGAAAACGTATAATGTATGAGTGACTTACAAACTATTTAAGTTGCAGTATGGTTGTAAGTGTTATTTTAATGGTGTGGGCCATTCTACTCACTTCAGGAATACATGTAAGGCATTTTAACAAATTATGTAGGGTTATGCATAGGACCTAGTTGCACATACCTTATTAGTGGCTAATGCATGGCTGTGAAGAGGTTGACTTCTAATTCTGTCAGGTGAGGTATTTAACAGGTACCTCTCAGAGTAAATAATGATTAAACTTTCTTTTGACCAGTATTTATGGTTTAATAAACTGGTGTTCACATGTCTATATAGTCATTAAATTTCTTACGCAACTGACTACCATTTTTAGATTTAATACAGTTAGGAAAATAAGAGTGTATCTACCAAATGTGGATGATTTCACAGAAATACTTTGTCCTACATATTGTGAAAGGCTACACCCATTAACACGACCGAGGCAATAGAAAATTGTTTCTCTGTGTAACCAGTTGAATATCTTCTAGTGAGTAGATAAAGGTCATATTCACTGGATGATGTCAGAGATGTACTATGTGGGTTCATAAGAAGTGATGGTTATCGGTAGCTCACGGAACTATAAATGGTGAATTTGTATATTTAAACGTTTTTAGCTCATTTCAACACTTAACTATTACGTCACTTTAACCACTGTTATTAAGTGCCTTTCTAGAGGTTTTTTTACATCAGTATAGATATCATTGGCATAACTAAGTAATGTATATAAAGAAATCATCCCCTCATCTAGATAAAAAAGCAGTGTGTCCTGTTGTGGCTTTACCCAATTTGTTGTCACTGAGTAACGCCACGGCACGAGACAATGCGCTTTTATTTTTTAACTGCGCAAGGGACTACTTACATTCCCCAGTTTCATGATGCAATATAGCCTCCCCCTGATAGGACTTCCTAGTCTGAAATGCACTATGGAGGAGGGGATGATTTAATGGATTCTATAGGATACCTTTGTGGCATAACATGAAATCATGCAAAATGAAATATCAGATTCAAAATAAAAAGAACAATTGAATTGAACTTCTTGGATTACATTTGGTAATTTTGACTATTGATGTTTCAAGCTGATTTCACCTTGCAGCGGATCTAAGTGATTATTTAATCAACTGACAGATTGCTTGTTTCTTGACTTGGCACCGAGGGTGCACCGTGATAGCATGGCAAAAACTGCAAAACAGATTGTTAACTTATACAAGCACTTTAAACTACATAAACAAGCATTGAAAATGCAATAGGTCTCGCCTTTGCCTAAGGTAAAGCCATTTACTTTGCTAATGGTATTCTATAGCATAGCAAATGGCTTTAACTTAATGAAAGGCGAGACCTATTGCATTTTTAATGCTTTTTTGTACCTAAAAACACTCCTTTACTTCATAAATGTAGCATGTCGACATGTTTTAATCATTAAAAACACACTGAACATGACCACTGTTCCTAGGTCATTTCACACTGGTTTCAGAAAAGGATGAGGGAGCTACCAAAAAACGTGTGGCTGCCAAACTTTTGAAATCTCCAAACCATGAACTGAACCATGCTTCTGCAGCATGCTTCCTCATAGCGATAAAAATAGAAAAGTCACACTGACGTGTGCGGAAGCCCCTTTTGCCCATGTTTTGAAGCATACTATGCTGTTTTTGTGTAAAAGCAGGCATAATTAACCAGTGAGTGGTAACGGATGCGGAGTTGGAAATGAGAGAAAAGCACATCCCTGGCACAGAACTACAACAAAAGCGAAAGACACAGGGAGTAAAGGGGAAAGCAGCACACAGTACAGACAGCTCTCTTATGGAATGCTTCCACAACAAAAAAAGTACCTCTAAAAGCGCAAGCAGTGGCAGGATATTGATCCTCCCTTTGAGCATGGTCCAAGTACTCCTTCCTGGGGCCCCCCATGGCGTCTGTCGCCACCACACTGCATGTGCCCACCATATTGTCTGTCACCTCCACTGAATGGGTCCACCATGGCATGTCACCTCTTCACTGCACGGGCCTACCTTGGCGTTTGTTATACCTCTATTCCGCATGGGCTTACCATGGCGTCTGTCACCTCCACACTGCATGAGCCCAGCTTCTTACAGGCAGTCGCGTGAGCCTTCGCACCAGCCCGCAAATTATCCTGATATTCCCGACGTTCAAGCGGCGTCCAGGACCTAGGTACTCGTCTGGGGTAACCTCGGAGATCAAAGGAGACCCGGAGGCGCTTTGGGCCTTCCGCTGCCCGGGGGAGCTGGTGCAGCTGAGTTCGGCGGACGGTAGCCGGACTAAGCGCCTCCAAGAGGACGACGTAATCACTGGGAATTGCAGTGGTGGTTAAGGGGGCCCGAGGCTGCTGAGCTGTCTGGCGAGGCGGAATGTGGATATGAGTGCCCCTGCGCAGCCTGGCCAAGTGAGGTGCGGGCGGAAACCAGGGAGCCCACCTGGGGTCTTGGCAACATAAAGGAGCTTGGATCTCGAACCAGAGGAGCCCATGTGTGAGACGCCCTGGGGGCTGTGTGACTCTGCAAGAGGCGGTAAGGAGTTGGGTGGCCCATTAGGCCCAGAATGGGGCTAGCTGAACCAAACACCCCCACAATAAGTGCTGGGAGCAATCCTGATGAAGATTGCTGATCCTGCGGGGCCAGAGTGAGAGGGGGACCACGGCCTAAGCTTTTGGGACCAATTCCTGGGGGCACAAGCTGGAGGAATGGCTGAAGCCTGAGTCTGGGCCCAAAAGGACATAACTGCGTGGAGTGGGATTCTTGACTGAAGTGAGTGCTTGCAGAGGCTAACCAGACCCGGGACAGCACCCGGTAGCTGCAGAGGACTACGGAGACAGCCCCTGGCCTGAACACTTGAGCAGTGAGGTTAAGGGCCCAGAGCCGTAAGAGGCAAAAATAACGAGGGAAGGCACACCTACTGAGCTGAGTATTCAAGCACGATATCGCGCAGAAACGCATGCAGGCAGCAGTATTCTTGAGGCACAGCACGTGCGCGGGCTACCCTAGCTCATTGTTGAAAGTGGAAGCATACGCGGCGTGCATATTTGTTGATGGAGCCAAAGTTTAAGGAAGCAGCGGCAAGCTGAATACGCGAAGCAGCATTTTCGTTGCTATGACAACAAAATGGCGTCGGACTGTGCACAGTACCTACGGACACACACATGCTGTTTGCTTTGGACAAATGGCTAGAGCAGCCACCTTTGTCCATGCAGACACGTGCATGTATGCCTTTGGGAGAATTGATTGCAAAAGGCACTCGCATGGTGAGAGCAGCGCATATGCTGCTATCGCCAGGCGAGACCTAAAAATTTACTTTGCTAGCCTGTTCCCATTTAATAGTATGTATTCTCAATTTTCCAACCACTCGCCTTTTACAAGTTAGGAGATGCTGAGGTCTGCAGCCATCGGTTTATGATTAGCATTTTGTAGTATGAGAGTAGTACTGCAAAATGCAGGGTGTGACTAGGCCCCCTAGAGAGGTGGCTCACAAGATCACTTGTTGGCACATACATTGTGATGTTGTCGGTAGGCAGTGTATGTTTTTTTGGAGTTCTTGGGGGGGATAGCTTCAGCAAATCCCTTCACATCCATGAATGAAATAGGGAAAGGCCCTCTCCGAGGTAATACAGGTCATCAGTGCAGGATAGTTTGAGGGGGGGTTGGGTTATGCTGGATTATGGAGGTATGTGGAATTTCATTGCAAGTAAGGAGGGTACCTAATAAGTCCTTCTGTGCAGAGATTAAAGATCCAAAAGAAGTGAATGGAACCATGGAGAACACCAGAGGTTATGTCTGGGGCAACCAACTTTGACAGGCCAATTTGGACAAACTATTGTCAGATAAACAAGAACAATTAAATTAGTCTAGGCTTTGTCTTGCAGACCCAGGTAGTTGATAAGCATTTTGAGGAATGAATTGTGATAGTATAAAACGCAACCGAGTGATCAATTAGATGTAGGAGAGTTTGGTCTCGAATATTCCATATCATCCACACAGAAGGCTGCTTTAGTGAAGTGAGGGTATTGGTGAGGTCTGTGAGTTTTATGGGCTAGACGGAGGTCCATGATGCTGCTGCATTGCAGAATGAAAAGTGGTATGCATCTATGGCAACTGTGCTTGATTTAACATCTCTAATTCTAAGAATGTGTTCATCACAGTTGATGCCCTATTGAACATGAAACCTCTGAATTGGAGTTGGGTTGATGCAATTTTGTTTACCTTTGATTTGAATGATCGATTTGATTTTGAGAGTGAATGATTCTTAGAAGAGATGTCTGCTTCAATTGGTTTTTTAAACTATGTCTTTATTCAGGTTTCCTTATGCAGTGTTTATACTCGGCCGTATCACTATATATTGCATCAATGACAGCAAATAAGAACACTCAAACAGAAAACAAACTGTAACGTTTCCCCAACGTGCCCCCACCACCCTAAACTGCCATATGGAAAAGGGTCTAAGATTCCCATTATTCCTACCCTCTATATCCTTCGTCCGCTGTGTTGTGTTGCATTTCCCCAGTCTATATGGGCAAGGGATGGCCCCAGCTATGGGTTGTTTTGTTATCCCATCTATCCGTCTGAAGCATTTCTAATCTCACTCTCACCACCTCGCAGCCTCTCTCACCCGAGTCTTCCAATTGTCCAGATGTAGAACCCTGGGACCCATCTGGGTCCAACAAATCACTCATCATTTTCCCCCATGCAAGCAGCACCTCTGGCAGCCTGTTTCTTCTAGTCTTTCGGAAATGTTCCTCTTTTGCCCCAGACGCAGGTCTTTCGCTCACTTCTTCCTAGTCAGGGGCCTATCACTCATCTAATGGATCGCTATACTGCGTTTTGCCACTGTGAGACCAAGCACTGTGTAAAGTCTGCACTTTAGGACATCTGGTAATAGGCCCAACAAGCACTTATAAATCTACAATGGAACATACCAACCCTTTGCCCGCTGAATCTGTGTTAGAATTCTCCCCAAAAGGTAGCTACTGGCAGGCAACACCAGAGCATGTGCAAGATTTCAGCCTCATTAAACTTGCATTTCGGGCATTGAGACTCTCTCGTCGGATAGATAGCTTGCAAGTGCTTGGGGGACAGGTAGGTCATATGGATTATGTTAAATGGAATTTTCTTAAACCTAGCACTCACTGATACCCTTCGGGCCCCTGCGTGTATCCTAGACCAATCCCCGGGCAATAAGGGTTCATTGCTAAGAGATTGCCATCTCTCTTCCACTCATAGTGGTTTAAGCCGCTGATCATTATTCAGTGCTCAGTACAGATGGGTAACCAGCCGGCGGCTTCAACCATGGACAACATAGTCACAGTTGTGTGGGTGGTCTCTGGGGCCTCCAGCAAGGTTGGCCACAGTTGGCGCGCTATAGCAGCTATTTTTGCGTAGTGTAGAAATTGCCCTGGGCCTACAGCGTCTACTTCAATCGTTTGTCATATAAATACATTTTGCTTTTTTACAATTCAGATGAAATGAATAAGCACAGAAATCTGCTTGCACTGCATAAAAGTACAATTCAAAGTACTGGGAACGAGAGCTCCCCTACTGGAACAGCGAGTCTGCAAACCCAGGTTATATGGGGCTGTTGTTCACCCCTACCAGCCTTGAAGAAACTGTCCCAAAGTTCTTGAATAATTAACACACATTGTTGAAGGCATAGGGGCATATTTATGGGGTTTTGGCACAGGGTAGCTGTAACGGGGCGCCCGTGGCATGGGACCCCGTTCAGAGGTCAGAACTGATGTGAGTACGAGAGCCTCTACAAAATGCTTGCAGTAACCCCTCTTCTACCCCTCAGCAGACGGACTATCAAGGGTCAGGGGAAGACTTTGCTGTTATACAGGAGGAAGAACGGGACTGGCCCTTTAACCATCAAGCAGCCGATGAGTGGGCGGAGTCACGGAGCGACGGTGCAACGTCAAAAGAGGAAGACCGGAACAACGAGGTGTGCTTGTACACCTGGAGCGAGGCAGAGGAGAGAGGGAGAATCGGAGGAGACGGAAGACGCGCTAGGAGGAGGACGAGGAGCCAGGACGGGAGGAAAGACGCCAGGAGGCCAACGACCCCACGTGTCGCCCAGCCACTCACCCAGGGGAGGTGCGTGGCTCGTGCAGGTGCGTAATCGTCTCAGGGACTGGGTGGGACGAAGGGGAGGTTCTACTGTAACCTAAGAGACTTCCCTGGGTCCCGGTTATCCCTGTCCCGAGCACACAAACCCCCATCACGCCCCTTCACTGGATCAGAAGAGTGGGAGCACGCGTGGTTTGAATCCTCACTCCCTTTCCCTGTTACGCCTGGCTTTGCCGGACATCGCTCTCACGAGTGCCTTTGTCTTTTGTTTTCCTACTGGTCCCTGGGAGGAGGCGAGGCAAGACGGACCCCGGAGACACCACAGCCCGACGTAGCCTGATCGGCTATCGGAGGACGTCTCGGCTCGACACCCGTCGAAGAAGAAGGTCCCGAAGTAGATCCCCCAGGCGAACACCAATACTGAGAAAGACTTGTTCGGACCATTTACTAAGTACAATAAAACCCGTTATCACCAAGACTCGCCTCTTGCCCTTCACTGTTAACCCCGCAAACACCGAAAAGCTCACAGTAGCTCAGCAGGTCACCTTGCTGTGCTGCCCAGCATCAGAATGAAAGTGGAATGAATGCGCTGCATCTATGCATACAGCGCATTCATGTCTTCTCCACCCCCTGCGCTGGCACTGTTTCGGCAGCCTAGTGCCAACACCGGCACCCTTGCATCATGGTGCAAGGGTGCCTGCATAGCATGTAGGGTTGTTTTTGTGCAGGAAAGGGTGCCTTCCTGCACAAAAACAATTCTGGGAGGTTTTTTCCTATGTCTATGTGTGCTGCAGAATGCAGTACACTTAGAAAGAGGAAAAACTAGAGGTAATAAATACATTTCTCTTCGTTGCGCCTCCCCTGGGGGAGCATTCCCAGGCTTATACGGTCCCACCGTAATGCCTATGAAATGCCTCTCTAGTGTAGAGTTAGGCAACGCAGCGATTTGTATTGCCTTACTCCATATCTATGAGACCATTTAAAGCACCGCAAACTCTCTTTTCCACCCTTTTTTGAGAACCAATACAGCATATGGATATTCTGGAACAAAGGATGGAATCATTGTTCACTATGTCTCATGACAACTAGATGATACATTCCAAGGACTTTCTAATTCTGAACTAATTATTATACAAGACGCTTCTTTAGCGAAGGATTACGACAAAATCTGGACCATATTATGGTGCTTTTTTCTTCCATCGTGCCCTGAAGAAGTCCATTTTCACATGGATGAAACCCACTGGTTGGTGTCTTTTGCTGTGTGTGTGTGTGTGTGTGTGTATATGTATGTATTTATGATGGAGCCACTCATTAACTTACTAACAGATAATTAAATCATGTTTCATGAATAACTAATACACACCACATTAATACTCGGGTTAGTGAAGCTTGCTTATGTGTTTACTAACGTGAATAATATGAACGACGGACTAATATCGCTTTAAACGGGGAACTGTTGGGCGCATGCGTCAACTGCATCGACGTAGCATGACGTACTAATGCTAGGAGGGAAATTCTGGCGCATGAGCAGAAGATACTAAATGGAGTCTTAAGACTCACGTGCCGGTCATCTGCTTGCTTGAAACGAAAACACGCTATTTTACTAATGCCAATGCGGGAAAAGTATTAATAAGTGAAGGGGAGTAGAGGTGGGTGGTATACAGTGTGACCACTTTATTTGTGAATTCAATATCTCTCTTTCTGACTTTATCACTAGTGCATATTTGAGCCTCTCTCGTATAACTGAATTAAGCTGAGTCACGTGAGGACTGCGCATGACTACTGAAAGTTAACCCGGAATGAAAACCTAGAAATTGAAAGGGAGCCAAGGACACAAGTGATATAATCTGGGTACGGATGGTGAAGAGTTCAGCGATGAGGACGTGTATTCACAAAGTTAATAAAAATGATGCAAAGTAAATTTAGAAATGTATGAGAACTAAAATCATGAATAAAATTAAGGGGATGGGTTTGCGAACAATAATTTAACTGATTTTAATGTGTAAGCATGGTGTGATGGAGTTTCCCCCTTCCTCGACCAATCAGATTTAGTATTTTTACGATATTGAAACATTAATGGGTGGAACATGCAGAACGAAACGTATAACTGAGATATGGCCTTAGTTAGTTAGAGAGCCGAATGCTGCAGAACAAGAGCTGACAGAACTGAATGCTGTGGGAGATGCTGATGCTTGGAGAGATGCCATGATATGCTGATGAAGAATCGAATGCAGAACTTTCTATCCTAATTAATTGAGTTAGATCGAAGATCGCTGAAGAATCTCGAGGAGGAAGAGTGTGTCAGAGAAGGGTGCAGTGCAACCGTCGGTATCTTCGAGAGGGTACCTATCCTGTCCTGAAGTCTTTGTCTCCTGCCCTATCCCAGGGGACCCTCACCAGCCCTTTGGCCAGGGGGTTGGTCTTTCACACCATCATTGGTATTTATAAATTTCTTGTTATTTTTACTGATGTACTTTTCTCTCTATCCTCTCCCTTTCTGAGCATTGATCATTGTATGAGTCCGAAGTATATGCTTGGTGTCTAATGAATTTAATTTTCTCTCCTATGAATGAAGGTGACTACGCTGTATTTTTGAAGTAGTTCACATGCTTTAATTTAGATAAAGATTAAAAACTTTGAGTCTGTGGTTATTTACATTGAATAAAAGTATAGTTAATGTATGTCATTTTCACCATCAACTAGTTCAACTAATGGCCCATTGACCAGAAGAAAGAACTTTTTGATCAGTGAAAGGTTAGTTAGGTGTTTCAAATAACTAATCTTGAACACTGTGGAAGTGATAAACTTGACCCCAGCGGATTTACACACTGTGACTTTAGGGGCCCAGGTGAGTATATGGTAGTGCAGTATCTGTTGTTGAATCGCTGGATTATATATATATATATATATATATATATATATATATATATATATATATATATATATATATATATATATATATATATATATATATATATATATATATATACAAAGAAAAAACAATAAAAAGAAGATACACTCTCATATCATCTCTTGACTTTTTGAAAACACTGATTGATTTACGAATTTGATGAACGGTAGCAAATGTGGTGTACCTGCATCTTTCCTACTTGTCATGTTTCATGGTAGTTGCCCTTTATCTGCAGATTGACACATACAGCTCCCATCCTGATTTTACTAAATTAGATACAAAACTCGGTGAGAGGATGAATTATACAATACACTGCAAGACCTACATTTTAAATACTTTCCTTTAACTCGGGGTTCTCCAAAGTCGGTCCTGGAGGGTTGGATCCATGCCAGATTTTTAAGATAACTACACTTATCTAAATGTAGCTATGCTAAAAATATGGCATGGATCCGGCCCTCCAGGACAGACTTTGGTGAACCATGCTCTAACCATTAGCATGCCAAAACCATGCCTGTTCTGAATTACATGGTCTAAGTCGGGAATTCGTTTTATGTTAAGGTCTTTGGTTAATACATTTTCAGCATTCAACTATTGTAAGTAAAGATAGTTTATAAGTTTCTCTTCATATGTTTCATGTTTTTGCAAGTGTTTTGTTACAGATTGTGTATGTTTTACCTTTGTTGTGTAAAGTGGTCTAGCACCTGCTGTTTAGGATCTGGAGTACAACAGTTGTAATAAAATACACTGGAAACCTATATAGTCTCCAATGTACACTTACAAAATAAACAGCCTAGTTATTTCACCAGGCAAGTTAAACCATGAACTGTGAAGAATACGTCATCATTACAGATTATAGCACTTGGATGAATATTCACCTTTTCCTGTCAACAAACAGGTGGCGAAGCGGTGCTTTAGCCAACAGTAATACTGCTCCAATCAGCGTGCATGGAGAAGTGGTTGAGAAGAAGGTGTCTATTCATGGCATCAGTAGCATCCAATCAAAGAAATTGAATAGGTTTTATTGTTTAAACAAATTAAAACAATACATGTTGTATTACATTTAAAGAAAGACATTCCGAAAAACCATCCTTGTGAAGACTATATTGGCACATGATTCCTGATCAACTAGATTTTCTTCAAGATAGTTAAAAATACATGCTGCCACAATTTCTCCAACACAGATGTTAGCAGCCAACGTCTATAAGGAGCACTAAGACTACATTTGTGGGGGTTGGGGAGACAGAACGAGCCAAGTAAGGGCCCGCTAATTTATGTGACCACCCCCACTGCGATCTTTATGTAGTAGATTCGCTCCAGGAAATAAAATATACAAATTTGTTTTAAGACAATACTCTGATTTTCAAAACTACGAAAAGTCCCAACTAAATGTGAAGGGTGAATGAGAGAGCTGACAAGGCTCTGCGTGCACATAATGAAAAGAAAGAAAGGCTAGCACTTGTGTTTGGTCACGTTTTGGTGACATAAAATCCAACGTTAATTCCACAATTTGTTTTCTTTATCCACGTCAAACGAAGCTGCACGCCACCAACCCAGGTACAGAGGTCCTTTTTCATGGCCCACATGTTCAGAACAAACAAAAGCAGGAAAAGCCCCCGCCAGCATCAAGTTACGATGAATAAAAGGTACGTTCATTTATTATTTCTTTCCACATTGGTCAGCGTTTTAACACCCAGTCTTTCCAAATCTTCGAAGTTACTTATGTGAGAGTTTCACCTTTGGTCACCTGCACAAGAAACAACAGTTATTATCAATGACGGAAAACCCATTCTTCACACAAAACAGTAAATCAACAGTAAAAGTTTCTAAACCAACCATGAGATTATCTATACAAACATGAATTGATAAGTCTAAGAGGTCCGGCTTTCTTTTTAAAGTCAATGAAGATATTTGTTTAGTCCTCTTTGGATGAGAGTCATTGAGAAAAATGAGGATGATCCGGAATTAGCGTGGGGGGTGGGAAGAAATTATGGGTTGGTGGATTTCAAAGCACGGTGGTTAAACTTCACCACTGTACAAGGGATTGGGGGTGACCACAACTAAGAAATCTTTTAGGCAGTTGTTGCTGAATCAATGGTGCAATGTAAAGCACATTGGGTTTATTTAGCATATTACAATGAAAAGCAAAAAATTGCCGCTATCAAAATATTCAAATTGTGAATAGGTTAAAAACCTAGCAGGTATGAAGCAACAGTGAGATAGATAAGAACAATGAAAAAAATAACCTCAGAGATAGTAAACGAATACAATTGTTGAAAGAGTATTTGACAAGTGATGCAATATCATCGGGGACCTTCGCACAAGCAGCATTTTGTAATATGTTTAGTAGTACTACTAAACGTATCACAAAATGCTATTCACAAACCTAGGAGTGTAAATCTCCACCTCACCTATTCTTTCTATGGGGAGATCCTCACATGGCTAAGTTTACTACTGAGAAGTAAATGTGGGCGGGACCGGGAGAATGGCTGGAGAAAAAGGCATACTTACTCCTAAATATAAGAGGTTTAGGAAAGAACATGCACCCACCCGCTAAGGAGTAAGTCCACTGCTTTTCACAAACCACACTTCTAAATAATACCTCAGCCAAAAAGGGACTCAAGATATTAGTAAATTACTCCATCACAGAGCTGGAGTAAATCCAGCACCACACATGGCCAACCACTGATACTGCAATACCCTCCCATAAAAATGCATGGAGCTAGTGACTTCAAATACAACCCCATATGAAAGAATACCAAATTAAAATATTTAAAATAGTTACAAATATAATAAAATGTTAATACAATCTGACGATAAAACATTATTTAACTATAAAACATTTGAACAAACTTTTCAAAAATGTATAAATTAATGTAACATTTATGTTTATTGAAATAATTAAATTTGTAAGTGGCTCTTTATTGAAACTTTACATAAATGCATACATGTCAGGATAATGTATCATCATGCAGCATTTTTCTTTATGAACAAAACAGCAGTATGTGTCAGTGAAGAAAATATACAATACAATTCAAGAGTAAGGCAACAATTGGTACACCACCATTTTAACCTTGAATTATGAACTTCGAGTTTTAAATCTCGAAATCTGGACTTTTGGGGATACTTCACTAATGTATCTGGTATGCGCTTGCTGCACCTTCAAGGAGGGGCAACATATAGCAAGGGGAAATGGGTGGTGGCTCAGTGGACTAATGCGTCCACTACAGAGGCATATGCTTGACCTCAGTCACAGGTTCAAATCCCGGCGGGTCCAATCAGCTTTTCATCAATCTGAGGTCGAGAAAATTATTACCATTGAGTTGGGTAACAATAAACATCTGTTATTCAGCACCAAGATGCCTATGGGTGAACGAGCTCTTGACAAATACTCATATTATGCTGTACTACAAGGGAGTTAGCATGTAATGTGCTTTAGTGATGTCAAACTCATATTGGTGATCTACTGTACCCTTCAGTCCGACCCTGAATTTAGGTGCCTAATCTGAACCAATACTCAGCCCCAGCACTTAATTATGAAAACCGGCACTTAAGACAGTCTGCCACATGGTGGTGTTGCCAAATTTTGAAATGAGCACAACAGTTCTTTCATACAATAAATTATTGACCAATACTTGCCACCCAAGCCCGTGTTATAGCTTTGGGTGGCCAAGAAAAGTTTGAACTTTCCCACTTGTAGGAGTGTGATGGTTAGTACATGTGCGGTTACGGTCAATGGCAGTGCCGGCGGGGGCAATGGGTGCAAATTACAGTGGCCACCTGTGAAGGGCCCTGGCTCTTACTTTTTCTTTTTAAATTAAGCAATGACTGGGTCAGCAACATAGTATACCTCCTGCTGCCCAGCTCTATACCATAATTGTCTAACCACATCATCTCCATCTGTGCCCACCCCGATCTGGATTCTACAAGTGTTCACAAGCAGAGAAGAAGCAGACATCCAACTCATTGCAATTGTGCTCGGCGCAAAAGCTTAATCCATGAATCGGTTACCCGCTTTGTCTGTTTTAGGGCAAGGCATTAGTTAAAGGGGGGCAGTTTTTGTATGTTAATATGTTGCCAGCCTATAGCATGTATAACAAATTCACATACTTCTATCAGCAAGGCTGAAACGTTGTGAACGGCTATGTTACATGAAAGAAGTCTACCTTGTCTTCAGCGCAATAAGTGCATTTGTGGGAAGCGGAAACAAATACCAAGTGTAGCTGGGCCAGGGTGAGGTATGTGCGATGGACAATGATATCAAGCAAACATTTCTGGAATTGCAATTATGGACCAGTCCCTGTTTGAAAGTTCAGTCTGGAGATCTTGACTCCATTGGGCCCAAGGGTTGTTAGAGGCGGCAACGGTCCCTTGCCAAAGCACCCGGTATACTTTCGTGACCTTAGGGTGCCTACAGATCTATTTCAACAACGTGTGTAGCACCTTGTCTGTGCCGGGTTGACATCTTGTTGCCCCAGGGACTGCCAATCGCCATGCAGAGTGCTGCATGAACCAAGAATTGTCCCGCTGGGAGCATAGGAATCTCACAATTTGTTGTAGCCCCTTTCTTGAACAACAGTCCTATATTCACATTAGTGACCTACGTCCAGCGTAATTTTTGGCAGTCAACTATACTTTCTTGAAATGAGGCAAGCACCACAGTGGAACATCCAGAAAATACACGTTTGTGTGGCATTGCTGAAGAAGGTATTGTAGCCAACACGAACGAGCCACTCAAAAAAAGAGAGGTGTGCATGCAGCTTGGGAATTACTTCCAAGAGTACACTTGTGAATTTGCACTTTAGTTTTGCGGCAGCAGACGTAATCTGTTTTGGTGGGCGCAACCAGGACAACTCAAGTCATAGTCCGGTGTGCTGAGGCTTCCAGCGTTCAAGGGAAAGAACAGTTGGTCTAGATGTGCTCAACATCTGCTCAATGCCCACAGCAGCTTAGTGAGCCGCTTATTCAGGTTATGGACTACAGGTCAATGCAGTATGAAAGTAACATTGGCAAATAAGTACAGAAGGCATGGCAGAACACACTTTTTTGTCTTTTTACAATGCTATATGTCTTAGAGGAGAGAGCAGGAGTCTTTTCCAGAACAACACAGACTTGAGGGATGCCATCGAACTGTCAAGATTGTCTGCTTAGATATCTTCTGAATGCCTGTAGATTGAATAAATACTTTAAAGCCTACAAGGTGATTGGGATCGCAAAGGAGCCCATTTCAGCCAGAACACCTGTGCAGGTATACTTCAATGGGAAAATACAAGATACAGCCCAAATGAAGAGCAGGCCTGGGATTATTCCGAAGGATCTAGAATGCATAGGTTCAGATCCAGGCCTGACATATCGTTCAGTTATATTAAAATATAGTCAACTTAGAACGAGATCAAGTGGGTATGACTGGACACCCTCAGTCCATGGAGGACACCTAAATGACATATCCTGTTATACAGAGGCTACATCACAAGTGCGAAAAGCAGGGGCGATAACAGGCACCCATCCTTGCGTGGCACCTCTATAAATCCACCCCAGATCAAAGAACTCTTTGCCAGCCCTGACCCGCACAGCTAGGTCTATATAAAGATCATTAATCCAGGCCAGTATATCATAATTAAATTACTTTTAACACATTTTATACATCCCATTCAATATTTATGAATGCATAGTAAAATAAAATGTTTTAATTTAGGTGGGAATATTTTTTTTTATTAAACTTCAGAAGGTTCATTTTTATTTAATTTAATATATTTAAATTGAAGATTTAATTCAAAATTCAGTTAATTATGTTGAAGAATTATTTTATTAAGTTCTATATTTAGGAGAAATATATGAACAGTTTACAGTAATATTTGATATAAAAATATTGTTTTACTTTTCCCTATACTATAGCACAGGCAGACTCCACAGTCAGGGTGGATATCTTCCTATGCTAAAATATAAGGAACATTTTAAAAAGAGATATAGCACTATGAACTTAATTTTGAATTAAATCTGTAATTTGTATAATAAATTAAATACAAAATATCTTGGTGAAGTTTAAAATAAAGAATACATTCCAACCTAACAAAAATATATTTATGTAATACGCAGTTATACTTATTTAAAGTGATGTGTAGGATTAGGCTAATTATGGTACTCAAAAGTGCACCCACAAAATTATGCCACTCTGAATTTTGGCTGGAATATATAGAGGACTGTATTGGCCTTGCCCCACTGTTATTATGGGTAAAGATGTGGCTAGCTGAAGAATTAGCTTTTTCAAGAGACATTATCAAAGATTGTCTTGCCATCTCTACTGTTGTTAAGATTCCCTTGTTCTCATTATTTGAAATGTACGTTGCTCAAGATTGGTTTACGGGATTGCAATGAAAACACCCAGAATATGACCTCAAAAGCCAAAGACAGCATTAAAATGGCCTTTCCTATCGGGGCTAACAATAGTCACCGGCAGTCGCAGGAACATTTTGGAATGCTGTGTCCTGTCGCGGCTAGTCATATGGCTTATCATCTACAACTTTATCTAGTTTTTAAGCAGTAATTTGCAATATAGATTTTACCTTACAAGGTTTCGGTTAGGCACAGTACACTTCTTGGCAGCATTTCCAAGTCAAGGAGGCCAGACCAGCTCATGTTATGTCCTTGTGACAATTTGTCTAAACAAAGCACTTTATATTATTTTGTGCACTTTATAAAACAAGAGCAAGATTTTTGCTCCCACTATTGAGAATGCAACGCTGCTGTACATATAAAGAAGGCTTTAGATATCAGTTTGACATCTGCACTGCGGTTGAGAACTTAATCGGGGGGCTCTTGTTATCAGAAAGCGCAATGGGCAATGATGATCTAATTCACTGTTGTAGAACATTTGAATAAGGGTTACAATTAGGGCTGTTCTATATAACCACCTTAGGGTTGCATCTCCCTTTTACATTGTTGTGTACATGAATTGTTTGAATGTTGGGTTGAAATCATTGTTATGATGAATGGAATTGATGATAGATATCCAACCCACTTAGGTTATATAGTGTACAAAAATATTTTATATTAAGTAATACTGTAAGTGCACAAATTTATCTTAGCCATCACAGGGAGGTGTTGACCTACCCTTATTAAAAATCAATACAGAAAGTCCAGGTGACATAGCAGACCCCTTAGCAGTACCTCTGCAAGGCTCCTCTTATTTAGGTTTTTGTCCCGCTGGTTATGATCTTAGTTTAAGGGGTAGTATTTTGTTAACTGATGTACTATGACCGGAGTTTTCTTTTAACATGTTATACTGCCATTGGGATGTGTTTTATATTCATTAATTTTTATGTATTTAACAGGTCTTTGTACTGTGCACTTTTATGGTTCACTGAACCAAAACAAAGTTAATATGACTAATTACTTAAGAGTGATTTAATTATATTTTATTAAAATACAATTGAACATTTATTTTGAAAATAAAGTTGATTTACATATTTTACAATGTCTTTTTTTAAATACATTTTTTAACATTAAATGTATTTATATTTTTACCTATTTTAAGTAATATAATTTAATATTATTTCCTAAAGGGTTTTATTTGAAGTCCGTACCTCCATTATGTTCTAAGGGAGGGTGCTGGAGTACCAGTGTTTGACCTTGTTTGGTGTCGGACTTACTACTGTGTCTTTTTGGAAGTGGTAAATTACACTCATAAATTTGGCTCCACTCACTTTTTCAGAGGGTGGAGCTGTGTAGGTCTACAACTTTCAGCTATTCACAAAATCAAATTTACTCAAAAGTATAAAGCTACTCAAAAGCGTAAGAGTAAATTACACACAAGTGCAAGCTACCTTTGTGCATAACCCCCATTATATTTCACCACAGACCACAATAATGTATCACCGTGGTTTAAAATACACCTCTTTCACTCATTTTAGCTCACTGTTAGAGCCTTTGCATCAATGCTTTGCACTCCACACATATCTGGTATTGGATGACTTGAACAACCGACATGCAGCTACAGTTTAATGCAGATTGTGTCAACTAAGTCCCTTTCTCAGTAATAAAATGTATTTGGTTAGCTATAAACCTTACAAGCAAGTGACAGGCAATTAACAAAAGTAAGGGAGAACAAACATTATGGGGATCTTAGATTTTTTTTTAAAGCTGTATCTAAACTCATGTCTGATCATTCTTTTCTGAGTAATCATATTATAGTGCTACACTATTAACATTCAGAAGTGGTGCTACAGAATCTGCTGCTTTTAAGGTTGTCTAGGTTTTGTTGTTTTAAACGCATCTAAAGAGAAGAGATTGGTTTGTAGTTTAGAATGTCATAAAAACTATACACATAATGCTGTGTTCAGGAATGCGAAATTGTGGAAGAACTGCAGAATGCCAATGTACTGTTTATGAAGAATTGCATGGTCACCAACATGGAGGGCAGACAGGAAAAAAAACACAATTATTAGAAAACATTAATTCTACATTCAGAAACCTGGGTGGGAGTTCCCCTTTCAGTAAGGATTCAAAATTATCTATATACGCACTACACCTGAGACAGTAGCCCATAAACGTATTTCCTAAAAACTAAATGTTTTCTAAACTGTTAAGCAATATGACCCAGGGGCGCCTCGTGTTTGCGAAAGACAGACCTCTTAGTTATCAAGTATGATTTTTTTGGGGCGATAAAATTAATTTATAAGAGTCTATCGTGCAAGCTTCACTAAAGATGCTAGGGTGGGTGCCATACTATTGCATAGAAGCTTCTTGCTGGTGAATGCCCAGGTAATTCCCGACAAACTTGGTAGAATTAAGGCCAATTCTGGGTAATTAGAGGGCCAAATATATTCCCTGTTAATGTCTACATCTTGCTCCCTTCCACCAAGGAGTCCTTAAGGGATCTTAAAAAGGTGCTATTCACATTAATGAGGGATACGATCGTGATGAGAGGGGACTTCAATGCCACAATGAACTACTAAATTAATACTGGTCACCACGCTACTCCACCCCCAAAATACTACACAAGAAATCTAGTCTCGCTGTGTGGACATACCAAACTTGGCCTCTTATGTATGGAGAAAACAACCCCATCCAAAATGATCTAACACCTACGTAGAAACACATTGTTAATTTTCTTGTGCAGACTATAGCCTGATGTGCTCAGTTGTCTTGCAACAGGTCAAAAAGATACAGATAATGCCACGTGGTTCAGATACGACCTTTTGGAATTAAACCTAAGGGGAGAAAAAGAAGAAGGCAAGAGCTATGGCATTTTAAAGCCTAGTTGCTGACGGATGGCGACTTAAGTGTCTTTGCACACAAATGTTGCTAAGTCACTATGACAAAAATAATGGATCATTAGAAATGTAGGATAGCTTATAGAAAGACAACAAATCAGTGTTGAGATGTAGAGCAAAGGGGTATCTAAAGTGTTGGGAGTGAGATCGAGTGGCGGCTAAGTCACAATTAAAAGGGTGAGTCAGGCTGTTTGAACAAGAATACACTGCAACAACAGAAGCAGTCGTACTGTGACAATTAGAGGTAGCGACCCACAAACGTAAAAACGTAATCAGAATAGTAGCCTGCAGGAAATAACTGGCCTTTCAAAACAGAGTCATACGGCTGAGTGACAAATCAGGTAGGCTCCTTTACTAGCTAGCCAGACAAGACATGGACCCTGAAACCATAGCTGTGATAAATGAGGAGTGCAGCTTAGTGGTGTTTTATATCACTAGTGTTGTGGTCACTTTCGCTTGCTATGAAGCACACCTCCCACCCCAAAGAGCACAAGAGATCACTAGCCTATGAGCTCATTGTCTCACTGTCAACAGTGGAATGGAAGCTTTTAGACGCACCACTGACTATAGTAGAAGAAGCTAAAGTATTGAAAGATATGCAACCAGGAAAAACATCGCCCCAATGGGTTCCCAGCTATATTGTTCAAGAAACACCCTTCTCTTGTTACCCCCAACCTTGTGCCTTGAGTCAACGAGTTGGCCCTTCAAGGCTCCTTTACCCCAGACCTTATAGGAGCTACAATATTTGTTATCTTCAAATCAGAACAGCTCTCAGACCTATGCGCCTC
The DNA here is from genome assembly GCF_964261635.1 of Lissotriton helveticus. NCBI lineage: Eukaryota > Metazoa > Chordata > Amphibia > Caudata > Salamandridae > Lissotriton > Lissotriton helveticus. The sequence goes on from NC_136070.1 coordinate 1,039,043,502, forward strand.
ATATCGCCATATCTTCCTTATCAATATTGAGATTAAAAATGGATTAAAGAATTCATTAGTGCAGTGCTCTGAATGGGGAGATGAGCTTGAAGACAGGGTGGCTTTATCTGAAGACAATATGCCACTATTCCTTCACTACACTGCATGCACTGGGGACAGTTTGATAAAGATATTTGGTCTATACAGGGAGGCATTTGGTCTCATGTTAAACTGGGAGAAAATACCTTTATGTACAATAAGAAAGGAGCGTCTTTTTGAGAAGGGGCATAGTTACTAAATAGGCTAACACATAGTTTTAAATCTCTTGGAATGCACATCTCTTCAGACCCAATGCTAATGTTAGGAGCTTAATCTAGCCCCCTTAGCTGACAACCTTCTAAAAATAATCTCTGCATCCGAGACGCTCTTCCGATCAACATTATGGGCTCAGGAGTACTTTTAAATAGGATTGCATTAATCCAACTTTTCTATGTGGCTCACAACTATCCCCAGAAAGTATCTGATCACTTCTTCAATCCCATCAGAGGCATGTCCCAAAAGTTCACGTAGGAAGAAAAATCCACAAGAATCACATAGGTAAAGAGCATTCAAAACACATACGATGGAGAGCTTGGCTTTGCAGGTATAAGATTATAGTACTGGACCTCTCTACTCCCCATCATAAAAGATTGACTCTTTGGCAATCGAGGTGACCCATCAATCTTGAGAACGAAATCTTTTGAGGGATCTAGCTTACTGAAATACCTCTATGGCTCTCAACTCCATAACTCTTCCCCAGTATCACAAAAGAGGTCTTTAAATGCTGGCGTAAGGCTTTTAGATGGATTAGTTGGCAGAATAAAATTACATGGGATTCCCCATTATGGCATTGCACAATAACGAGACTGGTATCACAAATGAAGGGTATTCCAGCAGTGAGATCTTATTGGTATATCCAGAGTGGGAGAAGTTTAGGGTACAGGCCACCTTAAATAATTTCAGGTGCTCTCAGAAGAGTACTAGATTACTGTAAAGCAGAGTTAAAATCTATCCCAGAATACAACACTCCAGAGGCAAAGGTTAAGTTAAAAATACTGGAGGAAACATAGAATATCCTGAACATATTTCCCCCCAACATTAAGTGTCACAATAAGTTCTATGCCCTGCAACCATGTGTGGGGAAAAGATAGTAGGTTGCTGAAGGATGAGGAATGGGTTGTGGACAGACTAGTTCCCTGAGAACTTGCCATATCTCTACACGAGCGCATAATTCAGATTACACTTCTTCAAAGTGTCTATTAATCTCAAAACCGCTGCTGGAAGGTTGTGGGGAGAAATACGAGGTTTGTTTCCATCTTATCTGGACTGATCCATAGCTCTGGGGCAACCTATGCACATTTCCCCAGAAATGTGTCTGCTAGGTGTGATGCAGGTGGTGCATGTGAGAGGCTTTGCGCTCCATATGTATCTTAGTTTGGTGCGGTTGCTCCATTGATAAGAAAGATCTAGTGAGGATCTGGAAATTAGATAAATCCCGCAAATGCAGAGTGACTTATGTGTGCTTACTGAAAAGGGAAGTCTTCCTGACAAGAGGCTGCCTGAAGAAACATGATAAGATTTAGAGTGCTTGGTGGAAATATGTTAAACTGAGTTCACACTGAAACAGATGTAATCAAATATTGTTCTGCTTTCACTTTATGACCCTTCACTTTTTGAACGAGTTTTCGGCTGTGAATATTTCTACACATAAAACAGTGAAGGAGGTTGTGTTGGATTTGAATGAATAATAACAAAGAATGCTTAAAAAAACCACTGCGATCTGTGTGCCAAAGCAGGGTGTATATTCTGATCTCATTTTTAGTCTAGAGTGTTATCTGGCTACCTACAGAAACCAGTGGATGGAGATTTCCAAAAATAAAAATATATTGGCTTAATGTGTCAACGTCTGTATCTGAGTGAACTATTTAGCAACTGGAAAGATTGCGAGTGTTCCATTCTACTAGCAAACAATACAACTACTTAAATAAGCTATTTCGGCTTGAGATTGCATTAGACTTCTGAATTACAGAATGTTTTTTATTGGCAGTACCGAAGTAAACGTTCCGTAGAGAGGATTGGTTTAAAGTGACTGAAGACAGCGATGGAGCCAGTCTATAGCTCAATCACACGTTTATTGCAGAGTTTTCGATAAGCGCTGCTTGTAGCCTTTTGGGTACTCCAGCGCGTTACTCTGCTTTAAGACATTATTCTGCTGATACAAACAGCACATGACGTTTTGAGAACAACAAAATCCTGTTGAAAATGAGTCACTTTTTGTAGGCGTTAGGCAAAGTAAGCATATTATTCACCCTGTCAGCAAGCAGTAGAGAGATTAGAGATTTTAATCGGTGGTAGGAGGGAGCTGAAATGTATTTCAGTATTACTTTCCAGCTATGTCACAGTCAAACAAATATAGGGAAAGGCAAGCCAGTCTCAAATGCAACTGCATCGTGGACCAAGTCATGTAAATACACTTTTGCTTTCCTACCATCGGGAAGGAAAATAACACCTAAAGAGTAACTTATAATTATTACCGTAATTGTCACCGATGGGTATGAGGGAGGGTTATTAGCATATGGGTCTTGTTTCTTTTTCTTGGACGTCAGTCTTGATTGACATTAGCATGTATTATGTGCTGCTATCTTGCAGCACAAAATCCAAAAAACTTTGGACCGCTCAAAGAGAATGTGTATGGATTTTAAGTCAGAAACTTTTCCAAATTGAGGTAAGGCTCTTCTTTCGGTTCTGAACTGCTCAATGCACAGGACACAATAACAACAAACTAGAGAAAATAATTTCTCTAGAGGCACAAGTCAGAATCAAAGTATGAGGGAGAAGGAGTAAACATTTTATTCCCACCCTAATCTACCAGTTATTTTGAAGTATGTAGAAATGAACCCCTTTTAAACAGCTGTGTTTTTTTTAGATCTTTCCTCCGCCTTCAATGCTATCTCCCACCTCCTTTCCAGGACTGGAGTGTGAGAGGGTGTCTTAGCTAAGCGGATTTATTTTCTTAAATAGACAAAATCAGGGTATATCTAAAAAAAAATGTTTCCTCACTCTTTCTGAAATATCATCGTAATCAATGGAAGAAACAGAAATACAATTACCAGAATCAAGCCTTTCACCACCCAGAATCTTTTATTTTTTTAGGTTGACCCTGGGCAGCACATGCATTGCTCTGCGCGGCATGGATTTGAAGCTCTGCCCATTTTCCGCCCATCTTTTCAATTTGCTCGTTACTGTCCATTTGAAATTATTGCTTTTGATTGATAAATAGGCTTAGTAGTCCCTCCTTGGTACCGCCTTATCTGCATTTGTAACCTCCCATAAGGACTGGACTTTTTACTTGTTTTGTTACACAGTAGGCTTTATCTAGTCTGTGAACACTATTTTCTTTAATGATCTTCCACTATCCCACCCATGCTGCCCCGTTTTTATATTTTTAATAGAAATGGCTGCGGGTAGGCTTTAACTATAGGGGCCGCACATATTTCTTTATTTAATTAATTAATATGCAACGCGGTCTGCTTTAACTATAGCGGCTGCGCTTATTTATTTATTCAATTTGCAGCACGGTCCGCTTTCAGTATAGCCAACGCTTTCGCGTGAAAGCGCCCCATACAGCGCTTTCACTTTAATGTTCGCCACGCCCCTTTCTTTAGATGCTGCTCACTGTAACCTGAATACGGCGAGCAGCGTCTAAAGATAGGGGCGCAGCCACCATTAAAGTGGTCTCACATTTACAAAAATTGAAGCTATTGGCATTATAAATAACAATGCATTTTATATGTGTGTTGGTTTTAAAAACACATAAATAAAAGGCATTGTTATTTACAATGCCAATAGCTTAAACTCTCGGAAATGCAAGATCTATTGCGTTGAAATTTGTTTATTAGGAAGAGGACACATAGGGACCAGCAGCAAATAGAAAGTCTGCTCCTCCTGGAGGAGGGTGTCTTATTTCCTTTCCAACTACCCACAGACAAATTAACCACTGAGGTACACTTTGCTCTTTAATAAGTCTAACAGCTGTGATCGACTGAAAAGTAAACTAAAAGGCAAAAGCGGTTTTCATCGTGAAAGGCTTGAATGAATATTTCTACACTAGTTTAAAGACAATGATGCAATATTCCACCGTTTATGCACCAGAATTCATATTTCACTTTCGTCTTCCTCCAGATAGTGATTTATGGAGTATTGTAGGAAGATTTAAATATGACTACATTCCTGGATTAGAGATTAAAGATGCGGACACAGATAGCTTGTACTGAACAGATTTCTAGTTGAGACACATCAAACACCAAATAAATCCTTGGGGATCACACAATCCTAAGCAGAGCCTAGCACTTAATACCTAGATCTGCTTATGCTATAATAATTGTAAACACCACCATGCCATGTAAATGTTCTGGATTCTGCAAGGATGAGGTTATATTCAGGATCCTTTTCTGGGCTGCAGTCAGAATCCCCGTTTATGCTGGTCAAAGGAGTCTGCATTTTACAATTTAACTTCACATTTTTCTTATGCCTATAGGTTACCGACGTTTCAACACTCAAGACTATAACAATGTAAAATGGAAAAAGAAGGGGAAGGGGTTTTAGAAAAAGAATCAGGTCTTCATGCTTAAAACATACAGATTACATACACTTATGGCTTAAAATGTACCAAATGTAATTGCTTTAAAATAAGGCCTATATTTTGCCATTCGCCACACCCAAGAACAGATAAGCTGCCATATTCGGCAAATCTATCGCACACAGTTATCATATTTAATACTGATAAGCCATGATGAAATAACCTATTAAATGTTACACAGTAAGTAAACGGCCCCCTAAAATTCGTTTAGAAGACTAACTATAATTCTGGCCCAGGATGTTTATTTTGAACAAGTTTACTTGCGTTTTCAAGTATCAGCCATCGTCTTTATCTTACATCTTTGACACAGTCATTGACATATACAGCCAGTTAAGTAACTGAACCATCCCAATATAAGAGGAACACACGGGGGATCTATATCAACGGCGCTCTCCAGTCAAAAACCTCTATAAACAATACCCCTTGAGAATAATCACACTATATGCATAGTGCAAGAGGCAACCCCGGGAATGTAAGCTTATTGGTTGGGGAGGTTCCTGTTCCAATATCCTTTTGGAAATTAGTTTCCAAAAGGATATTGGCACAGGAACTTCCCCTACCAATAAACATACATTTCAGGGGTTTCCTCTTGCACTATGTATATAGTGTGATTTAGTCTCAAGGGCTTTATTGTTTGTAAAGTAACTGAATCATACCTATTAATTGATTATGCATGTATCATATAGAATTTCTTCTCTTAGCAATAGTTGATCTTAACCCCTTCCATGCTCATGACGGAAAGGTTCCGTCATGAGCGTCGGTTGGCCTGTGCTCATGACGGAACCGTTCCGTCATGAGCCCGTTGGCTCATTAGAACGCTCAGCACAGCGCGAAAATTCGCGCTGCGCTGAAGCGGTTAATGTGAATGTTGACATTCCCCATTGTAGAATGTGGGTCTGCTTTGGTACTTTATTTTATTTATTTTTATTTTGAGAGTTTTATACAGCGCAAACAAGATCTTTGCAGATATCAGAGCGCTTTACAAGTACAAATACAAAGTAAAAATACAAAGTAATAAAGCGTATATACAAAGTGATATATGAGGTAGTTAGGTACAAGGTGCTAGTTACATAGGTAGGTCAAAGGACATGAGGTAGGTTACAGGTGTGGTAGTGTAGGTACACTGAGAGTAGACAAACAATTGCGTCAATAGCATAAAGTGCGATACCAAGGAGCATATACTTGCTTAAGCGTGTTTAGAGTATTTAGAGTTTAAAGGTGGGCCAAGTTGAGGTGGGTGTGTGCAGGATGTATAGTCCCACAGGTGCGACAGTAGAAGGGATGTAAAGATCGTTGAGGTGGAGAGGGTAAAGTGTGCAAAGTCAACCAGGTGCGTCAACAATATAACAATATACATAATCAGCCAGGTGCATCGAACATTATAACAAAATACAAAGAGTGAGCGTATACAATTACATAATTCGATAATACGGGTGGTGCAATAGGCCAAGGTCGGGCAGGCCTTACAGAGCAGATTTATGAGTGATACGGAGTGATAGGTCATGTGTATTTTGCCATGAGGATCGCTTTAACTTCTTTCTTAAAGATTGTGTTGGAGGAGATGAGCCTTGTTTCAGGAGGGAGAGAGTTCCAGATCCTGGGTGCCATTCCTGAAAAGGAGCGTTTATACGTTTTTTCCTTCCGAAATCTTCGAGGTTTCAGCAAAAGATTGTTTGTGCTTCTAGTAGTTCGGGAGCCACCCGAAATTGTCAATTTTTGAGTGAGGTAGGCGGGTGAATTCAGATGCACAGCCTTGTGTGTCATGCATGCGATTTTCAGTTGAATTCTGGCTTCAAAAGGTAGCCAGTTCAGTGATTTAAAGTCCGGGGAGATATGCGAGTGTTCTTTTGAGCCTGGGACGAGTCTCGCTGCGGCGTTAAGGGACGCTCTTAGGGGTGCCGTTGTAGTTAGGGGGAGCCCGCAGAGGGCGGTGCTACCGTATTCTATGTGCGGGATGACTAAAGATTGAACTGCAGTTTGGAAGTCTTTGGCAGGAAGGAAAGGTTTAAGTTTTCTCAGGGTATTGATTTGGAAGTTCGCTCCTTTGGTTGCCTTGCTGATGTGCTGCTGCATGTTGAGATTGGTGTCAAGTGTTATGCCTAAAGATTTTGCTGAGTCTACTACGATGGGCTGTACATTTAGAGCCGTTAATTGCTTAAGCCATGTTTGAGCCGTGGATATTTTAGCGGGAGGTGAGATCAGGAGGAACTCGGTCTTCAGAGCATTGAGTTTGAGGTGATTCTCAGCAAGCCAGGATTGGGTGTTTCTGATCGTGGTGTTCAGCAGCATGATGTCCTTGGGAGATTGTATTTTGAGATAAAGTTGGGTGTCGTCGGCATACATGTGAAAGTGCACTTGCTTCATTAGTGCATTTTACCTTATATCTAAGGTATCATTTTTCTTTCCCGAATCTTTTTTTCATTAGCATGACTTTGTCATTTTAACTGAAGGAGAATGTGCCAAGATATGAAGTGTCCACTACTCCAAGTTACCAACTATGTCCTCACTGTGTCTCAGGTCTTCTTATTGTTCATCTTTGAATTTCAGCCATATATTTTGGGGTGTAGGTGGGGGGGAAGGGCAGAGTGGTTTAATTTACTACCATTATTTGGTACTGGAATGTTGGTTATTCAGGGAGGTCCACTGTAATTGTTTGGTACGTTGTACTATATCATGTCATTCTACTTATGTATTATTGAGTTTCATGATTCCCTGCATTTCCTTCCTGATTATCAAGTCTGAGTTTTAGAGTTCCTTTAATTTAAGTCTTAAAAATGTAAACCATTGGGTCTATCCTACAGGTTAGTCTATAGCACAGTTATTACTGCACAGTCATTAAAACATATTTGAGCTTGAAGCTAACTGCAGAGAGAAAGTATACAAAACTGATCGTTGGTGGGAGCCGAGACAACCCACATTTCATGAAGTGTTTGGGAAGTGAAATTGCTTTATGGGAACAACATAACTTCAAGAAAAAAGAAATACTTGACAGCACCCAAACACCTATACTATCTACCATTTTAGCAAAGGGGAATTGAAGATTGAAGAAAAAATGTCCAACAGGGAATGTTATTAGGTGAGCACATCCTGGATTCCTTCATTCATATTTGAATGTAAGCAGGAATGAAGTACCATGCGTTTCTGCCACTGCTGTACGACTATTAAATTGCCCTTTCTGGAAACAATTTCTAACCTTTGTTGTTAGCATTCCGCTATAATAGAGTTTTTAAGTTTTGCTTGGCAATGCGTACGAAGTACGCATGCGCTAGCAAAATCTTATGTCTTACAGTGGGGAACAGGGACTCGCCCCCTACTCGCCCCCTGCTCCCATTGGCTAGCTCCATAAATGGAGGCTAGCCATTGGGAGCCGGATCTGTCCGTCAAGGCCGGACCAGATTCGGGGGCGTTCCCCAGAATTTTTCCCTTTTGGCCACGTCATGCGGCTGTGGGCGGTGCTTTTTTTTTGGGGGGGGGGAGGTTTGTTTAGTTCATTTGTCCTGGAAGGCACGCAACGAGGGACGTCTGCCTGGCATCGGCTATCAGGTAAGCGGCATATTTTATTCGTGTTTCCCGCCCCCCCTCCCGCTGTTCGTTCCTTTCCCGCCCCCCCCCCCCTCCCGCTCTCGTGTGCTCGTAGGTGCTTGTTCTCATTTGTTTGCAGGAGTCTCGCTCGCAGCTGGGAGGGAGCGCGTGGAGTGAGCGCTGCAGCAGTGCGAGGGAGGCTTCGAGGCGGCGCTTGTATCTTCATAGCGTCGGCTGGTCCGAAACAAAATTGCTCAGGCTGCTTTAGGTTGTCCCTGCATACTGTTTTCGTCCTCAACCCTCCGTAGTGCACGCTTTGCACAGTTTCTCTTAGACGGGGAGTTTGGCCCTGGGGTCGATGTGCGCTGCTTGAGACTGTGACAGTGAAAGTGCGCGCTGGCGGCCTGAATGATGCGGAATACAGCGCCTAGGCTCTTTTCTGAAGAGGCTTTGATTGCGCCTCACACTCAGCGGGCCCTAAGTGTTCCTTTGCGTTCACTGTGTTTGCCACTCCCCCAGGCCTGTCTGCACACACTGTACACGTCCGTACTTTCTCCACACGTCCTAGCCACCGCGTGCGTGGCCCCTTCCACCCTCGCCTGAGAGTGGCTTCTGACTGAGTCACTATAACAAGCACAGCTCAATCCCGTCGCTGATTTTTTACGTTGTTCATTGTATTTTGAGACTTTTGTACATTGGAACAAAAGCGAGGTGCTGAGTTTATGAAATCCAACCCCACCCCCTCCTTCCCGCGCTGCGCAGGTGCTCTTTTTGCTGAATTCTACTGAAAGGAACAGAGAATTCTCAGGTTCTCACAAGGTTATGGAAGTCGTGCAATGCAGGGGGCTGCGACACTTACTCCTATTTGATTTGTAGTGCTCAACTTGTTTTTTATTTTCCAGATCCTTAGAATGCCCAGTGTGTACGTACAACGTAGCAGCGCATTCTACGCATGCATTAGGCTCCAGTGACCTGTCAATATCTTTACTCGGCACTAAATGTTCACTTCAGTCCTGGGCGCTGCAGTCCTCCTGATTTTCAATGTAGCCCTTGCAACCTAAAACGTGGCCACCTTTATAGGTCTGGATTGACAGTGTTTTTCTCCTTTAACATTGTGATGAACAGAAAAAGAGCGCTCTGAAGCACTACTTGGAGAGGAAATTTTGCCCAGCTCACGTGTTGATTCTCTGGAGCACAGCTTCTGATTGATTGAACCGAAGTTTGGTGTTTTTGCTAAAAAAAAAAGAGTGCTTGTATTGCAAGTTTTTGCACAAGACAGTGGGGCTGAATAATAGTTACGGTGCCAATTCAATATTCAAGGCATTAGGACTGTTTAATTTATTATTTAAAGTCACTACAAAGGCAACGGCTCTGGCGAATTTTTCGTGAAAAGCATGTTGAATTAAGTAGTCATTTAAGGGGTGGGTGGTTGTTACACTGGCCTGTAGCGAAATACTTTGTTACATGGGATTTCAGATTACCGTGGCAGGCACAGATTTTGGGGAGGGGGGCCGCAATTACTACAGCCACCAGATTTCCCTGCTGCTCACTGCGGCACTCTAGCTCTCGGAGGCACACAAATCTTTGGCAGGGCTCCCGCAGCGCCGGCGTGCCAGGACTTGTGCCCAGGCCAGGAGCGGGCCTGTCTGCGCCCAGAAGAGGCTTGACCGGGCCACCTCTTTCGGTTCTGGTAGAAAAGTGCGGAACTCTCATCCCATCTAAGGTACGTTTAATTCTGTTGCACCACATTGACTTTCATGTTTTCTTCATATATTTAGTAGTGGGGCTCTGGAACGTGCAAGGCCAGTAATTTAACTTGTAGACGACTTCTCTGGCATGTTGGCACACCTCAATGGCAGCTATTTAACTATCAATAATAGGTTGGGCCTTCGCCTTGTGAACCCCTAGGGATTTGTACCCTTGTTTAAGTATACGTGCCACCCTGGGGAAAATAAAACTGAAGTCTGATATGACAGTGGGAGACACTGTTACCACCATAGACTCTTTTCTTGGTAAGAGCAGCTCACGTGTTGCTGCTACAGCGCATGCGAAAAGTTACCTGGCCATCTTTCGGTCACTGATGTCTCTATTATGGTGTTGAACCCATACTAATGAGGAGTGAACGTTCCCAGATAGTGCAAACTTGCAAAAAAATTCAACCTATTGAAGTAATGCTGCCACAAATTATGCCACGTACTTCGCCTTTTCATGCCACATAATTTAGTTAAGCCTGCCACATAACTTGGTCCTAATCGTCACTTAATTCTAGGGGCCCCGCTCATAGCTTTGCTTTCCTCCACTTTTACATTTTTGTCTCTTTATCTCAATCTTTCATGACTGTCTTGATGCTTCAGTCCTGGTCTGAGATAAAAAAATAAAAAAAAAAAGCGGCAGCCATCAAAAACACAGGCGGTGGTATCCAGCTGCGCCATCGACTGCAATAACCGGGATAAATTGAGCTCTGCTACTATTTTTGATGACCCAGGTTAGTAAAGTGCTCAGTAATTGTAATGATGGGCCGTTAAGAAAGCAAAAAAAAATGCCCTTCAGGTCTTTCAGTTGTTGGTAAGATTGTCCCAGCATAAGGCGCTGTGAAATTTGCTGTTACTGCACCTATTATCTCCTCAAATAGTTACAGTAATATGTGCTTTGTGGGGCTCGCAGTGTGGGGGGGGCTCTGTGTGGGTGTGTGGGGGGGCTCGCAGTGTGGGGGGCTCTGTGTGGGTGTGTGGGGGGGCCTCTGTGTGGGTGTGTGGGGGGGCCTCTGTGTGGGTGTGTGGGGGTCCTCTGTGTGGATGTGTGTGGGGGGCTCTGTGTTGGGGGGGGCTCTGTGTGGGGGGGCTCTGTGTGGTTGTGTGTGTGGGGGGCTCTGTGTGGGTGTGTGTGGGGGGGCTCTGTGTGCGTGTGGGGGGGCTCTCTATGGGTGTGTGTGTGGCATTTGCGAGAGATTAAGCTATTGCCATTGAAAATGACAATGCCATTTATTTATCTGTTTTCAAAACCAACACATAAATAAAAAAGTTGTCATTTACAATGCCAATAGCTCTAACTTTTGCAAAGGCAAAACCGTTGCATTGTAAATGCTTGTTCTATAATTTTAGTGAGTGTAGTTAGGATGAGGATGGCCGCAATTTTTAAGATGAAGCCACATTATGTACTATTTGAGATTAGGCCATGCACTCCACACTGTACTCTGACAGTGCTGCATATAACTGACACAGTGATTTACATCCACTCTTAACTAGGAGATGACAAATATATTTTTTAAATTGCATCTACATCTCGTATTGTAGTTGGTCTAAAAGCATGCGTTTGACAAATGCCTCCTATGAAGAATTTTTAAAAAGCTTGACATCAACAGTTTTACTTACCCTTGCCTCGATGTACTCTATTCGTCTTTCCAGAGCTGTCAATTTTTCATTTAGAGTAGCCAGTCGAGACCGACACGACATATCTAAACAAAGAGAAAATAACAGATGAATCTCTAGTAATGATGAAATGATTCTATTGAACCTTCAGAATATTACTATAAACTGTCCTAAGAACGCGTATTCAGACTTGTCAAAATACCCAAGTGACCTAAAAATAATGCATTCTTTCTGTAGAACGATATTTAAAATATTTCTTAAAGGGATCTATTATCTACTGCAAATTTTATTTTAAGAAAAGTAGCAGATGCCCAAGACAATAGTTTCTATCCAAGATGTACTCATACCCATACCTTGTCAGTAGGAAAATACCTCTTCCAGTTTTTTGTGATGCATGAAAAAAATAACGGGGTCTAGCTAAGGTAAAGATTGTGTGTTTACACATCTACTTTCAGCTTTCAAGTGTATTCTCGCATAAGCGCAACTTTTTTAAAGTAAGACCACAGTGTTTTTAAGATAACAGGCTGGCTCAGGAGGAATGGAAATTTAGTGTAGTCACAGAACATTTAATACAACCAATCCTTAATTACTATCACTAATGCCAAATACATTCCTGTACAAAGCTGTATCTTTAAAGAACAGTTAATATACTAGTTTGCCTGTGATGTTAGTGGACACTATAAAACACCATAAGGATGCGTGGTAAGTCACAAATAATGTCCCCAAAAGACTTTTAAAGCAATGCTGCAATTATCATTTGGACTACAAGGATATCCATACTTGAAACATTTTGTCACATTAATTTAAGCAGGGAAGACTCCACGGATTACCTTTCTAACAAGCATTTACAATGCAATGGTCTCGGCATTATTAAATGTAGAGCTATTGGCATTGCTCATGAAATTTTTTTTATCATAAATAAATGACATTGTCATTTACATTGCCAATAGCTTAATCGTTAAATAAATGGCATTGTCTTTAGGCAACAGGCATCCTTATACACATTTCATTTACTTCACGCCGGCATTCAACAGTATAAATATGTGCTACCTGTTACAAAAGTGCAAGCCTTATGGCCCCCTTCTCGCATCTTCTAGGTACTATTATTGAGCTCCGTACAAATATATGGGTAAATGTTCAGGTATAGATCAAGAGACCACACAAAACATATTATAACAGAAGCCTAAAAAAAAACTGTGCCCTAGCCACTTTGTATTTTGTTTATACACATCTGATCTGGGTGATGATTTTCCACCTAGTTTAAGATACTCTCCTCTGTAAACAATGCAAGATGCACACCATTATAACCGTACTTAAGTGGGGTCTTCAAGTGTCTATATGTACGAATAGTACGATTAAGTTGCTATCACGTCTACCTAGCTTTGATTTGACCTGGAACTAGTCATTCGCTTATTTTGGGAAAACGATCACAGCTATGAAGGTGTTAAACAATTCTTTCATGGCAGATATAGAATCTATAATAAGGTCTTCTTCAGAATATCTGAAAAATTCCTATAAGATACTAAAGCCTCAATTGTACTCTACTCTTCCACCACAGCTGCAACAAAGAGACGGATAACTTAGGCTCAAAATGATGTTACTGCCATTAAAACCTGTGGGTACTTGCTAGTCCACTACATACTTTTGGTGTACACTGCATGTTGCGTGGCTGGCCAAATCAATAACTGTAGAATGTATTATGAATTAACCTGATCTTGACATCACTGAGATGTGGGCTTCTAAATATGGCTTTCCGGTAAGATCCATTCGAGCTTCAAAAGGCCCCGCTTATGTTGTGCTAACGAATTGCCCAAAGCAACTCCCAACCTCTCATCAGTACTATTGAAAGGGTCTAGCCACCACCCCACTATTCTGTTCATCCCACACCCTAACCTGAAAGGTACAGTTGTCACACTCCAAATCTCCGACCAGATCTGTTTAATGCACTGCAGCATCTACCATTTTACAGCTACTGCTGCATGATCAATACAACCACGTCCGTCATCCCTGTAAATAAAATAGCACCGTCCACGGGTCTACGCTCACTAAGCAACCTACGTTAAGGGGTCATGAAGATTAAATCCAGTTCGTATTTTTAAAAGAGTCACAGTGTGAGCAGAAAGTCGCAAATTTCAAACCCGGTACCTTTAAAATGCATAGCAATAACACGTCATTTGCTACTCTTAGTTAATTGCAACTCGGTGGAATTAAGTGCTGTGTAAGTACAGATAAAAATAATTCTTGTACGAAGAAATCAGAACATTACTTTCAAATCATACATGATATGGGTCTCCTTTGCGCTATTTTATTAATATCATGACAATATTAATATTGTCATAATTGACAGGAAAATAATTTAGATTATGTTTTGAAGTTTTCGTAGCCGGAACCGTTTGTTGGAGGAAAGGGGTTTTATTTTGTTTCAGTTAAATGTTAATTGTTTGTCTTGAGGACTGCACAGATTTTAGCACCAGTTATAGCGCTGACTCCTCTTCGTATCGGCCTGTAGTGCTTCGGAGACCTGTGCGCAGATCTCAGTCGTGGGCGCTTAAGCCCAATGGACTTTCTCGTGTACTGTACCTGCTCCGGTGCATGTCTCACAGAAGTGAATGATTGTCCACCTGCAGGTTAAACACTCTAGTCTAGTGCCTTTGCTGGTGAGCTTAGCAAGAGCACGCAAGCATCAATTAAATGCACATTTATACTATTCACTTTCACTTTGTACATTTGTGTATCAGGTACAGAATGGTAAACAGATACAGTATCCTGGTTAACCGGATGCTGCAGGTAAACATGTAAATGTGATAGGTAGCTGCAGGAGCCTTAAACTAATTATGGTGTTGTAATTAATGGTGATCAGGCATTTAGCTGTGGGATACAATTCACTGCTAAAGGTCATGGTCAGAGTTAAAAAAAAAAATACGTTTAAACTATGACACACATAATTTACGCCTAGGTTTTGGTCTTAATTTACACACGTCTGGCTCACCCAGAAAAAAGGACACCTTGCAGGTGATAAATGCATGCATGTTATACATTACCCATGTAAGTGCCTGGCATGCACAGAGAAGCGGATGCACACGTTACCATGCCCTAGGCGTGGCCTCTCTTCGCACTGTGTACAGGGCGAAATCGATGTCAATATGATATTTGAGGAATTTTACAATTATCTTTTGTATATTTTCTAAATCAGTTTCGGTTGCATATGTCTGTGTCTTATACCGAACCTGTGAGACCTAGGGAGACCACTTTCAGAGGCACTTTCACTTACGTCATGCAGACACAACTTAGAAGTGCTGAAAAGTGTATTGATTAATGCATGTCAATCATTGTAAAGAGAAAATCGAATATTATTTTTTTTTTTAAACTAGTGTAGGTTTCCTTAACTATGCCTGAAACCAGTTCCAGAATCCAGAATTTCACGCTTTGTAAATCAGATGTAACATAGGTCTGCACAAGTAACACCCTTTTCCATACAAATGCAAGTTAGACTTACACCTGGAAAGTGTTTGACTTTACCATTTAAGAGGGTTTTACAATATAATTCCTCAGAAAACAACCAGGACACTCCTACCTGCTTTCAATCTAAAGTTATAAACACATTTTATTTATTTAATTAGAAAGTTTTATATAGCACGAACATGACCCACGGGGGTATCGGAGCGCTTTACAATATGCAGTTGTTGCACATTAGATGGTTGAGGTAGTATACATAGATTCAGTATTCGCATTCGGTACAAAATAGGTAGATAGGAGTATATGGGTGCATAGGAGACTAGTAGGTATTAAGGAATGATCCA
This sequence comes from Lissotriton helveticus, assembly GCF_964261635.1. NCBI lineage: Eukaryota > Metazoa > Chordata > Amphibia > Caudata > Salamandridae > Lissotriton > Lissotriton helveticus. Next base: position 1,039,058,849 of record NC_136070.1, read on the forward strand.
CGAGAGAATCAGAGCGCGTTACAATACACATATTGTTACATAGGAGGCGGTTGAGGTAGTATACATACATTCGATATTCGGCATTCAGTAAAAAAGAGGTAGACCGTAGTATAAGGGTAGCATGGGAGACTGGTAGTCCTCAAAGAGTTAAAGTCTTAGGATGTGAATTTGTTCATTAGGAGCAGTTTTACTTCTTTTTTGAAGAAGGTAAAGGAATTGATACTATGAACCACTGGAGGTAGGGAGTTCCAGGTCTTCGGAGCGATCCCTGAGAATGCTCTGCAACCAGTTCTCTTTTTGCGGAAGGATTGTGGTTTCAGCAGTAATGAACTCGCACTACGCAATAGTCTGCATCCTCCTGATGGCTCCAGCTTTCGTGCTAAGTAGCTGGGGGTATTGCAATGCAGGGCTTTGTGAGTCATGCAGGCGATCTTTAGGTGTATTCTTGCCTCGTAGGGTAGCCAGCCCAAAGCTTTCAAGGTTGGAGAAATGTGGTTATTTCTTTTAGTTCTTGAGGCCAGTCCGGCTGCTGCGTTAAGCGGTGCCCTCAGTGGGGCAAGCTTGTATTTGGGAAGACCACATAGAGTGGTGCTTCCATAGTCCAATCTTGGTAGCACTAGGGCTTGTACCGCTATTTTTAAGTCGTTCTGTGGGAGGAAGGGCTTAAGTTTCCTTAGTATTTGATGATTAGCTCCCTTCAGCCATAAGTCTATCTTGGGTGTTTGATTGAGAAGGAATTCTGTTTTTTTGGTGTTGAGCATGAGGTGGTTGTCAGTGAGCCAATTTTGAGTATTCTGTAGAATAGCGTTGAGGGAGATGAAGTCTTCTGGTTGCGATATTTTCATATACAGTTGAGTGTCGTCCGCATATATACCTTAAATGGCTCCCCATTGAAGGTAGATCCACTTACAAAACAGCCTGCATTACACACAAAATTCATCAGAATACACGACCTATCTCGCTAACAAACTCACTAAAGCCGGTTTCTCCCGTTCCTTGTGAAGTACTAACACCCTACTTCTTATCCCCTCTTCTAAAAAAGAAAACCACCCAGTCTCGATCCTTTTCCGGCAACGCTCCTTGCATTTGGAATGCCCTTCCAACTGACCTTCGCTGCAACCCTTCCTACTCTAGCTTCAAAAAAGAACTCAAACTATATCTCCTCAATAAATACTAGGGACCCTAATCCATATCTGTTCTCTTCCACTGGCCACATCTGCCGGCCCTAGATGCAACTGCCCTCCCTTTTTCAGCCTTATTCGCCCTTCCTCCTCGTCACTTCCCCCTCCTTGTTTACCACCTTCACTCCTCCTTGCACCCCCCCTTCCCTTGTCCACCCTCAGCCCTCATCCCCTCCAACCCCCCCACTTCTGCCCCTCCCGCTTTTCTTCCTTCCCAACCTAACTGACCACTAACCTCCCTATCCTGACTTCTTTCAATTTGTGCCTTTTGATTATTCACATCTTGGTGTGCTTATTTCCCATATGTATCATTATGAAATCTGTCAGGCGGAGACTTATATGTTGTTTATATACATTGATGATATGTATGTCCCCTGTCTTATTGACCTTCTTGTCTCTAAAATGTAAAGCGCTCTGATACCCCTGGGTCCAGCCAGCGCTATATAAAACCTCTAAAATAAATTAAAAATAAAATAAAATAAGGATAATTATTGAACACAATATAACAAATGTAACCAGTGGGTCACATGTTTGAACCCTTGCATGGCCGACTCAGCCTTTCATTCTTCTGGTACTGAGAAAAGGGCGCCCTGGGGTTGGGAATACTATCACCCATTATTTACAGTGCTTGGAAACAGCCTTACTATGGCAGAAATCGCTATGTAAAACACGTTGATATTCCATCCTTAGTAACCTTGCATTTTCCGTGTTGTCCTTGCTATGGCCCTTATGTCTCACTCGAGTCTCACTCAGTGGACCAGCAGCCGTTGCTCCGTCGTTCACCATTGCCTGCTCTGTCACTCGCACCTCTGTGGCCATGTGCCTGACCACAGCCGTAAACTGAAGCTTTTTCGTTTCATACTTAAGTTAAAAGTAAAGGTGGACAGGTATATTTTATGAATGAGCAGCGCGTTTTGGCAATAGCATAGCTCTGTCAGAGGTGGTAAGCGCTATATAAATGCGATTACAATACGCAGTAGCATGTTTGAACCCTTGCATGGCCGACTCAGCCTTTCATTCTTCCGGTACTGAGAAAAGGGAGCCCTGGGGTTGGGAATACTATCACCCATTATTTACAGTGCTTGGAAACAGCCTTACTATGGCAGAAAGCGCTATGTAAAACACGTTGATATTCCATCCTTAGTAGCCTTGCATTTTCCGTGTTGTCCTTGCTATGGCCCTTATGTCTCACTCGAGTCTTACTCGGTGGACCAGCAGCCGTTGCTCCGTCGTTCACCATTGCCTGCTCTGTCACTCGCACCTCTGTGGCCATGTGCCTGACCACAGCTCTGCAAAAGAAGAGAAAAGCTCAGCAGACATGCACCGGTCTGGGACTTACCCTTGTACTGCGTCGTGAATTTGGGCAGAAGAAAACTTACCTGGAGTGGCAGCGAGGCTGTTCCTGCCAACAACAACATCAAAAATGGCGGCCGCAAACGTCCGAAATTTTCGGAATCGGGGGGGTGTTTTTTGCTGAGTGACGGATGACGTCACAGGTAGAAAGAACGCAAAAAACACGCCCCGAATCCGAAAAAAAGACGGGTGACGCCCCTCTCCTCCAATGGCTGGCCTCCGTTTAGGAAGCCAGCCAATGGAGAAGAGGGGCGGGTTCAAGCCCCCTAACTAAAAAACATAAAATCTTCGGACTCCGCCCACTGCTACGCAGTGCGACGGTCCTCGACCTAAAAAGGAACCAGTCCTATTTATCACTGTTGCCGGACACTGTACATGCCTCTACTGGCGATGCGCTTGAAAATAGAAGGTAGACGAAATCCACTATAAGCAACAAGATAGAGTGATGTAATCTGACTGTTGGGTAAAAATTATGTATGTGAATTAATGGAAAAACAATAACTGAGAAAACACATTGGAGGAAATTTAGGGGTCGTGAATGGGTGGTTTTCAGGGTTGGTGAGGTTTTTATATGGTTCAGGAATTAGTGGAGTTTAGGGGTGGTGCAGGATTTAAAGGGATCAGGGATAGGTGAGGTTTTGGCTTGGAAAATGATTTTTAGGGTTCAATTAAGCAGTAGTGAGGGTTTTGTTTAAGTTAAGAGATGAAAAGAGTTTAGGATCAGAAAAGTCTTTAAGGGTTCAGGGATAGGTGGATCATAGAAGTCAGCCATGGGTGTAGTTTAAGCGTTGGGAGGAATTTTTATGGGCCAGAGATGGATGGTAAGAGATCAGCGAATTAAAAGCAACCACAGTAAATGCTTGAAAATGTAAAAGATATTAATCCGAAATAATGTGCCCTGACAAAGAACTGAAATTAATACATTTGACAAAATGCTTTGAAAGTAAGATCTGCAAATATGTCATTTACGCCTTAAAAAAATAAGTATAGAGAAGGCAGTTTTGGAAAAAAACTAAATACTTTCTATTAATTGGTTTCTATGAAATGGTAGATGCCATTCATCCTGAAAATGCCCATTAAACCATTTAGAAGGAATAGTTTCTCAGTAATGGTATACCACTAAGCCGTTTTTCTGTGAAATCGCAAAGAACTGGATAAATAGTGTCAGCAGAGAGAAGGATTTCCATAAAATACCTAACTAGTAAGTGTTCCTCCCTATTCACCAGACCTCCACTTAAGGTGGCTGTAGCCCTTTCAGACAATTAGCCATACTATGTGTTTGACACGATGGGAGGATGGGGGTGCTCTACGGTGGGAGATGTATACCCTGCCGATAAAGTCATTTCATTCAATTAGGCATGAGAGCCTTAATATAGGCTGGGGACAATCCTTAAAGTTTGCTATGCTGGCTAATAAGGCCAAGGAGATCTGAAGGAATTTCCAGATGCCCAGCAACCCAGCCAGACCCATGAGGCTATATTGGAGACCGACTATGCTCACCACATGACCTCACAGCTTTACAAGGCATTGAAAGCTAACAGTCCAAGATTTATCCTGAAGTTAAGCATAGGCTGAAGGACGATTAATTGAGCTGCTGTCCGATAAGGAGCGAAAGAACACGTTTGCCCTTGCACAACATATAGCAAGCAATGCGCACATTCCTCAGTCCCAGAATGGCTTCTTATAATATACCCAGTTCTGTCCCTGGCCTGCATAAGCTGTACCAAGGACCAATAATGGGGAGAGAGAATTGTTCTGTACAATGCTTTTGTTGATATTGGTAGTTAGATATCATGGCTTGAGTTCTATATACAAATCTTTTAATAAAGAGATATTCCTAAAAAAAAAAAATACTAAGTGCTACAGACACAGGAACACTTACCTTGCTAACCTATCAGATTCTATTCGAGATTTGAGGGATGTGTAAAACAGGCTGGTCAGTAACGACACTTGGTGCCCTGCAGACCGAGCAGATTTAAATTTAACAATACTGGTGCATGCATGTGTGGATTAATAATACTTCACCAAACCGAGCACATGACAAGCTGCAGGAGTTTGGCATGTCTAGGGTTAATGTTTTTGTCTCAAGAGAAGTATGGATGACGAAAGTAAAAGGTACTGACATGGTTAGAATTATGGATGGAAGGTGCTAATATAGAATGACCCAGGATAATCATGTTTCACACATTCAGTCCATCTAGGGTCCACTGATTAGTGAACATATTCCGATCACCAAAGTTTTAGAATAGGTAGCCTGGCGTGAAACAGTGAACTCCGTTAACTAGGCTTGGCGATATTTATTAGGGGAGACCAACACAAAGAGTGCAAAAAACCGTAATGGCCCCCACCTTTTCAAGAGAATTACCTATTCCTGGTGGCTGCTGTCACTGATCGACAGCTGCGTGACTGCTGCTGGAATTGCCTTTCATTTACAGAAGAGACAGGAGGCTGAATCATGGAACGTGAGAAGAACACTAGTCGCCTTATCACCCTAGATCACGGTGCTTGAAACGCAAGCATTTTAGTCAACTTGGCTTCATTACATATTCTACTACGGAGAGTTATATTTAAGCACATCATAATTGTTACAGTCAATACATGCACAACAAGCATTTGCAATGCAATAGGTCTCGCATTAGGAAAGTTTGAGCTATCGGTATTGTAAATGACAATTTTTTTATTTATGTGTTGGTTTTGAAAATAGCGAAATTAATAGATTTGTCTTTTACAATGCCAATAGTTATAACTTTCGCAAATATGACACCTATAGCATTTGTAATACAATATGTGTTGTATTTACGTGACTTAAATGTATTGATATTACAAATAACAATGGCTTTTAATTTTTGTAATAATTAATACTTAAATAAAAGTTATTGTAATTTATAATGGCAATAGCTTAAACTTTTGTAAATAACTTTTGTGAAGATTATGTTCAGTGAGAGATAGGCATCAGTGATGGAGGGTGGGTGGTTAGACAAAAGGGAGGCAACACAGAAGGTTGGTGGATGGGATGCAATCTGGATTGCCACACAGGGTGAGTGGGTGGGATGCAACACAGAGGGTGGGTGGCCGGGATGCCAACACAGAGGGTGGGCTGCAACACAGAGGGTGGGTGGGTGTAATGCTACACAGAGCGTGGGCATGGCAACGCGGCGGTTAGGCAACAGAGGGGTTTAGGCAACAGGGGGTTAGGCAACACAGGGGGTTAGGCAACACAGGGGGTTAGGCAACACAGGGGGTTAGGCAACACAGGGGGTTAGGCAACACAGGGGGTTAGGCAACACAGGGGGTTAGGCAACACAGGGGGTTAGGCAACACAGGGGGTTAGGCAACACAGGGGGTTAGGCAACACAGGGGGTTAGGCAACACAGGGGGTTAGGCAACACAGAGGGTTAGGCAACACAGAGGGTTAGGCAACACAGAGGGTTAGGCAACACAGAGGGTTAGGCAACACAGAGGGTTAGGCAACATGTAGGATGGGTGGGCCAGCGGTGAGCCCCACAGAGGGCGGGTGGGCAGTCGGCAACACTAAGGGTGGGAGGTAACACGGAGAATGGGTGGGCGGGCGGGCGGCGGGCAACACAGACGGTTGTTGGGGGTTCGGCAGGCAACACGGAGGGTGGGTGGTAGGCAACACAGAGGGTGGGTGGTAGGCAACATAGAGGGTGGGTGGGCGAGAGGCAACACAGAGTGGGTGGGTGGGCAATAGGCAACACATTGAGCGAGAGGCAACACATTGGGCAAGAGACAACATGGAGGGTGGCTGGGTGAGAGGCAGCACGGAGGGTCGTGAGAGGCATCAGCTGCCCCTGGGATACTCGTGGCCAAATTGGCTGTTCAGGTCAGTCACATTGGTCTGTGTGCTCACTTGACGAAGTTGTTTCCGGTAGTTGCACCGCCCATCCCCTCTCAGAGTGCTACCAACTACAGAGAGACTCAGTACCCTGTTATCACAGCCAACGCATGCGCTTTGGCTAAAACGAGACGTAAAAAGGACTTTAATGCCTTGCTAAAACAATGTGCGAGTTGACGGTAATGCCGAAAGATATCTTACCCAGTTATTGCTGAGTATTGATAATACGATCTTGGCAGAAACTAGTGCCCAGAACATCCTCAGACATACGGTTGGCTGGATGAAGGCCAATCTGTTGAAAATAAATCCGGAAAAAACGGAGGTACTGGTGGTCTCTACCCTAGCCTCGCCTTGGAGTGATCTCTACTGGCCCCAGGAATTAGGGCCCTCACTGATACCAAGTGACAATGTAAAAAGTCTCGGAATCAAGATTGACAATGAGTTGTCCATGGCCAGTCAGATCTCCTCAGTAGTAGGGATGTGTACTGGCTTTATTCGACAGCTACGAACGCTGGCCCCTCTTCTTTCCTGTTCTGCACTCCGTATGGTAGTCTCTGCCACTATTGTTTCGAGGCTAGATTACGGGAACGCCCTTTATCTAGGCCTACCTAAAATTTTGATTAATAGATTGCAGGTGGTCCTGAATGACGCGGCTCGTCTGATCTTCAAGTTACCTAGAAGATCTCATGCCTCTGCTCTACTACTCAAGTTACACTGGCTCCCCATTGAACAGAGGGTGGAGTTTAAGAGCCTGTGTACAGCCCACAAGGCCATCTATGGGCAAGCTCCTGCGTATATTAAAGAGCGCCTGGAGTTATACACCCCCAAGCGAGTTTTGCAGTCCGCTGAATCCCAGCTCTTGGTCTGCCCTCGTTATAAGTTAAAAACCAAAAGGTGGCAGGTCTTTCTCGGTTTTGGTTCCGCAGATCTGGAACAACCTACCAGAATCACTTCGGAAAGAAGCGAATCTCCTGCGTTTTAGGAAGTTGTTAAAAACTTTTTTTTATTTAGGGAGGCACTTGATCCAGCTAAATAAATCTTATTACAGGCCCCTGACTATCTTTAATTCCTCATGTATTGTTGTTTGCTGTTTGTTTTTAAGCGCCTAGAGACCTGTTGGTGAGTTGGCGCTATAAAAGACCAAGTTAACAATAACAACCCATCTGACAGTAATATGCGTCTGCTCCTAAATATGCATGTCTGTCCCAATGCAGTACTCTGTTTCCTGGAAATGTAAATTAGATACAACATAAATCCAACCTTATTCAAAACGCAGAGAGGCAAAGCCAACTGCAATAATGAATGATCGATAGTAAACGCCATGATTCTCACCGTGTCTAAACGATGTCGGAAACTCAGCCTATGGCGCATGCCGATCCCCTTCCGAAGATAAGTAGTCCGTATTCTAAAAAATGTACGTGAGGTACAACATGAGCCTAATCTTATGAGAAAGCGGTGTAACAAGAGCAACAGCAATGTTGTTTCATGCACGGTAAACCTCGTAATTCTCACTGTGTCAGAATATTCAAAAGCCTCTTTCTCCTCCCGTGTGTGTCACGCAAATGCCGAAGTGCATGCAGACTACCAGTCATGCTTAGTATATTTAAAGGAACCGCATGTGTATGAAAAGACACCGCCTGAATACGCAACCCTACGTAAGACAAGTCAAAACGAAACCTAAGAGCCGCGCACGTGAGCTTCTACCGTAGACAGCTCACGTCGTGCGGCTCTTAGGTTTCCAAGGCGCATGGCAGAGTCGCGCTCGCACACATTCACAGCAAACAGCCAGCAGCAAAAGCGCGCTCACGAGGCCAAATCCGAGACGAAAAATGCGCACGTCCGACTCGTGTCCGCATATTCAGTAAGCAAATAGGTATACTAAAGTATACAAGCATTTGCAATGCATCGGTCTCACATTTGTTAGAGGTAGAGCTATTGGCATTGTCAATGATAATGCCTTTTACTGATGTGTTTTGCTTTGGAGTGGAGTGAATGCATGTGGTTTGGAGTGGATTTTTGTGGGTTGAACTGGAATTGTTACCTGTGGAATTGTTGGGGTTGGAATTGTGTGGCGTGTATTGTATTGATGTAGAGACATTATGTGGTATGGTGAACAGATAGGATTGAAAGCTGCACATAATAGACAAAAGGGAAGATAAAGAGGGATAGGTTTGGTACATGGTTTTTGCACAAAAACTCATTTCACGCTCAGCGCAAACTGCACTCACTCCTATGTTGCTCCATCTACTTACAACCAGGGGTCATATTATTAGCTCAGTCTGCAACCCCGCTCAGGCACAAACAGAGGCCACCAGCCAGTTTTAAAGTAACTACAAAAAAGTCAACAACACTAGAACTCTGCAACTCTGTGGATAGTCCATGGCATCACAGCTCAGAAACAGAGCAACAGCCACCTTGGCTTACTTCCATGCTTGCTGACTGCAATGCAGTCACTAGCATTCTTAATTGAGCACAAAACATAGTCAATGCCCGTTGGCATCTATGGAGGACATAATTACCACCCAGAACTAAATTAACAATCTAGGGAAACTATTCAGAACAAGGATGGCAACTTGGGATACACAGTAGCCATTGGCATTAAGCGAAAAGATTGTAAACAGACCCTTGCAAAAGAGGGACAGACTGATTTCACTTAGTGAAAATTACTTGGAATTGTGTCGGTACTACAGCAATAGTGAAACTATGTAATGTGCAAAACAAACTATGTTGCAGAGGCTAGACCGGGGAAGGGAAAGCAATTATTGGTGTGGTACGAACATGTCAGTTATGCCAGCACAATGTAATCTGTGCTTTAAGTGGGCAGGACTGAGTACCTGCATTTTTTTAATTTGAAAGATGGAGTCCCAGCACTTCTAAGTAGTAAACAGGTACTCTGGAATCACCTGTGACAGGCACCTCATTATTAGCATTTCAAGCACTGAATAGATTCACGTATAGAAATATGTAAAGTTGAGGGGTGTGCCAAATTTGCGTCATTTGCTTTCACGTAAGTACGCAAAATTTCCCAAACGTTCTGCAAAATTAAAATACAGCATTTAGATTTTTTTTTTTAAAGGGTTAAAACCACGTGCCTAGAACAGAGCATTGTGTGTTCTGGTCCTTCACAGTATCCCAGAACTCTTCTACTAACATTTTTCAGCAAACTCAACATTATTATACTCTGCTGCTTAGTGTTAGGAATTTCGCTTAACAAGGGTAATGCAATAATCACAAAATTACACCAGTGCCACTGGAATTTTGCCCAAGCCCACTGGAGTTTTGAAGCGACGTCCATTATTACCCAATAGTGTACGAACATGTAATGTTATCGTTATGTGATCTGAAGTGAGAATACGTGACCATTTGGTGTTTCACCTTCAAACGGATCGGAGATACATGAAGGAATTATCAACAGCAAAGCTGTGCTCTTCCTCTACACCAGTGTTCAAAATGAGTTACAAATTAAGGGGTTTTTCCTCCCAAAAAAGAAAGTTATATATAATAATTCATAGATGTGTTCCTTTGTTAGATTTTGTTACAGTACAGATATTACACATACTATCACCACAACCGTTCTTTAGGGGAAACATTAAAAAAATGTAATCAGACGCGTGTCTAACTTTAGCCTCCGGGTTATTACTTAGAGCTCCTTCTCCAGCTCCAGGGTGAGCGCCTTCAGCCTCCTCTCCGCCTGGCTGGGTATAGCCTCCATGCACGGGGTCACCTGGTAGGGAAGCTTGAACCTGTGCACGGTGGCAGAGCTCTTGGCGGAGCTATAGCTGAGGTGGCCAGGGCCCCCAAGGCGAACTCCGAGCTGTACTCGCTAGGAGGCTGCTGCTATGACTGGGTAACGAGCCTTGGGGTGGTGAGCATCACCCAGTTTGTGCAGGCTGCCCTCTTCCTGGAACAGCGTGCCCAGCATGGACGACCGGGGCGAGAGCTCCGTGTAAGCACCCATGGACCCCCTCGATCTGCGAGAGCTGCTGGAGTTGTGGCTAGAGATGCTGGACCGGGGGCTCTTCTGCCGGCCCGGCGTGCCAAGTCCTGCTCCAGGTCCTCCATGGGTCTCCGTTAGCCCAAGACCCCCCGATTCTCTCCTGCAGCGGGAGAGTCCAGTGGCTCACACCATGCTCACTCGCAGGGTGCAGAAATCACCAGAGTGCACCAGATACTCTGATCCACTCAGCATCTGCGAGGCAGACAACCAGCCCGATGGTGATGCTCCACGGGCGGCGGGCACCTTCACCAGCAGCCTTGGTTATCCTCCACGGCTGGCCAACTTGTTCCCTGGCTCCTGCCTGGGTCACATGCCCTTCAGCTCAGCTTGTAGAGTACCAGGGATCCAGAGCCTCCTCTCCTGTTGTTTCCCACCGCGCCTGGATCCGCCCGCTTGTTCCTGGACACTGAATCTCGTGGAAGCTGGCGCGAGACGCCTCACTTCCGGTCTTAGAGGCAGCTGTAACCCTCCCTACCAACTACTGCTCCACGGAATAAAGGGCCTCCGATGCCACCCACCGCAGCGGTGTGTGTACAGAACAGAAAGGCAAGAGTGCGCTCTAATAAAGTTAAAATACATAATAAAACAAGCTGGGTTTGTAGAGCAGAAAAGAGCAGCAGTCAAAACGAAACCTAAGAGCCGCGCGCGCGAGAGGCTGACTTGCAGTGAAAGTGGAACAGGGGATGTGCACGGCGCCGGCCTGGGCGTGCACGCCCACGAGATCAAATCCGCGAGGGAAAGCGCGTGCACCTCCCCTGTCCCATTTACAAAGTATACTAAAGTATACTAGAGGTCCCTTCGCTACGCTCGACCTAAAAAGGTATGCCATGGGAGTACATTTACATTTGTGTTCAATAAAAAAAAACTACAAACTTTACTTGCGGTTTTCTTCTATTACATTATTTTGTTTGAAATTAATTTTCACGATTTGAACTTCACTTTAACTTTGATAAATCACACTTATTGATTTGTGCACTTTGAAGTTAATTACAACAAAGAGACTCACTCAAATAATTTCAATATACTTCAAGTAGAGATTCCAGTCTTAGTGAGAAAAAAGTAAAATGTACTTACATTTAAATGATAATGTTCTTAAAAAAAAAAGGGAATCAAAACGCATTAAATGTAAATGTAAATTGATACTTGTATAGCGCACTACTCACCCGCAAGGGTCTCAAGGCGCTTGTACAAATACCGCTGTGGAACCCATCCTGGCTTTCCCTGTGAGGTGTCCACTCCTGGGCACCCCCAAGGTGGAGGCCAGGCATCCTTAGCGTTGTGGGGGCCGTTGTGGAGATTAAGCAAGCTATTGCCCAGAGTTGCAGAGTGGGACTCCATGATTGGAATAGGCACCGAGGCGAGAATTATCAGGTCAGTGGAATTTTTGAGCCCAAGACCCGTCGAGGCGGGGAATTGAACCCTGGTCCCGGGCTAGACCTCTGCATCAGGGTCTGCCGCTCTAACCATTGAGCCACACTTCTCCATTAATGATAAATAATACAGGAAAGTCAACCGGAGACACTAGCTTTCATATTACCAAATAAAATTCGAGATACCGGATTAACAAATCTCTGGATCCATGCCACAATCACAATATTCAACGGACATTGTATCCTGTTCTAATCACCGTTTGTACGGTGGATGAAACTTTCATTAAGGCTGCAGACTGTTCAACATCTTTATCCAAAGTTTTTCTCCTTTGAACTCATTCATTGTGAGACTCGTAATCACAATATGGGGGCATCCAACCTTCTTAAACCAGCCAAACAGACATGCACAACTAGGTTTCTCCAACCCAGCTCTGTTGTACAGCCGGGCTGGGGATAAGCTGCGGATTCCCGGTGCCTGAGCGAGCGTTAAACCAGCCTGCTCTAGACAATCCAGGCGCGGCTCTCATGCTAGGCATAGCATGGGCGCAGCGCAGCGTCTGGATTGGGTGGGGAGCCTGTACAGTGAAGCTCATCCTATTCTAGGATGAGAAGAGCAATGAGGTGGCCTAGAGTGGAGCGGCAGGTAAGTCTTTTTTTTTTCCAGAATCAAGCACCTCCTCCCCCGCCCTACCACTTTACTATAGTGGCAGCCACTACTAGTACAGTCTGAGCTCTCTGAACTAAAGGAGTAGATCCCATTATAAGCAGCATACCTTAGAATCTGGTACAGGGCTTTTACCTCGAGCACAGGGCAAGGGCTTTCAATATTTCATTATATAGCACAGTCTTGCACAGCCTAAGCCTGACACCTAAGGCTTCCATACTGCAATATAAAGCACAGTGCTGTAACACAGTTTGAGGATATCCAACATGAGGGGTAAGAGATAAGTAAGCATATAATTGAGTAAAGAACAAGTCTAAGGGCCAGTATGTGGATGTACAGCCTAAGCCTCAACTATGGCTGGGGCATTGTAAAATATGGCACCATCCAGTATAAGGCATACAACCGGAGCGGAGGGTTGTCTTACTGCAGCATGAAGCAAAGAAAGAAGTCTGATACCAGAGTGTACATTCCAACATAGTCCGACATAGGGTAGGATGTTCAGCTTGGAGCTTTGAATCTGCTTGTTCGTGTTTCTTGCCCTGAACTGGACTTTCAGGGCACCAGTGGGCGTGGTGGATACTAAATGCTCACATTTACTATTCAAACTCCAATCCTAGAATATCTGGGAAAACAACAATTTCCCCCCAAATATTCCAGGAGGCGTATTCACTATTTCAACTCGCCCTGGGATATTTTGGAAGGTTGTAAATTCCCCACCCCCACCAGCATTTTTAGGAAGGACTGAATAGTAGTACATTTCTATTCGAGAAAGTGCTGGCATGACAGCGCCGCTCAGGGTTAAAAACTAGAAAAACCTTTGAGCACTGCAACATACAGCTGAAATTGCTATTTTTTGAAGAGCGGTGAGCAACAGTCTTTAATACTGCAGTATAGAACACAACCACTGGTCCGACATAGAATTGTAGCCAGAAGCCTACAGTTAGAAACTGTGATTTTCCTATACATGATCATGTATTTTGGACCTATGGGCTCAAACACTGCAATGCATTCCACAAACCAGAAACTTGTCTTGTGTCAGACAGCCCAAGCCAGCTGAAGCACCCGAGTATAATGCAGAGATATGTATTGTGAGCTACAGGATTTGATTCTGCACCATCTAGCATAACAATGAATCCTTTGTCAGTATGTAAAGCTTGGGGCTGTTTGGACTCTTACTGGACTATGCAGCCCAGCAATGGCCAGTATGGGAATGTAAAGCCTGGGACTGTTAAGGGCTGATCCTGCTACATATAAAACAGTAACCATCAGGTATGGGGATGAAAAGCCTGTAGCTTTAAGGTGTGTTACTGTAATAGCGAGGCCAGCCTGAGATTCATTATAGGAATGCGCAGTAAGAGCCTAGATGAATGATACTGAAAATATAGCACAGAGTTTGATATGTGGATATACTGCCCGGAGCCACTGGTTATTTTTCTGCAGCATATAGAGCGGTTTTGGGGTATAGACTGAGCATGGAGCTGTGGTATTGAATGCTACCATAGGCTGCACAATCCTAGATTAGGCTCCTGCATTATGTAAAGGGTTGAAAACCCCATTGATATAGCCAGCGCCATAGCGGTTTTCTATTTTGGAAGTGGTTGTAGGCTAGTTTTGAAAAAATGCTGGTGGTTATTCTGCATATTTACTCCCCCCAGAGTTCATTTTCTGAAAAGGCTCTGCAGGGCCTGAAAGATGTGCTTGTATCAACTGCAGTGTGGCTGGCGCAAAGGTTTTATTTTTTATTCTTCCAGCAATATCTTCAGGAAATGACAGCATATAGACCAATATCATTAATTGACTCAATGGTAAAGGTATTGGGAAGGGTTCTTTTAGGCCGCTTAGAAAATTGGGCAACTGAGAAAAATATATTGTCAAAAACCCAATATGGTTTTAGACGAGGCATGGCCACAGTAGAACAGTGCCTCAATATGTCACTGATTGTTAGCAAGTACACTAAGTCCTGAGGTGCTCAGTACACTTGCCTTCATGTACGTATCTTGCGCGTTTGATTCTGTCAATTGTGACAAATTGTGGACCATGTTGAGGGACATGGGAGTAGATCCACCCCTTGTTCTTTTATTACATAGACTCCATTCAAATACTATAGATAAGATTCGATATGGTATTAACGGGGAGAAAACTGGGCTCCTATTATCTACCGAAGGAGTCCGTCAAGGATGTGTCCTTGCCCTATTTTTATTTCCTATTTATATAAATGGGCTGGAGGCATATCTGCTGGGGAAATATCTTGACTTTCCCCAAGATTGTGAAAAATGTTATTTCATCCTTATTATATGCAGACGACACTGTCCTTATTGTAAGGACAACAAACAGTCTTCAGAAATATTTGGACACTTTTGTAGGTTTCATGGCCTCATTGGATCTGAAAGTAAATTATTAAGTCATATATAATGGTGTGTGGACCCAAAAGAACAAAAACCAAGGTATTTGTGGTCCAGGGGAAGGAGTTTGAGAAGGTCAATGGGTTTTCCTATTTGGGAATTGTTTTTAATGCTCTGCTTTCTTAGGGCTCTCTACTTACTTTAAGAGCATTGCAAACATCAAGAGTAGTGGAGGCACTCTCTAAATTTGCAGCCCAGCTGGGTCAGAAGCCAGTGAAAGAGTTGGTGACTCTTTGTAGGGCAAAGGACTCCACTGGACGGACCACAGCTGCGTCCACTTCACCTTCAAAAGAACGACGATCCACCACCACCAGCAACAGGTTGCCCGAAGAAGCTGGAACAAGATCACAGCCGACCAGCTCACCGCCTCCCTGAGCCAGCACCCTCCTGCCGGCTCAGCGAACCCCAGCCAGGCCGCCGACAACCTCACGAAGTGGATCAGCAACTGCGCGGACGAACTCGCCCCGCTGAGGACCCCGCCCAGCAGACCCGGCAGCAGAAAAGCCCCATGGTTCACCGACGAACTCAAGTGCTCCAAGAAGAACTGCCGAGCCCTCGAGAAAGTATGGAGAAAGGAACCAACATTGGACAACATGAACACCCTCAAGCTCGCCACCCGGAAACACCACCAACTGATCCGCGCCACCAAGAAAAATGCATACAAGGACCGGCTGGACAACAACGCACACAACTGCAAGGAACTCTTCAACATCGTGAAGGAGCTCTCCAGCCCTAACGCCGGAAACAACGACATCACCCCGTCGCAAGACCTCTGCAACTCCCTCGCCTCCTACTTCCACAACAAGATCGCGGACATACACAACAGCTTCAGCATCCAACCGACGCACGCCACAACCGCAGCAACGCCACCCACCACCACCCTCCACACCTGGACTCCGGTCAGCACCGAAGACACCGTCCGCACAATGAACTCCGTCCACTCCGGATCTCCGATCGACCCCTGCCCTCACCACGTCTTCAACAAGGCCGACGTTGTCATCGCACCCCACCTGCGGGACATTATCAACACCTCCTTCGACACCGCCACCTTCCCGGAGAGCTGGAAGCACGCAGAACTCAGCGCTCTACTCAAGAAACCTACAGCGGACCCCACCGAACTCAAGAATTACCGTCCCATCTCGCTCCTCCCGTTCCCGGCCAAAGTCATCGAAAAGACCGTCAACAAACAGCTGGCCGCCTTCCTCGAGACGAATGGATCCCTCGACCCCTCACAGTCTGGCTTCCGAGCCAACCACAGCACCGAGACCGCCCTCATCGCTGCCACCGATGACATCCGAGCCATGATGGACAACGGAGAAACAGCGGCCCTTATCCTCCTGGACCTCTCAGCGGCATTCGACACTGTCTGCCACCGCACCCTAGTGCAGCGCCTCGGCAACATCGGAATCCAGGAGAAGGCACTGGAATGGATCACCTCCTTCCTCGACGGAAGAACACAGAGAGTCCGCCTACCACCGTACAAGTCAGAGGCCACCGAAGTCATCTGCGGCGTCCCTCAAGGATCCTCGTTGAGTCCCACCCTCTTCAACGTCTACATGAGCCCCCTCGCGGCCATCGCACGCCAACACAACCTCAACATAATCTCCTACGCCGACGACACCCAGCTGATCCTCTCCCTGACCAACGACCCCGCCGCCGCCAGAGCCAACCTACACGAAGGGATGAGAGATGTAGCCGAGTGGATGTCGACCAGCCGCCTGAAACTGAACTCAGACAAGACGGAGGTCCTCATCCTGGGCTCCTCGCCCTCCGCCTGGGACGACTCCTGGTGGCCCCCCGCCCTGGGCACCACACCCGAACCGACGGACCACGCACGCAACCTGGGCTTCATCCTGGACTCCTCCCTCTCCATGACCAGACAAGTCAACGCCGTCTCCTCGTCGTGCTTCAACATCCTGCGCATGCTATGGAAGATCTTCTGGTGGATCCCCACCGAGACCAGGAAGACTGTCACCCAGGCCCTCGTCACCAGCCGACTGGACTACGGCAACGCCCTCTACGCCGGAACCACCGCCAAGCTCCAGAAGAGACTCCAGCGGATCCAGAACGCCTCAGCCAGACTCATCCTCGACATCCCACGAAACAACCACATCTCCGGACTTCTGAGAGACCTGCACTGGCTCCCCGTCAACAAAAGAATCACCTTCCGCCTCCTCACCCACGCACACAAAGCCCTACACGACCAAGGCCCGAGCTACCTCAACAACCGAATCAACTTCTACGCTCCCAAGCGCCACCTCAGATCAACCAGCCACGCCCTCGCCGCCGTCCCCCGCATCCGAAGAGCGACAACAGGAGGAAGGTCCTTCTCCTACCTGGCCGCCAAGACCTGGAACTCCCTCCCAACCGACCTGCGCCTGACCCAAGACCACCTCTCCTTCAGGAAGAAGCTCAAGACCTGGCTGTTCGAGCAGTAACGGCACCCCCCCCTCCTAGCGCCTTGAGACCCTACGGGTGAGTAGTGCGCTCTATAAATGTCTTGATTGATTGATTGAGTGTCTATCAATCGCCACTTATGGGGCTGGAGTTTTGCGCTATACTAATTGCTTTAAGTTCCAATGAATTGAGAATAATGTTACAAGGAAATTTACGATGGTAACAAAAAGTGCTTCAACTCTTGTCATCTTGAACTGGGTCTGGAGTTAGTGGAGGACCGAGTGGGGGTTGCTCCCTATTGTTATGGGCCAAGATCTGGAATACACCAGAACTGGAATTTACTAGATCTATTATTTTGTATAGCCTCTCTTATGCAAATATTCCAAGTAGCCTTTATTTAATTATCTCAAGAGTAAGTTTTGGAACTTGGGTTTGATTGAATTTCTTAATAGTCCCGCAAAAATGCCCTACAAAGCTATAGCTATTATTAAAACTGCTTTGTAACTCAATTTGCAGGCATTGAATCAGCTAAAACCTGTGAGTAATTTAGATTTAACCAATATGCGCAATCATCATTTTTATCTTGTTTATTTGAGGAGTTTTCAACACAGATTCTATTTGACTACATTTAGTCTTTCCCTGGTTCACTTTTTGGTGGCTTTCCCACAACAGTGTAGATAGCCCAATGCTCTATGCCCTTGCCCGTGTGATAATCTCACAATACAGAGCACTTTGCACTTTACTCTCTTTTGTCCTTTGTAGAAGTCAGTAAGAGGCAAATATGTATTTCCAATGCTAAAGCCTTTGAGTCCCTGTTCTTTTATAGAAGGATATAGGTTTTTACTTTCTTAAGATTCAATGGCCATTTGCTGTGCAGTTTTAAATTGTATAAAAGGAACACTTCCAATAAGCAAGAAATGTGGCTAAGGGGGGACTTGTGTATTCTGTATTGATTAAAACAGTATTGAATTAATCGGGGTGTTATTTTAATATTATGAAGACCCTCGCTTTTTTATGATGAATTTTTGTATCCTGTGCTTTCATGATTTATTTTATTCGAATAAAGCTTGTAGGACTGACTGAAAGAAACCACTATTGCTTATGCTTTAGCACCCTGAAAACAGGACACTTGATTAGACTGCACACTGACGGCAAAAGGGAATGCTTATCCAGAGAACTATCCTTGCAAGATACCATTCAAACTCCTGTCCTGTACAATTTCACATTATAACTTTTCGGTCTTGTGAATTTTTTTCTTCTCTTAGCACAATCCTTTGAGGTTAGTTGCCGTCAGTGACCTAAAAACAGCTGTTCACAGTAAGGCAAATTGCCACATGCGACACAATCCTGATTGAGCAAAACAGGCCTTCTTAGGTGTGCACAAGGCTCCCATCAAATGTCGCTGTAAATTACAGTCATCCCAGACACAAAATTATATGGTCTGTATGTGTCTATAAGCCGTGTTTTGTCCCACTCTAATTAATAAAATCTGCATTACGTTAATTTTAATATGTTCATTGCACTGCACTTGCAGTTTAATTGCTTTTTTTGAAATCTCACATTTACAAACACCACGCTAACACACCTGAACGTTTCAAGTAAGGCACAGGGATTTCATGAAAGTAAGGACTCTATTTTCCATATTTCATGTTTTACTTGGTGAAATGACCGAGCAGGATAGTAAATGTAAATTTTAAATACACAGCAGCCCTACTTTCCATGGCACCCAAATACACTAAAGCTTAACTATTCAGCCACTGACTGTTCTACTGTGAAAACTAGAACAGCTGTGGGGGCAGAGGGACTAGGCAGACCCACTGGAAAAACCATGAAGTATCGGCTCCTGTGCTGTTTCTTATGCTGCAACTTCTGTAGCAGTGGGAGGACACCTTCTGTGATACTTTATATGACAAAGTGAATTTATCTGTGCACTCCCCTTTAATCCAAGTAGATAGCAAATGAGAACTATTTCAGTGCTGATGGGATATTACCCACTGATACCGGGTGTCCTCAAAAATTCCTGAATTCACTATACCATTTCTGGTGCAGCGTCTCCTCTCGCCCTCTTTGTGGTCCCAATATGGGTTCCTCTCTTGTTTAACAATCCTTTAATCAGATTGTAGATTAATATCAAAAAATGAAAGCATCTAATGATCTCCTGATGAAGGACCAGGAGTCCAAAATGCATTGAGAATTTTTATGTTATGCACAACCTAAAATTGAATATACGTGGGGTGAGACCACAAGAATCCAACACCTTTTTAAAGCAATGAAAAAGATTAAATAAAGCTCAAATAAATGTAATTTTTTATGAACTTTCATTTTTCTATATTATTCTACAACTCGATTACAGAATTGTTAAACAAGAGAGGAACCCATACTGGGACCACAAAGAGGGCGAGGGGAGACTCTACAACAGATCTGGATCTAGTATAGTACATTTGGGTACTTTATAGGACACCATACACCAAAAACTATAAATACCACTCAAAATGCAAAAAAAACACTGCCGGGGCTGCTGCACCCACAAAGCAAAAAAACAGAAACAAATGGAAATATTGTATACCAAAAATGGGATAGAAGAAAACGTGCTGGGAAGCTATACTCTCATGCCCGCATATGCAAATATGTTAAATGTATTTTAACAATGGCACTTACCAGTGGTCAGTCAGAGAGGAGAAAGGCAGTCAGCCTTTTGGTTCAGCTAGTACATGCAGCACTGGAGCAAGTCATGTCTTTTCTTTATGTCACTTGTCGTGAAAAGTGCATTCAGTTCTCATATTGGAAACACTCAAGTAGGTGCAGTGCATAGAGACGGTGCAGACATGAAAAAACATGCATAGCCTCTGGTGCAGCCAGCTCCTAGACACATTTGGCATTCTAGTGCGGTAAACACCTGTAACGCCCAAAGTCATTTTGTTGGGGCTACGCACTCATGTCAGATGGCCACAGACAGCGTCAGCATCAAGGTGCTTTGTGCAGCCATCTTAGTTACAATATTTGGAATCCCCTCATCTAAGTTTGCCACTAATGGAAAAGCAGAGCTTGCACATGTGCAATCATTCAGGCACTTTAGACAGCAGTCGTAACAGTCCTGAAATTCATACTGAAGAAAAGTAGGCCTCCATAATATGCTATAGGCCGGTCCCCAATCCTGAAGGACAACCCAGTGAGACAATAACTAAATGACACTTAACTGAACAAGGCAACAGCTTAAGGAGGCTGATCCAAAGACCCTCTCTGAATGTATGCGATATGTCATGGTTTTCTTTTTTCCACTCTCAAACAAGAGGTCTAGTCAGACAGCTAAAGATGTCATTAGCTAGCATTTTAAATGGATGTATGACGTTACAACGCATGCTATTACAACGCATGCCTTTATGACGCAAGTTTTACAACGCAAGTCATTACAGCGACTTGCGTTGGGGGGCGCTGGATAGTGAATAATTTAATTTACTATTCCAACTCCAGTCCCCGTGGATAGTAGGGAAGGTGTTGGAAACTATTCCCTATCCTAGAGCGCCCCCCAGCGCAAGTCGTTGTAAAAGTTGCGCTGTAATGGTTGCGTCGTAAAGGTACTTTGTTGTAACAGTTGCGTTGTAAAGGATGTTCCCCATTTTAAACAAGTAATGGCAAAGCCAACAAGTACTGTCTTTGAAATCTATTGTCTTTGCCAATGCTGCGCAGCATCAGCAAAAAGCTTTTTTAGCGATGCCCTGCAGCAATTGCCAAAATAAAAATAAAGGCACATTAAAGGGTCATTTGGTAGGCACGAGAAAGCACGATCAACAAGTGTGTTTTGACAAACATAAGAGGACAAAGGCAAGACACTGAAAGTGACAATAAAGCCAACCAATGTCAAGCTATGGGCTGGCTCTCATCCCACTGCACGTTTCTGGGTAGCCATCAAAAGGCGTTTCGAAACCAGAAAGCTTGGATTCAGCACCTATATAGAAAATATAATTCCACCTAAGGCCATTCATTTATTTATTGCAGGAGGGTGGGGGAGGCTTCGTATAGAACAGTAATCCCATTTCTAACTCATTATGCCTCCTCCTAAGGGCATCCCTTTCTGTCCCATGGAGTTCGAAAGTTCTGTCCAGAAAGCCTGTATCGCGGGGCAAGTCCATAGGATGTGCAAGAAGCACCATATTTGTCCACAACCCAGCTTGGAAGCACATCTACCCATTTTCAATAAGGTTGTTCTTAAGTCGTATGAAAGATGAAGTATGAGGCGCTGCAGCAACCGAAACACTGATCTTATGGCAACCTCCATTGAGGCACTTGGGGCCTCCTTCCACTTTGCGTCCTCTAAGCTCGCCACTTCCTCCTTCCATCGTTCCTTTAACAGTTGCAACACACATCTGGGGTGTGATTTAGGATCTTTTTATTTATTCGGGATATGGTTTTTGTAAGCATGGGGTTACACTAGTCTAGGCTCCAGAGGCGAGTATTCCTCCAGTTTTAAAACCTTCGTTATTATGTATGACCTGTAGGCATCAGTAGGTCTCGGAGGTCGCCACAGTGACCTAATCTTATCAAAGTAGAAACAAGAACATTACCAAAGCGGACAAAATCCTCTAAAAAGTCAACCTGCTCACAGATTCTAAAATTCTAATCGAGTTCTATTACCACCAACTTAAAAAGAGTTTTCTCTAGTAAATAAACTGACTGACACAGTAGCCTGCTCTAAGACCAATGCGAATACTGTGCAGTTTACAGATCGGCCACAAATGCAAGGAAAAAAGTCACAAAGATTCAATAAACCGGCCTAGAACCAAAAGGAATGTTGCATTTGATAGCACAAATGCTAAAACTCAAACAAAACCTCGGACATAGCTCGAGGCGAGTTTAAAAACATTGGTACAAATATACCTGAAACTATAAAGAGAAGCAATGGAAAAGTACTTAATAAATGCATAGCAAAACTAAAAGTCGATTGGGTGGGATGCAGACGGAATACATAACAAGCATTTGCAATGCAATAGGTCTCGCATTAGGAAAGTTTGAGCCATTGGTATTGCGAATTACATTTTTTTTATTTATGTGTTGGTTGTGAACATAGCTATAGTAATAGCTAAAGTAATAGCTTTGTCATTTACAATGCCAATAGTTTTAACTTTCACAAATGTGACACCTATAGCATTTGCAATGCAATATGTGTTGTATTTTCACGAAAATCCAAGAACAGAAGTGAAATATTAACATTTTTTTGTGACATTTATAAGACAGACGTTATTGTTGTTCGAGTACTTTACGCTGGTGTTTGGATTCCTGTAAATCCCCAGTGTTGCAGGGTGCTTAAGAATTTTGTGATCACAGTGGTACTGTATTCCGGGCTACCTTTGATACTTGCACAAGTGCCACCTTGACCATGTAACGCTTGTTCCTGAGCCTGAGTGTCTAGCACTTATTGCAGGACTATACCTCTAATCATACTCTGTTTTCTCTTATAACTGCACACTTGTCACTTTCATTTCCTCTGGTGCACTTTTGACTACCTCATGTATTTTGTTTGCTCACAATTGTCACTATTACCTTATGTAAGTAACGTATGTTTTTGCAACCTGTTCTTTTGTAATGTTTCTCATTATGTTTCATTTCTGTTCCTGTTGTGAAGCCTCCGACGCCTTCGGGTAAAGTCCGCGCTTTATAAAAATGCATAAATACATGAATAAATAAATACCGCCTTCGGGTAAAGTCCGCGCTATATGAAAATGCATAAATATATGAATAAATAAATACCGCCTTCGGGTAAAGTCCGCGCTATATAAAAATGCATAAATACATAAATAAATAAATACCGCCTTCGGGTAAAGTCTGCGCTATATAAAAATGCATAATTAAATAAATAAATAAATACCGCAAAACATCCTCGTTACTCTGCCGGCCTGCGACCAGG
Source organism: Lissotriton helveticus (assembly GCF_964261635.1). Classification (NCBI taxonomy): domain Eukaryota; kingdom Metazoa; phylum Chordata; class Amphibia; order Caudata; family Salamandridae; genus Lissotriton; species Lissotriton helveticus. Next base: position 1,039,081,971 of record NC_136070.1, read on the forward strand.
AAGTCAGGCAGGCCGGCGCGACAACAGGAAACAGGAAGTAGGAGGGCGGGAGCCTACCCCGCCTCCCACGGAAGAGCCGCGATTGGAGCCGTGCACCGGAGCAGGCAGGAGCCTACCCTGCGCCCCGGTGCCTAACGAGGGAAGAAGAGTCCTGCTGCCGGGCCCTGCAGCTGAGGAGAGCCGGTGAGTGCGTTGCTGAGCTGCGGGCGGGCGGGGGGGGGGGGGGAAGCATGTACGCGCGGGGGGGGGGGGGCGGCCTGTGTATGTGTGTATGTGTGTATGTGTGTATGTGTGTATGTGTGTGTGTGTGTGTGAGTGTGTGTGTGTGCGTGTGTATGTATGTGTCTTGGAGTGCGTGTGTGTGACTGTGGGGGAGGGGGTGTGTGTGTGAGCGAGTGTCTGTCTGCGATGTGTACGGCGCCGGACACGACGTGCGCGTTCGCGCATACGAATCCAGGAGAGAAAATGCTCGTGCACCCTCTGGTCCGTCATTCCTCCCACAGTGATCGCTACTGGTCTCCAGCTGGATGCATCCTTACGGATGCTTTTCCAGCCAGACCCAAAAAGTCAGGAAAGTGCACACTTTTGGATTACATACATGACTCACTGCTTAAATAGGTTACATAGCCAGGAGATTGATTGGGGGGGGGGGGGCCCAGACTACTATTCTCTAAAGGCAATTGTGTGGATTGGCAACTTTGGAAGTGAGGCGGTTTCTGGTATCTACAGAAGCATTATACATAAAACTGCCGTATACATTTGTGACGTATGGACGCCATATCGGTGGCTCAAATGAAGGAGTTTGAAGGTGAGGACTAGGACAAAGCTTTCAGTAACCTTGGACAGTAGGGAGTCAATCTAATTTTAAGCTGGTCCAAAATAAGATTCTGCAGAGAACTTACTATAATAAGGCTTCCTGTTTTTTATTTTGACTATTACAGATAAATACAGACAGAAAAAAACATGCATTTTCATGTCTGTATTTATTTTTAAAACGTGGATAAAAATGGAAATTAGGTTGTTTTTGAGTGATTATAAATGCTGCCAGCCACGAGGGACAAGCCCAAAACTGTGCGGATTGACAGGGAAGGAGCATTATAAAAATTAAATAATTTTAGTAATGAGGGTTAAACAGCAGTACAAGCAAGGTTGATACTAAAATGTACGTGTTTTTATATAAGAATTATCATTTGTATGTGTTCATATCATTGAAACTGGTCAGGCGTTCCATTTATGGCAATGATAAGATATACGAGTTTCAGCTTCAAAATAAATATGGATACAGCCAGGTAAAATTAGCAAAAAACATAAATGTGAATAGAGACGGAATTTCAAATAAATAAATACCATACAATAATCGGAAGTCCTAATTATGACAGAACATAGCTGCACTTTATGGGTCTAGAGATGGACCAAACACGTCTCAATACCGAATGGAACAAACCACGTTCACTCAATCAATATGGGAATGCCATGAAATAAGTGAATTTTGGTCAAAAGTCCATTCTGAACTAATAGGTGTACAAATCGACCTATGCTCCTTTACAGCGTTACTAGATATAAAAGCAGATTTGGTAATACCCAAATATAAAATGATATTACAGAACATGGGTGTAGAATCCACATAAAGATGACCAGACACACGGCTGGGAGTTGTAGTTTGACGTTTAATGGGATTCAGGTAAACGATATCATCAGCGACCCCAGCCACAGCAATGGCTCAGGCGGGCGACACTTCGCACTCTCACAGGCGCTCGACTTGGAACGCTGGTCGCGGTGACATTCTGAATGATGTCACCGCGAGCCGCTCCATTCTCTGCAGAGTTGCCGGGGGAGGAGAGAGTGGAAGATACCACACATCCCCCTCCCCTGCGGAAAGAAACATAAGCATTGAACATAACAACTAAATATTACAGAAAGATTACATCATCACATACTGTTCAAAATGTCTGGGTGGCCTGATCATTATCCGGCTGGTCCTACCACCTGGGTGGGAGACCGGCCACCGTTTCTTGGGAGGGAGACCACTGTTCCCCTCGGGGTCGTCCTCACTCTCCCTGCCACTACCTGAACTTTGACCGGGTGGGCAAAACTTCACTACTCCCCCCAGGTTCCAAATCTTCCCTTCCCGGGTCTTTACAGCATTCCTGAACAATTTAGTGATCTTGGTTGGCCTACTGTATCCTGACCACCTTGCCCTACCAGTGGGTGTCCTGATCTTAATGCCATCACCTACTTTGAAACCGGCCTCCCGTGTAGAGTTAAGCCTGTCGAATCTTTCTTTCCTTTCCCCCATAGCTTCTTTCTGCCTCACTAACCCTCTCGCTTCTTTGGAGTGATCTGACCAACCCTTATGCCACCCCATCCACCCTGGTGACAGTCTGGTGTTGGGTATCCTTCCTCGGAGCATTTCGAACAGGGTGACTCCCGTCGTCTGGTGCGGGGTGAACCTGTATGCTTCTATGCACCTCCATACTTCTTCCTTCCAATTCATGCTGCTGGCCTTGGCTAACTGGATACTCTCTTTGAGGGTCTTGTTAAAACGCTCTACCATGCCATTTGTCTCAGGGTGAAACAGGGCACAACGCTTGTGTGTGATTCCTCTCTCCCCAAGGAAATCATCCATCTCTTTTGAACACAGCTGTACCCCATTGTCTGTGAGTAGGCTGCTGGGTAATCCTTCCCTTTCAAACAGCCCTTGAAGGAACTCGATGACGGTCTTGGTTGTGATTTCGCTCACCAACTTCACTTCCGGCCACCTGGAGTACAGATCCATGAGCACCAGAATGTATGGCGTGCGCACCTCTCCTGTCAACGGACCAACGATGTCCAGCGCCAACTCTTCCCAGGGTCCTGATGGTGGTGGTCTGCACACCATTGGAGGTGTCAGTTTCTTCAGTACTTTGTCGCTGATGCCACACGGAATGCAGTCTCTCACCTTCCTTTCAATAGCAAGGTCCATGCTCGGCCACCAATAATCTTCTTTCAGTCTTTGCTTGGTCTTGGTGATGCCCAGGTGGCCATCGTGAGCCATGTCAATGAGATTCTCTCTCACCGTCACAGGAGGTACTAACCTCGTCCCCCTGAACAGACATTCGTCGACCACGGACAATTCATCCTTTACCATCCAGAATGGCCGAAGGGCCTCCACACGTTTATCTTCGTGTTTCCACCTGTCCTTTACTCTCTTGCACACCTCATCCAGGACTCCGTCATCCTTTAGTGCACACTTCCAAGTTTCCTCACCTATCGCTCTCTGGATGGCACAAACATTTTCCATTTGGCGATCTTCCAGCTCTTCTTCCATCCTGTCATGTGCTTCATTCCCATCACTTTCTTTCACCAGCCTTGACAAGCAGTCAGCCGCCAGATTCCGGGTTCCAGGGACGTACTCGACCTTGAAAGTGTACTCCTGGAGGCCAACAACCCAGCGCCTGATCCTACTGGAGATCGCATCCAGCCCTTTCTTACTGAATACTTCCACCAATGGCTTGTGGTCAGTACGAAGGACGAACGTTGTGCCCCACAGGAAATCCCTAAATTTGCTCAATGCCCAGAATACTGCCAAGGCTTCTTTTTCGATCACAGAGTAGTTGTCTTCTGACTTTTGAAGGGATCTTGAGGCGAAGGCTATAGTTTCTTCTCCGTCTTTGCTTGCTTGTGTGAGCACCGCACCTAGCCCTTTGGCACTTGCGTCCGTGGTGACTATTGTCGTTCGATTGGGAATGTACGACTTCAAACTGGGTGCTTGTGCAAGAGCATTCCTCACGTCCTCAAACTCACTCTGACACTCCTGACTCCAATTGAACACAGTCTCCTTTTTCAACAACAGTCTGATGGCAAGCGTTCTTCCTGCGAGGTTCCGTATAAATTTGCCATAGAACTCTAGCATTCCCATGAAAGATCTGATCTCTTCCTTGCTCTTCGGGGGCGCCAGATTTACAATGGTGTTCTGGAGCTCTGTCTTGGGACGGATTCCTTCCGCCGTCACTTTGGGTCCCAAGAAGTCCAGTTCAGCACACCTAAACACGCACTTTTCCCTCCTCACTGTCAGTCCTTGTGACCTAAACCTGGCTAACACTTGTCTCAGTCTCTTATCATGCTCTTCATGGTCTCTGGCGAACACCAGAACGTCGTCTTGGTAACATACAACCCCAGGAATCTCCTTCAAGATGTTTCCCATAAGTCTCTGGAACACGGCTGCCGCAGAGACCAACCCGAACGGCATCCTTTTGAACTTGTACGCGCCCATGGGTGTCACGAACGCTGTGAGTTCTTGTGACTCTTCATGAAGTTTGATTTGAAAGTAGGCTGAGGTAAGGTCAAGTGTGGAGAATACTCTTGCGCCCTCTAGCATGCTCATCATCTGGGTGATATTGGGCAGCGGGAAGCGGTCGACCACAATCTCCTTGTTCAAAGCCCTAAGGTCGATGCACAGCCGAACAGACCCATCCTTCTTCTGTGCGGCCACGATGGGCGCCAACCATTCTGTCGCTTCCACCGGTTCAATAACCCCTGCCTTGCACAATTTCTCGAGTTCAGCTCTCACCGCTTCTTGGATGGCAATGGGTAGCTTCCTGACCTTGGCTACTACCGGCTTCGCATTTTCTTTCAATTTGATCTTGTGGCAGTAGTTCTTCAAACAACCCAGCTCTCCTCTGAATACTTCCTTGAACTCTGTCACTAAACCCTCTTCCGGCTCTTGTATCTCTTGTATCAAAATTTGGGGACTGCTGTTAGGATTCAGGTATACTCCCAACTCCTTCTGTGCTTGCCAGCCCAAGATGTTGTCACCGACAGTGGACACATAAACCTTGGACATTGTTGTTCTGCCTTTGTATTCGATGGTGTTCCAAAAGTATCCTTTCATTGAGATTGGGCGACCCGCATATCCCCCGGGCCTCACATCCATTTTCTTCAAGATTATCTTCCCCTTGGATACACGTGAAAACTCTTTCGCACTGATAATAGTTATCCTTGAGCAGGAATCGAACAGTGCTTCCAACTCGGTGCCTTTTACTTTTATGGTGTCTTTAGGGCTGCAGACCAGGCCTTCCTCTACTTGCACAACTATTTCATCACAGACTGTGTTAGTCCTATCCTTACCCTGTCTATTGAATCCTTGTCCGCTTTTGCAATACTGCCTGAAATGGCCCCTCTTCCCGCATTTGTTGCATGTGAACTTGAGGGCAGGGCACTCTTTATCATTGGCCATGTGCCCTTGCTTCCCGCACCTGTAACAGGCACCCTTGAATGACCATCCTGGTTTGTCTTCTTTTTGTTCCTTGTTCAAGGTCTTCTGGCCCTTGATCACAGTCACAGCCTCCAACTCAGTCACAACCTCGCTAACTTTGGGTTTGTCTTAGCCTCTCTTCTCCCCACTGTCCTGTTTTATCTCACTCACGCACTGTAGCATATGTTCTACCTGCTTGGCTATTATTAGGACCTCTCTTAGGGGTGGGTCATCCTTAAGCCACAATTCCTCCCGTACCCGCTCCATCCTGCATGCTAACACGAACTGGTCTCTAATCCTTTCCTCACTTGCCCCACCAAATTTGCATGTCGCAGCTAGCTTCCTAAGGTCAGAGACAAAATCTTCTATAGATTCCCCTTCCTTCTGTACTCCCTTCCCAAAATGATATCGCTCCATTATGGTACTAGTCTTCGGGAGATAGTGCAAATCTAGTTTTTAGGTTTCGCCTATTATCATTCGCTTGCGAATGTAATAGGCGAAAATTCAAGTGCTCAATCGACTAGTGAAACCACTGCAGTTTCTTCACAGTGGGTCACGTGACCACACAAGCACGCGCATCTCCCTAATCCGCCTGCCACACTTCTCCACCCCTCGCTTGCATTCCCGCCCCCCCCCACCAGGCTCTGGACTTTCGCCTCTTGCAGCGTAATCTTCGGTCACAGGGTTGCATCGGTAAATGGTTGGAGGTAGATGTATCTGTTGTATATGGGTCACAGTTTTCTATTTTATGTAAGGTAGCTGGTTATTAATGCTTTTGTTACAGCGAGCCATATTTTAGCTGTGGGCCACTAGTTACACGTAGGTGAGTGAGGTATGTACCCATTGTTACATATACATGTAAACTACAAGAGATAATTGTTATTCATTAGTTGCAATTGTAAATAAATGTTTAGGCTGGTACTGAATAATTCTCATGGCTCACTCTACCCTTCGTGACTCCGCACCTTTCTACCACCTTCCACTAACCCCATTTGTGGCTTCCACATGAACATGGTTTCGTCAGCAGTGCGTATTCCTATTCCTCCAAACTATGTACACAAAACTTTTTAAAAAAACATCGCCACTGCCGCTTTAGAAGCGGCTGTTGAGTGTTTTATCAAATGCATCACAATTGAGTCGGTCAAAAACGGTATTCCGTGAACATCGTATAACCAGAAAAGGGAAGGCGAGGATGTATACAAAAATATCGATTAAGTGAAAAGTTAGAACTCACAAAGCCCCTATCGACTCTCGCTGTAAACAGGGTAGTAACTTACATGTCTAACAAATGATCGACGACGCCGCCATTCATTTCAAGGTCCACAGGCACAGGCAGCAGCTGATGCTGAAGGGACCGTCACCGAATTTCTATTTGTTTCTAAAAAAATTAAGTTTTACTCTTCGCTTTTTTCCCCACACCCAATATATTATTCTATTGTGTTTTCTTGTAAGTACGTGCGCAGAACATCGGTGCTAGTGTTTTACATCTGTTAAAGCAAATGATGAATCCGCAGCATTGCGAGGCCAGCTGACATCTCCCTAATCCGCCTGCCACACTTCTCCTCCCCTCGCTTGCATTCCCGCCCCCCCCCCCCCACCAGGCTCTCCCGCCCCCATCCGGCGTCCCTCCGGCCATTTGGCAGCATTGCGAGGCCAGCTGAAGAAAAACATTTGTAGCATTCGGTTTAAGACAAACAAAGAAGCCATGCAAGCCAGAGTTGTGTGCCAGAAGTTAAGTAAAATGTCTTATGTTTGCTTTGAAACAGACTGCTTTACGCTGAAAGATTGTAAAGCCCACGCAGCTGGCATAACACAGATAGTCTAAGGGGCCTTTGCTAACAACATCGGTATAAAAGAATGACAAATCTGCCAGAATAGGGTCACTTGGGTCTTTCAGTACAGAGCTGTGTGACAGCCTGCGAGTTTTCGTTTCCACTCGGTGTGGTTCTGAGCTGTTCATTTCCCCTCCGAACACCCAAACAAACAGTCAGTAGTATCGCATTAGCATACACACAAGCCTGCTGACGTGTTCCTGGGCTGTTTACACCAGCACGGGTCTCTGACGGTGGTCTGCATTTTTTTTTTCACCTACCTCTATCTATCGGAGTCATAGCGTTTTTAAACACAAATTGAGTCTAACCGATCTTCTTGAAAACATAGGCATTTTGTAGTATTTACTTAGTTTAGTGAGAAACCTCTGCCCATGCTTAAAGTTGTTAACACCTGAATGGTAAGGTAACCTTTGGCACCACGGTTCGTTCACCCAACACCATACCGGCATATTTTAAAATCCCTCCGACAAATTAATACGCACAAAATAAATAAATAAATAAAATAAAGCCTGCTGTGGCTCGTGCCAATAGTTATGCAGTACAGTTGGACGTGATGCAATTGAGACAGCCAATTGGGAGGGTGCTTGCTGTTGCCCCGCGGAAGTTAAACAATGTGTGCTTTTGTCGAAGCGCCTGCACCGCCGTCTCCTCTGTGATATAGAACATGTTGGGCGCTCATACTAGCTCCTACCAGTCCGATCGTAGGCGGGCAGACACAAACAAGCTTGCCGAGGTGTGTACCGAGAGATGGCGCAGAAGAGAGTGCATGGCAGACTGGCAGACCTAATAAACAGGCTTGCGTGTCTTTGAGAATAAGGCATGCTAAGGAAATGGTGGGAGGAGGACGGTAAACTTAAATGCTTGTCAGGTTGCACCTCGGGGGGCAGACGGGGTACGGGAGGGTCCTGCAAGAGTCCGACTATGTTTTTATAACTTCACTTGTAGGAAAAGCAAAATTACGCTGGAAGATAAGTCGGGCACTTGTCAGGACAAGCACTGGCGTTGCCAATAGGTTTCGCATTTGGAAAGTTGGAGCTATTGGTTTTGTAAATGACATTTTATATTTATATATCGTTATTGGCATTGTCAATAACAATATATAAATATAAAATGTCATTTACAAAACCAATAGCTCCAACTTTCCAAATGCGAAACCTATTGGCAACGCCAGTGCTTGTTTCAAACTTATTTCTAGTTCATTGAGACCTCTCGCTTCTTGCACACCTAGGTCTGGGAGGTGATCAAGAACCTCTTCCCCCTCTGCTCCCAGGTAATACGCCAACAGTGCTACCTTCCTCTCTAACCCAAGATTAGGGCCACACACAGTAGCATAATTTAAAAACACCTTTTTCCACTGAATTGCAGGTTCCCCTGGGTTGGTCAAGAAGAAGGGTGGGGGCGTCACACTTTGCATGCTTAAAGTTTTGCTGGAAACCCCCCCCCCTTTTTGTTACCGAACAATACTTTGCAATGAGAGGAGCGGAATACACAGAGAAATGAAATAACTGGCTACCCTAAACCACCGCTATATATGCACATAACAAAATAGTTTCTCTGAGCAAAACACATTCACTGCACTCTACAGGCAATTCAACCGGTCCTAATGTTAACCACCGGGTGGCACTGTGGCGTACAAGTCTGTTCTCTTTGAGATGGACACGATCTTGAAACTCGCCCAGCTGTTGCTCAAAACCCGGATGTTCCCAGTCTGAGGAGGCTACTGCGCCGATGTCCTCCTTACCACATCGGTGATCTAAAAGAGTCTTACTCCCTCGAGTGCAGATGGCGAAGGATAATGGGAGGAACAGGTGAGGTTTGGCGCTACACGAAGAGCGAGGACTCCTCTTCCGGCGATATGACCATCCCAGTCATAAGGTTCGTCAATGCGGTACAACTGGGTAGCGCGCGCTGGCAACACTCGGCCCCTCCTTTGCACCCTGAACGGCCTGTGCTTGAGCGCCGTGCAGGGCCCACTCCGCTATGCGCTGTCGGGATGGAGTTAGACAAAGTCTCGAGGGGGGGGGGGTGCCAATGCCCCGATGTGTACTCCGGGTCGCTTACGCCTCACGCTGCCAGCACCACCACCAGTCTCTGAGCCAATAGGTCCCAAAACACCGGCAGACACTTCAGGCACTAGTCCGCCACGCTTTATTCAACGTTAGCAACAGGCGCTCCTTCCTCACGTGTAGAGAAACCTCCGCTACTTTCCACTTCTGTGCCACCCTCTCACGTGATGTCCGCCAGTAGTGCATACACTGTCCGCCCTTAACGCATTGGTGACAGCACAGTCCGCCCGCACACAGTTCTCTACTCACGATGCGACTTTTCTCTGTCATTAATCGCTTCCGTTGTGTGTCAGCTGCCGCCGCCGGTGCGGTCGTTCCTTCATAGACATTGGCAGCCCTTCAGTCTGCATTACCGCATACTATATTTCTCTCCTCTCCCAAATCTCGTACTTCAGTAGCGTGTTGAGGTCGCTGTGTAGGGATGATCCTCGTCGCCAGTGTAGAATCCACATAAAGATGACCAGACACACGGCTGGGAGTTGTAGTTTGACGTTTAATGGGATTCAGGTAAACAATATCATCAGCGACCCCAGCCACAGCAATGGCTCAGGCGGGTGACACTTCGCACTCTCACAGGCGTTCGACTTGGAACTCTGGTCGCGGTGACATTCTGAATGATGTCACCGCGAGCCGCTCCATTCTCTGCAGAGTTGTCGGGGGAGGAGAGAGTGGAAGATACCACAATGGGTTTGATGACTGCTCTCAAAGACGATAACCAGACATTTGTAGAGAGCCACTCCACTATTAAGTCTTCCCTATTATTGATGTCGCAGGTAACCCGAAAGCCAGTCTCAGCCGAGGGATATGTAAATTCAGGGTCGGTGGGGAAGAAGAGTTATCGCTTGCGTTCGAACCCCACAACATCTGCTTGGGAGCGCTGTGAACGATCAGGCCTACACCCAAGATGCTACATTGGCGATGAGGATGCGGCGCTACGTTGCACAGGGAAAGAGGAGAGCCAGCAGCAGGAAGAGCTGTGAATCCAATCAAGCAATGCTATTGGCAGACGCATGAGAATGTAACAAAACTAAAATATCCGATCCTGGACTAGCACGTAAAATACTAGTTGAATAGCCTACGTTCTCACTAGATTTCTAGCAACACCACAGAAGACAGAACATTCCAAACTGGGGTCAGCAGTTGCAGAAGAGTGCAACTAAATAGGTGGGCTGATGCGCCCTGGAGAAAGTAAGGCACGTGGGCCGAATCTATCTGAACAATGGCAAGTCTGGAGTTGTAGGGCCCCAAGCATATGTAAATGTACTCTGGACCCTCCCTAGCAGCAGACTCCTAACACTGCAGCCAGGTAAGCGTGTTTAGGGTGCCTCAGGCCACCTCACCTACTAACGGAGGAAACACAAATAGTGGAAAGTAACAAAAGACTGATAAACAGAGACATTAACAGAGGGTGAAAATTTGAGAGTTCTACTGACGTATCCCCATATAGAAGGGTATGACTGATTATCAGCAGCCCTTTGGTGGGAATGCATTACAGAGGCTTCCCCTCTAGAGTCAGACACAAAAATCAGTACATGCTTCCTGGCCCACGCCCCCACCATTCAGTGAATTGATTTATCCTGATGGAAAAGTGGCTGGGGAGACTAAACAACTATTTCAGAGCCACTAAGGAGATGGATGGCACCGTGAAGGAGTCATTCCTGCTTCACTTTGGTGAGAAAGAGACATACAAGCTATTTGAGAATCCCCCACCAGTTGTGCATATAATGACTACGTGTTTGCAGTGGTTGCTCTGAATAACATCTTGGCCCCGATTGAATCTGGTCCATAAGAGCATCAAATTGAGACAAGCAAAAAAATTGAAGGGGGAAATAAATAGAGTGCTGCTATGAGAAGCAGAGGGAGCTCGCCAGCTCCTGCACAAGTGAAAAGTCAGTACTATTTAGGAAATATCCAATTTAATGAGCTAGAGGCAGCCGAAAGGGAAAAACTGGATTCTAATATAACATTTGAAGAATTGACATCAGCCCTATCAGATCTTCCATCATCAAAGGCTGCAGGCCCAGATTTGATCCCTGTGGAGTTCTACAAAACATTCCTGGCGGCTCTCAGGCTGGAGTTAATGGACATGCTTACTCAAGCTCAGAGGGAGGTTTCGATTCCAAACTCATGGGGAGGCACCGAAATTATAGTTATTTTGAAAAAAAGCAAACCAGCTACAGCCCCTGGGTCGTATAGACCTATAGCCCTAATGAATGCGGATGTGAAGCTATATTCAAACATTCTGGCAACAAGATTGGCGGTTGTTATAGAGAAGTTAGTTTCCCCAGCCCAACATGGTTTTATCCCCGGGAAGGGTACTACGGAACATGTTAGAACAGTGATTACTTCCTTCGATGCTATGGAAATTTCGGGCGGCCCTGTTGCAGCTTTATTTCTTGATGCCGAGAAGGCTTTCGACAGGGTCGCCTGGGGGTATTTGTGGGAGTTACTGCGGCACTATGGTTTTGGTGAAGGGTTTATTAGAGCAATCCAGGTTTTATATAAGACACCAACGGCTAGAATTAGAATTAATCGAGAACTCACAGCTGCGGTACAGATAAAAAGAGGGACAAGGCAAGGTTGTCCGAGTTCTCCACTTCTTTTCGCACTCTATATGGATCCTTATCTACGTTATCTCAATTTTAATCCTAGAATTCCTCCCCTTTGTTCGAATGGTCTAGAGATTAATGTGTTGGCATACGCAGATGACGTTGCTATAATTACTCCGGACCCATCTATGGCAATTGGAGAAATTGAACAAGAGGCCCAAAAATTTGGCATAATCTCTGGTTATAGGCTTAACAGTGCCAAAACACAAATCATTAAGAATTCAATGGCCTGCTGTGATGACATACGAGTGGTCCCGGCAGCAGTTTATTTAGGGGTTGAAATATCAGCTAACCTTGAGACAGTGGTAGAACGGAATATGTCCCCTTTAGTGAGGAAAGTAAGCCTAGATTTGGTTAGGATAAACAACCTTAGACTCTCATTAGTGGGTCGTACCAATGTGATTAAAATGCTTATACTCCCTAAGTTTCTTTATTTTTTTAGAACAATACCCCTAATGTTTGAGTCCTCTTGGTTTAATAAGCTTGAGTCAATTTTGAATAAGTTTATTTGGTCACATGGGAAGACCAGGCGGGCCTATAAATTCATGACTCTACCAAGGGTTAGGGGGGGTTGGGGGGTCCCAGATTTTAGATTATATTATTGGGCTTCGGCTCTTCAATATATGCAGGGCTTGATTGGAGCAAGCGGAGTGGATTTAAATGTTAACGCCTTTTCGACCATGGTGTACTCTATTGTATTGGGTTCTGAAACAACAAATGCTTTCCTAAGTTGCGCCGATTCCTCATATTATAAACGTACCCGATTTAAGACTGTTTTAGCGGCGCATAACATTTGGACAGCTGTAGCTAAAAAGTGTGGGTTGGGTAGATTTAATAGATACACTAGACTTTACAGGAATAAAACCCTCCCACCTTTAATTTTTGCTGATGCTACTATGGCAGAATGGGCTAGAAAAGGAATTACAAAAATAGGGGATCTGTTGGGCCCAGATGAGAAGTTATTGCAATTTTCTGACTTGATGGCAAAGTTTAATATTGCTAGGCAGAGCTTCTTTAAGTATTTTGCAGGTCAGGAGTTTTCTCAGTACGAAAAAAGGGGGAGAGGCTGGCTTTGCAAAAAATAATATTTTGGAAGCTATAGAACAAGGCGGGGTGTGTTCTATTCGTCATTTTTATGCCATCTTGGTGGAGTTGAAGCTAGACGATATCGAAAAATACGAGAATAAATGGGCAGGGAAATTAGGAATACAGGGCCGATATTTCTCGGACTCGTTGGAATTAGGATGCTCCGTTCTTTGCTCTGCCCCGCTTCAATCTCAACACTATAAAACTTTATATCAACTTTACCATACACCGGATCGCATTGCACAGTGGGGAGGTATTACAGGGACTACCTGCCCTCGTTGCAGCACTCCAGCAGCTGATAGTATACATATTTTTGCGTTATGTCCTCAATTAAGAATATTGCTGAACGGTATTGAAGAATTTTTGGGTCGTACACTTGGGTTGGACGTTACGTTAACACCAATTGTAATTATGTTAGGGGTTAGAGGGTTTGATGGTGAATATTGTGAATTTTTGTTTGTAGCAATGGCGGTGTATAGATTGTTGATCGCCAGAGCTTGGCTGGATAAAATACCTCCAGTAACTCAACAATGGATTGCCTTGTTATTGGGGACCTTTAATCTAGAACAAGCATTGAAAATGCAATAGGTCTCGCAGCATTAGAGTTAGTGCTTTTAGAATTGTTTATGGGTTTTTTTTGTAAATCTTTAGCATTTTTGTTTCCTGTAGCCAATGCTAAAGAATTTCAAAAAAAAAAGCCATAAACATTTTTAAAAGCTCTGAAATGCAGTCTGAAATGCTGGATATATATTCAGTACAGATACACTATATTGTTAATGAAGACATAGGATATAATATGTTGTACTGTATACACACAATTAGATGGGAACGTGCTGTGTGTGTCAGCGATTGAAAGAGACTGCACTCAGAGTTGCTGTGCGCATCAGCGAAAAGATTGCAGAGTAGACACGCAATACTTGTACTAAAGTGTTGTGCGATTGTACTGTAGGCACGCAATTTAAAATCCAGCTAAACGCGTCAGCAGAGTTGCTGTGCGCGTCAGCGAGTGAGTCATAACCATATTCCTCGGGCAGCATACCTGTCTTACAGACTCTGCCCTAACCAAGCATCACTCACAGAAGGCAGTGCATCTGACGTCACTAAGGCCATCTACTGGCTACTGTGGAGGGCACTGTCGGACTTGAGTGCACCTGTTGGGTGGAGTTAAAAGACAAAAAGCGGAAGCAGTCAAAGTTGGAGAATGTATTAGGTCTCATACAGGAGTAACCCAAGACCGAATCCTTTCTCGTCAAAGTCATCGTCAGAACACAGGCATTCCAACAGCCACCCCAACCGGCCAAACGTCAGAACGCCATGCTGTAATAAGTAATAACATTCTCAACCGTCATCCCTGTGCCTCTTGTGACGCAGCACGAGATGGACAGGTGATTCATAAGTAAACACCATACACATATACAATAGCACCACACCCAAACAGAGCCTCTCTCAGTCTGGTAGTGTCCCCAGGGCCAGAAGGGTCTTCAACCCATGCTGTCTCCCCTGGACATCATGCTTGGGGACTTTAGGGCTCTGATGCTAAAAAAATAAATATATAAATATTAAAGGATTTATGAAGTCACGTCACGTGCGGGCGCCCAGACTAGCAGTGTGTTTCAATAAAAGAGCCTGCGGCATGCTGAATTGGTTTCTATAGGTGGTCTTCATAATAATAGCTGACTGGCGTCCTCCCCCCATCCCCGCCTAAACCCAGAAGCCCCTCTTCATCCGCTAAGGAAGTGGTGACAAATGGCTGGGCGTCAGTGCGTGATAATGCGGCCCCAGCGGGAGCTGCCAGGGGTAGCGGCACGGCCCAGCCCTTGACCAGTGACCAGAACAAATACAGCACTTAATGGGCCGCAGTGAGGTGAGCGTGGCCGGGCTTCACCTTGGGAGCTCCTCTGGGGACGTGGGAGGGAAGAAAGGAGCGCACGCGGAGAAAGGCAGACAGTTGTCTACGAGAAGAAAATCGGGGAGAATGGGGAATGAAAGAGGCCGTAGGAAAACAGGAGGACAGGGGGTGACGCGGGAGAGTCTGGTAAAACCTGAGCCGAGCACCAAGAAGGGAGAATATACAAAGTGTACAGGAATAAAACTAAAAGAGAGAGAAGAGACGATGAATCACAGAAAAAATGCAAGGGTAAGAGCAGGTGAGATGGCGGAGCAGGACCCTGAAGCGGAGTTCGGAGATAAGGAATAGTAGAGAAATGGACAGAGCGAAAGTGCGCGCAGAACGGGGTTGAAGTAACGAGGAAAGTACTAGGAAAATGTGTATGCAAAGAGGTGTGGGCGGAATTGAGAAGAAAAAGTAAAGCGATTGGATTGAGGCAGTAAGCAGAAACAAAGAGAGAATGACTGATGAATTAAGTGAGAGAAATGTGTGGAGAACAGATGAGCACGAAGAGAAGTGGGGGCGAGAGGGTAGAAAGAAAAGAGAAAGATGTGAGAGTAGGCGGGAGAAACGAGGAGCTAAGGAAACAGAGGTAAAGGGAGGCAAACGTGTGGGGAGACGAGGAAAGCAGACGTGGCAAATGTTGGAGAAAAGAAAGGAACAGGAGATGGGCATAGAAGGAGGTTCAGAGAGGGAATAGAAAGGAAGGGATAGAAGTAAGGGGCAAAGAGTGACAAGTGAGCAAGAAGAACAAGACGGAGGGAAGAGAGGGGAGGGGGGAGGAGAAATGCGACACGGCGGGAAGGGGCAGGCAGGATGACTCAGGGGAGGGGGCGGGACAGGAGGCGGTTGATCCTGGAGTGAATGAACCGAACAGCAACCCAGGAATCCGGTTCTCGGCTGTCAGACCGGAAGGGGACAAACCTCGCAGCTCCAAGCCCTCCCCCTCCCTTCACCATGTTTTCTGTAGTGTGTGAAACAAAGAAGCCAAGCAGTCAGTGTAGGACTGAACTCGGCTCCGAGCAAACCGCCACTCCTTGCAATCCATGTCAGCTTTAGCATTCAGCAGTTCAAATGCAGAAAATAACGTTGCAATCTGAAAAAACATGTTTGCATGCATCCGTTGTAAATAAACTAGGGGGAGGGGGCGGGAGGCGGAGAGTTGAGGCAGGCAGGCATGGGAGGAGAGGAGGAGGGGGGAGGAGAGTAGGGGAGGCACGGCCTAGCGGCCGTGCAATCAAGTAGTGAGGGGGCGGAGTTGTGGGAAGGCTGAGAGAGAGAGTAGGCGGCTGGGTGCATGTGCACGCGCTTTTAAGCTCAATGCACATGCGCATTGAGCTTAAAAGTCACGGGCACTGCAAGGAATCGCCACGATTCCTTGCAAGTTAGATAAAGTCTGGATGAGCCCCTATAGTCTCGCTTGCTCGATGCGCATGCGCATCGACAGGCGAGACCTAAAAAGGCATTTATGCTAGGAAAGGAAGAAGGGCAAGGAGGCTGGGAAGGAAAATTTGGGAACCAGTTCATCGATGGAAAGAAAGGATAAATGAAAGCCATAATTGATTTAACCATTGTTGTTATGTCTTGTGGCATAGATGGATGCAAAGTGCTTTATATTGTATAATTTCTGTTTAGCGTTTGATTTACATATGTACTTGTATTTTGCGTATTCTGTGTAACGCCATACGTGTGCCTATAAAAACTCTAATAAAAATATTTTTTTTAAAACAAGTGAAAAGCCAGTGAAAGAAGTTTGCGCCCAAATCATACAAGGCTGTCTCATATTGGTGCTATGGCAGCTTACCCCAAGAGAGCTAGGTATGACAGTGGACGTAATGCTAGTGCTGGTCTGGTCACACAAACTGTCAAAGAGTAAAGCAGAAGAGCTGGAATCCGCCATGAGTCATGTGAACAGAAAGGCTTCCTCAGACAATAGCACAATGTCAACAATTGAGAGTGACCCTGGGAAAGTAAAGGAAGATATCCTTCTCACTTCCTAAACCGGTTTTGGGTTGCTTTTGTTCTGGTTCAGGGAGGAACTGGCTTGGCAGTTCGGGCTGGACTTCTACTGAAGCAGAACAAAGAATGATTTGCATATTGCTGGGTCTAATCTGAGATGGCATGGTGGGCAAAAGAACAATGGGATTGATTGCCAGTTGTTAGACAAATTGCAAGTGTTTCTTCTGACACCTTTTGAGGGCTTGACTTGATAATGAATGTGTCAGATCCAACGGTGGTTGCTACCAAGCACAAAATAGCAGGGATGGTTCCAATTTGTATTGGTACGAAACTGCTTAATCAGTACATCAAGCTTGTCACACAACGTCAACCTTACACAATATAGGGGACCTCAAAGGTTCTCAAAACTAAATTTAAATCACACATCAACCAATCTCATACAAGAGGGGCTACCCAGCTCCCTCTCAGGGTATTTGAAATACACTTGACCTTTTTATTCGTGACCCTACAGTCGAAACGGAAATCCTGCAACCACCTACAGACCACTAATTCTTACTCTTATTATCATATTTGAACCCCAGATCCCTGTCGTAAACAGTAACACATGACTCCCCCTCTCTTCCTTTCCCTCCTACCCCACTCCACTTTTTTTTATTTGGTATCACACAGGGACATTTGCAAAAGGTGTACATATGACAGTTCCACTTGTTTCACTTCATCCAGTCGCATTTGATGCCCATAGCTGGGTGCCATATGCTTCTCTCACTTCTTTAGTACTGGACTTATGCCTGCTGTTATCCCTCGAAATCTGAATGTATCACATTAATGTACATATTATGCAACTGTCGGATGTTGAACCTTTTTCTTCTCCCTCCTCATTTCCTCTGTATTGCTTTTTATTATGAAAACTAAATTTAAATGTGGGGTATCACCAACTATTACTTGATCTCACCATCGGGTACATACCACATTGTCTACGACAATGGAGAAACAAAATATTGTTCTGGAATCTCCTCACCCAATGAAGTCTTTCAAACTCCATGAAGAAGACATTATGTGGATTTGATGGAGTTATTAATATGTGACAACATTTTGATATTTTTGACAACTAAGGAAGAGCACAACCAGAGACTGAGAGATACACTCAGTAGTCTGTGAGTATGGACTAACGTTCCATACAGACAAATGTGATTTTTTTTTCCAAAGACAGTGTACAACTTTTAAGTTATCTGCTCTCTAGAGGGGGTATCAGTGTAGACCGCAAGAAGCAGAAGCCAGAGGACATTTGGAAGGTTCCACTCCTAGAATCCGCTAGTGAAGAGAGAGGCCTTCTAGGCTTGATGAACTTCTGTGGATGTTTCATTCCAATGTTGACAACTTTAACAAAACCTCTGAGGGCTTTGAAGATGGCCCAGGTAAGATAGGAATGGACAGAAACACATGAAGAAGCACTTACGAATGTGCAGAAAGACCTCCTGCATGATGCGACGATGACCTGCAACTTGCCACTAAGCGGATTGTAGATGCCAGCCTGGTTGGGTAAAGGGCCATGTTGGTGCAGGAGTAAAGGAGTGGGGTAAGAGCACACATTGCGTTCGCTGGCAACAGAATCCAGATACTTGCACATTGAGCATGACGCTCTAAGCATCAGATGTGGGTGCAACCATATTCTCCAACACGTATATGAGAGGAGATTCAAGGTGATCACGGACCACAAGCCATTGGTGAACTTATCTGAGGGAACATCTCAACATTCACCACCCATAATAGAGAGGTGGATCATACAACAGCAGAAACATGACTTTTCAGTACAATAACAACAACTGGGCCCAAAAAACTCAGCTAATTACTTGTTGCAGCACCCCACAAGAGCCCACGGTGCAAGGGACACAGTGAAGTAACAGAGGAGTATGTTCAACATGTCATATAGGCTGCATGCCCAAGATACAGGAGATTGAAAGAAATCACTCAAGAGATTGCCAGATATGAATGTCTGCAAACGTTCTAGGCAACCATTCAGGGATAGTCGTGGAAGATGTTCCTGACAAACATTAGAGTGCACGACCTTCAGTTTCAACAAACACTGTCAATGTTGTGGAGAGTTAAGTCGAAGTTAAGTACTACACTGGACAGTGTTGCACTCACTGTAGCCCGCATTGCAATAACAGAAGCCATGCAGAAAAAAAGGATTATTCCGGTGCACTAAGGACATAAGGGTGCACCCAAGACGAAAAGCAGACCGTGAGAAATGATGGTTTTCATGCATAGACTAGAAGTGATATATAGAACTCTCAGAAATGTCGGGTAACCAGTAGAGCAGAAAATCAGCAATGGTAATCACTGAAAAACCTTGCGAAAGGCCATGGACCAAACAAAGTGCAGACTTCAGTATCTTTCCAGATGGAAGGCAGGTCCTGGTCGTCACTGATGCACATACCAAGTTTCTGGTTGTGGACTGGTGATGTCCACTGCATTTGACCATGTGAAGCTCAAGAAGGAGAAGGTACTGGCGCCACGAGAACCATCCCAATAAATAAATACAGACAATGGGCCACCATTTCAATGGAGTAACAATCAGAACTATGTGCACCATTTAGAGGTGCATCATTGAAAGATAACATTGTGGTGACCCCAGGCTAAAAGAGGGGTGAAGCACTTCTTACAAACTCTGATTCGAGCACCATACATAGTTGTGGAAACTGAGTAACACTGGTTTGAGGAATAGACTTTCCGGATGGAAGATCTTGACACCATATGAAGTTGAACTGTGGACGATGGTAGGGATAAATGGAACAATGGTCACTGTTGAAAGGGGACTGGAGATTTTTATAAAGAATGTATCCATGTTTAAGAGGATACCATCAGCTGGTGAGATTTGAATTGAAGCTACTCTGATACCGGAAGGGAGTGGCGAGGGTTGTGATGACAGGAAGCGAGATTGGCCTGAGTGCTCAATATGATCTAGAGAGCTGTAAGACGACCTGAAGTCAGCCAGAGGATAGTGGAGCAGGAAGGGGGAACAATCAACAAGGCCTCATGTGCATCGAGAGGATCCGGTGCCTCAAAGTCAACAATACTTGGGCCAAACCCAAAACTATGTCATAGACTTTTAGATTACTTGTGTTAGTAGCACAATTCAGAATTGGTTGTGACTCTGTATACATTAGAAGAATTTGATAACCTCTAAAGTCAGGAGGCATGTTGTGAGCCATTCAGCTATTATGGCATATCTAATAATATGAGGGAGGGTCTGCCCTAAGACTACTGTACAAGATAGGGAAGGTATGGGATGAGAACTACCAATGCTGGGCGGGAGATGATGAAGATTTTGGAAGGTTGAACTAAGTGTGAAGCAATATTTTAAAGAGACTAAGTTCCACCCTTATAATACTTAATATTCCATATAGGATACAATTATAAATGTTAACGTCTGAACACCTGTGGATAAATACATACATAATGTATCTTCTATCCGAGGAAATGACAATCCAAGCTAGGTTTACATTTTGTTTTTCGCATCTAAAGCAAAATAAAACAAGCCTTGGCAAAGCCAATAGGTCGCGCCTATGCAAGAGCTATCGGTTCTGACAACATGTTCTAACCATGTTGTATATCAGCGTGGCTGCTGTTCAGCATGATTAAAAGTAAGTGGGGTAGAGGAGGGTGGCGTAAAGTGAAGTTTGCATGGTGTGGTAGTGCACGGCCATTACAGACAACATGTTTTGAACTGAAATTACCATTATATTTGCACAGAAATACAGTTTTACCGATAAAACTATAATGCACAAAAAGGATAATATTTGGAAATTGCCTCAACTAGTGCATGGATTTTTAGGTTTCGACCTGGCGAGGGGCACGCAGTGCCCCTCCCAGATCGAAAACTATTGTCTACAGTAGGGATGTCGGCACCGCCTCTGCCTCTAATTGGCTAGCTCCATAAATGGAGGCTAGCCATTGGGAGACAGAGGCTGTCAATCGCGCTCTCTCTTGAAAACGCGATTCGGGGGCGTTTCTGGTGCTTTTTTTAAGCCCCGCCCCTTTGTCCCGGGCCGCGCTGCGATTGGCTGCCGGCCCGGGACACCCCCGTGACGTCATTCCCGGGCCGTGCTGTGATTGGCTGCCGGCCCGGGACACCCCCGTGACGTCAGCCAATCACAGCACGGCCCGGGACCTGACTTGTTTTATTATCTCGCCCCCTCACCAAAGCAGGACCACCTTACACTTATGACACATCTCTAGTGTGTTAGGAACCAGGTTTAGCGCCATGCCTCCAGAGGACTACAAACTGGTAGAACATTAATGCATGGCCAGGGATTGTAAAATCCACTGATGCGAGTACTTTTGAGATGGCCCCTGAGGCTCGTAACAGGCCATCTCCTACGTAAGCCATTGCTTGGCTTACTGTTCTTGACACGTGACCACGCCCCCCTTGTTTCATTTTGGTTCCTGGTTGCTGCGCGTTTGGTGTATTGTCCAGCTCTCCGTCCCGTCTTTAATAATGGGTTTATCCAGCCTTGGCCCCGGACTCCTGCGGACCTCCTTGGCCCCCTTTCAAGAGAGGTACATTCCTGTTGGCGTGCACGTCGCTGTTCTGCTCCGCCCGCTTCTAAGCCGGTCAGCGCACCACACCTTTAATTTTGGCATCTCCCTTTCGCCTGTATTCGAGTTGCTGCTCCGCTCCTGTGAACTTGGAGCCGGCCAGCACGCGACCCCCCCCCCCCCCCCCCTCATATTTCTTTGCTCGTGAGTTCTGCCTGCACGCGCATTGCTGCTACGCTCCTAATTCCTGAGCCGGTCAGCACGCCGTGTCATAGGTGTCACTCCTCAGAGTTCCCATCATTTCTTTTTATCGTATGTTTTGCTGCTCCGCTCACGTACTCAAGCTGAGCCGGCCAGCACACTACGTTTTGGAGAATTGTTTCCTGTACACACTCACGTTGTTGCTCCGCTCTGCCCGCTACTTTGAGCCAGTCAGCACATGATTTTTCAAAGGCACTTTTTGTGTAGTTTCCCAGTCATATTATCCCATTCCCTTCGGCCCTATAACTCATCTATAGAACCTTGAACCTTCCCCTCTCAGTTGTTTTATACACCACCCAATATCCTCCTACAAACCTGGCAGAGTGATGGATGAGAGTATCCCCTTAGTGTAGTACATGCAAAACAGAAACATCCTAGATACATCAACTACTGGCTCCTGTTTCTTTCACGATGTTCAGGGATTTTCCTCTCTCCCTTGGCCTTGTTTTTTTAGCCGTCTCTCTCCCGCCCGCCCACTGTCCGTGCCTCCTCCCTCCCGCCCGCCCGCCCACTGTCCGTGTTCGATGCCTTCATAAATAAAAGAAATAAATAAAATCCCCCTCCCTCCCTCCCGTTGTCCTGCCTTCTCCCTCCCGCCCGCCCACTGTCCGTGCCTCCTCCCTCCCGCCCGCCCACTGTCCGTTTCCGATGCCTTCATAAATAAAATAAATAAATAAAATCCCCCTCCCTCCCGTTGTCCTGCCTTCTCCCTCCCGCCCGCTGTCCGTGCCACCCCCCGCCCGCCCACTGTCCGTGCCACCTCCCACCCACTGTCTGTGATGCTGTGAGGAGAGGGGAAGGTGTGTGGGAGGGGCAGGCGCGAGACGGCGCGTGCCGTGCCTGGAGAGAGGAGCGTGGTGCGCGAGACCGGGGGACATGCAGTTCTCCATCCCAGAGACCGAGACCCGCAGCGGGGAGGGCGGGTCCTCCTACGTGGTGAGTGATTGGGTCCCTGAGGGCGCCCGTGCCTCTCACCCCTCTGCTTTACTCTGTGCCCTTCTCACCCCACCTATCTCTGGCTGTCCCGCTGTCTGTCTGCGGGTGTTGTCACCCTCTCCTCCTGTGTCCAGCTGGCGGTGCTCCTTTTGATTTTGATTATCCTGCATCTCTCGTGCCTGTCACCCCTCTTCTTACCCCGCCCCCATCATGCCGGTACATGAGCATCCTCCTGTCTGTACCCCCACCCCCCCTCTGCAGGGCCAGTCTCCCCTTCTGCCTACAATAGACTAGAGTCGACTCTGCACTGGCGTGGCTTCCGTTCTGTTGTGCCCGAACACCATGCAGCAGCCGGTGCCCACGTGAGGGCCACAGTGCCCGGGAGGCTCTCAGCACATCCCTTGGCGCCTACCTACCGACTGCCCCCAGTGCGGAGGCGGAGTCATCCCCCACCTGCCCCCCAAGTCTGCCCCGTTCGTCAGAGCATCAGATGCATTTTTAATATTATTTACATAGCGCTACCCGTACCCCCTTGTGGCCTGAAGCGCTTCCTCACTTCTTAAGTGGCTACTCCGTGTATGTCTAGCGCTTCCTGGCCCTGTCCTGGTCACGGAAGCGCTACCGTTTACAAAATATGAACCAAACAATGCAATCCACTAAATATACGAATATACACCATAATGCACCTTGACACCGCGATCTTCGCCCTGCTCACCTGGCTCCGGCCTCCATCCGGAAGGCCTGTCCTGCAGCGCTCCGTGGGCCCCCTGCCGGGGCTGCCCCCCTCCTTCTGAGCCCCTCCCCCCCCCCCGTCACTCACCTCTTGGTGGGAGCTGATTTAGAGGCTGTTCCAGTTTATTTACTGCCTTTCACTGAGTGAAACGCAACCTTTGACCCCGCGCACTCGCCAGGATCAGCAGGGGACGACCCTCACCTGGGAGGGAAGGATGGAACAGGGGGCTATAATTACAAGGAAATGGCGCAGCAGGGTGTTGCGGCCAATTTAGCTGTGCCATGCCGCGTCATTTAAAACAAGCGCTGGCGTTGCCAATAGGTTTCGCATTTGGAAAGTTGGAGCTATTGGTTTTGTAAATGACATTTTATATTTATATATCGTTATTGGCATTGTCAATAACAATATATAAATATAAAATGTCATTTACAAAACCAATAGCTCCAACTTTCCAAAGGCGAAACCTATTGGCAACGCCAGTGCTTGTTTTTGATTGTATTCAAATATTTGTTTCCAGCACACTTGAGAATGGCAAAAAATGTGCATCATTTGTGCTTTCCTAATTCTGATATATTCTGAAATATTTGCAGTTCATACATTTGTAGAGCGCACAGTACCCAAAAGTGTCAGAGCAGTAGCAAAGCTCAGAAGCTAGGACAGAGGCAGGGAAAGCAAATGAAAAAAGATGAGAAAACCCTACACAGAATCAAAAGGAAAAAAAACAACCCCTTTCCCACCCTCAGATTGTCTGATAAGGCCTCTCACTTTGAAGTCAATGAAAGAAAAGTAAACATCAAGCTTCTTTGGAAGACAGAGTCTATATGTGACAACAAGTATGACAAAAACAGAGCTAAAGGCCAGTTTACAGGAAGCCAGCACTGAGGAAAAATACAGAAAACAGGCTATGCTCCTTGTGATGGCCTAACTCAATCTGAACATCTTAAAACAATTAAAGACAGCAAATGGAAAGCAAGCAAGTGTAGGTTACAAGCCACAAAGCTAATAGCAAGCAATGGCAAAGATAATGGTAAGCAATGGGCGGAATGCATTTCTATGTCAGCTTTCTGTATATCCCCATGATGGCTTTGGCAAACCAGACAGCTGTGCTGTCTGATAGGATTCGACCTAAAAGACGTAACAGAAAAATTTGTAAATGGTCAGAAGAAGTTGCTCCAGCAAAGGTGCTGGGCCTTGTTGCAGTTAGCTTCAGAGACTAGTGAAGTTGTACATTTGAAGTTTATGCTCTGATAGATCATCAAAACATGGTGCTCCCCTCATCAGGAATTTGCTCAAACCATTCCACAAACGTCCAAGCCCGACTTTGATCCAATCTCCTTTATGAATGTTCGATTGACCCTTAATTTCACCAGGAATACAGGGGTGAACACTTTTGTCTGTGATACTCTCCCCTTTCCCCTCAACCAACTCCCTTATACGAGGTAACTATTTCATTGTAGGTTTCCTCCCTCTCATGGCAACAAAAGAAACCTCACTAGTAGCAGCCTTTTCAGTGGTGCGGTATGCCCACACCAAGTCACAAATGACTTCCTCAATAACCAAATCATTAGCTAAAGCCAACTAAATAGCACCCTTAATTAACCATGTGGGTGGCTTTCTCCACGATTCCATTGGCTTGTGGCTTGTAAAGTGCTGTGCGAGAATGTTTGCAGGGCTTGAAAAATCTGAAAAATTGTACTAGTCCTGCAGGTCTAGTACCTTGAAAAATATCCTCGACCTAACTGTAACCTACTTGACCTCCGTCTATGAAAGCGGAGCAAATGTGACAAGATAACAAGATTTAAAGGCGTCTTTATTGCTCATTTGCGTTGTGAGCAATAAAAACGCCTTTAAATCTTATCTTGTCACATTTGCTCCATTTTCAAAGAAAGAGGACAAAAGTTAGTATGTTTTCCTACTCGCCAGAAAGGGGAGTAGGACCTAAAAATAGCTCGACCTCATAAAATTTACCTCGCAAATGCGAGCGGTCGAGTGGATATGTCGAGCCCTGGTTTGATTCCACAAAAACACAAGTACTCTCTCATCTCCCCAGAAGTCAACTGTGTTCCATTGTCTGTTATAAGCACAGCCGGGTTCCCTTCCCCTTTGAAAATTTTCTGCAAGACTTTTTTAGTAAACCCGGGAAATGATTTCAGATAATAAGCGTACAATCAACCACCGGGAATGAACAGCCATTAGAGCAATACCTGTCCAGGATCATAAATGGAACTTTGTACAACCTGTACCCCAACTTTCAAACTCTTCTCACGCTCACTGCAATCACGACACCGTTCAACCCACTCTACCACTTCACTGTCCATTCCCGGGCACTAAAACTCCTCAACCTCTTCGTTACAGCCTGCCCTCGGTGTCCTTCATGGGCTAAGTCGAACAATCTCCTGCGAATGCAATTGGAGGGACAATTTTATCACACGCATAACAATTTGGTCAGCAACGGTCGACAACTCACCCTCTACCGCATTAAATGTTCTCACTATGATGGGTAAAGTATTCTTCCTTATTCCGCCCTTGAGAATGAGCTTTAACACTGCTTTCAATACCTCATCCTTCTCCATTACAGCCACCCACTCAGCTTTGCAGACTGCACAACGACTCCACTGGATCGCATCTTCCACAATGGCAATTGCTCCCTTCCTTACACACTGTCACCTCAACCTCATCCGCACTCTTCCAGTCAAAGGGCAGACGTGACAAGCAATCTGTTTGGACATTTCACCAACCAGGTATGTATTCCACCATCAAGTTGTATTCTTGCAACCTGGATGCCAATCGAGCCAATCTGGCAGATCCTTTGCCCGCCCCACCTGGTGACAACATTTTTAACAGGGGCTTACGATCAGTGCGAACAATAATTCTACGTACCCACACATGTCCTAAAATACTCCAAACCCAAGCTGCATCTGAGGTCTCTTTCTCTATAACAGAGTAATTAATGAAGCTCAACAGCAGTCGGGGTGTACGATGCAAAGGCCACTGTTTTTACAGAGTGATCCACCTCCTGGGACAATACTGCTCCAATGCCAGTGTCACTAGCATCCGCCGTCACAATAGTGTTGCCATTAACATTGAAAAGTACAAGAATGCCTGCACCACAAATCTCTTCTTTTATCACTTCAAAACACTTCTGCTGCCCAACTCCCCAAAAAAAAAACTTGCTCCCTTCCTCATGAGCACCTTCAGCATTTCTGTTTTACTTGCAAAGATGTTTACAAATTTCGGGTAATACTCTATTAGACCTAGAAATGAACAGAACCAGTCCTTATTACAATGAACTGGTGCCAATCTTATTGAGGAAAGTAAGTTTTATTTTGGGTTTCACAACTTCAAATGAAACCGTGTGACCCAAATTTTCCACCTCAATGAACAAGAACGCACATTTTTCTCTGTGCAATATTAATCCTGACTCTGAAAGTCTTGCAAGAGTCTCCTTTAGAGCCAAGTTGTGTGTGCTTACACTATCACAAAAGAACAAGATATCGTCCTGGAAATAGACAACATTCTTTAGAACCCTTCAAAATTTCCTTCACAATTCTTTGAAAAACACTTGCAGCTGAGGAAAGCCCAAACAACATCCTGGTGAACTGAAAAGTACCCTCCATCGTAATGAATGCCGTCAACTGTTTAAAAGAATCATGCAAACAAATTTTGTGATAAGCATGCCACAGATCTAATTTGGAAAAATATTTTCCACCTTGCAACAACAAGACAGCTCATTTATATTAGGTAACGGAAATGTGTCACAGACTATTTCTGATTAAGGCTTTTAAAGTCAACGCAGAAGCACACTTTGCCATCAGCCTTATCAGTGATAAATGCTGGAGAAATCCAAGCTGATGTTTCTATAACACCATTACTCAACATTTCAGCCAACATTTTCCTTACTTCCTCTCCCACCATTATTGGGACTCGCCTAGCCTTATGCTGAACTGGTATGGCCCTGGTCTGACTTCTATCTGCTGTACATACCCCCTTCAAGTGCCCTAACTCTTCCCTGAACACTTCCTTTACACCCTCCAATATATCTTCCACAGTCAACTGGTCTACTACCACTACCTGTTCTGCAGCATGGTGATCAATTCAGATGTGAAGATCATACTGATGATACCATACTAAAATAGGTGGCCCTGACTCAGCTATCTATACCTTACCTTTAACCAATCCGTTTTTTAAACGAATGCCACTATGCATTTATCCCACAATATCTATCTGTTCTTCTTGATACCCACTGGGATTTATATCTTTTGGCAGCAATCTTACATTAGGCCACTCCTTCTGAAACAAATTATTGAGTAGTATGGTATATAATGACCCTGAATCCACCAACAAGTCAACCTTTCTGTCCCTGATGAAGAATTCTGGCCAATTCCGTCACCGCTCCTCTACACTCGACCATCTTACAAACAAAATCTCTTCTTTGACCACCTCATCCTCCGGAGATGAACCAACACATAGAACCCTGTCAGGCCTGACAGTATAGGGTACTTTGCCTTTATTGATTTCTCTAAACATCCTAGGGTAATTACCATAATGGCCACGCCTCCTGCAATCCTTACATTAATCACCCAATTCTTTGAATCAGCTATAGGATAGCAACTCCCACATTTGCTAAATATCTTATTTCCTGTTTTGCTTGCAAAGTTCTTTTTTTCCTGAAAAATACTGTCCACTCTTTGTTTGACTTGGTGAACACAGCTACTTCTCCATCCACCCTGTCCACCACCGATGTGTCCCCTCATTTGTGGTATTCTACTTTGAGTACCTGTGGTCCATCTCTTTCATACAATACTAAGATTCTTACATTATTTTTGCAATTCAATTGCATCTTTCAGTGTAGGACCTTTAGCTGCCCATAGCGGCTCCTGTGTTTTTCTGCTTCTACACTGGACTATCAATTGATCTTGTATCATCTCTTCTGCTGTCGCTCCAAGCCTATACTTGAGTGATAGTTCTCGTAGTCTGGGGATTCATTTGTCTATGGATTCACCTACTCTCTGAGTGTAAAACCTAATCCTTCTCATAACATTTGTCTCCTTTACAAATCTCCTCTCCAATATCTTCTGTGACTCCTCAAATACATCCTCAATTGGTTGTCCACGATGATCCACTGCCTTCAGGAGGTACCTAAGTATATGTTGTCGCTCTTTTCCAAGGCTTGTAAGAAGAATTGCCATTTTCCGACCTGAGCTAAAATCTTGGGCATCCAAGGCTTCTAAATAATTATCAAAAATGTTTGCGCCATTCAATGGATGGAGAGCAAGGTTGTGACAAAAAATGTGGTGGCGTAGAAAACTGCACTAACATCCAACGCTGTGACATCCATGTTAATTAATGTATATCCAACAGAGATTCAGATGCAACAACTCACAGCAAATGTATAGCATAGATCAGTGTAAAAATTAAAAAAACACTACACTGCCCTGGATGTTTATTTACCTTGAGCTCACAGGACAAAAGAAACAACAATAAAAAAACACTGTAGATGCGAAATGTACTTTCCTATTAAATGTTGACCTTTAACCGTGCAGGCTCGTGTGCAGTCCTGGATACTCATTTACTGCGTATCCCCTTTAATACTGGCAGCTTCTCCCACTGTGGGCGGGTTAAGGCACAGCTATACTCGTTCAGACAATTAGACAAACTTCACGGCGTCTTCACTAGGCATAGAGGTAAGCCACAAATCTTTCTCCGCCCTTAGTCGCGCCAATCGGCTGAGTTATCTCCTGTAAACACTGCGTTCTAACTGACGTTGCAGTGCTAACGCATCTGGTAATAGGCTTTACTTCAGCGGTAGGCCCTAATAGAACGCTTACAAGAGACCGTACCACTCGGCACAGCTACACGTTGAGGCCTTGGTCCTTGCACGAGTTACTCTGAGCGGAGCAAAGTGCTCATCACGCGCCTTTCTTAACTCTGGGGTCAAAACACAGCAAGGCATTCCCCCTTAAGTGTCACACACATAAGCAGTTATCTACTGAGACGCGAAGATCCTCTACCAAGTTCAGTGAACATAAATAACACCTGCTTGACTGAAAATCGTCGCCAAAAATATGTTGTAAATAGCTTTAGAGACTGGTGAAATTGTACATTTGAAGTTTATTCTCCGATAGCTCATCGAAAATGTGAAGTGTTAGGTCGTTCATTTAAGTATATGTTCCCTCTTCTCTTTCCTTGCCACTAGAATGTATTTGAATAGGTTGGAATTCTGTGGGGTGGAATGTGGAACACTTCAACGGTGGACTTTGCAGTGAAGAGTATTGTACCTTGCCTCTCTCACTTACTGCCAGTGTGAGTGGCTCAGGAATTCGAATAAACCTGCACATGAACTTAATCAGTCTCAGTGTTTCATGGAACTTAAGAATTTTGGCGACGATTTCCTGACATAGTGGAAGAACCCTTAACGGCCAAAAGTAGGGTGCTTTTATTTATTATTGCAGCATAATTAAGACAACAGTAGAGGCCGCCCGGCAGTTCAGGTGGAATAAAAAAAAAACAAGCGCATTATTTGACGGAGATTTTAATTGAATAGCTCGGCACTGTACTTACGTGTGCAAGGAGGATTCCAACCACCATCTGAGAGACGCGCGCCAGGGAATAGCGCGAGGGAAGGACAGCGCGTAAAGATTCTGCCAGCTAGAGTTTGAGACAACAGCATCTTTGTCATGCACTTAGGAGATCGCGCATGACAAACCTGAGAACGTACGCGCACGTAGTGGCGGCCATCTTGGGGAGGTCGCGGCCAATGCAAGTTGGCGCACTGATTTAATATGGTGATTGGCACACCACGCCAACCACGGTTGGGACACCAGATTTCAACGGACATCAAACAGCACACAGTGATTGGCACACCTTGCCGATTGCATAGGAGAGACATTATCGGTCTCTCCTACATACTTACTACGTTGTCACACTTAAAGGCACAGTGATTGGCACACCTTGCCGATTCCAAATGAGAGACGAGGTTGGTCTCTCCTACGTATTCATTGAAGTTGCTGGCACACAGGGCTAGCACACCTTTTACATTTGTGACTAGAAAGAAAGGGGTATTTTTTTGAAAGCCTGCATTCGGTGACAGGCACACCTGCTTATTTAATGTCTTTCAGTATTTCATTTTGCGCACTCATCTCTATTTGAGCTGTACAAGGGAAATTCATTGCAATATTTGTTTTTCTCTCTGTATTTCTATGATACATTTGTATTTCATAAGCAAGTTGGTGTTACCTTTGGCATTTTAAGTGCGAAGCATGGCAACTATGAATTTGCCAGCTCCACAACCTTTCATGATGATAGAAGGTGAGGTCAACAGTCTAAAATGGGAAGAGTGGAAGGCTTATTTTATTAATTATATTGACACGTTTGGAGACTTAACACCGGAAAGGAAGAAAAGCACATTGTTACATTGCTTGGGTCCGGACGGTTCAAAGTGTATAATCGCATGCAAAAGAAACCACGCGTAGGTGATGAAGGTGACTTTTTAAACATGCTTTAGATGATTTGGATACATATTTCGCGCCCACAGTGTGCAAAGCTATAGACCGTTACAACTTCTACGACAGGAAGCAAGGTCCAAGCGAGAAAATTGAGGACTATGTTGCTGCCCTAAGGAAATTGGCCATCTCCTCTAAGTTCGATAGGCTAGAAGAGGAACTGGTAAGGGACCAAGTCATTATGCATTGCAATAATCCAGGCTTACAGAATAGGTTATGGGTTCATGGCGAGTCAAGTTTACAGGAAGTTACTGGTATCATTCGGAAATCAGAACTTACTTCAAGATGTGCAAAAGCAGTTGTGTCCTCATCTAGAAGAGAAAGTTCTGATGACACTGTGAAATTAGTGAAGAAGAAGCTACCGAAAAAGGACATTCCAGATAAAACAAAGAAATGATGAAAAAGTTGTGGGGGAAGAATAATAATAGAATGGATGGTTTGAAAGGGAAGTGTTATCGCTGTGGGAGTTGAGGACATTTTGCACATGACAGAAGGTGTCATGCTCTAGGGCAAAAATGCGTGAAATGTGGTACTAGGGGTCATTTTACGCGTGTATGTCGTAAGTCCAGAGCAGTCATGTGCATAGTGGATGAGCTGTATGAAGAGTAACTCGGACTCTGATATGGAGAGTCCCCAAATCTTGTGTGTACTGGAAGATGACGTGTTATGTGTGGATGGAAAAAAAAGAAAGAAACCTGTTTGTGAAGTGACTGTGGAGGGCGTTTTGTGTGTCATTGGTAGTGGATTCGGGATCTCCATTTACTATCATCAATAAGGAAACTTGGATTAAACTATTTTGTGATAAGATTGGTTCTAATCTTATAAAGGCTGACATCTCTCCTAAGAGTTTCACGAGAGAACCCATTGACCTGTTGGATTTCCTAAAACTTCTTTTTGAATTTAAGGTTAGAGAAGCGGAATGTAAATTGTATGAGGCTGTTACAGGTCCCTGTGTTTTAGGGGGGGGGGATCTAGGAGAATTGGGCACAATATTAGACCCCAACAGTTCAGAACCTGTTCTAATAGTGAAGAATGAGAATGATGAAAAAGCGGATGTTGTAAGTTTCCAAAAGTATCTTCAGAAAGGTGGGTGAGCTAGAAGGGTTTGCACACAAAATTGTACTTAAAGCAAATGCTAAGCCATGCATACACAAGAAGAGGAACATTCCTATGAACGTAAAAGGGGAAGTAATCAAAGAACTCAAAAAGCTGGTTGAAAGAGGAATCATTGAATAAGTAGAATCTTTGGATTGGGTTGCTCCCTTAGTAGTAGCACGGAAGGCCAATAGGAATATTCGCTTATGTGTTGACTTGAGGGAACTGAACAAGATCATTTTCTTGAACAGGTTTCCTCTGCCCAGAACGGAAGAACTGTTAGCTGCAACAAAAGGTATGCGGTGGTTCTCGACTATTGATTTAAAATCAGAGTACCATCAGGTTCCCTTATATGACAGTAGTAAACATCTCACAGCGTTCATTACCCCTATAGGTTGTTTCCAGTTTAAGAGAGTTCCATTTGGATTGGCCTCGGCTGCGGCCATGTTTCAGCACTTGATGTATAAATTGTTTAAGGGAATGGGAAAAATTACCTTTTTTTCAGGATGACATCCTAGTCATGGGAAAAGGTAAGAAGGAGCATGATTCTGAACTACAAGCAGTACTTGGTACACTGGAGAAGTTTGGTCTTACGCACGTTTGCAGTGGATAGTCACTTACCTTGGTCACGAAATTAATTCAAAGGGTATTAGCCCAAAAACTTCTCGTCAGTGCAACACAAGAAGTCCCTGTTCCACAAAACAAAGATGAGGTACGTTCCTTCTTAGGATTGGCTGGGTTTTACACCAAATTTGTGCAGAACTTCTCGGAGAAAATGTCTGACATAAGGCAGATGTTAAAAAAAGGTAACAATTTCAAGTGGACAAAAGAATGTCAGGCAAGCTTTGAAAGTATTAAGGAGGATTTTTAAGGCTCCTGCTCTCGAAGGTTTTAACCCCAAGTGTAAAGCTTTTGTTACCACCGATGCTAGCAGAAAGGGTTTGGGGGCAGTCTTGTCTCAACGGCAAGACAAAGGTAGTCAATGCGTAGCCGCATTTGCTTCTAGAGCTCTCACTTCAACAGAGGAGAAGTATTCAGTTATTGAACGGGAAACGTTGGCGTGTGATGGGGGCTTAAACATTTTAGGCAGTTCATTTGGTGAGGTAGTGTTGTGTTAAGGAGTGGTCACAAGCCATTAACAAAAGTGCTCACTGCGCAAGGTTTGATCAGCGTTTCACCGGATTAGAAGATTATCCATGCAGTTACTAGACTTTGTTTATGTGGTTGAATACGTTCCTGGGGTACGCAATAGAATTGCTGATTTCTTGAGTCATTTACCTTTGGATAACAAAGATGGTATGAAGAAGAATGGGACGAGTATTGTGTAGCTTTGTTATTTGGAGAGAGTTTACAAACTGTTGATCAGAAGGACTGGATCGATTAACTTTTGCAAGATCATTGTTTATGCAAAGTCAAAGACTGTTATTAACGCTTGGCCTGATAAACAGTCTTTAGATGAGGATTTGGTACCTTTCTGGGAAGTGAGGTGTGAACTATCATGGAGGATTTTTTGATGTGCAGGAAAACTAGTTCCTCCCACGAAGTTAAGAGAACAGGTAATCAGTGTATGTCACGAGGGACACCTTGGAATAGTTAAGACCAAAAGTAGAGTTAAGTAGTCATATTATTGGCCTGAAAGTGAAAAAGAAATTGAGAGAGTAGTTTGGGAATGCGTAAGTTGTTCCAACTCTGACAAAACTTTGGTCACGTTTAAACCACCACTACATCCCAAAGAACTTCCAGGTATGCCATGGGAGAGAGTAGGAGTGGACATTTTGGGTCCTGTTCAAGTTAGTGATTGCAATCCAAAATGTGTTCTTCTGGTTGTTGACCATTTCTCTAAATGGCCAGAGTTCAAAATTGTATCTAGAACGAGTTCAGAAATTGAAGTGGATTTTTTAAAGGACATTTTCATTCGGGAAGGGTTGCCACAGTCCATTGTTTCTGACAATGGAGGACAGTTTACTTCTGACTTGTTTAAAGCGTTTGTGAAACAAACTGGCATGTTACACAGAACGACATCCATATATTATCCAGAAGGAAATGAAAATGTGGAGCACTTCAATAGGGTAATCAAGGGGACTATTGAATTATGTGGTATATAAATAAATAATACCGGATCTATTTTTTGAATGAATGAATGAATAACAGATAGCTCAATAAAATAAGAGTCAAGATTCGAGGTAGTAGGAGTTTTTGCAGGTTTATTACAACATAAGGACAGGATCAGGACAACCTGCATAGGATGACCCAGCAGCTGCTGGGGCTTGGTCTGGGATGAGCGCGCTAACTTTTAATAACAATACATCAACTTATATACATAGCGCAAACACATAGCATTACATTGCAGTAGGCGTAGCAGTGGGTGGAGCAGAAGGCGTGACGCGTAGCAGTCGCGAGAGATAACAATAAAAAGAGGTGTAACTGGGAGTATACATAGACATGTGATGCAAACGTAACAGAATATGTCATGAATGGACGGAAACTTTGGAGGGGGCTACCTAAGGAGCCGGGACCTCTAACCTGATGGTGCGCGAAAACTGGCAATGACGTGTTACTAGGAGAAGCTGGGGGCTACGAACTCTGTGCTAGGAGCAGAGACTAGAGTCTGGAGGGTCGGAGCGACATGTACCTAAACCCTATCTAGTATCTGATGTTTAGGGAACATGTTGATATAAACTAGAAGTCATGAGGGGAAAAGCTAACTTGATCCTAAGACTGGACCATGCATTATTCTACATGTAGTGCGTGATGAAGAATACTAAATGATCATTAATACAGTATTTCTCTAACGTGGAGACGAGAAGGCTAGACAATGACGGAAACTATTGATGCAGTTCAGTAGCTTAGGAATGCAGAAGAAGGAGGACTGAACTGATAGCTGGAACTATAACATACTTTTGGCAGACTCAGAGGCAGAGCCGAGCTGCACCGGGCACTGCGAGGCAGGAAGTAAGTGAAGGGTCGAGGATACAGGTGGGGGCTGTATCGCTCCTCAGCGAGGTTTTCAGGAGACAGGAGCTGAATCTGATGTCCGGGCCCTTTTGAGGCCTGGAAACGGGGACTTTATACTGGAATAACGTGCATACTGAGAAACGTGGCAACATAACTTTACATAGGCCTGATATTCGTAGTATTCACGAGGACTGGAAACTGGTATACTAGAGGTGGACACAACTGGAATTGCGTCATTAATCGGACATGGGGAATAACATATGCATATTGGTCATGCACACATAACCTATGATGGATGAGGCGTAGGGACACAGAACATGGCAAAATTTACTTTTCCACATTCCCTCCTTGTCACTACGTTTCCATCAGGAAACATCAATTTTCATGATACCATCTATCATTTCATACAGTACCATTTGCTCGTCTCGAATTGTCTTGGAACGGGATTTAGAACGGGGCTTGGGACTAGGAATACAAGAGGTAGCGCACATGCTGCAAATCGCAGGGCCACATTGTATACAGAGGCAGCAGCTAAATATGATCGCTACTGCAATACCTAGAAAGGACAGGACTTTCCATCCCCATGCGGAAATTATATTCCAGAACCAACCGGACCATGTCCAGGTGCCTGGATCTTGATGTAACAGATGGGCAATTTTATGGAGTCTGGTTATAGCTGAATAAACAGACGGCGCGTTATTTGGAATGAAAATGCAGCAACTAGATCCGATGACTCTACAGGCCCCGCCCCTATCGGCCAGTATGACGTCAAGGACGAGACGATTTTGCAAAACGACAAATCTCATAGCAGATTGTTCTTCGGTTAGGTTACCTAGAGCAGAGGCAGTCTCATTTACTACAGCTTCAAGGGTTCTTGTTAACCTACGGATCAGTTTACTATTCTGGACAGGTCCTACAAAGAAGAAGAAACCTTTATTGAAATCTGTATACTGTTCTAGAGTAGTTTCAGTATAATCGACAATTGGGGACTCCCTTCTATGTCTAATGTGTACTAGATGTGTGTTTCTATGGTAATCAGATGGGGCTAGGAAAACAGGTGGCAGTAGGAAAGCAATGTAACAGGTTCCCTCCCAATCGAGGGGCAGACGGACATATGCAGTTTGACCACAAATAAAATAAGAATGACGTGAAGCTTTGAAAACAGATTTCCCACTGTCACTATACTGGATAACAGTAGTACATTCACTATGACCTACATGTACGGAACCATAACTACGGACACATAATTCGCCTTTGACAGGTAGTACTGAAATAGCAGGTAAGTCTGGAGTAGTATCAGACTGAACATTCAGGACCATGAAATTCGACGAATAATTACCTAAATTATATACTTCATTTTCTAGATCTAAACCTGTTCTGTGGGGGAAACCTTGCTTGTCTGGAAAACATGTACTGTTAAGAAAAGACATATCTGTTGAGGATGACGTTAACGTGGACCATGCTCCACATGAACCATTATGTGAGAATGGATAAGGAAACAGTGGCAGAACTCCCTT
Organism: Lissotriton helveticus; assembly: GCF_964261635.1. NCBI lineage: Eukaryota > Metazoa > Chordata > Amphibia > Caudata > Salamandridae > Lissotriton > Lissotriton helveticus. The sequence continues at coordinate 1,039,118,182 of NC_136070.1, forward strand.
CGGTGTCTGAAAAGGGGGGAGTCGACCACACACCCAACAATTAGTGGCATTGCTGGTCTGGTGTGAATAATGTAACATACGGATAAATGTGTTGTTGCGCATAGCGAGGCGGTAAGAATATTCGTGAGGAGGCAGATCACTAAACGTGTGCTCTACTGTAGCATTAGCAGACATATTTACATGAGGAACTGGAAAATACAGATAGAACGCATAGCTGGTGCAGGAAATCATTATGCTGATGAATAATACGAAACTCAGAAAAACGATACATCGGTTTGCGTTTAGACTGACTCTCTCACTATGGGGGTCTATTTTATACATGTCAGAAACAGTCTAACCGTTTCACCTAGGGGAGGACTTATACAATCAAACTGACTGACTTATTTTACTAGACCTGAGCTTTAACTTATACTCCTGCTGCGGAGTTTTCTCTAACAAGGGAGGGGTTGTAGTAATGTCTTGTGCGGGACAGTCCTTAAGAGCAATATTCTGGCAGTCCTTCAAATCCTGGGAAATGTTTTTAGAAACGGATTTCAGTCCTTTAAAAAGTTTAACATGAGACAGGTGGACCCATCCTTTTCTGCCTTCCAACTTGACGGCAGTACGGGTGGTCAAGAGGACCTGACGTGGCTCCTTCCAACGTGGTTCCAGCGGACTTGATCTGTCGAAATTCCGGACCATCACTAGGGAGCCTGGAACGATTTCATGTGGTGCCACCTCGGTATTGTCTGGAAATGCGGCAGCAACCTGTGAACGACATGAGGTGAGGGCAGACATCAAGGAAGCTAGGTAATCTGTCAGCATATTACATGAAACATCGGTAATACTTCGGGGTCTAGGAGTACCCCACATGTTAGGGGGCCGGCCGAATACGACCTCATACGGGGACAGACCTGATCTGGAATGTGCGACCATGCGCATATAAAACAAAGCGACTGGCAGAGCTACTAGCCAGTCCACACCTTTGTCTTTACAAACTTTTGCGATACGGATTTTCAGAGTCTGATTATGTCTCTCGACCAGACCGGCTGCTTCAGGATGGCGTACACAATGGAACTTCCACTGGTACCCTAACAAAAGGGAAACGTGCTTCATTAACTCTGAGGAGAATGGCTGACCGTTATCAGAATATACGACTCTAGGGAGTCCATACCTAGGGAAAAATTCACGAACCAACTGTTTGGCAGTGGTCGCGGCTGTGTAATCGGGGACTGGATATGCTTCTGTCCACCTGGACAAAGCACATACAACTACAAGGACATACTTGAAACCTCGACATCGCTCCATCTGAATATAATCCATCTGGAGGACCTCAAAAGGGTGGTCAGGGGGCTGGAAACCACCTTGTTCCACCGGGACACTTTTACCTGGATTAAACTGACAACATATCATACAGGTACGGACTTTCTGCTTGGCTGCAGCTCGTAAATGCTTGTTGAACCAAATGTTCTGGATACTGTCTAACATAGCTTTTTCTCCTAAATGTGCTGGACTATGTGCGGTATTGATAATGACTTGAACCATAGAGTCGGGGAGAAACCATGTGGCTCTACCCTTCGTTAACCATCCTTGATCTGTCTGGACCCCTCCTTGTTCAGACCATTTCTTGATTTCATCGGGAGTAGCATGTGACTGGATATCTATGACATCTTGTGTAGGGTCCTTAACTGTCATGCATATAATCGGATCTGGAGTATGTGTCGGGTTAACTGGAATGTCTGGAGTCTGTGCTGTAAGCTTGGCTGTGCGGTCTGCTAGATCATTACCTTGGGAAATAATGTCAGTAACTTTCGTATGTGCTTTGCATTTCATGATAGCAATAGATGTCGGTAAATGTATGGCATCTAACAGGGCTTGAATAAGGAGACCATGCTGAATCTTGGTTCCATGAGAAGTCATGAAACCTCTCTCCTGCCAGAGCACTCCGAAGTCGTGTACAACTCCAAATGCATAACGTGAATCTGTGTAAACATTAACTTTCAGGTTCTTGGCGTGTATACAGGCTTGTGTCAGAGCGACTAGCTCTGCTGCTTGAGCGGACAGGGTATCAATACGGTGGGTTTCAATAACTTCAGTGTCAGTAGTCACTGCATACGCGGCGACTAGTTCTCCTGTACTGGTTCTCATACATGAACCATCCACATAAAGTGTCAGGTCAGGATCTGATAACGGAATGTCTGTCAGATCTTGTCTTGGCTTAGTCGTAATGTTAACTACTTCCACACAGTCATGTGTGTCTGGATTTGAATTAACTGATGGTAACAGTGTAGCAGGATTCAGGACGTTGCAGCGTCTAATTTCTATGTGTGGCTGGAACAGTGTCAATTCATAACCTGTTAAACGTGCAATTGTCAAGTGTTGAGTCTGTGTTCTGTTTAAAAGAACTTCTACGGAGTGTGAAACTTGTACTGTCAGGGAGTGTCCTAAAACTATGGAATCACTTTGTCTGATAGCTAGTGCTGTGGCTGCAACTGACTTGAGGCACACAGGCAACGCCTGGGCGACTGGATCTAATGTGCTCGAAAAATAAGCACAGGGCTTGTATTGTCCTGCTTGATCTTGTGTGAGAACAGATAATGCTGTACCTTCACGTTCAGTAACGAAAAGTGTAAAAGGCTTACTGTAGTTCGGTGTAGCTAGAACTGGAGCTTGACATAGGGCTTTCTTTAACTCGTTGAAACTAAGTGTATGGTCAGATGTCCAAGGGAGGACAGTCGATACGGCTGCCTCCTGTGTCGTTAACTGTATCAGTGGCTTGGCTAGAAATGCATACTGGGGAATCCATTGTCTACAATAAGAAGTAAGGCCGATAAAGGCACGTACCTCCTTCTGGGTTCTGGGCTGGGGAAGACTCGCTATTAACTGGATACGGTCGGGTGTCAACTGCCTACCCCTCTTGGACAGCAAGTGTCCTAAGTATACCACTTGCTGGACACAGAATTGAAGCTTCGAAGGTGACACCTTGTGCCCCATCTCGGCTAGAAAATACAGGACTGTAAGGGATGCTCGCTCGCAGGCACGTTCAGAACGGGCTGTGATCAGTAGATCATCGACATACTGGAGCAGGGCAGTGTCAGTTGGCATGTGAATGTTGTCTAGTTGTCTCTTAAGTGCTTGACTGTAAATACTAGGACTTTCTGTGAAACCTTGAGGAGCGCGTGTGAACATATAGCTCCTTCCATTTAAACAAAATCCGAAAAGGAACTGGCTATCTGGATGAATTGGAACACTGAAAAATGCATTCTTGAGGTCAATGACAGTGAAAAACATGGCTTCGGAATCAATAGCAGTTAACAGGGAAGAGATGTCTGGGACAACTGGGTACTGCGGAATAATACATTTATTAAGCTCTCGTAAATCAATCACTAATCGATATACTGGGGGTGCATTCGGATCAGTACGTTTCATGACTGGAATGATCGGAGAATTACATACATTGGAGTCAGTTTCTACAACTACTCCTTGAGCCATGAGCTCGTCAATAATTTTGGATAAGGCTGCTACAGCCTCAGGTGGCAATCTGTACTGTCTGATTCGGGGTAACACTACACCTGGTTTGAGAGTCACACGATGGGGTGTGATTTGCATATAACCTACATCAGTTGGACCTTGCGCCCATAAGTGCTGCGGAACATTAGACAATCTCGAATCAAAATCTCGTAATACATAGTGACCCTTGAAGTCACGTAGGAACAGACGTATTCCCTCTGGGGAACAGCAAATAACTGCACCTAATTCTTTCAGTGTCTTAATGCCTAATAGATTTTCTGGACATGACTTAGTAAGTAACAGATCAGTAGTGCGGGACAATGGACCTACTTCTAGAGTGACTGGCTTTGATATCTCATTAACTATTGGCTTTCCTGAAAATCCAAGGGAAACATTTCTTGAGCCTGAGAGCGGAGCCCCTGGAACTTTGGCGTGACTAATTGTGGTCCTACTTGCCCCTGTATCGATCAAAAACTTTCTGTCTTTCCCTAATACTTGACTATGAACATAGGGACCTTCTTGATCTACAGGTATCTCGATGAGAGGCAAGCCTACCTCCCTCTCTAGGCTGTTTCATGAATATGGCTGGTACTCTGGATACTCGGACTGTGCATACTGGTACATCTGTGATGTGACATGCTGTGTTGCAGCAATAGGCTGCGGTGCTGTAACTGTCTGCTGTGCATTCTGTGACTGAGGAATCTGTGAAACTTGTTCTTGTCTAGGCGGACGTGGTCTTTCTTTAGTCTTACCAGTAGCTATGTTATGTTTCAGAACTGCACACTCGTTTATAAAATGACCTGGTTGTTTACAATAATTGCAGTTCCCTTTAACGGGAGCTGCAGGATGACTGGCTTGATTCGGACCCCTCTTCTGACTATCTTGAGGAACAGATTGTGCAACTAGCACTTTCATTTTCGTGTCTTTCATACGTTTTCTTTCGTATTCTTGCTCTTCCCTGATTCTATTCTGGTGATACTGGAGCATCTGGAGCATCTGGGACGGGGTGTTTGCTTGCCAGGTGCTTTCGACTTTCAGAACTCGGTTTTTAATTTGTGGACTTGAATTCTCGACTAATTTAGTAACGAATAGGTGAGGGTATGACTCACTACTTGTCTTGAGACCACTATTGATACTGAAACATTTCTCAAATCTAGAATAAAAATCACTAATATCTTCATCTTGTTTCTGTTTACAGGCTGAGATTGCATCCCAGTCTTCCTTCCTAGTTGTCAATAATCTGGGTAAAACTTGAATCAATAATTCTGGTAATTCTTTACATTTATCTCCAAGACCGGTACCTGGTACTCGTGCCTTGTCTTCAGCTTCTAGAGCTGCCCAATCGATCTTTTTCTCTCCCACCTCCCATTCTTTTTCCTTTAGCTTTTCATACACCCCTGCGGGTAGCAGGACCTTTAACATTTTAATGATATCTGGGTAAGTGTATTCTCCCATACGGAGCATGTCTTTTAATTCTCTATGGAACCCTGCTGGATCTTTGTCATGACAGGGAATTAATTTCTTCATTTCAAGAAGTTCCATCTTTGATATCGGAGTGTATACAAACACTCGTTGCATTACGCCACCCGCCCCTTGGACTGGGTGAACTTCTCGTAACGGATTCTGTCTGTCTATGTAAAATGATTTACTTTCTGGGGGTGAGACATGAACAAAATGCGGGTTCAGAAACGTTCTATATTTGTGACGTTGTTCTAGAATGACACTAATTAAATCGGTACCTAGACCTCTCCATCTATACTGGAGTAACTCGTTCAGGATATCATGCAACGGACCTGGATCAGAGTGTTGACCCTCATACAGAGTAATGAGGTGTTGAATCATATACATACCCACCAGTCGCTGCTCGGCTGGGGGCAATTTCAGAAACATTTGTGCCACTATTTCGTCTGGAAAAGTGGTAGAATCAGTAATCCATCGGACTGCTGATCGGGCTAGTTCTTGTTCATGCATGGTACTTAACTCACTATAACCGATTCGTGATTTCAGAATATGATCGGTAGCTTGAAATACTTGTTCTAGAGAACCTTGTTCTGGTGCTGGATGATGAAAAATAGACTTGTGTTCTAGACGTAAATGGCGATCTGGAAATCTAGATTTTCCTACATACGCTATTCTGGCGGGATTCTCGTCTTCCTCTTCAGGATCAGAGATACTCTCTTTCTCGCTTACTTGTGCTGCTTTACGCTGGTCGTGTAACCTTATTATTTCTTTACGGATTTTCTTGTACATACTCTCCATAGCACCGACGGTCTTGTGCTTACCCTCGGCTATATTATCACTCCACCTTGTCAGGATTCTCATTTCGACCGGATCTTTAGACGGGTAATCTTGTTCTCTTATTAGACAATTGATCAGGAACTTTAATATCATGAGCTGGATCTCGGCTTTCCTTTGAGACATAATCTCGCCAATACTTTCTGGATCATCCCCTGTACGGATGAAACGATATATTCTGTCTAGATCTTCTTTCATATTCGGTAAGGTGACTAGATACTCGGTCACTCTCCTTACACGTACGGAATATAAAACCATATTGTACTCGCCTGGAACTGCGTCATAGACACATTCGCCAAGGGCTTGTCTGATTTCCGTGACAGACTTATTACTTTTAGGAGTACGCTGTGATGCTTGAGCATGTAATTCGAGTGCTGATAAACGCTTGTGTGGCGGCGGGGTTTGAGGAGTACCTCCTTCTGCGGCCCCTAGACTAGAATCGTCGACTGACATTCTTCGTCCTGGTAGGGTCGGTAATTGTAACGTGGGCTGGACTTGTATGGCGGACTGGACCGGGGGAGCTGTTAAGGGCACCCCGGTGTCTGGAAGAGCAGGAAGTGCCTGATTTACAGGGACTGGCGGAGCGCGAACAGGATTTGCATATTCTGGGACTGTGTCGTCCAAATAGGACGAAATAAAAATGTCAGCTGCGGTCGGTTTGTGACGTAGCTTGGTCGGAACTAATGGTGGCGGGAAATTACTGGATGCCTCTGGGGTCGCTTTTGGCAAACCTTCGGCAAGGAGAGGATACATACCCTTAATAAGGGCATGCCTCTGTCTGTCTGACTGTTCGGCTTTGACTTGTTCACCTATCTCGATTAATTCTCTTTCTTGGGCTCGTTCCTGGGATTCTCTACTTAACTCCGACTTTCTGACTTCCTTTTCGGTTCTTCTATGCGCTTCTTTACGCCATAACTCGATGGCATCTTTCTGTGACTGTCTGGCTTTCTTTTTCCATAATGCTTCCTCTACTCGCATGATACATTCGGCATCCCATGTACCCGATACGGGCCATCTATACTTTTCTTCTAACTGTTTGGTATACTCTACCCATAAATCTAAATACAATATGGCGCTTATGCCATGTTTCTGATACATAAAGTGACCTGGACTGTCCCTAGGCGGAACAGGAACTGCTGCTTCCAGCAGACCCTTTCTAGTTTTTAACTGACGTAACTTGGAAAATATAGGCATGACTGAACTGTAATCTGGACACAATACAATACACAATAAAAACACGAAATCACATCACACTCATACCACAACATTAAAATACATGAAGAACATTATAAATAGCAGTTCGAACAGAATATTACCTGAAATACTGAGAACAGAAATAGAACAGATTTTCTCGAGAACGGAACAGACTAGAGTTACTGGATGCACTGCTGTAACAGTACGGAACATACCGGTCCCATAAAGGAACGCATCAAGACCCGTATCCACCTAGGTGAACACTTCGTTTGTGAGTCTGGGCACCACCAACCCACGGACCAGGAGTCAATTTAGATTGGTCCTGTCTAGATACTACCCCAGCAATGGTACTCACCGGGCAGCACGGAACGGAAAGCCTCGGACTGGACTGGACGACGGACGACGAACTTCGGACTTCAGTTACAGGTGGGCCTCCGGATACCTCGGACCTTGGACTCTCGGCTTGGGCTCTGGTCGGGACTCGCCGCGTTCCTCCACCGTCTCGTTCGGATGCTGGACCGCCTCCTCCGTCTCCTCCGTGGGCCTGAGGGATACTTGGAGCAGAAATATCTGCCAGTGCACGGTATGGTTCCGTCACGACTGCAGAGGGTCAGGGGGTCGGCGTGGCTTCACCGACGCGTGGGGAAAGGGCAAGTCCCTGTTCGGGCGCCATTATGTGGTATATAAATAAATAATACCGGATCTATTTTTTGAATGAATGAATGAATAACAGATAGCTCAATAAAATAAGAGTCAAGATTCGAGGTAGTAGGAGTTTTTGCAGGTTTATTACAACATAAGGACAGGATCAGGACAACCTGCATAGGATGACCCAGCAGCTGCTGGGGCTTGGTCTGGGATGAGCGCGCTAACTTTTAATAACAATACATCAACTTATATACATAGCGCAAACACATAGCATTACATTGCAGTAGGCGTAGCAGTGGGTGGAGCAGAAGGCGTGACGCGTAGCAGTCGCGAGAGATAACAATAAAAAGAGGTGTAACTGGGAGTATACATAGACATGTGATGCAAACGTAACAGAATATGTCATGAATGGACGGAAACTTTGGAGGGGGCTACCTAAGGAGCCGGGACCTCTAACCTGATGGTGCGCGAAAACTGGCAATGACGTGTTACTAGGAGAAGCTGGGGGCTACGAACTCTGTGCTAGGAGCAGAGACTAGAGTCTGGAGGGTCGGAGCGACATGTACCTAAACCCTATCTAGTATCTGATGTTTAGGGAACATGTTGATATAAACTAGAAGTCATGAGGGGAAAAGCTAACTTGATCCTAAGACTGGACCATGCATTATTCTACATGTAGTGCGTGATGAAGAATACTAAATGATCATTAATACAGTATTTCTCTAACGTGGAGACGAGAAGGCTAGACAATGACGGAAACTATTGATGCAGTTCAGTAGCTTAGGAATGCAGAAGAAGGAGGACTGAACTGATAGCTGGAACTATAACATACTTTTGGCAGACTCAGAGGCAGAGCCGAGCTGCACCGGGCACTGCGAGGCAGGAAGTAAGTGAAGGGTCGAGGATACAGGTGGGGGCTGTATCGCTCCTCAGCGAGGTTTTCAGGAGACAGGAGCTGAATCTGATGTCCGGGCCCTTTTGAGGCCTGGAAACGGGGACTTTATACTGGAATAACGTGCATACTGAGAAACGTGGCAACATAACTTTACATAGGCCTGATATTCGTAGTATTCACGAGGACTGGAAACTGGTATACTAGAGGTGGACACAACTGGAATTGCGTCATTAATCGGACATGGGGAATAACATATGCATATTGGTCATGCACACATAACCTATGATGGATGAGGCGTAGGGACACAGAACATGGCAAAATTTACTTTTCCACAATTATCTAATAGTAATGGCATGTCATGGGAAGTGGAAGTAAGGAAAATGGTGGCAGCATACAGGATTTTAAAAAAAATGCTAGCACAGGACACAGCCCGTTTGAATTAAAGAAAGGAAGATCAGTTCACACAACTGACAACATGGACTGGTTGATAAACACTAAAATGGTTGAGTGGTCTGATGAGGAAGCGTATGGTTCAAGGACAAAAGTTGTACATATTTAAATATGATGCATCCAAAAGGGTGAAAAGAATTGTTCTTAAGGAAGGCGATGTCGTGAAGGTAAAAAAAGGACGAATGATACGCAAAGGTGAAAGCAGATTTTCAGAACCTTTAAGAGTTGTTAAGGTTTAGTGCAATGCGGCTTTATTAAGTGACAGCAAGCTGTGGCCTGCTAAGAGGAAGTGAGAGAAAATAAGTTACTGTACACAAATCTTACGATTGAGTGGATGATTTTCCCTCTGATGATACAATGTGTGGAAATAATTACAATTATCCCAGTTTTTGTGAAGGACATGCTGGAGGGGAGGTTCTTGAGGGACAAGTGAACGGGGGATATGGAGGCCTCTCCCATGGAGCACAGAGTGGTCAAGCAACAGGGTGGAAGTGACTTTTGGTAGCTTGCTTTCTGTTCATGTGCCACAAACTACCGTCTCAAGATTTGGGAGGGTTTGCATGAAGCCAAAACTCTTGGGAGATTTTTTGCTCCTGGCGCACCGTCTGATTTGTTTTCTTGCTTAACACTATTATAGATGCCCTGTTCAGTATTACTGTTTTGTTTAGGTAGAATGTTACTGTGAGTTAATTTTTGCTTGCCTATGCACTTTCATTAGGTCTCGCCTGAGCCAGGGCACATGCGCTGCTCTGCGAGGCTTTTAGTAAGGGGCATTAAACTCGAAACACATGCTAGTGCTTTTTTTTTATCTCCCGCTATTGGCCTTTGCGTGGTTCTTTCCAAGAAAGACAGTAAGCAATTGGCCCAAGGCAGGTGCATGTCCCAGTGCATGTCCCGCCTTCTCTGTCTCCTGGCCTAGGGTGCTCAGGAGCGAGCAGCAGTGTAGCCGGGTGCCAGCTCCATACCTCGCATTCCTGGCAGTGCGCATGCAGCACGCTTGTTACCAAGTGACATCTGTCACTGGAGTCCCTTTACTTGTTGGTGGTTTCTCAAAGCCTGCTTGCTCCTGTCAACTCCACCTTGTGTAGGCCCTGTGCCTTGGTCCCCTAGGCTTGAGTACAAAGCCGCTGCCACTCCAGCAGAATATGCATGCTGTTCCGCAGGCTGCATTGTTCTCAGTAAACAGTCCTGGGAAAAGTCTTTAAAAAGCTCACTGCAGGTACAGGCAAAATGTTTGGCATTTTGCAAAAGTAAAAATGTTAATCGATATGTTACCCTTTTTTGAAAGCCCAGTAAAATTAATTTTTCTTGTTATCTTTATAGGTCGAGCCTGCCCCACAGTGCAGCTGTCTGCTTGTGAAATACCTATTGTGGTCTTATCAAGAACATAGCTTCCCTCCCATTGGGTATCATTGGTTGCCTTTACTGATTTGGCTGCCTTCTATTCGATGGCTTGCCTTGTCCATCTTATGGCTGCTCCTCACCATGAACATTACCAATTTACTTGTGCCTTACTACTGCGCAATCTTAAAGAACAACTTTTTTTCATGCATGTAAAGCACTTCACAAGAGTGCATGTGTTTTCCAACTGACTCCCTAGTGTGCTTGTCTTCTCGTCTCTACCTGGCTCCATGTTGCTGTGTATTTCTCCCCGCCCTCTTCCGTTAAGCACTCTCCCTCATTTTTGTCCCCCCTTTGCATTCTCACCTGTGTGCTTTGCCCCATCACTCCACTTGTTGGCTTTTCCACCCACGTTCCCTTTTCTCTCACAAATTTCCTGTCCTCCCTACTTCCCATGTAGTTTCTACCCCCTCTTTGTTTCTTCCACCCCCCATGTTGCTTTTCCCATCCGCTTGTGTGTATTTGTTCTATTTGCCAATACAACTGAGAACAGTAAACAAAAAGGAAAAATAGCACCTGTTCCATTTGCACGGATGGGTGGTGCATGTGCCTACAAAATTACGTGGACGGCGGCATCGTAGGCCTTCTTTTTACTCTTATTTATCCATGCAGTACAGTATCGCTAAAACCACTGGCAAAGACGCTAGGTCCCAAAGGCGAGACCTGTTGACTTTTCCAATGCTTGTTTTTTGTTTGTTTTTATTAATTGGAAAGGGGGATGTGTTAGATCGTTCATTTAAGTATATGTTCCCTCTTCTCTTTCCTTGCCTTGACACTAGAATGTATTTGCGTAGGTTGGAATTCTGTGGGGTGAAGTATGGGACACTTCAACGGTGGACTTCGCAGTGAAGAGACCGTTGTATCTGACCTCTCTCGCTTACTTCCAGTGTGAGTGTCTCAGGAATTGGAATAAACCTGCACATGAACTTAAATCAGTCTCAGTGTTTCATGGAACTTAAGATGAAGCTCCTCTCAACAGCCAGCAGCAACCGACAAAGCTGCGAGGACAGCACCCTGACAACAGAACCCTGAAGAGTTAAAGTTCTAAATATGAACATTACATATACCATTCACGCAAGATCGCAACAGGCCTTCTATCAAAACCCTCACAAAAAGCACTGGAGTTAGTGGCTACGTTGCATTACATTCGGCTCATCAAACCCACTCCCCTCCTTTCAGGCCACAGACTACTACAGTCGTTCCTGGCTGAAGTGCCCCATCTGTTGTGGGAATTGGCACCGGACATCCTCACCACACCCGCTTAAGGAACACCCTCTTAGTTGCAGTGGAGCACGACCTTCACCTCCTGGCTGTCTCGGAAAGCGGCCGCTAGACAGGTACTTGTCGACTGGCAGATATGCTACTACCTCCACCCCTTAACAGGCAAAGCCCCACCCTTGCAGATCCCGATTCCCGAGACCCACCTGAAGGCCCAGATCCCTAAAGAGCATCTCCAGGAAGCCCTTCCTCCCCCGGCTTACCAAAAGAGTTGAGGAAATCCGCGATCTTCTTGATGCTACTGGTTATCACCTCGATGTACTCGCGGTTCGCCCAGTCCTGGTGGATCTCGCGCTGCACCGGGTCCTCTTGATTTGACATCTTCTCTCTCCGGCTGCTGCTGTTTTGCGACTGGGCGCAGCCGACAAGAGGAAGTACTAGCAACGGCACAGAACTCGACACACTGCCATCTGCTGTCCAATACCCGGAAGCGCTAACAGTGAGCAGTGCTCGAGCAACTGTGGCAGCAGCTAGCGAGATAGCAAAATCTATACGGAGCTCTCGAAACAGCGCTCTCTGCTGTTACTGGAGGGCCAACGTAGTACATTTCGGCGTTTGTTTACTCGGGTCTGCCCAGATGACATAAAAGATGGACAACACATTCCGTAATGACCACAGAGTGCAGGAAAGACTGGCAAAACAAACGTCATCAACCCGGAGAAAGGACCGATTATTGCAGGAATAATACATAACTCTGGCAGACATTTTTACACGGCTCACCGACTATTTGGTACCTTACCTCGCTGTTGAAACATTATTACGTACTTGGTTTGAAAATTAAATGAGAGGCATTGAAATAGAGTCGGGTGTTAGAATATGTGAGGAAAGTCTATTTTCGAGAATGTTGCATTATTTTTGGCGAAGGAAGAGAATGAAAAAATGCAGACGTGTGTAGTGCGCATGTGTAGAAAGAGGTTGTATGTGCGCGGCTCGCCAGATGTGAGCGGCATTCACAGGCGAGAAAATAGCAGAAGGGCATGGCTTTAAATTAATCGAAATAGCTCGAACTGTATTCGCTACGTTTCCCTCGTTCCTCGTCTTTGTTTCCGTCCCAGACTCCCAGTCATTACAAATGAGGGGATGCATACATTTGAACAAATACATTTGGTGTCCCGTGGGGAAACACTGGACTAAATCAAGTTGTCCTTGATATGGAAAAAAGGACAACTTGAACAATACAACATCATCCTTCCCTTTTCAAACACTCAGAGGTTAAACACAAAATTGGATACAAATCAACAAAGGAATATACACAGAAGAAAAAGGTTAGAGTATCACATCAAATAATAATCTTTGAATTTTAAAGGAAATTAAACATTTCGACCATCTCTAAAGACAGCCCTTTCAATTGAAGGCATTACTCTCTATTAGCAATATTTAGACTTCTAAAACTGGAACTACAAAGAACACTTTCATAATTGAGAGACGTATGATAATAGCTATCATCTGACCCAAAAGGTACTTCAGTGGACGAACTAGCTCCTCCAACATCAGAGAAGGCACCAAGAGCAGAGTGAGGAGCACTTTCCTTCCGAGGAACATCCCACCAGGAACTTCCCTCACCACTCACAGTAAAAATTATACCTTTGTTTTTGACAGCTGTCATTTTTAGGTCTCGCCTGAGCTAGCGCGCATGCGCTGCTCTGCGAGGCTTTTGGTCTTTTTTTTTTGTAAAATTTTTTATTTTGATTTGCAAAAAAAAAGAATAAACAGACAAACATCGGGCTGCGGAGGAACCGCACATTACTCCAGAACAGGGCAAATCATTGTGCATGCATCAGCAGTGACCCAGACTATATTACAAGCATATCCAGGCCAGGAGCGAGACCACATAGTAATTAGGACCACAGTACCAGTGGCCTACAGGCTTTTGGTCTTTAAACGGTGAACACACGCTCGTGCATGTGTTTTTTTTTGTTTTTTTTGCTCCCAGGCTATTGGCCTTTGCGTTTGTCTTTCTAAGACAGACAGCACACAAGTGGCCAAAGGCGGGTGCATTTCCTGCCTTCTCTCCAAATGTTAACTCCCCTGGCCTAGGGAGCTCAGGAGCGAGCAGCAGCGCGGCCAGATGCCAGCTGCATTCCTGACATTCCTTCGTGGCCGCGCTTGTTGTTTGTAGCCTGGAGGAGGGCGCTAAAAGGTTTGCTTTGTGTTAAGCCACCACGTCCTTCACTCAAGAACTCTATTTCCAGATTAGCATCAGGAGAAAAGATTGCTCTAATCCACCGTTGGTAACTTTCTTTGAGCCAACCTCACAGTCCTGTACATTTTCTCAGAATAAATCCAAATGTCTTCCTGTGCTGTTTCAATAGGAAAAGAACCTTCTTCTATCACTGTCTAAATATGAATTGCGTGCATCCTCCGGCAAACCCGTTCCTTTACCAAAGGTGCTGCTTGCCAAGTGCCGACACAAAGCACAATCAGCCTGGCTTAATGTACACTATATACATTTAGGCAAGCAGTCCCTCTGGATGAGGCCAGGGGCACCCTGCATCTCTTCACTGTGGGCCCTGCTTGCTTTAATCCACATCTATTTGGCTTTTTTTTTCAAATACACACTGTGCAATAGAGGGAACGTTCGTTAGATTGTTGTGCTTGCTAGAAGTCATTTAAAAGTCATTAATTGTTTTAAAAGGCTTCTTTCACGTCCTGGGTCTGAGGGTCCTTGCAGTATGTGCTGGGAAATAAGGAGAGAGCAATCAAGTGAAGCAGAAATTAGATTTAATCTCGTTAACTACCTTCGGTTAAACTGGGTTTGCTTGCACTTGCATACAAAGTGCTGTAGACTATGTTTTCCTTAGTAAGCTATATCATTGCTAACGGATACCACTGGAAGTGTGCTTTGTGGAGAAGCTTCTATCGGCTGTGTGTCTCTCGTCTCAGTTTAGGAGTTAAGTTCACGTACAAGACACTCTCTCATTGTGGCGGCCCGTTGCTGTTGAAAAGTTTTAAGTTTGGTGAGGCTCCAAAATGAATGATTTGGTGAACAGCGCGCCGATACATGACGTCCCTAGGCCAGTTAAAACTCCAGAGGATTGGAATGATGTAGTAACATTATAAGGATGAAGGTGTTAACTGTGTTTTGGAGCTATTGGTATTGTAAATGACAAATATTTTATTTATGTGTTGGTTTTGAAAATAGCGAAATTAATAGCTTTGTCATTTACAATGCCAATAGTTTTAACTTTCGCAAACGTGACACCTATAGCATTTGTAATGCAATATGTGTTGTATTTACATGACTTAGATGTATTAATATTACAAATAACAATGGTTTTTATTTTTTTTAATAATTAATACTTAAATAAAAGTTATTGTAAGTTATAAGGGCAATAGCTTAAACTTTTGAAAATAACTTTTTGGAAGATTAAGTTCAGTGTATTTTTATTGTGATGAAAATCCAAGAACAGCAGTGAAATATTAACATCTTTTTGTGACATTTGTAATAAAGCTTGAAACATTGAGAGAACATATTAGAACCAGTTGTTGTTGAATGGTTGCACAGAGTGATGCCGTGGCCTTCAGTGGTGCTGAGTGATGCTGTGGCCTTCAGTGGTGCTGAGTGATGCTGTGGCGTTCAGTGGTGCTGAGTGATGCTATGGCATTCAGTGGTGCTGAGTGATGCTGTGGCATTCAGTGGTGCTGTGGTGTTGAGTGGTGCTGTGGCATTGAGTGATGCTGTTGGGTTGAGTAATGCAGTTGGGTTGAGTAATGCTGTGACGTTGAGTGACGCTGTGACGTTGAGTGATGCTGTGACGTTGAGTGATGCTGTGGCATTGAGTGATGCTGTGGCATTGAGTAATGCTGTGGCGTTGAGTGATGCTGTGGCGTTGAGGAATGCTGTGCGCTGAGTGGTGCTGTGACGTTGAGTGGTGCTGTGGCATAGAGTGGTGCTGTGGCGTTGAGGGGTGCTGTGGCATTCAGTGGCGCTGAGTGATTCTGTGGCGCTGAGTGATGCTGTGGCGCTGAGTGATGCTGTGGCAGCAGGTATCAACGTGATATGGTTAAAATATTTGAATGTCTCTGAATTATTTAAAGTGGTTATTCATGAGCAGTAGACAGAACAATATGCATCAAACAAAGTATTCAAACTGTACTGTGGGTGAACATGACGCTTAAGGATACCAAATCTTAGAACAGCAATGGGCGGCTCTGGGCTTCCTCTTGCTGAAGCGTGAGATAGCCATGCAATGGGGCTCACCATCTAAACCGCTCCTGATACGATGGGTGGCTGCTATGGATGTGTGCATGCTGTCTGAGAAAACGGTTTACAAGATCAGGGGATGCCCTGGAGTCTGGGATAAGAAATGGGGAAGATGGAATGCCTATAGAGGCGAATTGTGTACCTCCCCCTCTGCAGACATGAAAATGACCAGGCCTCATATCCCTCTGTAATTGTGTTTGTAATACACTGCTGTAATGAACGTGCTCTATGACAAGATTGTAACTGTGACTGCTTTGATAAATACTGCCTCTGCTATTGATCAATAAAATATATTTTTTAAAAAGGATACCAAATCTATGCTTTACAAAACAAAAGTATAACTCCGAACAGTTACAGGTGAGCAAACCTGTGTATTTTCTCGGAATATCATTCAATAGCTCTAATGCAGTTTTAGTTTCCAAAATAATAGAGGTGTGTGTAACAACAGTAAGTGAATGCCGAGATTGTTAAAAAGAACACACCTTAATGAGAAGAGTCGTGCTGTCAGAGTTGCACTAAGCTAAGGTTTATGTTTATAAAAACAAAGCGTGAAGTGAAAATCAATATAACGGCACATGGAACTTTATAAAGCAACCACTTAAATTAGGGAAGAAAGTATGTTGTTAAAAACCCTCATAGAGGCTCGTCAACCAGTGAAACCAGATGCTTTCACATTTGAAGTGTGCGCACAAGAAACACAGGGGACAAGGGAGAGGGCACGTGAGAGGACGGGCAGCAGGAGAGCGGAGAGCGAAAGAGTAAGCAGCACCCGATAATGGTGGGAGAGGTACAGACAGGGCTTTAAGTGGAATGAACACGCCAAGCATTCTTGTCAGGAACTGATGAAGTTCTGCACGCACTGGTTTTATTTGTTCTGGAAGAGGAGCAGAGGCTGCGCTTGTTGGATGCGGCATTGCTGTGGGGGGGTTGGGTGGGTGGGGGAGCAGCAGCCTTTGATGTCTGGTGGTGTAAGAGAGACAACTGGAATTGCGCAGAGTGGGGCGGGGGAGAGCATTCCTCTGAAGCTCTCGCTGTGGCGGGTCTGATGCGTGCGACAAATGGTGGTATGTGAGGTGGAGGGGGGGAGCGGAAGGGATTCCTTTGGAGCTAATGGATGCGAGGCTACGCGCGTCTCACACAACTGGATAACATGAAGTGCACGTGAAGTCTGGTGCTGCGAGGCTGATGGGTTTGACGAATGGGAGCGAGGCTGATGGGTTTTGTGCACACGCGTCTCACACGAGTGCACCACATGAACTGGACGTAATCCGCTTGGAATCCGCTTGGTCAAAGAGTTTGTTTCCCCTACAATATGTCAGAGCTATAAATAGCTCGACCTAAAAATAGGTGAAGGGGCCTTGATTGAACATCTCATGTATAACTCATAGTGAGCCTGAAAATGAGCTTACCAAATAAAGTCTGTTCAGCACATCAATAGGATCGAACAAACCAAAATTATGTCAGCGAGATAGTACCCTAGTCGGTATTAAATCGCGTCCAATGTACGCCGCCTGCAGTAACAAACATAAAACAATTTGGTGATTGTTGTGTATACACTAAGTTCATCACAAAAAATCTCCTAACTCAAATACTAATATCTCCAAATGAATTGTTTGTTGCTACTCCTATTTGATTCTAACTATAAACATAGATAATACAGTTATAGCCAGTTTTAGTGACGAGCCCGTGGATCGACCGATTATAGAGCCATAGGCAAAACCCACGATTCAATTCCCCATTCATGCGGCTCATATCCCAAGGGATTATGGGTTAGTTAGTTTATAAAAAAACTGCCAGCTCTTGTTCGCAAGAAAGGGGAGGACACATGCACATGTATTCCCAACCAAAAACGAACTAAACACAAACAAGAGCAGTAAATAGCATTTATGTTATACAATCTTGGAGACATAAAAATCCTTCAGTTATAAATGGCCACTCCATATTACCGACAAACAAACTTATTTATAACAAAATTCCAAACGAACTAGCAACGAACCAGGATAGCCCCTCCACATCTCCGAGCTATTTTAAACATACCTTGATAAGCGGGCCGTAGAGTTTCACCGTGAGACGTCCGACATCAAGTGTGCGTCTTGTGTGAAAAGTTTGGCGGTCTTTATATACCCTTCAAATTAAGACTGAATAGCAACACCTGTCGATTCTATCAACTGGTGAGTCTGGATGCTCAAAAGGAATCGCCAATGACAGCGCCATATTGGAAGTAGGAGTTGTAATTACCAGTATTCAAATGCAGCTCAGTATGCCGCATTCGGGAGACCACATAAACGTCAACGGCATATTGGAAATAGAAAGTAGAGTCCTAGAAACTGTGAATATTCACTGTATGAATCTAAAAAGCGCTAAAATATACAATATGGCGCTTCACATGCCGCATTTAAAGAGCTACAAGTCAGCCTTCGACCTCGGCATTTATACATTTAAAAAAAAAAAGTCATCAATAAGACAGATCTTTGTTAAGAATTTACAAAAATCCCTTAACCCACACTTCGCTCCAAGTTCTTTCGAACTACAATACCAGCCAGCCATTCGTTGCAAAACATCAGCGCTACTTGGTTTGCCCGTATTAGTCTTACGCGCCATATTAAAGAGGCTGAAATCGCATATTCATGATGTATATTGCCAAGCAAATTACCATGATTCAGAAAGGATTCATATCATATTCAATAAATACTTATTTATTTTACATAAACGTGCAATCGATGCCCTGTGACAGACACTTGATATTAATCACCTAGTCTCAAATAATCACCGCAACTGTGCCCCGTTACCCGCAAAGGTAAAAAATCACCATCCTTATGAATTTCTGAATCAATTATGGTCAATGCTCCTTAGTACTATTCACAAAAATCACATCCGTTAGGCTTTGGGAATCACTTATGGTCAATGCTATATGTCCCTTGGAATGTTCGCAAAAGTCACCCATCTACCAAACAGGAAAAAGACATAGGGAGATGTATCCAGTGCATGGTTACCCATCCTCCAAGCAGCACAAATAGCGAAACTACATCCGGTGCATAGATATACGTATTACATATACCCTCAGGAAAAGTAACAGTAACAACATGCCAGACTAAAATAATATTAGGAAGAGAAGAAGAGACAATGAACCCACACCAATAAGCTCTATACATCTGAGCTATGGCTTCCATTTTTAACAATATGGTACCTAATTATACATGCCAAGTGCCATCAGCCAAACTATAGCAACAAATTTAAGGTTTCTCGCCAGTTACTCATTACGAACAGAAAGACAGAATCAGAGAATAAGAAAAGTGTATACTCCACAGGATGAGAGAGCTGAATCAACATAAATAATGCTCACCAACAGTTTATATAGGCTGTCCGGAAATCGGTTAAAACCGACTGAACCTTACCGACTGAAAATCATCTGACCCGGTTTAAACCGAGTATCACTGATTTTTTACATATTTGTTGCACCACTTGGCCACTTGAGTGAGCCAAAGGAGTACAAAAAAGAACTGTACTGGAAAATGCGGAAGCAAATAGCGGGAAACAGTGAGTCACCCCCATTAATTAGGGGCACCACATTGGTTGGCAACTGCCTGCTGAGCAACCCCCGGGCCCGATATTGTCAGTTTGTGCGCTAGGTTTTGTGGTGTTCCACGGTGGGTCATGTATGCAGTCTTAAAGGTGGTAAACTCCCAAATTAGGGTGGGCTCTTAATGATTTGATTGCTTTCCAGCTTACCTACCAAGAGCAAAGATGAAATACATGGAGGGGGTCGGAGGGCAGTGTGGGATGTAACCAGCCTCCAGGGAGCTCAATCCGGCACTCACCTCGAACACTAACAGAGGCTCAGCACTGTATATGGGGACCTGAGTCAGTGGAAAATATGTTGATCCAAGCAGAGCGAGAGGAGCAATCAGACAAGGCGGATTGGATTCCCTTGTGCACTTTTACTTCCTGTTTGCGTGGACCAACCCCGTTTTCACTGGAAACAGTGTAGAAAAGGTTTCACCAAATCACATCAGTCATGAATGAGGGAATAATGTCTCCCGCCCACATCCGTAGTGTTGTAATTTCTTTAAGTAACCTATACTAAGGAGGGTCGATTCTAGAGGAGGTGGAAGGATGGAGGCTTGGGGGAAGCAGAGAGCCCCATGAAGGAAGTTTAGGTCCATAGTTTACTTACTCACTATGACATTTTGCTTCCTGATGTAAAACATAAACCGGGGTGGAGAAAAAAATAGTGATAGTTTCTACAATGTTATTTTGCCTGTACATGTTGGAAGGATTATCTGCCGAAATATTCAGCAATGGCCAGACCAGTGGACTTAAGCCGCCCCCCACCCTCCCATCCCCCATTGTATTTATACAAAACACAAAACATTTGCAAGCCAAAAGAAATGCAAACTCTTCCCCTTTAGCTCGGAAGCCTTGCATCAGTCATCGTCCTGCCTGCATTTCGCAGGTGAGCCAGCCTGTAATTGTCTGCATTTGGAAGGTTTAACACTTCCTGACAGGGGGGCTAAAAAGGGGAAGTATTTGCGCATAACTGTCAGAGGCAGGAACAAAAGCGCGCCCCTTTCCATGTGGGGCACCGCTAACCTACCCGACCTCCCCTCCCTTTCATGCACTCCCACCCCTTTAGGCTAAAATGCAGCAGTGCTGGGGGTCACTAAGAGCACCGAGGTGTCATAAAGCAGATCCAGAATATGTTTTTGTGAGGGCAAATTTGTCTCCGACCTGAAAACCATTGTATTCCGAAGGAAAATGCTTACTAACAGATGTGGCCGCTTTGAGGAGACTTGAGGCTGATGTCGCGTCGAGGACTGCTTTGAACTGAACAAGCACCGAGTTTTGGAGCAGACTAGTTAATGAAAAGAAATTACATTTTATACCAACTTCCCCTCCTCCTTCCCGTCTTGGGACCGTGGGGCCAAGGACTTAAAAATAAAGAGGGGTTGCTTTATGATTGAACAGAAATGGTCACATTTGGAATCAAACGAACAGTGCTCCTGCAACTCTAAGTGTAACGTTTTAAGGGATTATAATTGTTATTGATAGGAATGCAAACTGCCACACATTCCACCCTTCATCCTTCTGAAGTCGATAAAATGAGCACTGTTGAGTTGGGCAGATGTGATTACATTGGCTACTTTCCGCTTTAAAAAAATGGCCAATTACACAAACAAGCACCACGTAAATTGCAATGTGTTGTTGTTTTTTTAACATTCAAGTTGTTTTATTTGTGTATTTATAAATTATTTTGTTTTTTCTTTCTGAGATTCACAAATTTATGTGTGATTGATAGATTAGTGTTGGGAGCAAATGAGGTAGGCAGCGGGATTTTATACGTATGTTGTGTTACATCACATTTGACTTTGGCTCAAAAGTAGCATCTCCATGTATAACACTCAGCGTATATCGGCAGCCAGAAAACGACTGGCCAAGCAACAAGAACATGAGTTTAAAAACAAGCATTGGCATAGGCAATAGGTCTCGCCTTTTGGACCTTATAGGTGTTTAGCCATGCAACAGTTAATGTTGTTGCACCAAGGATATTGTGCTGCATAAATAAATACTAATAAGTAGGGGTGTGGCTAAGCACGCAATGGAGACGGACGCATCAGGGTAGAGCTCCGGCCCGAGCTCCCCTTCCCTAAGCCATTATCCCGTCTCATTAACTTGCTGCCAGCTGCAAAATCAGGCGCAGTGCCACCAAGCTACGGACCATCACCATGCTGAATCTGGGGCTGATCGGAGGCTTCCACCGCACCGCGGTCTCCCGGAGTGACACGGTCACGCATCTAATCGCCGGGCCGGCAGGTGCGCCTGGGCAAGGCCGGGGCTCATACCTGTGCACTGCGCCCCGCGGCGCGGCCTGGTGCGCGGAGTGGCCGCGACTGCCCTGAGGAGTTGAACTTGGCTGCGGTGCTTGCTGTTGTGGCCCGTGGGGGCCCGGACAATGGCGCTACCACCCACCTGCCGCCCATCCTGGGTGCCTTGAGCACCAGAACACTTGTGCCCCGGGGCGGGGTGCTCGCCCGGCGCCGCGGACGGCGGTCGCGCTATCGGAGGACGCATCTACGGGGAGGCTGGGGATTGAACTTGCCGACTGGGCCCAGAGGCATGGCCTAGTGGATGTGGTGCGTGCTTTTGGCTGTGAGCGCCGCGTTTCCGGAGGACGGCCGCTGTTGCGGCCTGGAGCTGCGCTGGATCTGGGCCCCGCACTGGACTGGCCCCCACCCTGGAGGCCCCGCGCCCCACTACAGCTGAGCCCCTGCACGAGGCGCTGACCCGAGGCACACACCACCGGCCGCCATGGAGCGCAGCTGCCGGCTGGTGCGGATCGTGATGGGAAGCGAATGTGGCGCTGCCTGAGTGGTATCTAGGTGATGACACCACCGACAACACGTCCCGTGGCCGCCCTGGGGTGTTGACTTTGGCCCACAGATTGCACATGAGTCGCCACAGCTGGGACCCACTGAACGGGGCCGAGTGACTCCCCGGCCGACCCCAGGTGCAGGCGCGGCATTCCCCATTCCTGATTCTTAACCTGCCGGAGGTGTGAGGCTGGGGGGGACGCGACCGCCGGTTCAGGTGAAGCACATCTCCTTGTACACTCCCCTGCACCCGCGCGCCTCTACACTTGCGCTGCCCGAGCTCTCTACTGAAGTCCCGCAGACCACTGGACGTTGTTGTCATGAGTGCAAGCTATACACCCGCCGCGCTGCTCATGTCTGGGGGTACTAGGGCACGGACTGGCACAGGAGGCGCGCAACTGAAGGAGAAGATGGCCAAGTCCACGCAACCTGCGGATGCCGACCAGATGGCGGCCAAGCTCGACACCATGCTGGCTGCTATGGAAAGGCTGGAGGAATCTGTCCAACTCACTCGCACCTCTCTGGAGACCAAAATAGACAGGGTCGCAATTGATCTTACCCACCTGCGCGCTGATCATAAAAAATTGGCGGAACCAGACCGACAAGCAGGTGCAAGACCTCCTTAATAGGGTCTAATTCTTAGAGGACCGTGCAGAAGACGCGGAAGGACGGGCACGGAGAAACAACGTGAGAATCGTGGGTGTGCCGGAGCGGTGGGAAGGGAAGGAACCTGTGACGCATATGGAGGACTGGCTGAAGGCACTACTGCCTGAGGGCACGCTATCGCCCCACTTTGTCGTGGACCGGGCACACCGCGTGCCGACGAGGCCGCTTCCTACAGGGTCTGCTCCTTCAGATCTTGAATTACCGCGACCGCGAGTCCATTTTGCGCGAAACAAGGCAACTTCAAGATGTCTGCATTGACAATGCCAAAATAATGTTCTTCCCTGATTACACCATTCAGGTACAGCGCCAGAGGCATTCCTTCCTTGCCGTGAAGCAACGCCTGCGCCAGCTGGACCTTAAATATTCTCTCCTATTCCCCGCCAAGCTGAGAGTGGTAGTGCAGGACAAAACACATTTCTTCACCAGCCAGGAGGAAGTTGAGGCCTGGCTAGACAGCGGAACGGACACAATGCCCTGGCGAGTGTCGGGTCCTTCCAACACACAGCGCATCCGTGGACCTCGACAGCGCCGCAGGAACAGGTCGTCGCCGGCCTACAGGGCGCGGGCTGCGGCAGATAACAGCCCGCCTGCGGAACTTATACGTCATGAACAACAAGACGCCCTTCGCATGGTGGTGGAACATAGCTGCTCTCCAACCACAGACACGGCTCTGGATGCTAGCCTCCGAGACTTGCCCAGCGATGACGAGGCTATCTATGGGTTGCCTGATTCCCAGATCTCTACGGAACGACCAGATGTCACACCACAAACAGCAGATCTGCTTCACTGACTGGATGTCCATGCCTTTTGGAACTGAACGCCTGATTTGCGGTGCCCTGATCGCATTACACCCATGAACTCCTGTCGTGCGCTGGACCTGGCGACGCCCGGAGTGTGGCCGCCTCGTGGGTGTTTGGCCACTTGCCGTGGGACGCAGTGAGTATTGACTTTTGGCACTTGACCTTTAGAGGGACATGGAGCTGGTGGAGACTTGCTGCTGCCCCTACCCACTGGGGCCCAGCTGATGTCGTCTCGGCTGGATGGGAATAACGGGACCTGTTTAGCCTCTCTGACGGTGACCTGGTGTTGGTGTGAAATGCGCGGCAAGCCATGTATTTCTTAATTGAAACATTTCCCATCAGCTGTGCCTGAATCATGATGCCTGGGAAGGGTGATGTTTCCTTTCCTTACCCGACCGTTATGATAACATAACCATGCCCAGTGCACAGCGACCCCCCTGGATTTAACTGTTAACTATCTCATTAGAGAGTTTGGATGGCGGCATGTTCAGCAGCCGACCTTTTGGCATTTTTCACTTGTATTGTTCTTTATGGTTCATTGCATTATCTGAGCCGCAGTTTTTTTGTTTTTTTGCATTTGTGTTGCAAGCGTTTCTGGATGTGTCTTTGGTGATCTACTGTGGGGGAACACGGGGAGTGCAGGTATGGCGACCTGTGGTGGGGTTGTGGCGGGGAGCGGGAAGGGGGTTACTTGAAGTGTCAAAATCCTCGCCAGAAACATCTGACCAGAACATGTGAACCTGCCCTCCCCTTCTGGCCCTCATGGACTCTTAGTCTCCCTGCACTGCCGATTTCTCTACTTTAGCCCTGGCTGCCTGTCCCTAACTTGGCTGCCACTAAGGACATCGGCCAGCTGCGAAAGCGGTGTTGATCTGCCCGTTTCATGCCGTATCCGGACCCTGGTATGTGAACCTGCCCTGCCCTTCTTGCCCTTATGGACTCTGAGTCTCCTGCTCTCCCGATTTATTAACTTTAGCCCTGGTGAGCTAAGAGCTCGCACAGAGCTTCCCCAAGCTCATAACCTGGCCTGATCTCCCGGTCTAAGCCTACTCCGACCTCGTCCATAATACCCGAACAGGGCCTCAGATCCTTTCCTGCCCTTAGTCTCCTTGTCCCCGACAGTTACTCCTCGCCACACCCATTTTTTCTCCAGCCTCAGCCCGCCCCGCGTCCTCCTGACCTCCGCTCTCCCAGAGCTAACTTCTTCTGACCCCACGTCCACCCTTGATCCTCGGCGCATTCTACGGATCTCGCCGATACCCCCCCACCCCCGTGATCCTCGACCACTCTCCTCGTGTCCCCTGATACACCACTCCATAGCACGTTACACTCTCTGCACCGTCACAATTAACCCTCCTCCCCTCTGTCCTCCACCTCTCTCCCCCTGAGCCTCTCCCCCCCGCCCAGCCAAGATGCCCCCCGCCGCACACTCGGTCACTCATCCCGGCCCCTCCTCTCATCCACCCCCGTGATCCTCGACCACTCTCCTCGTGTCCCCCTGATACACCACTCCATAGCACGTTACACTCTCTGCACCGTCACAATTAACACTCCTCCCCTCTGTCCTCCACCTCTCTCCACCTGAGCCTCTCCCCCCCGCCCAGCCAAGATGCCCTCTGCCGCACCCTCGGTCACTCATCCCCTCACCTCCTCTAACCTCCTTTCCCCTCAAGGACTGAACACCTTCGCTATATCGTTCCCACGAACCCTCTCTTTCAAGACTAAAAAACGCTTCAAACAGAACATAATAAGGCAACACCCCGAAACGCTAATTGTTGACATCTACCACTGCACTACTAGAGGCCAGAAGAAAATGGACTTCATTTTCCACACCAACAGACCTGACGTATGGGCCACCATCTTTAATTCATCCCTCCCCGTCTCCAAAACCACCTTTACTGATCACAACCGCAAACTAACAATCGCCCCCCTGAATCATCTATCCCTGACAGGAGACATCTCCATCACCATTTATAGGAACGGCACCATTCTAATCCAGGCGAAAGAGGAGAATCTAGAGTTCTTCGACTCTCTCTTCCCCACACTTAAGATGGCTACCACCCATTACTCACTCAAAACTCCCCCCGCCCAACGTTCCGGCTCCGCTCAAACTCTCATTCTCCAGAACTCGCCACCCCAGCGTCCTTCCACTACACTACCTAGTCCCTCCTCCACCCAGCTGCTACCGACAGCCCTAGCCCCCCATTCCTCACAACTCCCGCCACCCGCCCGTCACACCCAACCTCCCCCCACTCAGCCCCCTTCGCTCCCCCTAAGGTCCCTCAACTCACCCCTCCCCAGCCCCCGTAACTCCCCTTACTCTCAGTCCTACGCCCGTATTGATCCGCGCCAGCGTCCCCCCCGTCCCTATCCCTCCAGCCTGTCAATATCTCGTCCTCACCAGACCCAGCTCCCCCTTTCTCCCTAGCCCCCCCCCCCCCCACTGCTCCCAATATCATCCCCAAAGGACCCCAACCCTTCTACTCCCTAGCCCACAAAGTTCCACTAACTCCCAGCCTCCCCCCCTCGTGATCCCAGACCATTCCCTAGCTCCAGAAGCACCACCCGCCCTCTGCCTCCACCCCTCAATGACCCCAGACCCCTCATCTACACCATCGCTCAATCCACCCCCGCCGATCCCCACTACCCTCGTTCACATTGTTCCCTCTAACGAAGTGAACACGCACCCCCTTTTGGACAGTAATCCACCTCACCCTTTAACACTCCCACAACTGATATATAGACCTGACAACCCCATTACTCAACCACCTAACCCGCCATCCCTCTCTCCTCTAGCTCTCACTTCCCCCTCCTCTGAAGCTATCTCCCTCCCCCGAAGGGTCCACAACTCCCCACCCTTAACAGCCCTCTCACAACCAAACAATAATCCAGATCCTGCCACCTCCCATCCTTTTATTCCTCCCACTGGAAACTCGCCCAGAAGCCCCTCACACTCAGGACCCAGTTCCACTGATCCTCCCCTCCACCCCTCACTCGAGATAGCGCACCGCCTCGACCTTGTTGAAGCACAGATCTCGACCCTGATCCTAGGACTGAAGGAAACACTTTCTGCCCTCGGGAATCTCCAGCTACCCCCCTCCCCCTCCGCCCCACTCCACATCCCCCCGCCTCCCCCTAGGAGTGACTATCCCCGCACCGTCCAGGCTCATACTCTCCCTGGTTCCCTGCCTCCGCTCACGAAAGTCCAGACGAAGTCGCGAGCAGTCATTCCCAGCAGAAACTTAACCTCCCTCTCCCCTCTTGAAGTGAGCGCACTCGTCGCTTCATACGAACTCCCCCCGAACGAGCCTGCCCTGACCCCTCCCGTGATTTCGACCCTCTCCTCCTCGATCCAAGTCATCACCGGAGTAGGTAGGGACCTGCCCACCCGTAGAACCGTCAGACCCCCTCTTTATCTGTCCCCCATTCCCAGAGCCATCCCTGACAATTTGAAAGCAAAAGAAGTCCCCTCCCACTTGAATTGCATGCTTATCAACAGCCGGTCCGCAGTCAAACATGCAACGGAAATAGCTGAATCCATCCTCTCCCATGACCTGGATGTAGCCTTCATAACTGAAACGTGGCTTAACTCCCTATCCCACCCCATTCTGGATATGCTGGTGCCTCCCGGCTTCTCAATTATCCGCAAAGACAGGCCCATTCACAAAGGTGGCGGCATAGCGATCATCTACAAAAGCAACCTCGCAGTCTCGGAAGCTCCGTCCTACCTGCACAGCTCCTTCGAATGCCTGTCGGTCAACATCAAATCTCACGGTCATAGCTCTCGTCAGTGCCATCTCCTCTACCATCCCCCAGGCAATTCCAACGAATTTAAAGCTCAGTTATCGGATCTGATCACCCAATCCGCACTTAATGGCGACGACAATCTAATTATGGGCGACCTCAACCTAAGATGGAACGACCACAAAAACCCGCTGATCCAATCTCTCAACACCCTTCTACAAGACAACGATTTGGTCCAACATTGCTCAGAAGAAACACATTACAGAGGAGCGACCCTGGATGCCATCATTGCGAACAAAACTGCAGTCTCGATTGACCACATCATCCCGGTGGACTGGTCAGACCACCACATCATTTTATTTCATATCATCCAGCCGGCCGTATCACTCCCACCCACTCAAGCCCCCCCAAAATGGGTCAGGAACACCTCCAGAGTTCCCCGAGACAAGCTTGAGGAAGGACTCAGCACTCTCCTCCTGAATACGGCGGAGCACCTCTCCACCTCGGAACTCACCGCGCTCTACCATTCCAATCTAGAGCTTGTCCTAGATCAGCTGGCACCTCTGAAACTAAAAAAATCCAGAAGCATCCCCTCCAGATCATGGTTCTCTACTGACATTAATGAGGAAAGAAGACACCTTAGATCCTTGGAAAGAACCTGGAGAAACAACCCCTCTGCCATGCATCGGGACCAACTGAAGGCAGCCCGCAAAACCTACTATACTCACATCAAAAGTAAGAAGACTTTCTTCTTCAGTTCTGCATTAGACAATGCCAGGAACCGCCCCAAGGAACTCTTCGACATCATTAGAAACCAAACCTCCATTCCCAAGGCAGCCAACGTAGCTGCCTCCAAAACCCAATGCGACAACTTCGCAAGCTTCTTCAATGAAAAAATAGCCAAAATCGATCGCTCCTTCATCCAGTGCCCTGCAACCATCCACATCCCCCCAGTAACCTCATCTTTCTGCTGGTCTTCTTTCCAGCCGGTCGAGGCTGAAATAATAAGCAATCTTAACGACGCAGCGAAACCCTCCTCTCACTCTCTCGATCTACTGCCCTCGAGACTGACCAAGGACCTGAAGCTCACCCTAGCCCCAATCTGGGGCAAGATCATCAATAGCTCCTTAAGCGAGGGCCTCATCCCTGACTGCCTTAAACTAGGACAAGTCACCCCTCTGCTCAAAAAACCCGGCCTTGATCTCACAGACATGAACAACTTCAGACCGGTCTCGAATCTGCCGTTCCTAGCCAAAATTCTGGAAAGATGTGTGCTGTCACAATTAAACCAACACTTAGAGAATTCTAACCTACTGGATCCTCTCCAATCAGGGTTCAGAAAGGGCTGCAGTACGGAATCCGCTATCCTAAATGTCCTTGATGACTTGCACATGTCACTCGACTCCAACCAATGTAGCCTCCTCATTCTCCTTGACCTCTCGGCTGCATTTGACACAGTTGATCACTCCCTCCTACTGAATGTCCTCCGAGAAAGAGCAGGCATCGACAACACAGTCCTAAAATGGTTCGCCTCCTTTCTTAACAACCGCTCTCAAAGAATAAAGATCAACAGTTTCGAGTCAGACCCCCTCCCCATCAACAGAGGTGTTCCCCAAGGATCAGTACTCTCCCCGCAACTTTTCAACATCTACATGGAACCCCTCACCTCTCTCCTAAGGAACTCTAACATCCCCTTCCACCTGTACGCGGATGACACTCAACTCTACTTGGAAACCACCTCGATCGCCGACATTCACAGACTTAATGCTACACTCATGGAGGTTCAACACTGGCTCTCAGCTAACCACCTCAAACTGAACGAAGAGAAAACGGAAGTTCTCCTAATTTCGAACAAAGACGAAAACCCACAAATAGTGGAATGGCTCAAAGCCTTAAATGCCCTCAATGTCTCCCTTACTCCAACCGACTCAGCTAAATCACTAGGAATCACTCTCGACCCCAAACTGGACATGAAGAAGCACATCTCTAAAACCGCCAAAAGCGCGTTCATGAACTTGAAACTTCTCTACAAAATTAAACCCTACCTCCCCCCCAAAGATCTGAAACATGCCACCCAGGCACTTGTGCTCTCAAGAATTGACTATGACATTGCTGTACTGACTGGAACAGCCAAGTCACACCTGGGACCCCTCAACTCCACCCTCAACGCTGCCGCAAGAATGATCACAGGAACAAAGAAATTTGACCACATCACACCGGCACTCAAAGAATTGGAATGGCTCCCGATTGACCAACGAGCCAACTTCCGCACAGCCTGCCTCACACATAAAGCATTGCACACAGGCAAACCAGAATACCTGGCCTCCAAACTCAAAAGGGCTGGACAATCCAGGAACCTCAGAAGCTCCAACACACTCCTGCTCATCCCGCTGAAATCACAGAAACGCAAGACCTCAAATAAATGCTTTGCGGGGAACGCTCCCAGGATTTGGAACTCCATCCCCCCGCATATCAGAACGACCGCTTTCTTCCCACAATTCAAAACCCTACTCAAAGCCCTCTTCCTTGAACGCTCCGGTGCTTAGCGAGAAGCCCATCTCCCAACAGCAGAAAGCTGATATCCTTTGCGGAACTCAGAACTAACTGATTCGCCCCCGAACTCCGTCTCTAATTGCGTTATTATTGTTGTTGTTTTGCTGGTGTACAGGCTATATTTCCCTCCTATCGTTTCGGATTCTTGTATTCTATGCTTATTGCCGTGGTTGCATCTCTCTATTTGCTGTGAAGCGCTCTGATACCCCCGGGTCCAGCTAGCGCTATACAAAACTTCAATAAAATAAAATAAAATAAAAAATAAATATCAGCGATAAAGCTATGTACGTGGAATGTACGAGGCATGCATACACCATCACGCAGGTACCAGATTTACTCCTATCTCAAACGTCATCATGTCCACATCGCGCTCCTACAGGAGATGCATCTGAACGCTGTGGAAACACAGACACTACGCTGCAGGTGGCGAGGGGAACTCTATGCCACGGGGTACTCGTCCTATGTCCAAGGGCGCTGATATGGGCTAGGCCCGGGACCCCTTTTGCAGTCTCACACTCCCGCATTGACCTGGAGGGCAGATTTGTAATAGTTCATGGCAAGTTGGATGGGCAACCGGTGGTTTTGGCCTCACTGTATGCCCCTACCACGGACCAGGGTGGTTTCTTCACACGGCTATCTGCTGACCTGGCACCTTGGCATGGGATCCCCTGGGTGTTGGGAGGTGATTATAACTGTATCCTTGACATTGCATTAGACCGTTCATTTCCGCCCCTGTCTGGCACGCCTGTGCAGGGAGCTATGAAAGTCCTTGTAAACTAGGCCCTACAGTGGGATTTGCATGATGCCTGGCGGAATCGCAACCTCACCACCAAGATGTATTCATATTATTCGGGTGCGCACGCATTACATGTACGACTAGATCGATATATGTTGTCCAGCTACTTGCTTCCCCCATGTTACTGATTCTTATTACATGGGCCGCACACATTCCGATCACAATCCACACATACTGGAGCTGACATGGGAACAACCACACCCACCCGTACCCATCTGGAGGACACAACCAGATTTGCTCCTTGACGCCCCCTTTCGGAACTCCCTATATGAGCAAACGGCACATTATTTTGATGAGATCACTGGCACTGCATCCACCCCCCAAATAGAGTGGGACACTTTTAAAGTTGTTATCAGGGGCCATTGTCTAGGCACACAAGCTAATATGCGGAAACAATTGGCGGGAGACCTGACACGGATTCAGGTAGACCTGCTTCACAGGGAGCAGGAGGCGAGGGAGGGTGATGAGGAGTCGATGCTGGAGGCTCGCGCGGATCATGCACGCTTGCTGGACAGGCTACGTCACCTCAATTATGCGGCCCACTCGGCACGCACACACCACCTAGG
The DNA here is from genome assembly GCF_964261635.1 of Lissotriton helveticus. Taxonomy (NCBI): domain Eukaryota; kingdom Metazoa; phylum Chordata; class Amphibia; order Caudata; family Salamandridae; genus Lissotriton; species Lissotriton helveticus. Next base: position 1,039,149,529 of record NC_136070.1, read on the forward strand.
CGACAAACCTGGAAAACTGTTGGCCTGGTTGATCAGACAGGAAGACCGGGCGACGCCTGTGGCGGCGATATGCACCAGCCACGACAAGGTGGTCTACACACAAAGCAGGATCCACGCAGCTTTCGTTGCCCACTACCGTACGTTATATTGCTCTTGGCTGCAGGTCCCCCTCGCTGATATTGCTGCATATCTTTCTGCTATAATGCTGCCGGAGTTGGAAGACGCTCACCGGGATGACTTGGAGGCCCCGCTTACACCTGATGAGCTGCGCACAGCCATTTTTGCTCTCTCTAACGGCAAGTCCCCAGGCCCAGACGGGCTGCCCGCAGAGTTCTTTAAGGCCTACTCGGACATACTGATCCCAGAACTGGTAAAGATGTACACAGCGGCTGCCGAGGACTCCTCCCTTCCCCCCATGCTGAATGAGGCCAATCTCATCTCCCTCCCGAAGCCGGGCAGAGACAGCACGCACTTGGGCTCGTATCGACCATTAGCCCTCCTAAACACTGACTATAAGATACTGGCTTCCACACTTGCTCAAAGGCTGGCCCCCTTAGTACCCACCCTTGTGCATAGCGACCAAAACGATTTTGTGCCCACACGAAGCACCTCCCATAATATACGGAGACTATTCAGAGTGCAGGAGTATGCCACACGACGGTGGCCTCGATCAGGGTGCTTAGTGCTAGATCTAGAAAAGGCTTTCGACTCTGTGGAGTGGCCTTATCTCATGGCAGTATTGCGGAAGTATGATCTTGGGGCGACTATATTGACATGGTGGGTTTATTGTGACAGAAACCTACAGTGCGAGTACGCACCGGTAGACTGCTGTCTGACGTTAGCCGAGTCAAAAGGGGCACTAGGCAGGGATGTCCCCTGTCCCCGCTACTTTTTTCGTTGGCAATGGAACCTCTTGCGGCACTACTGAGAACTCAGGGCGCGGAGTGGGGGATCCCCTTAGCGGACGGTCTCCATGCGGTCTCTTTATACGCAGACAACCTCCTCCTGTATGTCAAAGACCTGACCTGCGTGCCACTGACTTTGTCAGACACCTTTCGCACTTTTGAGGCCATGTCGGGGCTCAGGGTTAACTGGGCAAAATCTGGAGTGTACTCTTTCAGTCCAGATATGCAAGAATGTGAGGTCAGCATTAACAATGAACGGCTTACTTGGTATCCTACCACGTTCCGGTACCTCGGTATCCACATCTACAGAACCCTGCCTGACGTATTGGAAGGCAACCTGGTGAGAGCTATTTCCTCCTTACAGGCGCAGATGGCCTTTTGGAAGACCCTCCCCCTCAATGTGCCCAGCCGTGTGACATTGACAAAAATGATCGTTTTACCAAGGCTGCTGTATTACTACTCTAACATCCCGGTGTATGTCCCGACCCGGATTTTCCAAGAGCTGGAAACTCTGATTAGAAACTGTCAGGATACTGGGTTCCGTTACCGGGTTAATTCATAGGGCATCAGAGAAACGTCACAAACACAAAAAGGTTAAAGCCTTTTCTTGCTGGAAAAAAGATACATTGTGTCACAACTGATGCTCAGGCAGTGCATGCGGGTACTCAGAGACTTCAACCAGCATGGCTGCCAAAATTCCTATGGACTCCGCTCCGCTGCTGCGGTCTAGTGGTTGTGGTCGCGCGACTGCAGATCGTTAAAGGCTGTGGAGAACCTTCAAACTTAACACTTTAACTGACTATGCACCAGGACGAGTGCGTCATTGTGGAGTGCGTTAGTTTTCCTGAAATAGTTGCTCGTAGAGAGTTATTTTTGTTAACATTTCCCAGTGCAGACGGAATTTATTCTTCAAGCAACATCGCATGCGCAACGTGGGAGCTTCAGTGTGTCACGTAGCTTCTTTGTGCAGAGAAAGAAGAACTTGCAGACTAAGCGTTTTTGAGAGCAGCGCGCCATCTACAGGTATTTATTGGAAATTTAGTTGTGGATTGTAGCAGTTGCTTCTTGACAGTTTTGAATCGCGGAGACTTTTACGTAGACACATTTGTTCACTGGTGTCTTCGTGTGTGAACTTCACAGCACTTGTTTTGGATATTATTCTAAGTTAGTTGAAGACCTATTCAACTGGGACATATTTTTCCTTTAAGGCTTATTTACTACAACTGCTAAAATCATTAAGGGTGAGTCTATACCTAGGACAGAGTATAGGAAGTAGCACACACAAGATTACACCAGGATAACTGTTGATGTGTATTTGCAGGCGCTGAGCCACATAAATGATAGAGCATAGCAGTCGTATATAACATCAATGGGAGAGAAGCTTATGGCCGGGTCTCACAGGTAAAATAAAGAACCCTTTAGATAATACCAGGTATATAAAAGTAGTATTTGTAGATTTTAAGGTTTGTCATTTATGCAGGTGCCGAGTGACAACACGTCCGGCTGACACCGCAGACCAGAGCACCGTGTTCTTCTACAAGGCTGTCTCTCTCTTTTTATCCACTTCCCCTCCCCCCCGCTTCAGTAGTGGCCTGAATTTATTTCAAGGCAGCTCTTGGGGTAGGTGGGCATTGGGAGCATCGTTGGCTTCGATGGACCAGGTGTGAGCCTTCTGACAGATTGAAGTGCCAACTCTTTTCCATCTGAGCCGCGATGGCGGAAGGTTTTGATCTTAAGACTCTGACAGGAATATTGGATGGACTGCAAAGTCAGTTAACCCAGTCCACCGAGGATAACAGGGCTCTGAGAGAAGAGATTAAAAGGTCCCAACAAGAGAATCATATAATTAGAACTTTTGGCAGGAGGTTCTTCGGAATCTAGTCGAAACTCCGCTTCAGAGGTAGCAACTCAAGTTATTCACTCAGTTGCCCCAGTGGTTCCATTGGCTAACCCAGAGAGGTTCGGGGGGGACACACATAAAGCGCAGATATTCCTTACACAGTGCTCGTTGCATTTTTTGTGCAGACCTGTGGTATTTAAGGACGATAGGGTGAAGGTTGCGTTCATGCTGTCCTATATGAGCGGGGATGCTGCCGCTTGGTCTATGCCCTTGATATCTCGTGACGACCCAGCCTTGTACAACTTTGATGTGTTTAAAAAAGAATTTCTACGGATTTTTGATCGAAGAACTGCAGAACAGGCCACAGATAATGAACTATTGGATCTGAAACAGGGAAATAGGGATTTAATAGCGTACATTGCTCAGTTCAACAAACTAATTGTAGAAACAGAATGGCCAGAAAGCAAACGTTCCGCTATCTTTTACCGAGGACTGAGGGATGAGCTGAAAGATGCTTTGGCGCAGATTCCCAAAAGACCACGAGAAATATCGGAACTAATTGATCTGGTGTTACAGTTGGAACACAGACTTTCGGAAAGGAAGTCTGAAAAGAAGAAAGATTTTCGGACATATTGTCCACGTTTAGACCGGGTTAAAAGTGAACCTTCGAGAACTGACAATGGATCTGGTGAGGAACCGATGCAGATTGGGTCAATCAGAGGCCCACTGTCTAAAGAGGAGAAGGAAAAAAGACGAGCAAACAACTTGTGTCTGTACTGTGGTGTCTCGGGACACTTTGTAAAAGACTGCCCTAAAAAGCCCAACAACAGTGTTGGTTTAAAAGCCAAATCCCACCAGTAGAGGGAGTTGCTCTGGTGGGAAAAGAAGGTAATTCAACTCCGGAAATGCAGCAGTTAATCAATACTCTTCAATCGGCAGTGCCACATTTAACAGTATCCTTTGTCATGAGATTTGGAACCAGGGAGGTTAAAGGAGTATCTGTCATGATTGACTCTGGAGCCACCGGGAATTTTTGTGACCTGACCTATGCAAAGGAAATGGGCATTCAGGCAATTAAAAAAAGACATTGCGAGATCGTCAAAGCCGTCGATGGCACCAACCTTACTTCAGGGCCGATCACTGAAGAGACAGAAACGTTGGAGTTTGTGGGACTTCAGGGTCATCGTGAATTTCTTCGATTCAACCTGATTGACGCCCCACAGTTCCAATTGATATTAGGATGCCATGGCTCACAGAGCATAATCCGAAAATCGACTGGGAGAAGAGGTCAGTGGAGATGACCTCAGAACATTGTCGCAGGAATTGTTACTCGACCGGTAGTCAGAAAACCTTGAGCTCGCCAGCTTTGGAATTGGCTCAGCTCACTAACCGAGTGTGTGTCTTGGAGATGAAAGAAATTACCCCTGAATACCAGGACTTGGCCAGTGTTTTTGATAAGGGTAATGCTGAGAAACTTCCACCCCATCGGGAGTATGACTGCAAGATTGAACTAGAACCTGGCGCTAAGTTGCCGTGCAGTCGGATTTATGCGCTCACAGAAGCAGAGAATCAGTACCTCAAAAAATACTTGGATGACTATTTAAAAATCGGTTTCATACGACCTTCGCAATCGCCTGTGTCTTCGCCTCTGTTTTTCCGGCCGAAGAAGGACGGCTCTTTGTGTACCTGTATCGATTACAGAGCTTTGAATTTAGTGACCATCAAGAATCGGTATCCATTACCTCTCATCTCACAGCTATTGGATTAAGTTAAGGGAGCCAAGGTGTATACGAAGCTGGACCTTCGAGGAGCGTACCATCTGGTGAGAGTTGCTGAGGGTGACGAGTGGAAAACTGCATTTCGCACTAAATATGGTCTCTATGAGTACCAGGTGATGCCTTTTGGGTTGAGCAATGCTCCCGCGGCATTTCAACACTTTGTGAACGACGTGTTAAGAGAATTTCTGGATCGAGTGGCAGTCGTCTATATAGTTGATATATTAATCTTCTCGGATTGTATAGAGAATCACATTCCACATGTGCGAGCTATTTTGCAGAAATTATTGGAGAACCACTTGTACGTAAAATTGGAGAAGTGTTTATTTCATGTGCGGCAAGTGGAGTTCTTGGGATTCATCCTGTCGGCTGAGGGGGTGGCTATGGATCCTTCAAAGGTGCAAGCTATTCAGGATTTGTCATCACCCAGTAACATTAAGGAAATTCAAAGTTTCATTGGCTTCGCCAATTTTCACAGAAGGTTCATTCCTGACTTTTCTGCTAAGGTTCAGCCCATCACGCAACTCCTAAAGAAAGGGAAAGTTTTTCATTGGTCAAAAGAGGCGGAGGAAGTTTTTCAGTTCTTAAAAAGGGCTTTTGTCACGGCGCCAATCTTGATGCACCCGGATCCTGAGCAGGAGTTTTTTGTGGAAACTGATGCTTCAGACTTCGCAACCGGAGGAATTTTGTCGCAAAGGGACAAGCTGACAGGACAACTTCATCCAGTGGCGTTTCGCTCGAGGAAACTATCTGAGACAGAGTTTAACTACACAATCGCGGATAAGGAATTGTTAGCTGTGAAGGAAGCTTTCCAAGACTGGCGACATTACTTACTAGGAGCAAAACACAAGGTGACGGTGTACACTGACCATCGGAATTTACAATTTTTGAAGTCCGCCAAAACCCTTACACCTCGTCAATTGAGGTGGTCATTGTATTTTTCGGAATTTGACTTTGTCATAACGTACAAACCGGGTGTTAAGAACGGGAAAGCTGACGCATTATCCCGAATGAACATTTCTGAGGACAAGAGAATTCCGGTGGATGAACCAATTATTCCATTAGAGAAAATTGTAGGGGCGATTCATCTGGAAGATTTCGCTAAGGAAATTCGGAAACATTGCTCCCATCAGGATCTGGAAAATTGGGTGGCAGATGATAAAAGGAAATCAATCAGAAACTCGTTACCGTATTGGAGGCAAGATGGCCGCAGGAGGGTTGTGGTGAGCGGTCGCACCAAACCTCTCTCCCACCAGTAAGCAGTAGCAGGATGCTATAATGATAGCACGAGACCCCCCTGATGGCCTATGATCCTCTTTTTGCTGGAGCAGGAGAGTGCGTATCTGTTGCTACATCGCAGTCATTTGGTGCCTGGCTTAAAGGCAGTGTGATTTCTGAGTTTGGCAGGCTCAAAAGCAAACTAAGGTCCCTCGTAAGTAGCTTGCTGCCACACGTCAAGGCTACATCCGACCGAAGAATTAAAGTCTTAGCCTACTCACTGTTTTTGAAAATGCCCCTCAGGCCTGCGAGGACCGACAAAGTGAAGGCTAAAGATGGGTTGGAGGTCACAAAACCGACCCCTACTGAGCCGGAGACACCCGCATCACAAAAGACTTTGGTGCCAATGAAGAATCCGGGTGCAACCAGGAAGGTGATCGCACCCCCAGCAAGGAAAAAAACGGACTCAAAGGGGAAGACAGTTAGCGGAGATGAAAACGCTACACTGAACTCGCGCTCAAAAGCGCCAGGAAAACTCGGGACTGAAGGCAGTACAAAAGTAAAAACCTGAGGAACCCCCCTTAGGCAGCCCACCTTACCGGAGTCGTTTACCTCCCGCCCAGCCATAGCAGAATTGGCGGCGGGAGGCCCCCGCGACGAGGGAGCTGGTATCAGCAACAATCAGCAAAGCGTCCTCGAGGACGCAGCGGCAACAGCAGGAGTGGCAGCAGGAGACGTGCTGGACGCCGAAGTAGCCGTTACTAGGCAACCGCCTTCAGTGAATGCCGGGCTGAGGGTTAACACGAGCGCTGGAGTGACTGCCGGGCAGAGTGCTAACACGAGCGCTGGAGAGAAAGGGGAGACGGAGGCTCTGCAGAAGACGGTATCCCCAGCAGGGATTACTGAGGATGATTTGGCTGCCGGTAAGGGGGTGCCAGGGGGGCAAGGAAACGCTGATATGTTGGTGCAATTATGCAGGTCGAAGCGGAGTTACTAACTAAAACCCCTAAATCCTCATGGGGAAGTTCTGTAAGCCTGGCGGCAGCAAGAACAACAGGCGGACACCCCAGGGAGAAGGAAGATCTATGCTCTCTGGAGGGGGAACATTTCTATTCAGTAAATGAGGATTCTGATTCCATACAACAGGAAGAAGAAATATCAGATGAGGATGAGGTTGAAAAGGAGGAAGATGATGACGATGAGGAGTCATGGTCAGCCACTACCTCTTCGGGAACAGACATGGGCAAAGACTCTACGCAAAAGAGGAAACAGACCAGGTTGTGCAGACGCGGAGGGTCACCTACAAGGGGAGCTGAGAAGAGATTGGTCTGGGATTATTCGGCGACATCACAAACCTATCGGGAAGAGCAAGATGCAGCCCCAAGGCAGGAAGACTCATTTGGAATGGTGTTTAATATGCTGAAGCAGATACAAACAGAAGCAAGATCGACAAGCCGGTAAACAAGGCAAGACTTCAAGAAGATACAAACAACACTTCGGAAAACAAATAAACTTTATGAAGCTTGGCTGGGAGAGTTGCTGAGGTAGAGGAAAGGACTGGCAAGATGGAGGATGATTTTGGTAGTTTTCGGGAATTTAAAACAGAACAGGAGAAGAAGGCAGACGATTTCCTCTGGAAGATGGAGGAATTTGAAAATCGTCAAAGACGTAACAATGTTCGCATTTTGGGTGTGGCAGAAGGGCTTGAAGGGCAGGATCCTAGAGGGTTTGTGATCAACTTACTAAAAAGCGCATTTCCGGAGTCCCAGTGGCAGTGGGAGACGGAGATCCAGAGGGTGCACAGGTTCCCCTTTGCCCAGCGGAAGACATATGGAGCAGAAGGAGAAAATAAATCCAGTAGTGGTTAAATTGAAACTTCCCAGCAGATTAAAAATTCACCCGGCTTTTCACATCTCTTTATTAAAAAAAAATCCTCCAAATGTTCGGCGTAAAGGTAAACCAGTCACAATTAGAATAGATTCTGAGGAGGAATTTGAGGTCAGTAGAATTTTAGATTAAAAAATTTCCAGAAATAAACTGTACTATCTAGTGGAATGGAGGGCGTTTGGTCCGGAAGAGAGGTCTTGGGAGCCCTCCAGTAATGTACATGCTCCTAGACTGGTTAAGCTCTTTCATAAAACTTATCCTACAAAACCAAAATTGGGAGGGACCCTTTTTGGAGGGAGGTACTGTCAGGATCCTGGGTTCCGTTACCGGGTTAATTCAAAGGGCATCAGAGAAACGTCACAAACACAAAAAGGTTAAAGCCTTTTCTCGCTGGAAAAAAAGATACATTGTGTCACAACTGATGCTCAGGCAGTGCATGCGGGCACTCAGAGACTTCAACCAGCATGGCTGCCAAAATTCCTATGGACTCCGCTCCGCTGCTGCGGTCTAGTGGTTGTGGTCGCGCGACTGCAGATCGTTAAAGGCTGTGGAAAACCTTCAAACTTCGCACTTCAACTGACTACGCACCAGGACGAGTGCGTCATTGTGGAGTCCGTTAGTTTTCCTGAAATAGTTTCTCGTAGAGAGTTATTTTTGTTAACATTTCCCAGTGCAGACGGAATTTATTCTTCAAGCAACATCGCATGCGCAACGTGGGAGCTTCAGTGTGTCACGTAGCTTCTTTGTGCAGAGAAAGAAGAACTTGCAGACTAAGCGTTTTTGAGAGTAGCGTGCCATCTACAGGTATTTATTGGAAATTTAGTTTTGGATTGTAGCAGTTGCTTCTTGACAGTTTTGAATCGCTGAGACTTTTACGTAGACGCATTTGTTCACTGGTGTCTTCGTGTGTGAACTTCACAGCACTTGTTTTGGATAATATTCTAAGTTAGTTGAAGACGTATTCAACTGGGACATATTTTTCCTTTAAGGCTTATTTACTACAACTGCTAAAATCATTAAGGGTGAGTCTATACCTAGGACAGAGTATAGGAAGTACCACACACAAAATTACACCCGATAACTGTTGATATGTATTTGCAGGCGCTTAGCCACATAAATGATAGATCATAGCAGTCGTATATAACATCAATGGGAGAGAAGCTTATGGCCAGGTCTCACAGGTAAAATAAAGAACCCTCTAGATAATACCAGGTATATAAAAGTTGTATTTGTAGATTTTAAGGTTTGTCATTTATGCAGGCGCCGAGTGACAACACGTCCGGCTGACACCGCAGACCAGAGCACCGTGTTCTTCTACAAGGCTGTCTCTCTCTTTTTATCCACTTCCCCTTTCCCCCCCCCGCTTCAGTAGTGGCCTGAATTTATTTCAAGGCGGCTCCTGGGGTAGGTGGGCATTGGGAGCATCGTCGGCTTCGATGGACCAGGTGTGAGCCTTCTGACAGAAACCTCGTATGGAACACTGGTAGACCCCGAGTAGCACTGACGAAACTCTCTGCGCCCACAGACGCTGGAGGCCTTGCAGTTCCCAATCAGGAACTATATTACCTAGCGGCGCAGCTGCAGTGGGTAGCCGGATGGCTGAGTGGGAAGAACCTGTGCGATACTGCCACAGACACTACTATTTTGACTCACACACAAGTCCATACACTGTTCCACCCCTTGACCAACACTCCCTGCCCGTCGCAGTTACACCTGCCAGTGGCCCTCAAATGCTATGTGCGTAGCCTGAAACTCACCCGCGCTGTGAAGCCCTATGCCCCGATACTCCCACTGTAGGGCACGCCCCGGGACGGCGGGGCGGTGACGGAGACTGCATTGGAACGATGGACACAAGCTCGGGTGGACACAATGGCAGATTTGTATGTAGACGGTGCCCTGGTTCCCTTTGGGACGCTAGCTACAGACACGGGCCTTCCAGCTGGGCAGTTTCTATTGCATGCATCTCTTATACGCACATTCGTGCTGGCTTGGGGTGACATTTCCGAGGAGCTGCCGACGCACCTCCTGGTGCAGTACCTACATGTCATGGGAAATGGTTCCCATGTGATCCACTGGCTGGCGCAGGCTCTCTTGACACACATACAGTGCACCCTCCAACCACTGCGAGATAAGTGGGCAGCAGATAGGGTAAAGGAATGGACGGATAAGGAATGGACAATGGTGCTGGCAGGCCCCATCAACATTCCACGCAACTCCCGCTTCAAACTTATCCAGTTTTATATATTGCATCGTGCGTATTTGTCGCCAGATAAAATTAATCAGTACTTTGCAGTCAACACCTCCGCGTGTCCGAGATGCTTGCTGGTCGGGGCGGACCTTCTCCATATGCTCTGGACCTGTCCCCGTATACAGACATATTGGCGCACCGTGACGTCACTGTTGACAAGGGGTGTTGGCGAGGACCTACAGCACACATGGGAGACATGTCTACTAGGCCTCTACAAGAGAACGAAACACAACAAAGTCCATTCTAGATTCTGGGATCTCGGGCTTATTGTAGCCAAGAGACTCCTCACTAAGCGCTGGAAGTGTAGCGAACCTCCACATGCTAAACACTGGCGTGCCTCTTTTGATAATTGGGCGGGAGCGGAAAGCACCACCCTCCACAGGTCCTTCCATCAGGCGTGTCTTGATCAGGGAGTTACTTAGACCCTCTTCCCTCCGGACACGGCTTGGGCAACGGGTGGTGTGGAGAGCAGTGCACCCACGAGGTTGTTTCTAGCCCGGTACCTGCACACGACATACTGCACCTGCATTACATGACGCCACTGTCACTCCACATGACAGTGACCCCGACCCCCCCTTTGCCGTAGAGGGCTTGATGCCTATAGCCCATGATCATGTTTGACCCCTGCCTCCCAGCCCCCACACTGGCCTTTCCCCTGAATCAAAGACACATGCCAATGGACACATACGGGCACGCTGCTTGCTTCTTTATTTCTTTGCTTTCTGTTTTTTCTTTTCTCCTTTTAGTTTTACTGGTCTTCCCCCCTTCCCCCCCCCAACCTTTTTTTTCTGTTCTCTATTTTTCCCCCCCTTCCCCTTGTTGGCCAAGTTTTGGTGTCATGACAGTTCTTCCACTTGACACGCTTGTTAGGATGTTTCGAATATAGTATTGTAAATACATTGCTTTTTGACACACACCATCTACTTACAGGACCACCTTGAAAGGCACACCCCATACCTGTTGCTAGATGAGGCCTGCGGGAAACACGCGCATACGGGGCAATGTCATATCATGTCACGTCCGTGGACCCAAGGTCACATTCATACCTGACCCACACGGCTGTACACTCTCTAACGCCTTTCTACCACGTATATTTTCCATATTTGTTCAGGTCACGCCTCGGGGATCACTATGTCCTTTCATTTCCTGACGTAATGTCCCTTCCCGGTACGGGCCTATTGCTTAGTAGGGCATAACGTGCCCTTTGAGAACGTTGATTTATTTCTTCTTGCTTTTCTCCTTTTGCCTTGTAGGATGTAATGTATGACCAATGTCCCAAAGAGCACTATTACTGCTTATGTTTCTCTTTGTACAATTCAGGGATGGTTTGTTGCATTTCCTGATTATTCTATTGGCATGTACTGTGATTATGCACTGAAAAACTAATAAAAGATATTCAAACAAAAAAATAACTAAATACTAATAAGGTCCCAAAGGTGAGACCTATTGGCTATGCCAATGCTTGTTTAAATGTGATGTATATTTGCTATTATCTCCAAATTATGAGCTTTCATGACATATTCTGCCTATAAATAATGGAGACCGGAGAAGGCGTGTAATAGTTGTAAAATATCACACTCTGAGTTATGTTTAGTAGCCTAATTACCATGGAGTTAAAATACTACTTGAAGAGACACCGAATGTACAATTCTCGGATTCGGATCCCGCCTCCCCCACAACTCTCACACAGGGGTTGCTGGTTTCACTCTTCTCGTTGGGCGGGGTGCGCCATTTTGGGCCTAACACAACAGGATCGGCTGTTTCATCTCCGGCCTCACCAATAGCTTAAACTCACATATATTCGAGACCTATTGCATTGCAAATGATTGTTAAATCTGAGCTGCAGAATCAAAGGACAAAGGAAAGTATTTCATGACTGTATTAACTTCTGAAATGTACAGCAGTATACAATTTCTGAAGAAAATGGAAAAAGCAATAGTAAAAGCGAAGTGTTCCATAAACACCAGTAAAACACTGTTTCAGTGTTTTTTTATGGCGCGCAAATGAGAAATCACTGAAAAGCACTGTTTTTTTGAGGTATGGAAGTCACTGGAAAACACTGGGGAAAAAAACACCAGAATTTGCCAAAAATAGAAACTGAAAATGGGAAAGCCTAAATATATAGTACCTAAATGCACATAGTAAGTGCCATCAGTTAAATTTAACAGCAAAATTCAAGTCTCCTGCCATTTTCTCATTATAAACCGGAAGACAGAATCAGAGAATAAACATAGTTTGCATTACACAGAGGGTAAAGGGAGTGGATCAGTATAAATTGAGCTTCCTGACAGTTTTTCGTTACAAACAAGAAGACAGTAAATACGGTGTGTCACACAGACAATGAAAAAACAGATTCAGTTTAAAAAATAGTGAAATTCATTGTCTGTGTTGTGACCTAGGCTGATGGCGCGAAGTCTACATACCCATTTAGCCTCTTTTTGTCTCAGAATTAGTTCCCTACTCCCACCTCTTCTGTTTATTGAGACATGTTTTATACCATGGAACCAAAGTCTACAATCACATGTATGATGTTGCTTGTAATGCTCCGCCATCGGGTATTTTGTATCCCCTTTTTGGATGGCTTGGTGGTATTCTTGAATTCTGAGCTTGAGGCTACGCACCGTGCTTCCTACATATATCATCTGACACCTACAGCCCAGCACGTAAATCACATGAGTCATGTTACAGTTTATAAACTCCCTGATCTCAAACTTTCTGGGTCCGTTTTAAGAAAATTGCTGCGTCTTATTGCCTCCCAATTTACAGATGCTGCACGAAGTGGATGTATAAAACCCTAAAGGTTTGGTAGGCAGCCATGTATTACAGGATTTCGGGATAGTAACATAGCTAGGACATAGTTTTTTCTTCCAAGGTTTGTCCCCTTCTATATGTTACCGAGGGACTCAGAGTGAGGTAATTCCTTAAATTAGGTATATATAATAAGAGATGCCAGTTGTTTCTTAAAATACAAAATATTTTGTCAATCTGTGAGGAATACTTGGTTACAAACCGTAATCTTTTGGTGCCTACGTATTATCCTTCTTCTCATGGGCCATGGTCTTATCCCTATTAAGTTGATATACTCGTGTTTCAGCGCCACATAATTATATGCTACATAATTACACGCCTCATACTTACACTCTACTTAATGCAACATAAATACACTCCACACAGTACCACATAATTATATGCTACATAATTACACTGCACTCAATGCAACATACACTCCAAATAATACAACTTAGTGCCACATAATTACATGCCACATAATTACTCTACGGAATACAATGCAACATACACTCCACACAACACCACTCAGTGCCACATAATTATATGCTACATAATTACACTGCACGCAATGCAACATACACTCCAAATAATAACACTCAGTGCCACATAATTACACACCACATAATTACACTCTACTGAATGCAACATACACTCCACACAATGCCACTCAGTGCAGGAAGAAGTTGCCAGCAGTGCAAGTACAAAAAAAATAGAAAACATTTTTTATGTTAAAATCTTTTTTTAATCAGGTTTTTCAGTTGTATATAATGTCGTCGTCACTTGTATTAAGGTAACACAAATCCTTCACACTTTTTATTACAATTTTGCAACATAATGCACAGCCGCCACAATGCTCTACAATATAGCTAAAAGTTCTGGCTCAACACATAAGGTCCCAAAGGCGAGACCTATTGGCTGTGCCAATGCTTGTTTAAGCTTGGTCCTGAGTGACTTACTAGACTCCTCCTACTCCACCACCCTCTCCCTTCCAAAAGAATAGCACATTTGGATACTTTGACCACCTTGATGGGTAGTGTACATTTTGACTCTCCTTTCCTTAACTTATTGGGTTTTTAGGTCTCGCCTCTCAATGTGCATGCACATTGAGCGAGACTATAGGGGCTTAAACAAGGTTCACCTAGACTGGCGATTTGATGCTGTGCCCGTGCGCTTTTAGGTCAATGCGCAAGCGCATTGACCTAAAATGCGCGTGCACATCATCAAATCGCCATCTGTTCCCCAGCAGCACTCCTCCCACTCCTTTGAAGTGAAGCTTAGCTTCACTTCAAAGGCCCCTGCTGCTTCACACTCGCCGCTCTCCCTGCTCCGCCCCGTGTCGCATTTCTCCTCCCCCCTCCCCACAGCAATGCCCTCCGTCTTGTTCTCTGTTACTTCCTTCTGTCTTTCTATTTCTGTCTCTCGCTCCTCAAACTCTGTCTCTCTGTGCCTCTCTCTGTTACTTCCTTCTGTCTTTCTATCCCTGTCTCTCGCTCCTCCAACCCTGTCTCTCGAGTCTCGATGCCTCTCTGTTACTTCCTTCTGTCTTTCTATTTCTGTCTCTCGCTCCTCAAACTCTGTCTCTCTGTGCCTCTCTCTGTTACTTCCTTCTGTCTTTCTATCCCTGTCTCTCGCTCCTCCAACCCTGTCTCTCGAGTCTCGATGCCTCTCTGTTGCTTCCTTCTGTCTTTCTATTTCTGTCTCTCGCTCCTCAAACTATGTCTCTCGATGCCACTCTCTGTTACTTCCTTCTGTCTTTCTATCCCTGTCTCTCGCTCCTCCAACTCTGTCTCTCGATGCCTCTCTCCGTTACTTCCTTCTGTCTTTCTAACCTTATCTCTCCGACCGCCTCACTTTCCTTATCTGCGCCCTGGCGTGTCAATATCACATAATGTAATTATATGAAACAACGCGATAGGTTTTGCTGACGCGCTTATCCGAACGAAGTAGAAACAGAATGCATCTCCTTCTTGTCTTTTATTTTAGATCGCTTAATTTTTTGCCCCGCATGGTATTTAGGGAACACATGAAATTAGAGTGCTGTAATGGACAAGAAGCACACACGTCACCTGATTTCATACCATAGACTGGGCGAATATATAAAATAAATATAGCCACAAAATTTAACGTGATCTGAAAAGTATACACTTTTTCTTTAGTGGAACAGAAATGTAGGTATATTAAGTAAAATGATGTTATGTCTACATAGTCGCTATTGCTTGTTCCTCCTGCTTCTCATTCTGAGCCCTACAATGCCACCAGCCGCCTGCCTGCCTGCCTCGCATTACCAAATCAAAGGCAGCCCAGCCTCCCTCCCACAAGCTTATCAGCGTGCGCTCACACATCAAAGCCATCAGCCTCCCTCCCACCTCCCCCCTAATTGCTTTGCTTTCACTTTCACGGCCGCGAGGCCATGAGCTACTTTAAAGGGATCCGCACCCCGCCCCCCCCTGCCGCTTGCATTTCCCGTACTTGTTTCTCTTTGCTCATATTTCACTTTCTCCTGTGTGTGTCTTCTTCTTCCCTCTTTCTCTCTGTTCCACCCCCCCCTCTTCTACCTCCCACATCCCTCTCTTCCCTCTATCTCCCACTCTTTCTACTACCCCTCTCTCTCCTTCCCTCCCTCTTTGCTCTCTTCCCACCCTCTCCCTCATCTTCTCTCTCTCCCCTCTTCACACTCCCTCTTTCTCTCCCTCTTCCAGCGCTCTCCTCATCTTCTTTCTCTCCCACTACCCTCTCCCTCTTGCACTCCTCTCTCCCCCTCTCTCTTGCACTCCCCTCTCTCCCCCTTCCCTCTCTCTTGCACTCCCCTCTCTCTCTCCTTCCCCCTCTCTCTTGCACTCCCCCTTCCCTCCCCCTTCCCTATCTCTCTCTTGCACTCCCCTCTCTCTCTCTCTCCCTTCCCTCTCTCTCTTGCACCCCCTCTCTCTCCCCTTCCCTCTCTCGCTTGCACTCCCTCTCTCTCCCTTCCTTCTCTCTCTTGCACTCCCCTCTCTCTCCCCCTTCCCTCTCTCTCCCCTTCCCTCTCTCTCTTTCACTCCCCTCTCTCTCCCTCTTCCCTCTTTTTTGCACTCCCCTCTCCGCCCTCTCTCTTGTACCCCCTCTCTCTCCCCTCTCTCTTGCACTCCCCTCTCTCTCTCCCTCTTGCACTCCCCTCTCTCTCCCTCTCTCTTGCACCCCCTCTCTCTCCCTCTCCCCCTTGCACTCCCCTCTCTCTTGCACCCCCTCTCTCCCCCTCTCTCTCTCTTGCACCCCCTCTCTCCCCCTTCCCTTTCTCTCTTGCACCCCCCTCTCTCTCTCTCCTTCCCTCTCTCTCTTGAACTCTGCTCTCTCTCCCCTTCCCTCTCTCTCTTGCACTCCCCTATCTCTCCCTTCCCTCTCTCTCTTGCACTCCCCTCTCTCTCTCCCCCTCTCTCTCTTGTTTGAAGTGTCACTCACATTCTAATCACCCCACAATATATATCGAGAGGGGCAGTGTTTCTGCCTTCTTCAGCCATTGCCTTACTTAATGTCAATGAATCCACACCACACAATTACACTCTACTGAACACAACATACACTCCACACAATACCACTCAGTGCCACATAATTATATTGTACATAATTACACTGCGCTCAACGCAACATACACTCCAAATACCACTGAGTGCCACATAATTACACACCACATAATTACACTCTACTGAATGCAACACACACTCCACACAATACCACTCAGTGCCACATACTTATATGCTACATAATTACAATGCAACATACACTCCAAACAATACCACTCAGTGCCACATACTTATATGCTACATAATTACAATGCAACATACACTCCAAACAATACCACTCAGTGCCACATAATTACACGCCACACAATTAAACTCTACTGAATACAACATACACTCCTCATAATACCACTCAGTGCCACATAATTACACGCAGCATAATTACACTCTACTCAATGCAACATACACTCCAAATACCACTCAGTTCCACATAGTTACATGCCACATTATTACACTGCACTCAATGCAACATACGCTCCAAATACCACTCAGTGCCACATAATTACACGCCACATAATTACACTGCACTCAATGTAACATACACTCCAAATACCACTCAGTGCCACATAATTACACACCACATAATTACACTTGACTGAATGCAACACACTCCACAAAATACCACTCAGTGCACATAATTTCAAGCCACACAATTAAACTCTACTGAATACAACATACACTCCTCATAATACCACTCAGTGCCACATAATTACACCCCACATAATTACACAGCACTCAATGCAACATACACTCCAAATCCCACTCAGTGCCACATAATTACAATCCACATAATTACACTGCACTCAATGCAACATACACTCCAAATACCACTCAGTGCCATCTAATTGCACGCCACATAATTACACTGCACTCAATGCAGCATACACTCCAAATCCCACTGAGCGCCACATAATTACACGCCACATAATTACACTGCACTCAATGCAACATACACTCCAAATACCACTCAGTGCCACATAATTACACGCCACATAATTACACTACGCTCAATGCAACATACACTCCAAATACCACTCAGTGCTACAACGCATATTGTGTTACAATAGGTGTCACATTTGCGAAAGATAAAACTATTGGCATTGTAAATAACAAAGCTATTAATTTTTGAAACATTGTGATTTGTCAGATCAATACATGTAAGACAGGGGAAAACTAAACATGTACCTTTACTAATGCTATAGATGTCATATTTGATAATTTTATAACTATTGGCATTTATAATAACAAAAAATGTTTTGTATAATGTGCACAACATAAAAAAAAATGTAAATAATATTTAAATTTACCACACCAAAAACTCAAACTTTTCTATTGCGAGACCTATTGCATTTCCAATGCTTGTTTAATGAGAACCCAGTCTCCAACTAAGTACTCAACCACCTTGGAATGATATTTATCATCAAAATATTTGGCAACTGCTTCCTGTCCCCAGAATCAGCTTTTACTATAGTGCCTGAGAAAACTCTTCGACACATATGGGATACAATTTGCACCTGGGTTGTTAAGTAACAATTTGAATGGAGACACACGAGGTGTACTGTGTGATGGAGTGTGATCACTCCGAACTTTCTAAGAAATAGCTAAAACTGCAGACCAGAAGATAAAGCAGTCTGCACACCTTCCTTCAAGAATGTATTGACACATTCTACAAAGTCATTAGAGGTTGGAGAGTACAGAGCCACCTGCAAATGTTTAATGCCCAAATTCTTACCAAATTGTGTCATTTGATGAGACTTGAACTGTGTACCATTATCAGTCGACAAGTTAATATGGTGGTCCCTCAACCTCAAACATGTTGTTAAGGAAAGCAATAACAGATGTGGTGTCAGGTGTAGAAACAAAACTGAAATAAATACATTTGGAAAAATAGTCCACAAGGACTATCAAACATTTCTTATTTCTTGGAAGTAGTTCAACGGGGCCAGCAAAATCAAGTGCAACTTCATCCCAAGGTGCATTAGGTATAGGAACCATGTGTAAATTAGATTCAGAAGTCTTCCAATGTTTATCGGAAACCATGTATGTGCTACAACCTGACACCTATCTATTCACTTGTGCATCAAGTCCGGGCCACCAAAAATATTGCTTCAATTTTCGAATAGTAACTGTAATTCCCAAGTGACCGTCATGAGCATCATGAAACAACTCTCATAATTTTGTGGGGGGTACCAACAACTCATGACAAAGCAAAAATCCCTGAACTAGAGATAGTTCATCTGAAACTTGTGCATACATTTTGAGCCCAGTGTCTAGATTCCTTTCCTGAGGCAACCCGTACTTGACATGTTCAATAACTTGTTTGAGAGTAAGATCATCATTGAGAGTGTCTAACCACATCAATCTAGAAATGGAATCTTGCTTTTCTGCAGAGTTTCCAATGAGGGCGACAACACACTTCACCTCCTCTTCAGACCCATTCAAATTATCATCACAAATAGGCGTCCTGGACAGGTAGTCAGCTCTGGCATTTTTACCACCAGGTAAATAGTGTATTGCAAAGTTGTATTCTTGTAATTTGGATAATTTGCAAACTAACCTGGCAGAGGCCTTACCAGTACCTTTACCATTAAGTAGGTATATAAGGGGTTTGTGGTCTGTGAAAACTTGAGATTGAGCACCCCATAAAAACATCTTAAACTTTTCAATCGCCCATGCACACACCAGAGCTTCCTTTTCAATTGTGCTGTAATTAAGTTCAGCTGAATATAATGACTGTGATGCAAATGCAATTGTGTGTTCTTTCTTATCCACCCATTGTGACAGAATAACACCTAATTCTGACTGACTGGCGTCAACTGTCAGAAAACACGGTTGCCCAGCTCAGAATGCCTATAAAATGGGTGCTGAAGTAATGAGATCCTTGATCTAACACAAGTCTTGATTGGCTGCATTAGACCTTTCAAAAGCTTGACCGTTTCTCAGAAGATCCCGTAAAGGTTGTACCACCAGAGCATACCCATGTATAAATCATGAGAAGTATTCGCAGAAACCTAAACACGAGCGAAGTGTCTCTTTGTTGCATGGTGCTATTAATTCTTGAATGGCACAAACAAGAGACAGTTTCGGTTTTATGCCCTGATCAGAGATGCAGTGACCAAGATAATCCAGTTGATTAACCATAAATTTACACTTTCCCTTTCTGAGGGTGATACCTATGTTCTCAAAAACTCTAAGTACCCTTTCCAAAATTAAATTGTGTGCTCTTGCACTCTCAGCAAAAACAAGTACATCAACTTGAAATGCCTGCACACCCCGGATGCCTTCTAACACAGTATCCATAGACTTTTGAATTACACTTGCTGCTGAGGCCAGACCGAATGGCATATGCAAGAACTTAAATGCTCCAAAAGGTGTAATAAACACAGTAAGGTCCTGGCTCTCAACAGCAAGTGGAATTTGATTATATGCTGATCTGAGCTCAAGTACCGAAAAAAATCCCCCCCCCCCTCAGATTGGCTAAAAGATCCTGTACTTTGGGTGGCAGTCAATGATAATATTTTTGTTGAGAGTGCATAAGTCAATATAGAGACAAATCTCACCTGTCTTTCTCTTCACAATAACAACCGGACTGACCCATTCTGATGAGTCAGTTGGTTGAATGACTCCTTCGCTGCATAGTTTATCGACGAGACTTTTAAGGTCCGTCCTAATGCTTAAGGGTATCGACCTGACCTTGTGTACCACAGGTATGGCACCTTATTTGTGCTTGATTAGATGCTCAAATTTAGAAATGTATCCTATTTTATCAGAACGAATATTTTGAAATTTGTTAAGTACATTATCTACATTCACATCATCAAAACTTTCAATAAATGAGTTAGAATGGTCAGCTAACACAATAGGGTTTTCTGCACCAGGAATTCATTTGATCCCAAGCGGCCAAATACTGCCACCTGATGATGTTCCTGTCTTTGATTGTAACATAAATCTTTGTGGTGATTTGTCTCCCTAAACAAGACAAGGTATCTATGAAGAATCCCAGCATGTCAATGTCTTGTTCACCAAAGGCTTTAGGGAGAATATCAGTTTTCTCCAGGGATTTTGTATCCCATTTCTTCTTCAAAATAACATCCGAAATAAAGGTAATTGGAGCACCAGAGTCTGCCATAATATCTATAGGCACTTGTGCTACTATGGCCTTACACCAGGGTCCTTTCACTTCAGCTTGAGAACTGTTTTCCAAAGAAATAGTTAAAACCACTTTTGAAAATTCCTGTGAACATTTAACAGTATCAACATCAACAGAACTTATTTTCATGGATTTCTGGAACTCCTGCACACAGACATAAAGTGGCTGATTTTTCCGCACTTGTTACAACACTTTGTATTAGCTGGACAAATAGAATTGTTTTCGCAAGACTGGGGTCTCTGCAACTCAATAGTCTTTCCTGAATTTTCTTGGAAAAACAACTATATACGAATTGAACGCGTATGCAAATGTCCAGAGCATTCCCAAAATTACATGTAGAGGCCAACAACCTAAGTGCACTAAATATACCCTTCTACTGACTCCTCTATGTTCTGTTTTCTTCGAAAGAAATTACAACATTCATGTAGGACACTTGGTTCTTCAGAGAATTTCTTTGTGAGCTTAGATACATCTTCTATGTAGACATTCCATCCTTCTTGTGCTCCTGCTGGTGCATTTACCCGTGGCAGGTTATTAAAAAGATGCTGTCCTTCATAACCAAAATAACCATAAAGAAGAGCAAGTTTTCTATTAGCATCAAATTTCATGGCATCGTTAGCAACTTAATAATTTTTAAAGACATAAACCAGTGTTTCCATTGCATTACTGACTTGCCGGAGCAGTGAGAAACGGTGATATTTGGAGCAGTTGATTGCTGGATGCCATAAAGTACAAAGTTAAAAGGGTAACAATCTAAAATTATTTTTTTAAATGTAAGAAAATGTGTGATGCATGAACACAACTAATTAACGTTAATAAAATAATAATTAACCTTGAACACGACCTTACATGCAAATGTTAATTAGCAATTTAAAACGGTATGCCGAGTGTGCAGGCTCCCAGTTTGAAATTATTTAAGAAAAGTGTGCCTGTCACAGAGTGTACAGGCAATATTAGCAGAAATATAAAAAATAAGGTGTGCCTGTCACCGAATGTGCAGGCAAAACTGTCAGCAATACTTTAATGAAGCTACTTCCTGGTCTAAGATGGCCTCTGCGGAGGGCGAGCTGTGTGATGAGGCTCTAATAATTGCCTGGCAACAAGGCACAAGAGGGGTGCAGGCGTTGCCAGATGACCACGTGATCTGATGTTGGAGGCCGGGCAATGCCGCCTAGGATTGCTCCTCAGTCCTCTCGGTCCACCAAGAAGAAATGAGTAAAATTGGCAGCAAGGTGGCAGGCGTCCCTGAAGAAAATACGCTGCTCTGTGGGCTCAGTAATGAATAATTTTTGGTCATCCTCGTCGCCAAATGTTAAGTTGAGGAAAATGACTGCCATAGATGCAGGTAGGTAGAATAACAAGTGCATTTATTGTAGAATATAGGTACTGAGTGAAGAGCCCACTACTGATTCTCAGGTGTTCTCTGTACTACTGCTCAAAAGGTAAATTGTCTGAGCAGAACACCCAGGACAGGCAAAGCGGAGCGTATGCATACATTTGAACAAATACATTTGGTGTCCCGTGCGGAAAAACACAGGACGAAAACAAGTTGTTCTTGATATGGAAATAGGACAACTTGTCCAATACAACTCATGCCAACATTTGGAAGAGGGAAAGAGGGAGGTTTTCAAAGATTAATCAGGTAATTCATTTTCACGTTTGACTTGTGATCTAGTGGAAATTCTGGACCCTAAACTTTATTAATTTACAATGTACTGTGATTTCTTACCACCCATCCAACTTGGTCCTCTGATGGACTTTGCTTGTCTCATTGAGGGGTGAGGGAAACTAAGGTGTCAGATGTTGGCTAACCAACGAGGACCATACATTAGTAGCCAACCGTAACGGGTGGACAAACGGGGACATAAGGGTTCCCATCCCCTAGAATGGTGGGTTGTTGACTCTGATATTCCCCCCTCTCTCCCACCTAACCAGAACGAGTGGAGTGCGGACAAGCACCCCCTATGGCCCACACAGGAGGAGGAATTAGGGGTCGGCTCCTTTAATTGGGCGTACTTTGAGGTAGATGAAGGCCCGCCCCCGGATGATATTCGCCTGGTCGGATTGGCCAAAAAGGAGGAAGACGAGGAATCGGCGTGTGACATCACCCCGGAGGAGTTTAGCGTGGCGAGCGGAGTCCGAGCAGAGTCGGGAGAAGGTTACAGGAGCTGGGAGGCGAGCGGAATTCAGGCAGTGCCAGGAGAAGTATATCGGAGCAGGGAGACGAGCGACCTGGGCGAGAGTGTTGGAGTGCCAGGAGGCCAACGTCCCCATGAGTCGCCGGGCCACACTCCTGGAGGAGTGTGGCTTCAGCAGGTACGTCAGCGGGTTACGAGTTGGGTGGGGAGGCGGGGAAACTCGTCTCGCTAGTGCATACCCGACTTTTCAAATACCCACTGGCTGTTTTGTAAATATCCTTTCCTGACCTCCACACATCCCTTTCCCCAAAACACGCTCTCCTCACTACTGCTCCTTGCACTTCCCCTGTATATAGGCGTTTTTGTACAAACACTTATTCAGCGGTGCTCCTCTCACCCCCTGGAAACCCCCACGGGCAATAAAACGAAGAGGACGGTGTCCTGACCCGTTGCATTATTTTTTTTTCTACCTGCTCTATCGGGACAAAGTTGAGGAGAAGCTTAACCGAGAAGAGAGCAAGACAGAAGAAGACTCACGGAAGAGGAAACAGTTACCACGGATCCCGCAGCCTTTTCCTGGGACAGACTCACATCAAGGAGTAAAAGGACTTTTACTAAAATAAAACCTTACTTAGCAAGAACAAGTCTCCGAGCCCTTTCTACAACCCCGCAACAACAACTTACAGATTTGTTATCAGGTTCAAATACACCACCCTCAGAACCATGCTATAGAGATAAAGGATAACTACTGGAAGTCCAAGCCTCCTGAAGAAGTTCATCAGACTAAAATCATGCAAGCGAGTAACTCCGCTACCTCTGTACAGAACAACAACAGTAAGACTTGCTGTTCTGAAAATAATATAGGACTATCTTTACTATACATTAGAAATTTAGCTTGAGTATGCACAGTTTCTGTGGAAAGAACATTAGTAAACTCAAAAAGAATCAGACAATTCAGAGTTTCAGTTAAATATTGTATTAGCAAATCAGGTCGTTATGCAAATAATTCAATAAGCTCAAGCATCAAGAGCAACTTTTTCCCATTTTAAGCGTCTCCCACAGTTCGAGGGGCGAACTTCGCACGTTGACTTCCACACCTGGGGTGCTTGCAGCTTTTTCCCACCCATCCAAATTGGGGACAGTGACAAAGATAGCGGGTTATGATCACTGTCAGCTTGAGGTAAAACTGCCATATCCAACAAAAACTCCCAGATTCTGAAATTCAACAGGATATAGTCAATTCGAGATGAATGACCTACCCTGTTGAAGGTGTGAGCCCCACAGGAATCCGAATATGTCCGTCCATTTACTGCCCTGACACCATATTCCAGGGTCAGGGCATTTAAATGGATAGCTCTTTGGGTCCAACTTTTAATAGGTGGTATTGAAAGGGATGGTATACCTCTCCTGGCATCATCCTCCTGGCTACCTAGAATATCATCCACCGCTAGGGGTTCAAAGGTGCAATTGAAATCCCCTGCTATCATTATATATGTGTCTGCACTACCAGATCTGAGTTCGCCCTCGAGGGCTGTTAAAGTCGATGAGGGCGTACTTCCTTTTGAGGATCTAGCATAAACGTTAAAGATCACTAGGGACCGCCCCCCTAAAGGCCCTCTTATTACTAGTCTCTGTAAGTCCGGAGACTTAGAATTTATACAAACTTAAGTCTGTTAAGCATGTTAAACACACATTATATTTTTCTCTTCTATTTCTACATATCTAAGCATGCTTTTACAGTGCTTGTCCTGCACTTATTCTCATTACTTCATTTGTGTTTCTTTAACCCATGCAAGATGCACGTGCATTTTAAGTGTGAAATTTCACTCTCATGCTAAGTTTATATGTTGTGCAAAGAAAGATTACCTTTCAAGCTGGATCACTTGCATTGAAATGGTAGTGATTTCAGGCAGTGGAAAACTATAACAGAGCTATTTTTGTCTTAAAAATTCGGTAGCTCCCTTTTTGGGGCGTGGTCGCCTTCCTTGCTCGGCAAGGGGGATGCTGGCCTCCATGGGAAACGGCCACTACAACGAGGCCGTTTCAACGAAAACTTTAACCACGCATGCATTACAACGCATGCGTGGTTACAACGACAGCCTTTACCACGCATACTTTTACTACGAGGTACGTAGTAAAGGCATGTGTGGTAAAGAGTACATATAAAAAAGGGGGGTTGGGGGGGGGCTTCCCCCCCAAAAAACCCACTTACCTTTAGACGTGATGTGCAGGCAATCGGCATCGCAGAGGAAGGAAACGGCTGTGTTTTTTTTACTTATGACGTCACCACGCTAAAATACGTGGAAAAAGATAGGCGTGTAAATAGCATTCCGTTGTAACGCATGCGTGGTAAAGGTATGCGTTACAACGGAGTTCGTTGAAAAAACATACAACTGGCCTCCATTGCAGGGAGCATCATAGGAGAGATGGTTCTCTGGCACTTCCTTGTTTCCTTACTCCTGGTGGTGCCATCTTCTCCCATCTCACTTGAGGCCAACCCGGAACATTGTCATATTTAGACTCCCTTTTGTGGACCTTGGAAACCAACAGCCCTGCCAATTGTACCACGCAACAGTGGTTAGACTAACGCATTTTGATGCTGATGTGGGCATCACCTAATTAAAATGCTTTAGTAACGCATTCAAGCTCCTTTGAGCTGAGTCTGCAACATGAAGCTGCAAGAATAATTAAACACGATAAGCAGCCCATGGCAGTGTGTGCTTCAGGTTAATGTGCCTCGGTCTTCCCCAGGCAAGTTACACACCTCCTGCCGGCCTGGACTCGTTGCTATGGAGATCACACCCTGAAGTGTGGCTGATGATGCATTGTTTCCTCACCAGTGGGAGACAGAATAAAATACATCTTCTGTGCACATTCCCCGCCTCTCGGGGACACGTGGATTTGAAGGCTGCATCAATCTCTCACAGTGAGACAAAAGCATTTGCTCTCCAAACCATAAACAACAGAGGTGCCAGTCCCCAAATGGATCCTGTTGTGTCTTCTGTTATTTTCAGACCAGTGTACACTTGGTGCATGCATAGTTGGTCAATTGGCAGGTCCAGACTCTGGTTTCAGCTGGATTTTTAAGTCTGGTCAACAACTTATCCGGCACGTGTGCATGGGGGAAGGGGGATTGGGCAGCCTTCCTATCCCCGGCTAGTTCTGGCAATGCAGGACTCCGTTCGATGAGATGGACACAACACTCGCAGTCCCATCGTGGCTGGTCCTACTCAGCACAATACAGCACTGTAGAGAAAGCACACTGCAGCTGACAGCCCAATGGAGGATAGAGCCTCTCCCTTTCCTTGGCAAGCTTTCGTCTCTGAGAGAAAGAGCGCTTCTGGCACAGCAGCCTAGTCACCACCTAGGGAGAGAACTTTGTCTTTTTTTATTTATTTGTATTTTCATTTATCCAAAATGCAGCAGATAAGATGCTTCGCAATTCAAAAATAAAATTTCAGAATAGCAGTTCATCAATTTACAAAATTTGAATGTAATAGTAATTAATAGTATACTTATTAACAATAATTGTGAATGGCGTTTCTTATATCACACATTTGGCTGGCAAAGCCCGTTAAACTCACCAATCTCGACTCTCTCCCAGTTCCCCCAAATGTTGTTAAAGCGCTTATTTGCACCGACTCTCTTTGCATACATATTCTCATGGTTGTTAACTTACATACTTAAATACGCCATTAAGCCATTGTGGGTATAATTGTTGACTTCCAATTTGCTAGTATTAAGGACTTTGCTACTATAGTGACTATGAAACAGAGCTGATTCAGTTCCAAAAAGGGCCCCCAGCGGATCAGAAACAATCACTCTTCCCGTCTGGACTACTTCATAAAAAATATTGGTCCAAAATACAATCAATCTAGGGCAACAAAAAATCATATGGAGCCAATCCCCTGATTCAGACCCACATTTAAAGCATCTGGCGTCAGCTCCACTATACATCTTTTTGATTTTTTTCTGGAGTATAGTATGACATCCATTTACAATAAAAAGGTATGCTCTTAAAATTAGCTGCACGGATGGCTTTACCACTGATCTGGTTATAATAATTCCATTGTGCTATAGTTATGTTACAGCCAGTGGTAGACGCTATTTTAGTTATATGGTCGGATACTAATTTTGGTCCTAGATGCTGAAGTAGAACTCTATACTAATTTCCAATCCCCAATAGGCGGGAAATAAAGAAGGCCCAACATATTTTCTCTGCTATTTCATTTATCTCTATCTGGTTGCTGAAGCATAAATGCTGCATTTGAGTGAAGCAAAAAAAAATGATTGGACTAACTGATGGATTTTCATGGCCGAGTGTTCGCCATAAAATTAATTGATTATTACAGAAAATATTCCTAAGCCTCTGAAAACCCAAAGCTGCCCAACGACTAAGCGGGGGCAGGCCAAGACTTAGGCCAAACCCAGAACAGAGGTTGAGTTTTAATTATGGATGAAAATATAGGACTTTATATTCTTGGCAGGTGGGATTAAAGCGATCGACTATGACTCGAGGATTCTTATGATTGGTTCTCTTTGGTAGTCTAGGAATCTGTAAGAAAGAGACAGGATCAATTCCAGACACGTTTAACATACTATCCAACTAATAATTATCTTCACATGATGCCTTTTTTGAGGCGAAGGTTAGCTAATTTAACAGAGCTGATTGGTAATAGGCTTTAAAACGTGAAAGAGGACCTCCTTTCTCTTGTGGAAGTGGAGAACAGAGAGCTTAACCCTTGGTCGTTTACTTTGCCAAAACAATTTGCGTATGTCTGCATCAATGGCCACAAATAATTATTTGGGAATATTAATCAGTACATTAGAAAAGGCAAAAAAACCCGAGGTAACAGATTCATTTTTATAAGTGAAATGCACCCTATGATCGTGGGGGTAAGTCTCACGATAATTACTGTACAAACTTTGTGTGCAATGCCCAAGGCTTTATAAGTGACTTGCTTATTATGCCAGTGGTGCTCAACAAGTTCAGCATCCCCCGACTGATGCCTGGGGAGGGAGACGCTGCTTCCAGCCAGTAAATGGCAGAAGCGACGTGGGTATTCAAATAGTGCTAATGTAGCCCATATTTTCTCTAATTTCAATGGAAATTACATTGCAAAAGACATTTGTTTTTTTAAATTAAATTGACTGACATTTTGTAAAACATATACAGAAACATCGATCAATAAGACATATGCAACCAAAACTGCAGTCCGTGATAGTACAGGCATATGGGACCACAATGGTGAATGATCGTCTCTTCATCGGTAATACATAGTGTTTGCAAAATACATGTAAAAGACTTGTTGGTACATATCAGAGACAATATGAACTTTCCTCCTGTGGAAAAGTCGGGAACATCAGATGAATCTCTATAAAGTCAATTCCAGAAGCCATCTAATGTGGGATTACCAATGCGTAAGTTTGTCTTTGGTGTCGGTTAACAGGAATGGGAGGATCCTGATAGGATCATGTTACCAGGTTTTATGGCCAAGCTCCATTCTCTTGAAAATATGGACAGTATGTTGGCAGACAATGTGAATGTAAATTCTATGGTGGCAAATCTGTTGGGCAGTTCTTCCATGGCGGAAGAAAACATATTGAAAGACCCTTTGGATAAGAAGATAGACACTACATTTAAAAGTCTTTTCAGGGTCTAATGTGGCTATGAAAGCTGGAATTCATGGTGCTTATGCAACCCAATCTCTCATCTCAGATTTTGAGAAACTGTTCATAGCAGCCTGAGATGTGTTGGATTGCCTTCCTTTATAGGAGTACATTGAGCATAGAATTCAAAAATTGAATTTGACGTGGTCAGATCAGCAGCACATGTGAGAAAGACTTCCCTAGCTGCCATAAGAAATCAGTACTTCAAAGACTGGAACACTGATGCGGCTCAGAGGGCGATGGCCCTTAAAATTGCATTTGAGAGTTGCTCATTATTTGGCGCTGAGTTCTACAAGAAACGAAACAGGATGCAGGTGCCAAGAATCAGCGCCCCTGACCATGACAAGATGAAGAACTCTCCATTAAATGTTGGAGGACGAATTTAACGATTCATTTAACAATGGGAAGAAATTACAATGGATCATTGAGTTCAGCAGTTTGTAAGTAAGAGGTACTTAACAGAATTATTGTCTGACCCGATTTCTGCTGGGACCAATCGTACTCTGCTCATTGGGGATCCACCCAAAGGGAGGCTTTACTAAAGAGAGTATCAGCTCTTCAGATGAAGGGAGCGATTGTCCTGTACCCAAGGAAGAATCAGGGCATGGAGTGTTCTCCATTGTCTTTCCAGTCCCCAAATCAGCGGGGCTATTGTCTAAAGAGCGACTTGAAGAACCTCAAAAATTCAGCAAAAACATCAAATTCAAGATGGAAGCCCTGTAGAAGATTATACATGTAATTCCTGCCAATCACGCCCTAACAACCTTGGATGTAATGGATGCATATCTGCATATTCTGATTGCAAAGTGTCATCACAAGTACTTGAGCTTTGCGTTGTGTTGGGATGAAAATGTCCTCTGCACGGTAATAGACGTGCACCTCTGTCCTGATTGCCCAACTGTACTGATGTCTAGATCCCTCATGCTGGTTTTTGTTGTCCTAGGCAAACACAGATCATGCGTGTGTGTCATGACATAGGCCTGTCTCACAGATTGCGGTCTTGGTGGACTGGGAGAAGCGCCCAAAGTGCCACCCTAATAGTGGTGGAATGCTACTGCCTTCACCAGGAGTTAAGCAGCACAAGCGCAGTGGTGGCAGCATACCATGTAGTGATCAGTAGAAGTCAACAGGTCCTATTTATTAGGTCAAGCCTAGACAGCACTTGCACAGTCCGGAAGGCCTGTTGTATCTCTCAATGTGCTTTCAGCACACCTCTCAATCCCTATCGGTTGTTACGTGTGGCATTTTAAAATGCAGGCAGATTATTGGTGCACTTGTGGAAATGTTCCGCCTTTGTGTGCTGGGTTCCCTCCCATGCGATTCCACTCAGACAATGTTTTTGTTGCCCATCACACTGTACAGCGTGTGATGGCCTCTCCTCCCTCCTCCCATCTGGTTTATTTATAGTTGGTTCTTGCCTGCACTCACCGCAGCCATCTGCATACCTGAAATAACAGCAGCAACTGATTACAAATGTGTAGCATGAGTTCTCTCACACCGTTTTTCTTCGCACATGGGGACTTTTACTTAGCCTGTTATAAATCCAGGACTACAAGTACCGAGACGCAGTGGGAAACAGTACTGGTTAATATGCATAGCTGGCACGTGTTAACAGCTGCTCACTGCCAGTTACACTGGATCAAACGAAGCAGGGTTCCAGCCTCAGAGGGCCCGCCCCCTCTAATCTACAATAAGAAATGCAGCCTGATCAGTGGTAGAAGTGGGCGGGATCGGAAGGGCACGGTGTGCCCCTACTAAAAGAATTATTTCAGTCCGTTCCCCTTCTTCTTTGTTTTAAAAAAACGTCCCAGGACGGCAGGAATAGTCCTACTCAAAAAGTATAACGTTTTTATTCAGCATGTGTGGTACACATCAAGGAAGGCATCTGCAGGGCCCACGAACCCCCCCACCCCCTCCCCTGTGTATCTAGGGGCCTGCAAAGCAACACAGAAAGGGCCATCAGTCTTACATTGGCGTTAGGTTGGCGCGAAAACTGCTACCTCCGATGGCCTGCTGCTGCCATGATTCACGCCTCATTTAGTGAGGACGCTACCTGCCTGCCACTACTTTGACCAATACAATGGTTACATCAGGATGCTTTGCTGGCCCCACCCTTAACCTCCTCTGCGCTTTATTTTCGTGCTCACACAGACTGATGGACGCCACCTGGAAAAGAAGAAAATGGTTTCAGTGTGGAATTCGTAGCTTGCTGACTGTATGTAAATCTGCTCCTCACCCAGCCAGAAATGGAAAATAGGGGGATGGTGGCTGCTGTAGAAGAGGCCCTCCACTGATGTACCCACAGCTGTCCCAGTCCCACCAGCCTCTCCTGGAAATTGTTCTGTGTGCCTGCCCAGAGGTCCCCCGCCCCTCCTTTACATCTCTGCACTGGAGCCCGCAAGAGGAGCCTGGACTGCCTCTGAACTCAAAGCTTTTAAATAAACTTCATTTTTTTTTTTATTGGTTCGGTTCAAAGCCAGATATACAAAACATTATATCATAACCGGACATCATATATACAAACTTATGGTGCATATATATATAAAAATTAGATTAAAAAAACTAGAAAAACAATTAAGAAGAAAGCAGTACAGGGAACAATATCACCATACAAAGTCAAACAAAAATCATTCCAACGGGTCTAAATGGTCTATCTTTGCCTGCCAAATTTTACACCCCCTTTGCATTTACCTAAGTGATTTAGTACGATAAAGGTTGTATTCTAAATAAAAAACATTATTGAACTTTGCCCGCCACATTTCATATACGGGTGCTTCTGGTTTCAACCACATTGAAGACGTACATAAGCGAACCACTGCCATAGCCATAAATACAAGATATCTATTTTCATGAAAACCAAAAAAAAGATCGGTGTCATTAGATAAACCAAAGATGATCAACTCTCTGGAAATAACTACTTCACAATTTAAGATATGTGACAAGAATTTTTCGATAGATGAAAAAAAGGGTTTTAACACTACACAATCAGAAAAAATATGCTCAATATCCGCCTGATCAGACTAACACCTGTAGCATTTCCCATTATAAGCATTACCCCATTTCAACATTTTAAAAGGTGTATGATACAGATTAAATAAAGTTTTATAGTGCTGTGAATATAAATTGGCAGACAAGATAATTTTAGCAGCCGTATAAATTGAATCTTGAAAGGGTACTACAG
Source organism: Lissotriton helveticus (assembly GCF_964261635.1). NCBI lineage: Eukaryota > Metazoa > Chordata > Amphibia > Caudata > Salamandridae > Lissotriton > Lissotriton helveticus. The sequence goes on from NC_136070.1 coordinate 1,039,180,885, forward strand.
AAGTACCCAATCTGTGGCACCATTTAGACTCTTGTGACCCCATATCGTCCTGATGTAGATTCAACAAATAGTTATATAGCGTCCCTATTCGCGATGGCTTTTTAAGTATTTCAATAGAGTCGTTTGGACATAGGGGTAAAATATTTGAATGTTTAAAAATAAAGTCACGTATTTGTAAATACTTAAAAAAATCATGATGGGAAACAGTATATATATCTTTTAGCTCCTGAAATGAAGCAATTGTACCATCTTTAACAAATGAGCCAAGAGATACCATGCCTTTTTCCCCCATATACGCATCGTGCGATCCCAAAATATTGGAGGAAACAGTTCTGTAGAGTTACATGGAGTATAAAAATTAATACGACCTAAAGAAATAAGCTTCCGCATTGATCGCCATCCTTTAAAGGCAGACATTACTAATTTGAATCTAGTTCTTTTGTAGTAACTAGGTTCTGAAAAGCGAAGCAGCATTTGCCGCGATTGAGGGCCAAGTAAGAAAGAAAAAATATCAGGGCTCTCAAATATCGGTGGAGTCCCCCAATCGCAAAACATTTAATATTCTGCATAAGACAAGCCAAATAATATAATGCGAAATTTGGAACCCCCCATCCCCCACGTAGAATTGGGAGTGTCATAAATTTGGAAGCCCTACGTGCCGATTTCCCGCCCCATAGAAAACTATCAGCTAAAGATTGTAATTTCCTTTGTTGTAATACAGGTATCTCCAAAGGTACAGATTGAAAATAATACAACACTTTAGGCAGAATACACATTTTTAAGACATTGCGTCTCCCAACCAGCGACAGATGTAGACATTCAAGTTTCTCCAACTGGTTTTTAACAGATTGCAATATATCTGTCCAATTCACCATAACGAGCTCTTGAAGCGATAGCCTAATTTTAATGCCAAGGTATTTAGCCTCCGGGGTAACCCGACAGTCATTAGGGCAAAGTCCTGTTGAGCAAATAACCTGCGTTTTCTGGATATTAAGTTTGTATCCCGACACATTACCAAATTCACTAGTTAAATTTTCGATTTCGCGTAATGCTGGTTCTGGATCAGATGTTATGACAGCAACGTCATCAGCATAAGCTAATACACGTATACTACCACCGGGTAACACCACAGATTGTATGTGTTGAGATGACCCCAACATCTGTAGAAGTGGTTCGATGTAGATAGCAAATAGCAGTGGCGAACACGGACACCCCTGCCGTGTGCCCCGCGTGATATTAACAGCTGCTGATTCCTGGCCTGACAAACAAATCTTGGCCCTGGGACGTCTATACATAAGCTTTTAAATAAACTTCAAGTAAGTTGTGAAAATGAAAGAATACCCGGTGCATTTTTTTTAAGTAACTGGAAAATGTGGAATGTCTTATCAGCTGTTTTTCTTATGTTATTTTTTTTTATGTGTTCCACTGCTTTGTCTGTCTTCAGGGATGAGGTCTTTTAAAATAAGCATTTGCAATGCAATAGGTCTCGCATTACTGAACGTTTGACCTATTGGCGTTGCAAATCATAATGAAATGCCAAAAGCTAAAATTTTCAGTAATGTGAGGCCTATTGCGTTGCAAATACTTGCTTTTTTAAGCACGAGGAGACTAAGTGATTTGCCCAGAATCAAAGGATGCTTGAGCCTCCTGCCAGACCCGAACCTGGTTCCCCAGCTTCAGTCTTGTAGGGCACCGAAATATGTTGATTATGGCTACTTCTAGAGTTGCCCCTCATTAGCAGCCTCGTTCACTCTGAAGCAAGGTAGAGGTCAGACTGACATGGGCTGACAAAATACTGTAAATAAGAAAAAGAATCAGTTTCCAAGCACGTGAGCTTGCTATTGCAAAGCCAGAGTTGCAACACCAGCCTGTGGTTTGTGGTAAATTGCAACATCAGTTCAACTTGACTCGTATACACGTCAATATTAGTTGCAAAGAGCTTCATACCACTTCTGCCATTTGTAAGCATAATGTATCCAATCTAGCGATACTCAAATTAACCGACCTGGGAAGGATTCATTGATTTTCCCAGCGTGATCCACACACATGCGACGTCAATGAAGAGTATTAATTCACTGAGGTATGTTGGCACCTTAGATATACTGTCCATAGTGCCTGCTAGCTATTTCAGTGCGCCTTGTGTTGGTTGCAAGGTGGAAGCCATGCATGGCACACCCTACTACAAGGGTTGCACAAATACGAAAGAGCACATTTACTCAGGTAGAGAGGGGCACAGGGGTGGAGCTTTATTGAGCATCAGATCAAGTGCCAAATCATGTGTAATTAACCTACTGGACAATTGTGTACAGGTTTTGACAACATTTTACAGTGATAGTTGCACTGACAATCAGTTACAAATCCAAATTTGCACTGATAAATCAGCTAAACATTACATTTTATTTTTCTACCAGTCAGAGGGTCCAAATATTGGTACAAAAATTCCCAGCATCCAGGCAAAACTACATGCCACTTGTGCAGATCACAAGGCCTGGTCCATAGTGTTTTGCACCTGAGCCTCTGCCCTCAAGATAGCCAGTGAAGGGACTGCACTGTCCCTGCTCAATTCATGATCAAGCCTGCAGCTGGTGCTTAATTTGAGCCGGTGGTTGCAGGTGCGGGTATTCAGCAGGGTGATTCCATGAGTCAAACACTCACCGCTGAGATCTGCGGGCCATTAGTCCGAACCACAGAAAGGCTAACTGAGACCTCGATCCTTCCGAGGATGGTAAATTAAATATCATTTCACAGGGTAACAGTTACATATATTGTTTCCAATGCTTGGAAGCGCGGGTTGAAACTCAGCATGAAACGGGTTATTACCCTTTAAATATGGACAATTATAGGACGGGATGTGAGAATAGCTGATGAGAGACGAAGCCACCTGCCTAATGTTAACTTCATTTTAAGAGCCACTCGTGGCTGAGCACGCTGAGGGGGCCCATTGATACCCACCCCCGAAAGGAACAGTCTTGCCTGTTCTATTGACCCCCTTGCCCATCCCCTGCTACCCACTCAATTCTCAGCGGCCTGGATGCCCTCACAGTCTCAATTAAGAGTCCTTTCTATGTGTCAATGGAGCCCTGAATAGTGAACCGTGGCACGCATAGAAGCAGTGTTCCCTTCTGCTTTCCCGTCAGCCCTCTTCACTTATGTTCTGTCTCTCGCATACCTACACTTAATTCTCTTGCTCTCCATCAGTGCTTCAAAGTGGTGTAGTCAGCCATAAGGCTCATTCGTGCCACCAACTCCATGCAGCCCTCTCCTATCCCCTTGCAGTGCTCCGAAGCGGCAAGCAGATGACTTGTACTTCTATGAGCTAGTGCATACAATGGCTCATGAACACCTTAATGCAGCGCCTGGCCACACCAAAAGATCCATTCAATGTTTTATAAAACGCAAACTCTGCACAAGCAGGTCTCAGAGTGCTGTGCACAAGAGGGTGTTCGAACACAAGACAGCTGTGAATTAACTGGTGACACAACAGAGCAGAACAGATTGTTGACAATGCAATATCAGCCCTTGATTAGCAGTGGATTCCAGAACAAGGAGTGTAAAATCCTCTGTGTAGAGGATGTTGTGGTGCAGGGTGGGCACACAAACTAGTTTATTTTAACAAACTGACTACACTGAACAGGGTACCTGTGCACCCTAAACTGGAAACACTGTGAATAACACAAGAGGCATGGGATTAGACAGTGTCGCCGAATCTGGGACTAATAGAAAGGCCATGAAGAGGCAGGACACAAGGCTCCTACCCTGAAGAGCTGGGTGATCCTCTGCCTTGACAAAGCACCAGCTGGTTCACACAGCTTCCAATCCACTTATGGCAAGCGTGTCTCTGAACCAGCGAGAGGAGAGCTTAGCCTCTGGGACAACACAGGAACCTCTGCCTCAGCAAGGGTTCAGCTGGGAGTTACCCCGGCCTGGACCCAAACCCACCTCTGCACAATACAGCTTCTCTTCAACTCAAAGTCACAGGAATGCAGAGCAGATGATTGCATTCTGCCTTTACTTCTATTCTGTACGGCATGGCCCAAAAAAATTTACAAAATTGTCTAGAAGTAAAAAAAACATTATTACATTGCTTGTTAGAAAGTTTATGTTAAAGGTGCAAACTTTAAAACATCTGCCAAAAATATTACGCATAGTAAAGCACAGGCAGGAATTGTACAGGAAGGTCAAAAAGGTAAGTGGTCATGTGTAAGGGTCTTTAGGAATAACATTAATGAGCTTACCTCAGAGGTCTACCCAGAGGCCTTCTTTTGTGTACCAAACTGTTCATGTGTATCATTCAGGTAGGAACCCAATTCAAAGGATATTCAGGAAGAATCCATGCCTTACACTTACAGTGATCCGTGAAGTATATCAAATAAGCATAAATATCTGCAGTATTGCACTGAAAAAGGCTTTAAAGTAACTAAGCCGGACTGGCCGTTCCAGGCGTCAGGCATTTCCAAGGGTGACTGGAAGGATAGGGGCCCGGTTTAGTTTGTAGGGGCCGGTTTTGTAGCAGTGCAGGAGTTTTAAAAACACTGCAAAGATCTTTGTATATTCAGCAGGTTTCGGGTAACACTAAAAGTGCCAAGATAACTCTGCTGACAAATGTACCTGCTGGAGAGAGATGGGAGGGGAGTTTTGTCTAATGGCTGTTCTGACTCATCTAAGGTAGCGCAGAGGGTTAATATACCTGCTGCAAAGAACGTGTACCATGCATATCAAAGAGCAATATTTTATGTGCATAGCTCAGTGGGTTACTGCGTTTTGTTGACTACCAGAATGAAAATATAATTTTGCCTTTTACTGTCATTTTATGTTCAGAAATGGTTAAAAAAAAAGGGAGAAGTGCTGATGAAAGAAACTGCATGGCTCGGAGACATATGGCTTATGATTCCACTTATATGCATAATTGGGACATTCTGTGATTCGAAACATGTCCCACATTGTAAATGTATTTTAACGTCAACAACTTATATATTAAACCTCAAATAAAAATGTTATCCATTGTTTGAAATAAATAACGTTATAGGCTGTAACTGGTCAGTGAAATGCCAAACGTACTAAAAATTGGTATGTTTCGCTATTTCTAGCCACACCTCTGACTCCGCCCACTAATCCAATCCTATGTTATTCCCGCCCCTGATTCTCCGCCCACAGTTCCCCTACTTTTTTTTCACCCCACTTCGACCACTGGGCCTGATATACCCCGGCACGCCACAGCTGTAGATGTCGGTGACAGGGACAGACAGGCCTTGATGACAAACGAACGAGCAAAAGGTGAGCTGAAAAGATTGGATCTCGGTCATCAAGCCAGAGAAGACCTTTCTGCACCAAGGGGCCTGTGCGCTGCCGCTAACACGGCATGCATCGGCGAGACGTGGTTTCCGATGAGCCGGGAATATCAAAGGGAGAACAGCCATGACGTTGTACCTATGGCGTCCGGTGGTAAAATAACATTTCCACTCTCTACTGCACCTCTCCTCACAGGCTGTTGAACCAAACAAGTTTATTTAAACAACTCAGAGGTAAAGCGTGCGAAGCCAAAAATGGCTAATTCCGCACTGTGCCCTTGTGTTGACATGTAGGACGTCTTTATCCTACAGAATCTCACATTAACCTAGTAAGAAGAATGCCGCGTAGGAAGGGGGGACCCAGAGAGAGCCAGGCGCGAGCTGGTCTCTCCCTGGGCGTGTTCGCGCGAGAATCAGTAAGCAGGTGGGGTTGATTGGGGGGAGGTATTAAAGGGAAGTCAGGCTGGCGGTTGGGCACGGCGTTAGAGGGAGGCAAGGGAAGGGAGGTTCTTTTTGCCCCGCCCGCTTACTGTTCTCCGTCAGGGGGGCCATGGAGGAGGCGGCGGAGGTCGGGCGGGCTGTCCGGGCGCTTTACGACGCCGGGTGCTAGGACCTCAGGTTGCCTGGGAGTGCCGGCGGTAGGCGTGGGTTGGTTCGGCCGGCCCCTTTCCCCCCCCCCCCCCCCCTCTCGCAAGGCTGCTGAGGGCGGGCCGCGGGCGGCGGCTGCTGGTGTCGCTTGACACGGACGACGAAGGCGGCGGAGGGGCCGCCATGCCGGCGGCTTGCCAGATGCCGGCCCAGGTTCCTGCGGACTCGGGGACCCCGCCGGCGACCCGGGCGCCCGCCAGCAGGTAGGCCTTTGCCTTTGTGAGTTGCTGAATTGTGTGGGGCGCCCGGGGGGTGGGCGGGGTCGCTCCGTGGGCTGGCAGGCCCCGCGTATGTTTGGGTCCCCTCCTGTCAGGACCAGGAAGTCTCCTGTTTTTGCTGGGGGCCCGGCGAGGGCGGATTTTTCGACCCTACGTGCCTCACCGTGACACGTGTTCATGCTCCTCTCGCCGGGGGCCCCTCACCCTTCAGTGCCTGGTTTGTCAGGCGGGGCTTCGCCCCATTTGGGTGATTGGGCAGCGCTACCCGCCGCCTCGCTCCACCCCTGTGCTTGGGCCAAGCCCTCCTGCATTTTCCCCAGCACTTTGGCCCAGGGCTGCCCAGAATTGCCCCCACCCCCTTGTTTTGCTGTACTGCTCTTTCTCCCCCTCTCCCCCCCCCCCCCCCGGCTCATGGTTTCTGGTTCCGCTGCCCCCCCCCCTTGTTTCCCTCCAGCCTCTGGCCATGGTGGGCGTCCTCTGTCACCAGCCCGGTGTGGTTCCCGGCTTGCCGCGGGATGCCTGCCGCCCCCCGGGGTGGGTTTGGCGCCCGGGTGGGTGGTGCTCCTGGGTTGGCGACGGTTGCTGGGTCCTCTTGGGGTGTTTCCCTTGCCTCTGTGGGGTGGAGGTAGTTTTTGCGGATTTTTTCGGTCTGGTTTGAGCGGCCGCAGTTTTCGAGCTGTTCCTCCGGCTGAGCGGCTGGGGACTGTTTCTTCGGGCTTGGGAGCTGTCCCTACGGCTGTTTCCAGTGGTGGGATCACGGGAGAGGGATCTGGAGCGGATCTCTCTTCTGGAAGTTTTCTGCGCGCGCGGAGCTTTCATGATGTTGACTGGCAGTTTTCTGATGGGGGAATTGTTGATGGGGCGCTGCCAAGTGGCAGGGCACAAGTTTTCATTTTTTCTGGGAGCTTTCATGATGTTGACTGGCAGTTTTCTGATGGGGGAATTGTTGATGGGGCGCTGCCAAGTGGCAGGGCACAAGTTTTCATTTTTTCTGGGAAGATTTCTATTTGGATGTACAAGATGATGAATTGGTAGGTGGGGGGTTTGCGGGGTAAGGGAATTGGGCTTTTGGCAGCACGGGCCCAGAGGGGTGGGCTGGGGCAACCCCCTGTTTATCGTATTTTTGCAGGAGTCATGTGGGACCACGCGGCGGTAAGTGACACAGGGGGAGTGGGCTAGCTAACTGGATGGTTCAGCAGAAGTCGGCACAGTTGCCGGGAGGTAAGATGGTCCGTGTGGAACCCTAGGGAGAGTCTCCCTGTTACGAGTACCACATCGTTTGGTACAGGGGATGGGGTTCTTGGTGAGCGAGTCGCTCTGGCAACGGGGCTTGAGCGGCCTGTGCGTTTTTGAATGTTTCTGATGTGCAATCTACAAGGGATGTTTCTACAGTTGGGGATGGGGTGGCTGTAAAAAAAAAAAAAAAAAACTTGTCACGCAGCAAGGGAGAGTCTCCCTGTTAAGAGTATAAGATTAATTGGTGCGGGGGATGGGATTGTTGGTGAGCGAGTCGCTCTGACACTGCGGCTTGAGCGGCCGTGGTTTTTGAATGTTTCTACTATGCAACCTACGGGGGATGATTTTGTACAGTTTGGGGATGGCGTGGCTGTTCCACACATGGTTACGGAGGATAGTATCCTGCCAAAACGATTGCCACGAGTGTGTGCAGTGTGGGGGGGGGGGCGGCATGCTCTCACACAGTGTTTTCACGGACTGCGGGTTGCAGGACGGGGGAGGGGTTCAGGGGGTAGGTGACAACCTCCGCACTTTGCACATGAGGGCTCCTACTCCTATTGAGCAGCACATTCTGATTCTGCGGTTGGTGGACTATCCTGACTTTGAGGCTGCTGCGATTTTGTTCTGGGTTTTTTCAGGGTTGGGTTTCGGTTTGGTTATCAGGGTCTCCGGGTGGGGTGGTGGTCTGACATTCTGCGGTCGGTGAGGGAGTGCTCTCAGGTTTGTGCAGCAGAAGTTGGATGCTGAGGGATCGGTTTGCAGGTCCTTTTTCTGAGTTGTCCTCTCTCTGATTGGATCGTCTCTCCACTGGGGGGCGGTCCCCAAAAGGCGATGGGGGAGTTTTCACCTCCTCCATCGTCGGTCCTGGCCTGAGGGTGCATCCGTCACCGAATTCATTGACCCAGCTGCCTCAACCGTGCCCTATGCTTCAGGGGATGACGCCTTACGGCTCGTTCGCGGGGCAGGCGTTGGGGGTTTTTTGCTGGCAAAGAGTGTCCTCAGTCGGCTTTCCGGCTCCTTCCTATCCCTCAGTGGTTTTTGTTGGGTTTCTTTGGTATGCATTTTGGGGGATGTTTTTATGTTCATAAAGTATTACCCATGGGCTACTCGGTGTCATGTTCCCTCTTTGAGACCCTCAGTACCCTTCTGCAGTGGCGCTTCAATTTTTGTCAGCGGCTGCTTCTTGGTCTGCCATTGCCTTGATTAATTTCTTTTACAGGGGGGGGTGGGGGGTCAGTCCGGGCAGTATCAGGCGGCTTTGGTAATCTTTCAGGCTATGACCGGGGTTTGGGCTTTCCTCTGGCGCCGGTTACGGCCGAAGGTCCCTGTACATCTCTGACTTTCTTCGGGATTGCGATTGATACCGCGACTATGCTGCTGCGCTTGCCTGCTGCTACCGTGCGGGAGATGACTGATTTCATACGCTTGGTGTTGGGAGTCCACAAAGTGGGCTGCGGAACGTACGGAAACTTTTGGGGTGCCTCAATTTTGCTTGTTGGGTCGTTCGGGCGGGTAGGACGTTTTTGTCGACATCTGGGCCTCTCGATGTCAGGCGCCGGCATTCCTCATCATTCGTGTGCGCCTTACAACTGCTGTCCGTGCTGATTTGAATATCTGGTTGCGTTTCCTGCACGATGTCAGTGGCGTGTCCTTGTTTTTTGCGGACGAGGACATGGTGTGGCAGGTGGCAGTTTTTTCACGGATGCATAAGGAGCTCATGGCTTCGGCATATTGGGAAGGTCGTTGGTGCGCGGCTGGCTGGCCAGTGCGCGGGAAAGGATACGGTCGCAGCATTGCGTTTTTTGGAACTCTTCCCGTTGTGGGTTGCTCTGTGTATCTGGGGGGGGGGGGAATTCAGATTCGCGCCGTATTGTTTCATGTGGCCGGGTCCGCCATTTTGGTAGCACATTCCGTAGCTGCCTCTGCACGGCGGAGTTCTTTGAAGGCCTGGCCTGAGTTTTTTGCAATTTGGTGGGGATGGCAGGTACGGTCAGGGCTGGGTTAGCTGATGCACAATTTTTATTGCGGTTTGTTTTTACGTTTAGCGAACTAAGGCCTTTCCCTCTCGATGATTTCCGGTTGGCAGGGGGTCTGTTTATGGTCAGCTTTGGTGGGGGAGGGTTTTCGGTTGGGGGGGGGTATTGTTTCGTACAGTTCTGAAAGGGTGGGTAGGCTCCGGGCTGGTGGTTGGAAGCTACGGCGGCCGGTGCCCCTTGGATTTGCTTCATTTGCTTTTATCGCACTGGGAGGTGTGCTGCTATGATGCTTTGGAGTGCCACAGCAATTTCGTTTGTGCTTTGTGTGGGTATTTTTCAGGGCATTTTGGGCCTCTGATCTGCTGGGTTTGAGGGGTTGAGTGGGGGAGGGTCAACGGCGAGGTGGTGGGGGGACCATGTCAGGGTACGCCTGTGGCCGAGGATGTCCAACATTGATCAGATGGGGAGGGGCAGGTGGGGTGTTTCTGGGTGCAGCGGTGTGTATGCATGCTGCCCTGTGGGGGACTGGGAGGTTTTTTGTGTCTTCTCCTCGCCGTATCTCAGGGGACAAAGTTTTTGTCATACTGATGGCGGTCCCATCCTTGTTTCTCAGTGTTAGCTGTCCTCCGCAAGGTTTTGTTGGAGGAAGTAGTCCGCCTTTGCTTTGCCGGACCTCTCTTTTTCCCCTAGGTCTTTGGCCCCAGTCGCTGGATAAATAGGGGGTGTGGATCCTGGGCGCTCTTTTGTTAAACTGGCTGCTATAGTCGCTGCGCGTCAGCTTTGTGGGAGATCTCTTGGTTTCAGCAGTCTGACACATGATTTCTCCTGGCATGGCGCAGGGGGCATGCGTTTGGGCGGTATTTTCCTGCTTTGGCTTCTATGGTTTCAAAGGGTTGGGGGGGGCCCTTCGGGTCTACTGGTGCTGCATGTTGGTGAATTTGCCTTAGTTTCTCTATCAGGTTTGACCTTGCTAAAGTTTATGTATCATGATCTCGTAGTCCTCAAGAGCACATGGGTGAGCACCATGGTGATGTGGACGGAGTTCGTGCCTCGATTGCGATGGACTGGGGCAAGGAGCTATTCCGCCATGGAGAAGGCAGGACGCAATGTGAAGAGAACAATACGACGTTTTGTCATCATTTATGTATATACAGTTGGCTCATCGTAATTGGAATATTTCAGGGAAGTATGTATTCTGTGTGGACGGGGTCCATCTATCTGCATTAGGCAGTTCTTTTTCCTTCTGGAGCTTAGAGATTTAATTGCCACAGTCCTTCAGGTGCAGTTGTGGGGTGCTCCTTCCCTTCCTTCTTTGGGTGGGGCAGGAAAACGCTAAAGGTTTTCCTGGGTGGCGGTTTTGGCTAGTGGGGTGGGCAGCCTGGAGCGGGTTGGCCATCCTGAAGGGTAGCTCGTTGGGTAATCCTGGGGGTATTAGTCAAGAGTTAGTTTCGGGTTCTGTTAGGTAGGGAGTTTAGGCATAATGTGTAGATTGGAATTTTATGATATAAATAAATAATGAATGTGTTCAAGAAATGTATTATGCACCTGTCTTAAAATAAAGTGGCCTTTCTTGCTCCTTGAAGAAGTGTGGACAGTGATTTCTTGCGCGAGGGGGGACCCAGGGAGAGCCAGGCGCGAGCTGGTCTCTCCCTGGGCGTGTTCGCGCGAGAATCAGTAAGCAGGTGGGGTTGATTGGGGGGAGGTATTAAAGGGAAGTCAGGCTGGCGGTTGGGCACGGCGTTAGAGGGAGGCAAGGGAAGGGAGGTTCTTTTTGCCCCACCCTCCCTCCCTTTATTCCTTAGTTAGGTTTTTACTTGACGGTGCTCTGGGCGCTGCTCTGGTCTTCGGGCCTTGCCACTTTTAGGACAGGTGTCTTTGTTCTTTTAGGAGGCGGTTTTGGCTAGTGGGGTGGGCAGCCTGGAGCGGGTTGGCCATCCTGAAGGGTAGCTCGTTGGGTAATCCTGGGGGTATTAGTCAAGAGTTAGTTTCGGGTTCTGTTAGGTAGGGAGTTTAGGCATAATGTGTAGATTGGAATTTTATGATATAAATAAATAATGAATGTGTTCAAGAAATGTATTATGCACCTGTCTTAAAATAAAGTGGCCTTTCTTGCTCCTTGAAGAAGTGTGGACAGTGATTTCTTGCGCGAGCAGGGTCCCCATTTCTGAGACTGCGCAATGGGGAGTGGTGCGCTCCATTAACAGTGTTTTTATCGCACAATTATGTAGGGTATGGGGAATGTTTCCTCAACTCAAACTCAGACAAGCACACAATTGAGAGAGAGCATGCTTACCGCCACCAGTACAACATTGTGTTTTATACCTGTGGTTGTTTTGGTGACAATGCCGCAGCAGGAAGGTGTAACTCACATACATTGTCATTGAAATTATGTAGTGCTTTGTTGTAATTAATATTTCGGCAAAGCTCTCTTACCTCGTATTTAGAAAGCATTCCTAGGCGTAGGAGGAAGGAACCCTGTAGTCAACATTTGCAATTCAATCGCAATGAAAACATAAGAGTAACCATAAACTGAACAATAAACGTAACCGCAACCATGTGGTCATCATACGCAGGGCTCGAGTCTGGGTACCACGTGGGTGGACGGCGTCCCCCCACTTATTTTACCGGGGGGACGCCATCTCCCCTGCCAAACAGCTAGACTTCACTCTTTAGCCTCTCTGGGACGAGGAGCTCGGCACCTTTCGTGACGTCACTTCTGACCGTGACGTCACTTCCGGTGACCGCGTCCCCCACTTTTTACGACTTGTGCCCTGATCATACGCAACACAATTGCATTGAAAACATAAGTGAAAACATGCAGCAATCCTCTGGTTATCACACGCAAAACAATTGCAGTGAAAAGGTTAGATCATTGATCCATTTAGTCATCCTACACATCACAATCGCAGAAAAAGCATAAAACACATAAGATCAACCCCCAGGGCATCATACGCAATACAATCGCAGTACAAACATAAGTGACAACATAGGAACTTTTTCTGCCAACCTTACTTCACTTGCTGTATTCACGGACCTGTGTAGACCTGAGCCCATCTGGGTCTGTTGGGACCTGTGCCTGCGACCGCCCGCCTCCCGCCGCCGACTCCTGTCACCTCCTGGGGTCTGGCCGCCGAGTGGAGCGCGGTGTGGTGCCCAAACAACTACACTACCCAGCATCCATAGCGGCACTTTCCGAGACATTTGCGCGCCAGGAGGCGCTTAAAAACAGCGTCACCCCGGTCGAGGGGGGGAACTTTTTCTGCCAACCTTACTTCACTTGCTGTATTCACGGACCTGTGTAGACCTGAGCCCATCTGGGTCTGTTGGGACCTGTGCCTGCGACCGCCCGCCTCCCGCCGCCGACTCCTGTCACCTCCTGGGGTCTGGCCGCCGAGTGGAGCGCGGTGTGGTGCCCAAACAACTACACTACCCAGCATCCATAGCGGCACTTTCTGAGACATTTGCGCGCCAGGAGGCGCTTAAAAACAGCGTCACCCCGGTCGAGGGGGGGAAATTTTTCTGCCAACCTTACTTCACTTGCTGTATTCACGGACCTGTGTAGACCTGAGCCCATCTGGGTCTGTTGGGACCTGTGCCTGCGACCGCCCGCCTCCCGCCGCCGACTCCTGTCACCTCCTGGGGTCTGGCCGCCGAGTGGAGCGCGGTGTGGTGCCCAAACAACTACACTACCCAGCATCCATAGTGGCACTTTCCGAGACATTTGCGCGCCAGGAGGCGCTTAAAAACAGCGTCACCCCGGTCGAGGGGGGGAACTTTTTCTGCCAACCTTACTTCACTTGCTGTATTCACGGACCTGTGTAGACCTGAGCTCATCTGGGTCTGTTGGAACCTGTGCCTGTGACCGCCCGCCTCCCGCCGCCGACTCCTGTCACCTCCTGGGGTCTGGCCGCCGAGTGGAGCGCGGTGTGGTGCCCAAACAACTACACTACCCAGCATCCATAGCAGCACTTTCCGAGACATTTGCTCGCCAGGAGGCGCTTAAAAACAGCGTCACCCCGGTCGAGGGGGGGAACTTTTTCTGCCAACCTTACTTCACTTGCTGTATTCACGGACCTGTGTAGACCTGAGCCCATCTGGGTCTGTTGGGACCTGTGCCTGCGACCGCCCGCCTCCCGCCGCCGACTCCTGTCACCTCCTGGGGTCTGGCCGCCGAGTGGAGCGCGGTGTGGTGCCCAAACAACTACACTACCCAGCATCCATAGCGGCACTTTCCGAGACATTTGCACGCCAGGAGGCGCTTAAAAACAGCGTCACCCCGGTCGAGGGGGGGAACTTTTTCTGCCAACCTTACTTCACTTGCTGTATTCACGGACCTGTGTAGACCTGAGCCCATCTGGGTCTGTTGGGACCTGTGCCTGCGACCGCCCGCCTCCCGCCGCTGACTCCTGTCACCTCCTGGGGTCTGGCCGCCGAGTGGAGCGCGGTGTGGTGCCCAAACAACTACACTACCCAGCATCCATAGCGGCACTTTCCGAGACATTTGCGCGCCAGGAGGCGCTTAAAAACAGCGTCACCCCCGTCTCGCGGGACGCCGGGCGAAGCCCGGGCCAAGGGCGGGCCCGTTTAAGCCCGTTCAAGACTGTGAGAGACTGGACTGGGCCACGGTATTTCAATTTTCTTATCTCCTACTCGCTATTCCCTGTTAGACACCGTGTGGACCCACACGCCTGTTGCATATTGCGGCCAACTCAGATTATTCATATACTATTGATTTTGCCCTTTACTGTGTAATAATGAATAGAGGTACTAGAAGGAAAAAGACCCCCAAAGTCACCGAGATAACTGGCCCTATAGACTTATTTATCACTAAGACCAACGAAGTGATCGAGAAAAGCATACATATGTTAGAACGCAGGGTATCACACGAATTGGAGGTTGCAAGAAGATCATCCATGGGGCCCCTAGCTTCAGCCCAAACCCCTATCCACCAGGGACCGATCATCCTGCTGTTTAATCAAGCAGAAAATACTAATGTACTAATACATACGGTCCCAAATATTGTGGATCTATCTGCGACCCAATTGTCATTAGGGTCTAATTACAGCGAGGATTTGGAAAAAACACCAGATTTACAACTTTCCCACAATCACGTAGATACATCAGACCCTAATTCTACGGGTAAACGGGAGGGTGCTATAGCTAAGAGGCAAAACATAGAGACGATCTCACACGAGACCACATCTGATCCGCACAACACCAAGATCTCTCTCAACCCAAACAGTGATACAATCGTGTTAGACCAACCGACTCCTATTACCATAAACGCTGATCACATCTTGACTTCCCAAAATACTGATTTACGAGAGATCCCAGAGGCTAGGGGAGCCGTGGGTGGCATACAGAAACCATGCACCGCATGCGTGACACTACACGATTTCCTCATAAATAGCATGGGGGAGCTGTTAAAACGTCATCTGCAACCCATGGAAAAGAGCCTTATGATTATTGAAAAACAACTAGCGAAACTAAACACTCCAGCATTTATACAGAAATCATTAGGCACACTAGCCATAGGGGAGGGGAAACCTAAAGAGCCAAGTAAACCGGCCCAACCTTCTTCTTTACCAGTCACTCGACCAAAGCCTCCTTCGCTCGAAAGAGCTGTAAACTCTCAATTTAGCAAGAGTGCCATACCAAACATACAAAATACCCCAAAATCCACCTTAACAGAGGGGAATGGAAAATCAAATGGCATTATTGATAACTCCCAAATTACACCGGCTCCTTTGGAACCAAACACTCAGCCAGTCAAGCCGAAGGAGACTCCACATAGAACACACAAAGCCCAGCCTTCTCAACCTCAGGCCAACGAGAGGAAAGGCACTAGGTATAGGCGTCCGATACATCTGCCTCCTGAGGCGACCCCATATACTGTCATCCTTACAGGGGTCCCCGAGTTGACAGATAGTTCGGACGAACCCCCATGGTCACTGCGTAACAAGGTATTGCAGTGGTTGAGCCAAAATAGACCCCTACAATCATCAAATCACAGTAGAATTAACTCAGTGAGAAGAGTGTTTTGGATTGGTGATACCAAAAAAAGTTTACAGGGCGACTGTGTCATAGTCAACTGTGATGACCCCTCTACAGTTGACTATATTTCCTCTTGGCCATCTCTAGAAAAAAGGGGGGGGATTGACGTACAGCGTCTCTCCTTCTTTTATCCGCCTTCAAATACTTTCAACTATGGCGATTCTACCAGCTGGGAGGAAGCCCAGGACTGGCCTTGGACACAGGTGGGCACTTCAATAGAAATAGAAATAGGAACAGTAATAATTACTGGACCAGAGGATGGGATGCTCGTCCCTGGTTTCCTTGAAGAGAAAATCCAAACCCTGACTATTGGATGGGGGCCCCCACAAGGAACAGATATGACTGCTTAGACATGGTCGATTGACCAATAACGATTACAAAAGGGGTAGAAGCAAATTTAGTCCTCTCAGTTGAGACCCACAACGATGATCCCCAGATTCATAGCAATAATATTTTGCCAATAGAGAATATACCTGATGCCCCAGTCGGAGAATTACTGTTCCCAGTCCAGCAATTACCAGAACAATTTATTATGGGTTTAACGGGGGAAGGATCCTTAGCCCAAGAAAAATTTAACTGCTTGAGTATATACCCAAGCTTGCCGGATACCATACAAACCCAAAATGAGACAGAATATAGGGTAGAGGGCACTGAGTCGCCAACTACTCAGGAAGAAGCCCGTTCACAAAACGAGGGTAAATCCAGTTTAAAAATAACATCCTGGAATATTGCAGGGCTGGGCAAAAAATCAAGGGACCAGCTATTTCTAACCTTTATGGAAAAGCAGGACATAATTTGCTTACAGGAGTGTTGGGATCAGGAGGAGACCCACATTGAGGGCTTTAGCACCTTCTATATTCCTTCTATACAGGGAAATCGAGGCAGAGGCTCTGGGGGTCTGTGTATTTTTGCCTCTAATTTGTGCAATATAAAAAAGACCACATATGAGGCGAGCGGATCTAAAGTAGGTGTAGGCAGTTCACTACAAGGACTTGCGATTAAAGCAAATGGGCGGTCCCTTTTCATGATTAACATTTATAATAATGTGCCAAAAGTTGATCTCAAAGCCTTAATAGCTGAGCTTGTTGCAATGCTCAAGAGAGGTGGGCAGGACGCAGATTGTATCCTCATAGTAGGAGATTTTAATTGTCATCTATGTCCTTATAGTGACACAAAAAATTGTGGCATTTATAATTTAAGAGGGGACCCCACCACACATTTTGAACACTCAACCTTGGGCAACATGCTAAATCAACTCATGCATGATTGGGATTTGGGTTTTGCCAACGAACTTTGTGAGCCACTTGTAGTATTCCAGACAACCTTCTTTGGTCGAGGGGCAGGCACTGTAATTGATTACATCTTAGTGTCTAATAGGAATCAGGGCTGCTTGGGGGGGTTTGTTACGGAAGATCTGGCATTAAGTGACCATTTTCCCATTAGCGCCAGTATCTCTGTAGGAAAGCCCGGGAGTTTTACAACAAGCACATCCAGTATACTTCATTGTCACTCGGTTTCGTTGGCTAGGAAAAATGGATATGCCATAAAATGGGCGAAAATTGACTCCACAAATTTCTTGAAGGACTTAGTCCAGAAAGAATTGAAACATTTTTCTACCTGCTTAGAACTTAGTACTAATCCCCAGCTAATTATAGTGGCCTACGATAGGATAACTGCCACAATAAATGACAAGTTAACTAAAAAACAAAAGACAGGGGAAGAAAGAAGAATATTCGGCTGGTTTAATTCTGCCTGCACTAAAGCTCATAAAGTCCTTCTACAGGCATTAAAGACTGTCCCAAAAGACAGCGGTTTAGTTAAGGACGCCAGGCGAGCCTACAAGCAGACCCTTCGAAGTAGACAGGATGAACTGAAAAACCTAGCATGGGAAGCTCTGATTAAGGCAAGTGCCTTACGGGACAATATCTCTTTCTGGAAAGAAATGAATGCCCCCTTCTTCTCGGATAGTAAGGCTGACTCCATGGAGATAGCCATAACGGAAGATGTTTGGGTTAATTACTTTACCTCCCTATATAAGAAAGACTCACTAACAACGATCCCACAAGATGATATGAATACTGGGCAGGTGAATCAGGCACTGATTCATGGTAGTTTTCCATTAAATGTAGTTATTACCCCTTTAGAGGTTGAGCAAGCAATCGGCCAGAGTGCTAATTTAAAGGCCCCTGGTCCAGATGGAGTTCCCATTGATTTGTTTAAAGAGAATGTAGATCTTTGGGCTCCCCTACTAGCAAATGTAATAAATGCTTACAGCAAAATAGGTTTTCCCGACACATGGCACGAAGCAATAGTAATTCCAATATTTAAAAAAGGGGACAGGCAGGACCCAAAATGCTATCGTCCCATTTCCCTGCTAGACACTCTGATGAAAGTCGCAGGCAGAGTGTTGCTAACTAAATTACAAACCTGGACCAAGAGCAATGGGATTCTTTCGAAATTCCAATACGGCTTTAAGACCGGCCTAGGTACTGTAGAGCAGGGTTTAAACCTGGCCCTAATAACGAACAAATATATTGGAGTAAAAAAAGGGAACCTGTTCCTAACATTCGTCGATCTAACC
Source organism: Lissotriton helveticus (assembly GCF_964261635.1). Classification (NCBI taxonomy): domain Eukaryota; kingdom Metazoa; phylum Chordata; class Amphibia; order Caudata; family Salamandridae; genus Lissotriton; species Lissotriton helveticus. The sequence continues at coordinate 1,039,198,886 of NC_136070.1, forward strand.
TCGGCCTTTGATTGTTTAGATCATAGAGTGTTATGGAAAACCTTGGTCAAAATGGGGATAGACAAAAACATTTTGTATTTTATACAGGAATTGTACAGAGATGCTGGCGCCACGGTTAGATATGGCAAAAACGGAGAGCGAACTAGAAAATTCCCAATAGAAAAGGGAGTTCGACAGGGCTGCATCCTTACGCGATTCCTTTTTAATTTATATATTAATGAGGTAGCAGTCTTCTTAAATGATCTGGAAGTGGATTACCCTAAAATAAATGGCCTCTCAGTCCCTTTATTATTATATGCTGATGATGCGGTGATCATGGCTCGCACACAGCTGGGTCTTCAGAGGGCCTTAACGGGATTTTCAACCTTTATGAGCACCAGAGGTCTAAAAATAAATGTGGGAAAAACTTTCACAATGTCATGCACTACTAGAAAAAACATACCAGACTGTAAAACCTTTGTTAATAACACAAAGATAGCCACGACCAAAACTTTTTCTTACTTAGGTATTATTTTTAACAACAGGGGTACATGGACATCAGCAATTACCTCCCGGAACCTGGCCTTTTCTGGTACGATAGGTGCTGTTAAACAATTTGCCAAAAGACTGGGCGGGAAACCTGTAGATATATTACTCAAGATCTATGCAGCTAAATGTGTGTCCACTGCTGTATACGGGGCTGGCATCTGGGGATTGGCAGATTGCACCCAAATACAAACAGTGGAAAACGCTTTCTTGAGGTACCTTTTATCAGTCCCTCGTTCCACATCTACTACCATATGCCATAACGAACTTGACAGAGCTCACATCATTGATTTGATAAAGATAGCTCCAGTCATGCTGTGGTTTAAGATCTGGACATGTGAGGACACAACTTTCAACAGGGAAGTAATTCAAGACTGCCTAAACCAATCCGCTTCTAGCAAGCAGCCATGGTTAGCCTATGTTAAAAAATTCCTGAACTCTATTGGTCAACCAGATCTCTATTTAAATCCAGTAGCAAAGTAGTGTGTTACGTGGTACGTAAACACAACCCTGTATGCGGGCACACTTATGTAGCTCAGCGTGGCTGATTCAAAAGAAAGTTCAAATCCATAAGTTTGCAAAATTTGCGTATATTTAGTAAGTTCAAAAGTTCATTATACGGGGCGTTACATCACGCCATGTATTCAATTGAAAGTAATCCAATAACGTATGTTTCAAAGTATGCTCCGATGCATTTCGGACTCGTGTAGTCCTTTGTCAAGGAGCACTCTGGGAAGGATACAACAACAGCATTTTAGATCAACGAGAAATGGACGGCAGTAAGGTTGTGCACATGCGGTGAAAATGTGACAAAAAAGTGAATACATGCGGTTAAGAAAAGATATGGTTTCCTAATCATGCGATCATTGTGAACAATGTGAGTCCGTGGTTCTAAAAACGTGTGATTGGGAAAACATGCGGGCATGATAATCAATCAGGGCGCTTTTTAGTGCATGCAGAGAGTTAAATGAATTATTAGACCCAGTGATGGTTTGTGATGTTACCCTAATCGGAAGTACGAAAATACGAGAAATGTGAAAAATTTAAAAGAAATGTGAAAAATTTAAACGTGGATGATCATGCAATGTGAAAGTATCTTACGCTTCCACATCAGTGTACAGCTCACATCGGTGCTGCAAGGAACGATAAAACAATCCATTAGCGGTTGTAAACAAGCGAAAGCGCTTGGAAAAACGGTAAACTAAACCGACAAGCGGTCGTGGTGACTTACTGTGGAGGTTCAAAAGAAGTGAACTACGTGTCTCGGGCTTCGCGTAGGTACTGCGGAGTTCGAGGGAAAGTGTTGGGTGATAGAAATAAAGAAAAGACATCCCAGTGAAGGAAAAGTCAAAGCGGCCATCTTGTAATGGTAAAAGTGAAACACCGTGAGATGTGTTACAATGACATTACAACGGAACGCACAAGCTCTAAAGATCGACCGGCTCAAGCATCCACCTCATCCACAACCACCGCGGAGCCTTTTTTAGATTTAGGCCCAGACAGAACCGACGACCCCGACGGGGCAAAAGAACCAAGAAAGAACAACGGAAAGAGCCAACCTCAAAACAAACCCAAAACGAGGAAGAATCGTTAGTCATAAACATTTCTGACACCAACCGTTTTTCCAAGCGCTTTCGCTTGTTTACAACCGCTAATGGATTGTTTTATCGTTCCTTGCAGCACCGATGTGAGCTGTACACTGATGTGGAAGCGTAAGATACTTTCACATTGCATGATCATCCACGTTTAAATTTTTCACATTTCTTTTAAATTTTTCACATTTCTCGTATTTTCGTACTTCCGATTAGGGTAACATCACAAACCATCACTGGGTCTAATAATTCATTTAACTCTCTGCATGCACTAAAAAGCGCCCTGATTGATTATCATGCCCGCATGTTTTCCCAATCACACGTTTTTAGAACCACGGACTCACATTGTTCACAATGATCGCATGATTAGGAAACCATATCTTTTCTTAACCGCATGTATTCACTTTTTTGTCACATTTTCACCGCATGTGCACAACCTTACTGCCGTCCATTTCTCGTTGATCTAAAATGCTGTTGTTGTATCCTTCCCAGAGTGCTCCTTGACAAAGGACTACACGAGTCCGAAATGCATCGGAGCATACTTTGAAACATACGTTATTGGATTACTTTCAATTGAATACATGGCGTGATGTAACGCCCCGTATAATGAACTTTTGAACTTACTAAATATACGCAAATTTTGCAAACTTATGGATTTGAACTTTCTTTTGAATCAGCCACGCTGAGCTACATAAGTGTGCCCGCATACAGGGTTGTGTTTACGTACCACGTAACACACTACTTTGCTACAATTATTGGACGTATTCTGGCTAGTTACGTCACCTGTTGGAGCACCTTTATCTTTTTTTCACCTTATCAACCGCCCTGTACAATTTGTGTTCATTTCACATTGCTGTGCGCCTAAGCCTCTTCTTTAGTTCTCTATTTAAATCCCACATCATGCTCACGTATAACTAAAAAAGCTTTAAAAGGGGCATGCCTTGACTTACTGGAGGAGAGGAGATGGTATTTAGATGGGAATAAGTCTACTATTGTAGCCCACCGACGTATCCTCCACGGTTTGGGCCTTCGTCCTTATCTGGCGCCAACCTATTCGTGCTATCATAGAATGCTCTTGACACGAATGAGGACTGAGTCTTTTTATAGGTTAACAACGTTCCCTGTTCCGAATGATTGGTCTGTTAATTTGATAAAATGCCCGTGCGATGACTCATCCACCCAGTCAAACATACATTGCATTTTTTTCTGCAAGTATTATCAGTGGGGGAGAAAAAGATACTTGTTACCACTGTTAAAGACATGGGGTTTGAGAAATTGCAAAGCTGCACTGTTCAGACTGTATTTGTTGCAAGATGAACTCACCATTGTGACGGCGATAAAATTTTTAACTTTCGCCGTAAAATGTAGAGGGACAATGTGTAATGACTAGGATTTCGAGGATAAAAGAGTATTATCTTGTGCATAATCACATCAGATAATACATAATAATCTAAATGAAACACGTATCCCAGGACACCGTATGAATTTTATGATCTTTTTAATGAATTTTACAACTTTTCTATGAATTTTAAGAATTTTTTATATGCTTTGTCTATATGATATGTGTACTTTTGTAATAAGTTTTTAATGAGAAAGTTATTCAGTGTGTTCATGTTTGTATTTTGCATTTATGTCTGCTTTTATGGTTTTTTGTCAAAATACCGAATAAAGCTATCTTTGAATTGAATTGAATTGACAACATAGGAAGCCACTCCCTGGTCATAATACGCGACATAGTTGGAGTTAAAGCAGAGGAGTAACCATCTAGTCACCATACTAAACACAATCACAGTGAAAACATAAGAGCAACCTTCTGGTCATGGTATGCATAACATCTAAACACTTGCACACTGGCCTCATGTAGAACCCTTTCAATGATAACAATGCTGAGGAAGCATAAAACACCTCTATAATGCTATATAAGCTTAAACAACTCCAGCTCTCACTCTGCTTTGCTCTAGTCCATTCTCAGCACAACTACGTGTATCACAATAGGATGGCCTTTCCTGTCATCATGCACAGCACCAAAATACTTCCTAAACAGGCTAACTTATCGAAGCAATCTCCTCCTTCCTAGCTACCTGTCCACCAAAAGCAGTTCAGAGCCTTTTAATCCATGTACAGCACTAGATAAATGTAATTACAATGCTATACAGTGGTGTTGTTTGTTGGAGCGTATATGTGAGAATTTGTGTTATTTTGAGGCTCTGGACAGGTTCCAAAGGTTGAAATGTAGGATCAGATGTATGAACTGTTGTAGTATTTGCAAACCTTCCAAATCAGTTAAATCGGAGGGTTTGGGAACTCTAGATCCCTTATTTTTATGTACTAAATGCAAATGGAAATCCCGGTTACTTTTTCTGACTCACGTAATGTATTTCAAAACGGACACCAAATAGTTTTTTGGGGCAGGCATGTTTTGTGGGACCCTTCTAAATACCTTTTAGGTACTTTATGTATCAATGTTTTGCAGCCGTGAAATGTTACAGACGCCAGAGTTCAAGTGTTAACTCATTTGCAAAAGGATCACTTCCACTGCTTGAAGGTTTCGTAAACACATAAATAGAAGGCATTATCATTTACAGTGCCAATAGCTCAAACTCTTGCAAATGCGAGACCTATTGAATTGCAAATGCTTGTTAACCTGTGTCACTGGAGTGAGGCCGATAGGCTCACTTACTTTTAAAGTTCAGCTGCTGTGTGCTTTATTCACCCCTAGCCTACATCAGATTGTTGTGAAGTGCTGCGCAGACCTGGTGTATCTGTGGTGGAGGTATGTGTGCAGGGCGTGCCTGGGAACCGAAACCGGCCCTGGGAAATTGCTCGGCCGACCCTCAAGGGGGGATGCGGCCGAGCTGTTTGCTAGGGCCGGTTTCGGACAATTTTGTTACAGGGGGCCGATAATACCAGCCCCAGTAACAAAAACAGCCCCCCCCCCCGGGGCCAAAACCGCCTCAACCCTGGCGGCCCACCGGGGAAACGCCTGGTGCCCGCTACGGCCAGTCCGGCCCTGTATGTGTGCCTGGAAAAGGTACAATACAGGAATAATGCAATACGTGCATGGTAAATGCATGTGCTGGATGTATATGTGCGGATGAGTGGTACAGTACCTGGCGGATGTAGTGCTATGCAGTGCATGCAGGACAAATGCATGTGCTGGGTGCACCTGTGAGTGGCATGATACATGAAGGGTGCAGTGCATGAATGTTAAATGCATATGCTGGATGTATGTGTGCCTATGAATAGTACAGTACATAAAAGATACAGTGCTAGGCCGAGCATGCATGTTAAATCCATATGCTGGATGTATGTGTGCCTATGAGTGGTACAATACATAAAAGATGCAGTGCTGGGCAATGCATGCATGTTAAAGGCATATACTGGATGCATGTGTGCATACGAGTGGTACAGTACAGGGAGGATACAGTACTGTGTATTGCATGTATACTGTATACATGCACTGGGTGTATGTGTGCTTGTAGATGGTACAATACATGGAGGGCCCTGGGTTCTATTTTGGGAAGGCCAAACCTACATGGAGAAACATAGAGAGGAGGTAGAGAGATCCCTCAGACAAACTTGTTTATTGCTGCATATCTGTAAGCTGGGTGGAACCCGCACTAGGGAGGGGAGAATGAATCTTCCCATGTACACTTCAAATGCTGCTCCTTGATTCACCGAGAGGTCACAAGGAAGCAGCCTGGGCATATTTCAGGAAGGAGAAGGAGCTGATAAGTTAATCATAAAGAGTAGGGCTGGGTTCCTGGACTAACCCTTTGATGCACACATCACTGTGGTTGACTTCCAGGGGTGACCTCTTGCCCCTTCCATGGCTTGGGTTGTGGGACTTTCAGCTTAGGAGACACTCCTGCTGTGACAGACTGCTTTTCAAGATGGAGGAGAGGAGTGGACACTTCAAAAGAAGCAGAACTACAACATTAAACTTAAAAGACTCTGACCCCAAATCACATTTGGGGTCTGAAACGGATTATAAGATTGGTAGTTTGAGAATCCAAAAATGGTCATCTGCCAAGCATCCAAATGGGCTCTGTGGCGAGGGGAAGCTCTGCAAGACTTATGCCTGTGACCAGAACTGAGGACAAAGGCCTGCTAGTCTTCTTGCTGGGTGATAGCACCTGCCCTGGAGTACCAGCGCCTGCCTGCTTGCCAAGACTAGCGTGTCTTATGAGAAAGATGAAAGTGTTGGAGGGAACGGGGTCCACTGGGGAACCCTGTTGAGTGGTCTCCCTGTGCGAGATGTTGGGGAAACTGCTGCTGCACCAATCAGGTGGTATCTTGTGCGTGGGAGAGAGTCAGCCACCCCCACAGGCCAGGAGAGGGCTGCCATGAATTTAGCCATGTGCCGTTCTGCACTGATCCAGCTGGAGCCCTGCATAGTAGCAAGACGGTGTCCCCGTAGGCTATTGTTTTTATTGATTTACTCAAGTAAACAATACAGTATCAATAAAAGCATGTAATAACAGACACAATATGTAGGAGTCATGGTCCTGTCTTACAGTAGCAAGATGTGGTATTGGGAAGTAGCCGCTTAGTCCAACACACCTTGTCATGCTCCTTCCATCCACATTACAGTATGATAGTTCTTACAGCAAAAGCAACATGAATCTGGACAATCATTACACATCGATCGAGGAGATAATCAATACAGTAGTGCATAGCAGCTATATCCTAGGGTTTAAGTGCGGGGTAAGGCATCATTATACTAGGGGTGTTATGCAGGGGGAGGAAATAAAGAAGGCCATCCAGCATATATCCTGTAAGTACCCCATTTACCCCTTGTAGGAGAACGTCTATGGTGCTGTTGGTTCCGGAGTGTCAGCCACGGCATCTTGTGGGTGCAAGAGGAGGTAAGTTGTAAGGGGCCCCCATATGTCTTTAGGCCATGAAGTCCGCGGAAGTAAGTCTGCATAGTTAGACAATTGCTCCTGGCAGTATAGTAAGTCATTGAGCCATTCCTTAAACTTGGGCGCCCTTCCTCTACCCCATCAGCAGGCTACCCAGCTTTTAACCATCAAGAGTACAATAGCGAAATATTGGCGATATGGTTTGGGATAAGTTTGGTATAGCCTAACAAGGCTATCAGTGGAGAGCGCTCAAGAGTGAGCACCGTCATTTGTTCTATGGCATCGAAGACCTGTCCCCAATATTCCTGCACCCCCGGGCAGTCCCAGGCCAAATGGAGGAAGTCAGCTCCCGGGACACCTCACCTATCGCAGCGATCCGAATCTTTTAGCTTGTATTTATATATTTTAACTGAAGTGTCATATAAGTAGTGAAGAAATTTAAAATGCCTAATGGGCAATCTGCTGCTGCCAGAGATTTGTACTGTTTGCGCGCAGCAGTATGTCCAATGGTCACCTGACAGCTTGTAACCGAGCTTTGAGCCCCAGTGGGCACGTGAGGGGCAGGGAGGTTCCTCCCGTTTAGTATGTATGGTGCGATAGATCGTGGAGACCAGATGCCCTGAAGAGGTAGCTTGCAACATCAGCTTTAGAGGTGTGAGCAGGCCCGGACTGGCCGTTGCAGGCACCGGGCAATCCCCCGGTCGGCCGTGAGGGTGGGGGCCGGTTTTGGGCCCCAGGGGGCCGATTTTGTTACAGAGTCGTTTTTTGCAGCATAGCTGCAAAAACGGCGCTGTAACAAAATCGGCCGAAAACCGGCCCTAGCAAAGAGCGCGATCGCACCCCCCAAACCCCCCGGGGGGGGGGGGGAGGGGGCGGCCGAGCACTTTGCCAGGGCCGGTTTCGGTTTCCAGTCCGGCTCTGGGTGTGAGAACGGGGGTTCCTGATGGAACGGAGCATATGTCTTGGCAAAGTTGTACGTAAAGGAAGACATCCAGGGGAGAGGGCTGGAGCTCATGGATTATCTGTTCGGACGATCAGAACGTTCCATTATGATAAAGGTCCCCCCATGTTGCGATTTTGGGCCGCTCTAAAAGTTTGCGGAATACCGTCTCTTGAAGGAGATGCATGTTGGGATGATATGAAAGCGGGAGTGATGGCGAATACAGCATAGGGCATTGCAGCAAGGCACGAATACGGTTCCAGGCAGTTATTGTGCATGTAATCGTGGTTGATGCTTTGTCCCTTGGGTTAGCAGTGGCACAAAGCACACCCTCAAGTGGGATAGGGTCAGCTAGCCATTGCTCCGCCGTAACCTGCGGCATGTACCGGGGTATGGAACCAATAATAGGCGTAGAAAGCCTGTGCGCATGTATAATAAAGCTCGAAATTCGGGACATCGAATCCTCCCTGTGAATAAGGCCTAGGGAATATGTTCCATTGCAGTCATGGCTGTTTACTCCCCCACACTGACCGGATCATTTCCGAACTAAGCGTTTAAAAAAAATACCTTCCAGGATGGTATGGGATATTAAGAAAGAGATACAATAGCTGTGGGAGTGCTACCATTTTAATTAGAGAGGCATGCCCTGCCAGAGAAAGCAGCAATGAGATCCAACGGGTGACACATCCAGTAATGCGGTCGAGAGCGGTGCCATTGTTGAGACGCATCAGCTCCTCCCTGTATCCAGAGATGCAAATCCCTACACAGCGCAGATCGGTATCGCACCATTCCAATGGAAAATCTAGGGAATAGCGAGTGGTGCAGGAGTAAGAGGAAATATGTGGGACTTCCCCCAATTGATGTGGATTCCGGACAATTTCCTAAAGACTATGAATTCCCGTAGGATCGGATTCAAGTTGTGCTGTGGGTCTCTGTTATATAGGGTGATGTCATCTGCATAAAGAGAAAAGAGGATCTGACGCAGATTACGGTGGTACAAAAGGGGGTGGTGATGGATGGAGATTGCAGCAGAGTGCCTTGTCCTGATGCTGCTGTCTTAATTTAGCAGCCAGTGGTTCGACCGCTAGGGCAAAAATGATGGGGGATAGTGGGCACTCCTGCCAGGTGCCTCTAGTAATATGAAAAGCAGGGGATACAAGACCATTTATGAGGACTTTGGCTGTCGGGAGTTGATATAGCAGTCTTATACATGAGGGAAATAGAGGAGGAAATTCGTTGCTTCACCCCGAAAATGTAATCCCATTCAACGGAATCAAACGCCTTGGTGGCATCCAAAAAAAACTGGCAATGGCAACTCTGGAGCGACATTATGTAGGATTGCAAAGAGGGTTCGCAAATTATGTGTGGTAGCTCACCCAGGCACAAAGCCCGCCTGCTCGGGGGGAGAACTAACTTTTCCATTAACAGGCTGAGTCTATTGGCTATGATCTTGGCCAAAATGTTGGCATCGCAATTAATGAGAGACAGTGGCCTTTAAGAGTCGTAGTGGAGAGGTGACTTTCAAGGTTTAAGAAGAGAAGTGATGAGTGCCTTCCTTATGGATGGGGGAAGTGTGCCAGACTCCAATTAGTCTTTATATACCTCTTTGAGCATAGGGGCCAGTTGATCTATGTACCTTTTATAAAATTCAATGGGCAGTCCGTCCATGCTGGAGGCCTTGCCGGACTGCGCGCGCATTATGGCTTCCCGTAATTCATCCAATTCAAAAGGAGCGCAAAGGAATTCTCTATGCTAGTCTCCCAGCCACCCCAGCGCCACGTCCCCCAAATAGTCGTCAAGGTAATCACGCCTGTTGGATGTGTATAGCGAGGAGTAGTGCTTGGTGAATTCATTGAGTATGTCAGCAGTGTCACGATAAAGTACCTCCCTGGGCCCAGCTAATTCCAAAACATAGTTAGAGAAGTGTGGCTTCCGTATAGTTTCTGCCAAGGCTTTTCCCGGTCGTTCGCCTTCCCCATAGCGTTGGGACACCCAAAATTTACCCTTGAATCTCGTCTCCTGATTAGCGGTGTCAGTGTACTCCGAGAGTTTCTCACAAATTCTCGTTGGGCCAAAGGGACCGAGTCCGTTCCCAACCGACCCCATGCAAGACAAGCCCGCCCATGTTGATCTAAAGAGGTTCCAGTTAAGGTGAAGGGTGTTCACTTTTTGATAAGTATAGCCGTCCCCCTGGCATACGAGGAGTAGGATGAGAATATCCTGTGGTCAGCCCATTTATGCGCAAAGGTATTGTTGTGTCTGGGATTAATGTGGGTTTCTTGTAGCATAGGTAAGTGGATTTGATGTTGATCTAAGTATGCCAGTATCTGGCGATGCTTCCGTGGGTCACCTAACCCCCTGACATTCCACGTAATGATCTGCAGTTTCTCGGGCGATGTCAAGTCAACCATAAGCCCAGGTGTACGTGACAAATGGCTCTGTGGCCTTAGAGCATGTGCAAAAGGAAGGATGTCAACCCCATTGCTGTCTATCATGCTGTGTCATGCATATATCATATATCTGAAAGAACAAACCCAATCCCACCCCATCCCACTGAAGCATCCCAAACATGCCAGAAGTACACCCCCTCCCCCCACACAAACACCCAAAGACAGGCTACTTGTGACTGTGCAGCGAAGTCTAATTAGGGAGCACACTTGGGGGGGATCTCCTACGGTGCATGCACAGTGACACCTCGCCCTCAGAGAGCTAAATTGGTGGTACAGGTGACCTTTAAAAGGGCAGAGGATGCTCAGTGCAAGTGTCTTACAAACCCAGTGTGGCCCTGAGCTGGTATATGGTGACTGGTGTTGTATGCGCGAAAGAGTGCGTTGGGTAATGTTCTCAGGGCGATATGACCTGGTGGCACTCCGGGAGCTGTAGGGAATAGCCGTCCCATGGTTCAGTGCAGACCTCTCGCTGTAGTCGGAGAGGTTGATCTCAATGAAGTGCCCGGCAAGGTGGAGGCTGTGTTAGTGCGTTTGAGGCTCTTCAAGAATTCGCCCACTTGTTGCGGCTTGGTCAAGAAGGTTTGTTTTCCTTGATGAGTGACTCTGAGGCAGGCTGGATATAGTGGCGCATAGTCTATTTGGGCCTGATGCAGCTTTTGTTTGGCGGGTAGGAACTTGCATCTCTCCTCCTGCACCGTCCTTGTGAAATCCGGTATATGGTGAACGTGGTGCCTTCAAAATTCAGTTGTCTTTTGTCCCAGGCTATCTGAAGAGCCACATCTCGGTCCCGATAATTTAGGAGACGAGCTATGATGGGTCTTGGCGTGCTCCCTGGTGGAGGACGAGGCCTCAGCGATCGATGCGCTTGTTCAACAATGAATTGGGAAGAGAATGATTCAGCACCAATGGTTGCCAGCAATAGTCTCTCAACATACTCTTCCATTTCCCCAGTGTTGGTGCTTTCCGGGATACCAAGGACACAAATGTTGTTGCGTCGACTTCTCACTTCAAGGTCCTCGTTTTTTGCTGCTATAAGCTTCAAGAGTTTATCCATTTGCGCCACATTTGTCTGAATATGGGAGGTGGCATCCTCAGCATTGGAGAGATGTTGCTCTGTTTCTTTGATGCGATCTTCGTGACCATTCAGTTTGTGGACTATGGCATCCATCCGTGTAGTCATGGCATTAATTTTCTCAGCTATGGTGGTTAAGCCTTACCTGACCTCCAGGAGGATAGTTTTCATATCATCATTCTGTACAGTGGAGGATTCTTGCATGGGTTCGTCGCCGATCGCGTCCGGCTCTTCCTGATGCAAGCGGGTGCTTTTCTTGGTTTCGAAGGTCAGCAGTGATGTCTTGTGTCAGGCTTCCCCATGGTCAGTGCGGCATTGTGGCGATGTTGGTGGGATCCAGTGAATGTGCAACACACGCCCTCTTCACTCGAGACTTGTGGGGTGCCCGCAGACCCTCAGCCACCACCAGCAGCAGGGGCCAACGCCAGTGTCAGATGTCACTCCAGTCTCTGTGCTAGCCAGTCATGCACATACCTATTGTTCATAGAGCGCCCCCTGTATACCAGTCCACCACTATGCGTTCCGTGGGGGACTATAACCAGGTGTCAGGTGTCAGTAGCGCTAAACTAATATGCCACTAACCTTCAGAACGGCCAGCAGGAACGACGCCGTGAAGAGTAGTTCCCAACGTCCCCTAAACACTAAACTCACCACAATGTATAGCGCACTATGGGTAGTGAAGTATTCCAGGGAAAAGGGGAATGGGACAAATTAACACAAGAAGCCTGTTCCGTCACAGGAATAGGTGACTGTTTTCTACACTCCCTCTGGGACCCCTGCATAAGGAAGACAACAAGAACAGAAATGAGTAGTACCGCAAACACACTCCCCACTAGCACAGAAAGACACAACCCCGTTCTCACTTACAGGAATTTGTCCAGGATCACTCTCCAGAGGATCGTTGTAAGAGAAGTAGGGTGCCTTGTGAGGAGAGTACCTTGGTGCGCTGGTCTTCGCTTGTGGTGAGAGGAGAACTCCTTCAAGCGCAGTCTCCAACTCTCACGTGGCTCCTATACTCCGGAGCGACTTCGTAACCAGGAAGGGGGCGTTTCCGGTGCCTGGTTTCCCAGGCAAATCCAATGTCACGTAAACAAAATCATATAGGCAATCCAAAGTTCTTCTACAGTCAAGCAAACAAAAATAAGATAGGCAATCCAAAGTTCTTCGGTTCCGTTCCTGAACCGTGACTAGAGCACCGTCAGCCTAGAGGTGCTTCCGTGAATTCAAAGTTCCGCATTAGGGAGGTTAGTATGTCACGCTCCCTAGCAGCGCGAATGTCTTAGCGTCTCCTGTTCAGCTCCTGTGAACAGAGACGCGGGCTCCTCCTCGGTTCCGCGATAAATACCGCGAACAAAGGAAAAGTGCTTACGAGTTCTGAAAGCGAGGTAGCGCTTCAAGTAACGCGCTTCCCAATCCTGGCAGAAACGTGATGTTGGTAGAACTCCGGGAAACGTAGAATTCGGCAAACAGGTTCAGAGCTCCGCAGGCAGTTTGTCAAGCACTGTTCCTTAGGGAGCGGGGTTTAGGTAGGAGTGTGCTCCTTCCTGGCTATCAGAGATAGGCCCCTAAGCCTTGTGGGATATGTAGTCCCTGATGCATTCATACGTGACAGGCGAAACCGGGAAAGGTGAGGGATGGAGGCTGTATGCGTACTCGTAACCATGACACCAGGAGGAAACAGCAGTTTGCAGGGAGGATGGTACAGCCCTTAAGAAGCCAAGAACTGTTTTAATAGTGCAGGTCCGCAAGAAGCAGAAGGAAACCAAAGCTGCCCATAATACCGTAGTGGCGGCAGAGTCCACCGATAGTACCGCAGTAGTACAGTCGCTTACACTTCTAGGGGTCCATGTGAGGATGGCCACATTCCCATTATGAACAATGTCTCCATGGCCCAAGCGGTAAATGGCAGGCAATCACTGGGAGGAGTATGGCGGCATAATTAGTTCAAAATTATGGCGCCACGCCTCCGCGGCACTCCTGTTCAGTAGGCGCGGGGCAATGGTAGCCGTGGCTTTGCACACAGTGATCAGACTCCTTCCTGAAGATCAAGTGGCTGCTAGTATGTCGGGGCAGCCACCATGCCGTACCCGCTACCAGTGCTGTAGCGGTGCTGTGGCAGCACTGTATGCCGGAGATGGCCGGTAGGTGAATAGTGCAGCGTAACACCACTTGTAGCAGGCCACGGGTCGGGATCAGATGCGGTGTGCCGTACCCTTCGGAGATCGGGAGTAATGCAGGCAGCGGCAGGTTAATTAACAATTATAGCTCCACTCACAACAGGGGTGCGAAGTTATGAGCTAGTCAGATGGCACTGGGGATAGCGCAATACAGTCTCACCCCGTTCTTGTCAGTCGCCGAGTTCTCGGTTCTCCTCTGTCAGGGCCCAGCCGCCACGTGGCGCCACTGCACTCTCATACCACCTCTCCCCAGCACCAGCTCCAGGCCAGGCAGGCATTCACAGCGTCGGCAGTAGGGTGCAGGCACAGCAGCAATATGGAGCGCTCCACTCACTCCAAACTCACAGCAGGATCACAGGAGGCAGCAGTCACCCTATTGTGGCAGATATTATATCATTAGGACCACATGGGCAGGATTAATGACCAGATAACTGCGCCGAGCTGCAGGAGCCTCACACCAGTGTGGCCATCTTGCTCGTGCGCCACCTAGCGCCCCTCGCTGCCATGAAAAGTTTCATCATGCAGATTGGGCCAGAGCCCCCGGACTTTGAGTTGCGGTGACACCGTATGTCTGAGGGGGTCATCAGGAGTACCAGGGACTGAACTTGTTCTGTCCCCCCACCAGTGATGTGAGGATCTTGTGGAAGTACCTGCGCACCATCACCCAGGGGAGAGATCCAAGACAGGATCATTGTAGCCACCCCTCATCCAGAGACGAACCGAACACTTACTCCTCAGGAGGAGTAGCAGAGAGAATCTGTTTATTTCAGACCACAATTGAGAGACTCTGCACCAGCTGAGTGTAGCCTCCTGAGCTGTGTGTGACTCACTCAACCCACCTCGGCTGCAGCCACTGCAAGCTTCCACGTACAGGGGGCACTCAGTAACTCCAATTGCTTCATACCTACTGGTGCGGGCAAGACTGGTAACTGGCCTGTCTGCCCCAAGGCAACTTTCTGCTAATTTAGCACGATAGTGCTGGGGCACTACTGACTTTAAGTTAGTCGTAGTGGGCTCCTGAGGCTCAAACTACCTATGAGGCATACACTGGATGTTAACAATAGTGAATGAGCAATAACTGCACCTACTAACACGAGGAGTAAGTGGGATAGCGAACTGCCATAGAAACACTAGAGCCCCAACTTCAGGTGAGGACTGTGTGATTGTTTGTGAATGTTCTATTTTTTCAGTGTTCTGATAGCGGCAGAAAATAAAATACATCTCTTTTTCTATTAAAGTGAATATTTGCCTGGACAATGATTTATTGCTGTTGCTGAGTACATTTTGAGTTGTGAGCCCCATTTCACTATCCTATCAGCTGAGGACTGGAGGCTGACGGAGTTGCTCGGATCGGGGACCATCTTATGGGGGGGGATTTTAATGTAGTCCTGGATGAGAGCATTGATAGGTCGGGCGACTCCCGCCGGCCCCATCCAAGGCCGGCAGAGCAGCTATGTACAATTATGGATGACCAGGAGCTGGTGGACGTTTGGCGACACCGACACCCGTCCAGAAAGGACAGCAAGCCCATCATGGTCCAGAATGGACTATTTGCTTGCGTAGCGTGATATGGATGTATGAGTGTTCACGGTTGCTCACTTGGCCCGATCTCTCTCTGATCACGCCCAGTGCTGTTGAAATTCACGTTGCCGGACACAGCGCATAGGCCTTTCTGTTGGAGGCTCCACGCTGGTCCACTCCAGGATCAGGTATTCAGAGAATCGATCCGAGCCGATATAACAGAGTACTTTGCGTTAAACGGTGGGACTGTGGACTCGCCCTCGGTTTTATGGGAGGCCTTCAAAGTGGTAATCCGGGGCAAGTGCATCGCCAAACAGGCAGGTGTGCTGCACTCGCTCAGGGGAGACCTCCCGTGGTTGGAGGGGGAAATTTGAGAACTCGAGCTAGAGTACTTCGAAACCAACAACCCGGAAACCTTGGGTCGGATTAAAAGGAAAATTGCAGAATTCGAAGAGGCTGTGCAAAGGGAGACGCATTGCCTAGGCAAGGAGGCACAATCGCGCCAATACGTAGAGGGGGATCGTGCTGGGAAAACATTGGCTGACCATATTAAAAAAGCCCTGGGCCAGTCAGTATGCGTGCGAACTGTGCAGTGACAGCGGGGAGGTGGCCACTGGCCAGGAGGTGGTGCAGGCAGAAATGCTTGCATTTTACACCAATCTGTACTCGGCAAGGCAGACAGAGGTGCACCCAGATCTGCTCCCCCTCCTGGAATTCCCAAACTTGCCTGGTCGAGCGATGGGCAACAAAACGATCTTGATGAGGAAGAAGTGATTGCGGGGATTCCGGCTATGCCTGGGGACAGGGCCCCGGGCTGAACGGGCTCACAGCCTCGTTCTATAAGGCATATGCGCCGCTCCTTGTTCCTCCTCAACATGTACGAGGAATCATTGGAACGGGGCATGCTACCCCTCTCTCTGGGGGAGGCGCTAATTGTCACTATCCTCAAACCTGATAAGGACCCGCAGTTATGCGACTTCTACAGACCATGATCAATGATAAATCTGGATAACAAGATACTCGCCAAACTACTGGGGTCGCGTTTGCTCCCCTTGTTACTAGCGGTGCTGCGGCCTGACCAGTGTGTCTTCGTGTACGGCCGAAGCTCATCCTACAACCTCCGTACCTTCTTCGCGGCCATGCAGGAGGTTGACAGTTCTCTTCCTGCTGCAGCCTTTTTTTAGATGCATGCAAGGCCTTTGACACCTTGGAATGGCCTTATCTGTTGGCGCTCCTTTCCCGCATCTGCATCAGTCCTCTTTTTCTCCCAAAAATAGCTTTACTGTATTCGGCCCCGTCGGCAAGACTGAGAGTTAATGGCCAGGTATCCCCCGCCACCCTGGTGGCCCGAGGTATGCTGCAGGGGGGCTCCCTTTCTCCCCTCCTGTTTGCGGTGGTGACGGAGCCGCACGTAGCCAGGCTCCAACAGCACCACGCACGGCGCAGACTGGATTTCTCTCCTAGGGTGATTTTAGTATCTATGTACATCCAGCCGCGAACCTGGACCCAATCATCCGGGAAGTCGTCCGCTTCGGAGGCGCATTGGGCATCTCCATAAATTGGGGAAAGTCCATAATTTTTCCTCTCACCCCGGCCACTAACCCATTCCAGTCGGAGGTCCCACTTCAGTGGGCGAACTCCCCAGTGAAATACTTGGAGATCTGGCTTATCCGTAACATAGATGAACTCTGGAGCCACAACTATGGCAAGCTCATGGAGTGGCTAGAGAGCAGACTGAACAGGTGGAAAACACTCCCTCTATCCCTGGCGGGTCGATTGGCCATTGCCAAGATGGTGGTCCTCCCCAAATTCTTATATATCTTCGCCAACCTAACGCTTCCCCTCACAGCTGCATTTAGAAGCCGATTACGCACGAACTTGATAGCACTGGTGGGCAGACAGTCCTGGGTGGCGTGGGAGGTCTTGGCTTTGCCGTTTGAGCATGGTGGGATGGCAGCTCCAGACATGGAGCTGTACTATAATTGTGCTCAGGCTCCATTTGCCTATCACTGGGTGTTTCGGACCCTTTTCGTGGCGCACTCTGCCCTGGAGAGTGACAGGGCGGTTCTGATACCCGTACACATGGCGTTATTTGGACCCCAAAGGAGACCCCGTTCCAAGGTTGATACGGTGGGCTGCACAGTGTGGGCATGGTGGGAGCTTAGACGCAGAGTGTGATTGGAGACTACATTCGCCCCCTCAAATCCACTCATCAGACACCCAGAACTGCCCTTCACTGCAGAGGCGGGGGTTGACCACAGACTGTGAAAACTTCAGCTACACACGATGGGGCAGGCATTCTGCAATGGGGTGTTCGCTACCATAGATGAGGCGTTCAGCGTAGATCACACCGGTAAGCTGGATAGACAAACTTACTATCAGCTAAGAGCAGTGCTGCGCACACTATATGAATCCTTCTCTGTAGCACCACCAACATTTTTAGTACTGGAGGAGTTCCTAATGAATCCCTCGCCGCGCAAGCTCATTACTCGACTATACTCGGGAATGCAGCATACGTCGCCAATATGCGTACCCCCTCCGCAGCACAAATGGGAGAAGATCCTGGATGGTCCTTTAGAGGAGGGCACGTGGGCATACTGCTGCGAGCAAATAAAAGAAAAAATCACCCAATTACAGACTGCGGCTTATTCATTTCAAGTTCATCCACAGATTGTACAGGACCCCTGTCTGGCTGCACAGATCTGGTTTCAGTGAAGATGCGAGGTGCGTGCGTTGCTGAGCCCGGGAGGGCTCCTTTCTGCATCTGGCTTGGGAGTGCCCGATGGTGGCGACATATTGAGAACATATTTTTGAGGTATGGGCCCTGCTGGCGGACGCCGAAATTGAACGCTCCACTTTGGTGGCCCTGCTGGGGTATGTACGCCAAATAGCCGTAGAGCACAGGAAACCGCTGGCCATGTTGTTACTCCTACCAAAGAGAAGGGTAGCTATCTGTTGAGGCCGCAGGCGCAATCCGAAAGTAACTGAGTGGCTTAAGGATGCAGTGTTCTGCCATACTCTGACTACTGGGAACTAATGCCTGCACAGTCTCAACCAAAACATATGGGTGCCACTGCAGAGCTACCTAGATTCTTTACCTCCTGACCTTGGTGAAAGCACATTGGTAGACGCATAGGCACTGCTCACACTACATACCCATAGCCACATTGGGACTGCCGCTGCGGCTGGCAAGACACACCTTCATTAGGTCCAGAGAGGAGCCCCCACCACCACTCCCCGCTTTCTTCAAACCGCCCCCTTTTTTTGTTTTTCTATCTTTATCTTCCTTTTCACTATGGCCTGCATAGAGCCCTGGAATCTATCCCAGGGAGACAGATGCTACAAGAGACAGCAGGACATAAAATAGTTTAGGGCTTCCTGCCCAGCTATACCGCCCAACACTACAAATTGATGTCCTCTACTGTCGCTCTGTTTTGTCCAAGATCATCAAAATGTACACTATGAGCCATGCAGCTGTTCTGATTTTTGTGAAAGTTAATAAAAATAAAATAAAAAATAAATAAAAGAAGTATGTTCAACACCAACGGCTTCAAAACAACATATTTGTCAAGACACAAAACTCAGTTGCAGTTTCTTACATAAATCATTAAGGGAGTACTCTCTCAAGGACTCTCAATATGATATCTGCTCAATTTTCTACCTGGGCAGAATAGATTTCTTTTTAATTGACAGCGGTTCACATCAAGGAAAGTGACAACGTGATAGCAGACAGTCTGAGCAGGAAGTTTCCATCTTCATATATTCTTACATTGTCCAGAATGATTTTCTATATAATTTGCTATAACGGAGAAGGCGCCCCTGGTTTGCAACAAAGAATAATGCCCTCCATCGCACATTTTGCTCCACAGTTGTGGAAAAGGATGCTTCAGGAGTACATTTTCTAGTAATTAAGTTTCTCAGACATCTGCTTTATGCATTCTACTCTTCCCATGAATACTCTGGGTTCTCTCCAAGGTCAAAAGAAGAAGGGAGAACTGATTTTAGTAGTTCTGTATTGATCCTGGCCTCCTCTACTGATATCTCTGGCACTTTTTCCGCCTTGGGTACTTCTAGAATATCCTTTTCCTGTCAAACGTCTGCTCTGCCCTTCCAACTCAAACGCACTCTTTCGGTTTGGAAGTTGAGAACTCCAATCTACTGGCAAAGGGTCTAGCCTCATCTTTGGTGGTGTTCATTCAGAATTCCAGAAGGCCTTCCACATTAAATTCTTACTCAAAGAAGTGTTTCAACACATTATGTTCTTCTCATAACCTTTCTGCGCCAGTTTATGAATTCTCTGTTGTATTAAACTTACTCTTGTTTTTTTTGTACCTAAATCTTTCTCAACTCTGAGGTCTCAATGGTTCACTATAAAGTATTTCAATTAATTTTCTTAATCTTCATCTCTAGTGGACCTCTAACCTCTAGAGTAAGAGGATTCAAGAGTTTTGCAGTGGTGAACCTGTAACAAATTCTGTCTTTCCTGCGTGGGATCTCCCTTCAGTGCTAACAGCCTCATCCTTTTGAGCCTTTAGAAAGTGCAGATATTTTTTTTTTTGTTTTTTTTTTTTTAAAACCTTTATTGTGACATAAGGCAAATACAATTGCAGGCCAGCAAGAGCACAGTCGGCCATTATCACAGAGACGGTCAATGCAAATCAATAAGTCAAAACACATACATCCCGCCTCCTCAATTCCACATCAACACCCAGGATACTGTTGCACCATAATGGTACCAGGATAAGAGAGTTTTTTTTTTTTTTTTTTAAAGTTCAGAGATAGAACAGGATCCGATGTCATATAATCTAGTAACACCAGAGGTAGGGGACATCACAAATCAGGATATGCACATTCGGGACCACTGCAGGCGGGGCGCAGGCACTAACGCGCACTAAACAGGATAGACAACAAATAATACATTACGCCCCCCAATGCAGCACACGCCCGCCGTCTCTAAAAAGGAACTATTATAACATCCCCCATACTGGCTTGAGACATAAGAACATCCGGCAAGCCACCTACTACTCGGAATCCCAAAGATAAGAAAAAGAAAGAAAGGAAAGAAAAAGCCAAGCAGAGCAAGAGAGAAAAAGAGGCCCTAGAGACTGAAAAAGGGAAAGAAAAACAGAGAATACCCCCCACCCTGCACCCCTGCCTCCGGCTACGGCCTCCCCCTCAGCAGAGTGCCTGTCGCCCATTTTATGAAACCCGAGATTTAGAAGAGAGAGAAAAGAAACTACCACCCACCTAGACTAAAAGAGGAACCCAAGCGAGGGAAGGAAAAGAAAGAAATGAAAAACGGAGGGGAGCCCTCCAGCAGTCCCCCGGCCTCCCCCTCTGCAAATAACGTATGTGGACAGGACGTAAAACACCTCCGCTAAAAGCAGTACAATAGAACAGTGCACTAGGCACAGGATCAGCCCAGCATGGTAACAAATAAGACAATATGCCACACATCCCCCATAAACCCGCAAGCAGGAAGTATCGAGACGGAGGAAACATCATTTATCCTTGTCCTGTCCTGCGCATACCACGATGGCCCACCAAATTGTCGCACTCCAAATCCGCAATCGTAAGGAATAGGAATATCAGAGCAAACCCAGACAGCAGCAATTCTGTAGTGCTGCGATGCGATCGGACCTCATCCGAGCCCGTTCCTGCCAGCGTGATGGACCCAACCTGACGCAATAACATGACTGCCACATCGCAATCGGCAAAGCAGAGCAGGGAAAGATCGTCACATTGTCAAAACGTGGTTGGAGCAGAACCAGAGATACCAACAGCATGGCGTAGAAAGAAAGTCCATCGCTCGGTTCCAAGCAGGAGCCCACGGATAGTTCTAGATCACGAATGTCACCAACTGGAGATGGCTCGAGAGCCCGTGTCCCGGATTCTGGGATATCAGTAGCCGGCGCCATATTGTCGCGTCTGGGTAAGAAGTGAAGCATCCCACTGTGCGCCCACGAACCACCCGGGCTCAGTAGTTCCGCCACAAAGACAACATCATCCAGCTTATCACCCAGTGAACGGGCATCCTGCTCCAAGGTATCGCGAAGGTCAGCTAGGGCAGCAAGGAGATCGCCAAGATGTAGTTCTGCTCCGTGCCCCCTTTTTGTCAAGCTCCCTTCCTCCATAGGATGCAAATCAGGTCGGGACTCGGTTTCACGGATGCAGCACTCTGCTCCCCTCGCTACGTTCCGAGGAAGCACAATCATAGATCGGGGCCGGGGCACGCGCAGTAGGGCATCAGGCGTCATGGTATCACCAGCAGGGCACCCAAACAGCGGAGATGTAGCCAAAACACAGCCGCCGAGGAAGTCCGCGCTATTAAACGCGGCCGGGGTCAAATTCGGGATTCTCCCGCAATTAGCGGGACTGGTCTCACCGCGGTACCCGGCGGCAAGCGAGCAAAGTTCCCAAAAAAGCACAAACGACTCAGGGGAACCATGAAGGGTCGATCTAACTCATGCCCCCAATCAGCTGAGCGAGCGATCCGAAAATCGGCCGGTCCGATTCGATCCGGAGCCGACCGGCCCCTCACTGCAGCTGGTGGCCGTTGTTGTTCAATTGATGGCCGGTCCTGCAGTCCAGATGAGTCCCCGTTCTTCAAGCTGCCTCGGGCCGCAAACGCCGCTGTCCGTTTCTCCCCGTGTGGAGGTGGTACAAACCTCGGGGACGCGCCATCGAGTACCGGAGCTGCTCCTGCGCCCGTGTGTGCCCTTTCGAATCAGGATATCAGGCAGAAGGCGCCCTCGGGAGGAGATGGTACACGGAGCCGGGGGACTGGGCGGCCATCTTCGACGCCGGCTTGGCTCCTCCCCCAGAAAGTGCAGATTTGAACGTTCTATATCAAAGATCATCTGTTGGTGGCCATTACTTTGGCTTTTAGGATTGGTGAATTGTGGGCCTTGAACTGTCATCCTCCTTTTATTAGGTTTATGGAAGATGGAGACAGTCTAAAACCTGATCATACCTTTGTTCCTAAGGTTAATTCTGTCTTTCATAGATCGCCAGAGATGATTTTTCATCCATTTTATCCTGCTTTCTCTAATGGAGAAGAACAGTTGTTGAACACACAGGATGTTAAAAGAGCTCCTTAGATTTATATTGACTGGCCTCATCAATATAGAAACACTGACCACTTGTATGTGACATTTGGGAAATCTAGAAGGAGTATAAAGATGACGACTAAGACACTCAGCAGGTGGATTAAATCTACCATCATACTGACATTACGCAACAATTCTGAGGATCTTACATTTCAGGAGAGCTCTAAAGGATGGATGGCTACTTATTGGGTGGAATTGCGGGGAGTAATAATTTAGGAGAATTGTAGAATGGCTTCTCGAATTCGGGGAACTGGGTTCGAGTCTGGGCAACGACGCTGAACATCCTGTGATTCTGGACAAATCACTTGCAAATCACTTAATCTCCCCGTGCCTGACAAGAAGAAGAAAAAAAAGAATGTTTCGTCATGTAACGCAACTGGTGCTATGTAAAGCGCTCTGATACCCGATACCTTCGGGTCAAGTTTGCGCTATATAAAACTCTGTAAAAAAAAAAAACAAGCACTGGCGTTGCCAATAGGTCTCGCAGTAGGAAAGTTGGAGCTATTGGTTTTGTAAATGACATTTTATATTTATGTTTTGTGATTTACAATGCCAATACTTTTAACTTTAGCAAATGTGACACTTATAGCATTTGTAATGCCACATGTTTTGTATTTACGTGACTTAGATGTATATATCTTACTAATATAAATGTGGTGTGCGTGTTGCCGTGTGTGAATTGGAGAGAGACTGGGAGTGTGGGGGGGTGGGAGAGAGAGTCTGTGGGCTGTTTGAGTTTGGTGTGCGTGTTTCCGCGAGTGAAAGGCAGGAACGTGCAGATGAATGAATGAGAGAGAAGCTATGGTGTGTGTGTTGCCGTGCGTGAATAGGAGAGAGTCTGGGAGGGGGGGGTGGGAGAGAGTCTGTGGGCTGTTTGTGTTTGGTGTACGTGTTGCCGTGCGTGAATGGGAGAGAGTCTGTGGGCTGTTTGTGTTTGGTGTGCGTGGTGCCGTGCGTGAATGGGAGAGAGTCTGTGGGCTGCTTGTGTTTGGTGTGCGTGTTTCCGCGAGTGAAAGGCAGGGGGGGTATGCTTCGAAAGAGTGCACGTTGGAATGTTGTCGACTTGTGCGTGCTGCCTTGCGTGAATGGGAGAGAGAGAGTCTATGGGCTGTTTGTGTTTGGTGTGCGTGTTTCCGCGAGTTAAAGGCAGGGGGGGTATGCTTGGAAAGAGTGCATGTCGGAATGTTGTCGACGTGTGCGTGTTGCCATGCGTGAATGGGAGAGAGAGAGTCTATGGGCTGTTTGTGTTTGGTGTGCGTGTTTCCGCGAGTAAAAGGCAGGGGGGGTATGCTTGGAAAGAGTGCACGTCTGAATGTTGTCGACGTGTGCGTGTTGCCGTGCGTGAATAATTATTGCAGTTGTGCCGGTCACAGTCTATTACCTGTCTTGGTGCTAGTTATCCTCAGACCTCTGTCCTTGAATAACTGCATGGATTGGTGTTCCTTGTTATTACTGTCCCAAAATGATGATTTATTTGCAGACACAAAAGGGTGTTTTAACTCCTCTGACCAAAAATACATGTATCGTTAGTGTCCCGATTTGTAGAGCATTGACATCTAGGAGAGTGCCAGCTGTCCTGTGTCTCTCTATGGTGCAGGGCTTCTGGGTAATAGGGACACGGGGGCTTTCGATGCGTGGCACTGATAGGCTGGATGAACGCCGGTAGCCATCTTGCTCGTAACGTAAGCTACATGTGAGTCCCAAAAGTTCGAATTTGGTGCGCAGCGGCTGGACTCTGTATAGTTTTCATTACTACCACGTGTGCTGGTCTTATGCTCCCTGTGGGCTGTTTGTGTTTGGTGTGCGTGTTGCCATGCATGAATGGGAGAGAGTCTGTAGGCTGTTTGTGTTTGGTGTGCGTGTTTCCGCGAGTGAAAAGCAGGGGGGGTATGCTTGGAAAGAGTGCACGTCTGAATGTTGTCGACCTGTGCGTGTTGCCGTGCGTGAATGGGAGAGAGTCTGTGGGCTGTTTGTGTTTAGTGTGCGTGTTTCCGCGAGTTAAAGGCGGGGGGGGGTATGCTTGGAAAGAGTGCATGTCTGAATGATGTCGACGTGTGCGTGTTGCCGTGCGTGAATGGGAGAGAGTCTGTGGGCTGTTTGTGTTTAGTGTGCGTGTTTCCGCGAGTTAAAGGCGGGGGGGGTATGCTTGGAAAGAGTGCACGTCTGACTGTTGTTGACGTGTGCGTGTTGCCGTGCGTGAATGGGAGAGAGTATGTGGGCTGTTTGTGTTTAGTGTGCGTGTTTCCGCGAGTTAAAGGCAGGGGGGGTATGCTTGGAAAGAGTGCACGTCTGAATGTTGTCGACGTGTGCGTGTTGCCGTGCGTGAATCATTTTTGCAGTTGTGCCGGTCAAAGTCTATTACCTGTCTTGGTGCTAGTTATCCTCAGACCTCTGTCCTTGAATAACTGCATGGATTGGTGTTCCTTGTTATTTCTGTCCCAAAATGATGATTTATTTGCAGACACAAAAGGGTGTTTTAACTCCTCTGACCAAAAATACATTTATCGTTAGTGTCCCGATTTGTAGAGCATGGACATCTAGGAGAGTGCCAGCTGTCCTGTGTCTCTATATGGTGCAGGGCTTCTGGGTAATAGGGACACGGGGGCTTTCGATGCGTGGCACTGATAGGCTGGAAGAACGCCGGTAGCCATCTTGCTCGTAACGTAAGCTACGTGTGAGTCCCAAAAGATCGAATTTGGTGCGCAGCGGCAGGACTCTGTATAGTTTTCATTACTACCACGTGTGCTGGTCTTATGCTCTCTTTGGGCTGTTTGTGTTTGGTGTGCGTGTTGCCGTGCGTGAATGGGAGAGAGTCTGTAGGCTGTTTGTGTTTGGTGTGCGTGTTTCCGCGAGTGAAAAGCTGGGGGGGTATGCTTGGAAAGAGTGCACGTCTGAATGTTGTCGACGTGTGCGTGTTGCCGTGCGTGAATGGGAGAGAGTCTGTGGGCTGTTTGTGTTTAGTGTGCATGTTTCCGCGAGTTAAAGGCAGGGGGGGTTATGCTTGGAAAGAGTGCACGTTTGAATGTTGTCGACGTGTGCGTGTTGCCGTGCGTGAATGGGAGAGAGTCTGTGGGCTGTTTGTGTTCAGTGTGCGTGTTTCCGCGAGTTAAAGGCAGGGGGGGTATGCTTGGAAAGAGTGCACGTCTGAATGTTGTCGACGTGTGCGTGTTGCCGGGCGTGGATGGGAGAGAGTCTGTGGGCTGTTTGTGTTTAGTGTGCGTGTTTCCGCGAGTTAAAGGCAGGGGGGGTATGCTTGGAAAGAGTGCACGTCTGCGTGTTTCCGCGAGTTAAAGGCGGGGGGTATGCTTGGAAAGAGTGCACGTCTGAATGTTGTCGACGTGTGCGTGTTGCCGTGCGTGAATGGGAGAGAGTCTGTGGGCTGTTTGTGGTTAGTGTGCGTGTTTCCGCGAGTTAAATGCGGGGGGCGTATGCTTCGAAAGAGTGAACGTCTGAATGTTGTCGTGCTACGGTGAGATAAGCAAGAGGCACGCGCAGGACAGAGAGAAGGTGGGCGGAGGGAGCAGCTTCAATGAGGCGTGGACAAAGTGAAGAGCCAATGAAAAACAACAAAAGCTCGTGAAAAAAAAGTTTATGGCCCAAAAGCGCGTGCCTGTGGCCACGTGAACTCGAAGAAAACCGCACCGAAAAAAACATAGTTTGACGAGTATTTTGACCACTAGAATTCTCTCCAATCCATTCCTGCGGAATGGAAAAGGCGAGACCTAAAAAAGGACTACCGCCTGAATACTGTCTCAGACTTACAGTTGAATTTGGTGACAACTGATTTGAATTCTGCATTTTGATTTGTGAAATTGTGCACTTCAGTAGGTTTTTTACATGCATTAAACTTAGGTGTTGTATAATTAATACTTCATATAATACCTTTTGTTATTTCTTGGTCAAATGGCTTCAGCTTTCGCATACCTTATTTGTAATGAATTAGATGAGAAATTGAGACGTAGGGGTAATCGCCTGGTTACTTACCAGTGTTCTTCATTACCCTTACTCCATCTCGTTTTTGTCATAATCATTATATCCCACTCACCCGCCCTTTTTTCAGTCCTTTGACAGAGGCTTGGATATATACAAGAGGAACCCTGAATGCCAGTCTCCTTTATAGTACATAGGTTGGAAGGGTGGGGGCTACCATTGTAGGATCCTCCTGCTTTGTTCATGTCATGAGGTGACTGTGATGAGAATGAGACAGACCTAGGATAATGAAGATTTCTGGTAAGTAACCAGGGCATTTCAATTTGTCCTCTTTAAAGGGGTCATACAGTGCAGAGATAAAAACATTTCTTTTTACCCATTCCTGCATCACTAACAGTCATAAATGATATGCATTTTACAATATTGCTTTGTTTGATGATAGCTGCTTGGGGTTTGATATGTATTGTGACAATAGTTACGAAATGACCCATATAAAATTAGCCACTTCCTACTGCGACTGATCCTCCCTTTGCAATGCTGGGAGTTTGTTTATGTCTGGCCCTCTGAAGCCAGGTAAACCAACACACAGAAATACCCTGGAAACTCACAAATTGGGAGAGTGGTAACAGAAACTCTACTAAATAGCAGCACAGTTACAGTACATAGCCAAATGGATGACAGGCAATTAAACAAATGAGATAAAATATGTAGCAAATAGATTATGACTATGGCCCTACAGGGTGACAAAGATTAAAAAAAAACCAGTTTCCATGTTTAGTGCAAACAGGAAGACATTGTTGAAATGATGTCTCATTGTACTGGTACTGTAATAGCATGTGTAGGAGGCCACTGCAGCTTGACTACCCATTGCCCATGCCAGAGCTGCCATCGACAGTACCTACACAACTACTAACATTAACATTCTTACAAATGTGACAATTCAGATTATTCCAGGCCCCCAAAGTAATAAAAACAGCTTGGGCGACAGGTATTAGTCGCTTTTAATGTATATTGTATTAATAAACAACTGTTGTTCTGCTCATCTCTAACTTACATATACAGTACACCATGTGACAGACTGTCATAAGTGCCGTGGACTCTTATGTGTTGGAATTGGCTAAGCATAACAATGAAAGAACACCATCGACCCCAAATGGTTGGTGTCCAGATATTAGAATCCAGGCTGATATGGAAGGGAATGTGTTAAACATACAGTCACACATTTGGCCTGGCCTACATTATTCATGTATTAAGCGTTATAATATTCTATCTGATGCTGGATAATATATATAAATGTTTCAAAGTGATCAGTATTGAAAATCAAAATGCAATTTAGGAATACATATTCATTCCAATTTTGGTCATGGGGCCAAGAAAACAAAATGTCATCATGTTTTTTTCATCAGAAAATGATTTTCCTATTTCTAAAACCCTATCTCGAGATTCTAGTAGTTAATGTACCATCCAATCAAGAATATAGTATGGTTTACCAGGAACAGTTATCTGAATATTGGGATCTAATGCCCGCACAGTCCAGACCGAAAGATGTATGGGTCCCGCTGCTGCAATACCCGAGATTGCACGCAACAGAGGAGGAGCCACCACTCCCCCACATCCCACAAGATTAGGGATACCGCAGCACATACCTGACACGCACAATAACACAACTGATGTGCGATCCCCCGGCCTTACGACCTTATTTATTTATTTATAAGCGACTTCCCCTTCCTGCACTCTTCCTCTCTGACTGCCCAATACCCCTCCTGTTTGACTGTAATGGCACGCATCGTTGTGTTTGATTTCTGCTATTTTTTTCTTTCTATGTGACCACGAAAAGGGTTTGGAAGTTGATTATTACCACCTGTAGTGGAATGCCAGCAGAGCTGGCCCAGTTGCGACCTTGAAACGTGTACATGTGTAATGACTGCTTTAAGACCCCTTTCCTGGGCTATGAGAGGAGGCAGCCCGTTGATAATACATGGGCCGGCCATTGTAACAATTTGTACAACTGCAAGATTGAATAGAAATATATACATATATATATATATATATATATATATATATATATATATATATATATATATATATATATATATATATATATATATATATATGTATATATATATATATGTTCAAACAAGATGCCTGTGACATGAGAGGCACACTGCAGGGCTCTCCCCTCCGGGCTAAAGTGTCTCAGCGCGCTTCTCCACGTTGCAAAGGGTAATGTGCCCGACGCGTTTCTGGGGGATTCCACCCCCGTCATCAGGGGCTGCTTCCAGTCGAATCTCGATGTACTTCACATGATTTAAGGACAATTTCTATCAGGCAAATCCATAGACAAACATGTGTCCTCTTTGGTTGGAATTATGGGATTTGTAGTCCATAGTGAAAAGTACACATCGATAGTCTTGGGTACATGATGCTTCAATTTCATACCTTAAGTAGGCTTGCTTATTGTGCATTAGCGCGCTGTAATTAAAGTGACCAGTCCTGCGCTCCTTTACAGCCAAGAAGTTTGGATGCTTCGAGCTTCATCCTGCCGCTCCTCATTACAGAACAACAGGCGATGGTGCTCTCTCCGCGGCCAGGCTGCCGCGTAGAAATGTTCAAACAAGATGCCTGTGACATGAGAGGCACACTGCAGGGCTCTCCCCTCCGGGCTAAAGTGTCTCAGCACGCTTCTCCACGTTGCAAAGGGTAATGTGCCCGACGCGTTTCTGGGGGATTCCACCCCCGTCATCAGGAGCTGCTTCCAGTCGAATCTCGATGTACTTCACATGATTTAAGGACAATTTCTATCAGGCAAATCCATAGACAAACATGTGTCCTCTTTGGTTGGAATTATGGGATTTGTAGTCCATAGTGAAAAGTACACATCGATAGTCTTGGGTACATGATGCTTCAATTTCATACCTTAAGTAGGCTTGCTTATTGTGCATTAGCGCGCTGTAATTAAAGTGACCAGTCCTGCGCTCCTTTACAGCCAAGAAGTTTGGATGCTTCGAGCTTCATCCTGCCGCTCCTCATTACAGAACAACAGGCGATGGTGCTCTCTCCGCGGCCAGGCTGCCGCGTATAAATGTTCAAACAAGATGCCTGTGACATGAGAGGCACACTGCAGGGCTCTCCCCTCCGGGCTAAAGTGTCTCAGCGCGCTTCTCCACGTTGCAAAGGGTAATGTGCCCGACACGTTTCTGGGGGATTCCACCCCCGTCTTCAGGTGCTGCTTCCAGTCGAATCTCGATGTACTTCACATGATTTAAGGACAATTTCTATCAGGCAAATCCATAGACAAACATGTGTCCTCTTTGGTTGGAATTATGGGATTTGTAGTCCATAGTGAAAAGTACACATCGATAGTCTTGGGTACATGATGCTTCAATTTCATACCTTAAGTAGGCTTGCTTATTGTGCATTAGCGCGCTGTAATTAAAGTGACCAGTCCTGCGCTCCTTTACAGCCAAGAAGTTTGGATGCTTCGAGCTTCATCCTGCCGCTCCTCATTACAGAACAACAGGCGATGGTGCTCTCTCCGCGGCCAGGCTGCCGCGTAGAAATGTTCAAACAAGATGCCTGTGACATGAGAGGCACACTGCAGGGCTCTCCCCTCTGGGCTAAAGTGTCTCAGCGCGCTTCTCCACGTTGCAAAGGGTAATGTGCCCGACGCGTCAGGTCAGTGATGACACACTTGGCATTGCAAATCACCTGGACATTTATGGTGTGCCGTGACTTCCGATTGCGGTATACGTATTCCGTGTCAGCAGGGGGGCAAATCGGAATGTGTGTGCCGTCTATGCAGCCAATGATGTGGGGGAATCCTGCCATCTGGTAGAAGTCTGCTTTAGTCTGTAGCAGTTCTGCATGGGTTGCAGGGAAGGAAATGTACTGGTCCATCCTCTGGATCATGGCGTCAAGGAACTTGTGGAAGAACCTTGACAGGCTGCTCTGGGTCACCCCTCCTGCCACAGCAACTACACTTTGATAGCTGCCAGACGCCAGCAGGTGTAGGCAGCATAGCACCTGCACATGCACAGGGATTGCGTGTGCCCTTGGGGTGGGGTGCTGCAACAGGGGTTGGAGGTCCCTAATGAGGTCTATGATGGTCTCTGAGTCCAGCCTGTACCTCTGTAGGATCTCTGCATCTGTCAGCATGAACAGGGTGATCCGCTCTCTATACACCTGCTCCTCTCTCTGCCATTCCCTCTCTCCTTCCTGCTGTAGCCGTAGCCGTCTTGCTATGACGTAGAAAGCTGCCATGTTGCAAGTAGAACTGCATTTTGGGTCCTTTTTTATAGGTTGCACCTGGTTACCACCTGATTCCAATCCATGGTAATTACCGAATCTGAATGACCGAATTTGAAGCAAATTCGGTATTTCAGTGCTTACCTACATCTCAATCTTCAGCTTTTCACAACGATTCGGATTTTCACCGAATCGGTAACTATACCGAATCGGTACGTTCACGATTATGTAAAGTCACCGAGTCGGTAGAATTCCGAATCGGAAAAAATAAGGATTCTGAAAAATCTCCGATTCGGTATTCTACCGATTCGGAGATTTTTCAGATTCCTTATTTTTTCCGATTCGGAATTCTACCGACTCGGTGACTTTCCGATTCGGTAATTTCACCGATTTTGTCGGATTTCGGCCTCCTACATCCCGATGGCTCTATTCCGATCGGTAACGGCCGAAAATACCGATTTTCGGCCGTTACCGACCGACCTACATCGGGCCCTAGGTCTTTATTTAGTGCAAGTTAGCCGCATGACGTTTCGGCTCAAAGGAGCCTTGTTCACATGACAGTGATCACAATCACGACAGGTCCTTTTAAAGTGCCAGTAATTGGTTCTTGCCTAGTCACGTGTAAGGGCTATAAATAAACATGGAAAACATACTGGGGTCCTAATATCGTTCAACAGAGTTAATATCACATCTAGTTGAAAACAGTACAAATTACATTCTGGTTTAAATGCAATAAACAAATATGCTGCTAAATGGGCTGACTGACAAAATACAAATCACGGTAAAATACCAATAGATTCTAAATATGTGTATATGTATTCGGTATACGCATTTTGACATGGCAAATTATAAATAATAATAATTTGCCTATCCAATATTCATGTTAATAAGACTAAAGTGCTAGTGCTTGATATTGATGTGCAAATTACGCATTAGTGCAAAATTCAAAAACTTCGGATATATTATTCCAAAAACGTTTTTTGTGCAAGATACGCCTATGTGCAAAATAGCAAATAAAGTGCAAATTACATGCTTTGGTAAGTAAAGCAACAATTAAACGCCGAATACCTGATTCCCTTATAAATAAGTAAAATCATGTTAATATCCATTCTATATAAACATTGCCAATCACAATAAGTAAAAATAGCCCATAGTCGCAGTTACTGTAAATGTATACTGTATCATTATATTGCCCCCTAATTAGCTGACCATGTGGTGTTTAAATAAACGAAATAAAATATAATTGAATATGCATCATACATTCTGAAAATCAACTACTGGGGAATAAGGACCCTCCTAGTTTAAACAGATATGATGTGCCCTCATAGTGTACAGAAATTTCAAATCTTATAGCAACAGCTTCAGTAAAAAGTCCGACCTATCCAATGTATTATCATATCCGTATTCTCCATCGTGGTGTTTCCCAGCCGGGTACACTCTCACGATGGGACATTGTTCCCATTATGTGCAATTCTAGCTCAATACTGTGAATTCAATTGTTATTGAATGGCTCATGGGAGACAAGTGTACAAATCCTCTGTTACATTCAACCCACCTGGGGCCTTGGTATCAAGTAAGAGAATGTAACGAGTTTCCAATTTTCTCAGCTTAGCCTCTCTGTCACCGCCTCGTCTGCTTGCATTTACCGTGTCTATCACAAAGTATTTAAGTGAAGTATTAATACTTTGGTGGTGGTCACGAAAGTGTCTCGCCACCGGATAAGTATTGTCCACATTAGTGATAGCTCTCAAATGTTGGAGAATACGTTGGTGTACAGGGAGTTTCGTACTACCAACGTATTTTAGTAGACAGGGGCATTGCAATACATAAATTGCATATTCAGTTTTACAGGTTAATACCTGTGTAATTGGATGTTGTACCTCACTAAAGCCATCAGTATAGGTCTTGGTATTGATTCCATGATTACAAGCCTTGCAGGTCTTGCATTTGAAGAACCCCTTGTTATTCTGCCACCATGTGGTCTTCATGATGGGTTCAGGATTAGTATCTACTAGTTGGTCTCTGAGGGAGGGTGCCCTGCTATACGTTAACGATACCCTTTTGGGTAGACCAGCACCAATAATAGGGTCACTTTTCACTATGGGCCAGTGTCTGTTAACTATTCTGTAAATCTCACGGTGTCGTTTGCTGAAGCCAGTGATAATTCTAAAGTTCTTAATCTCCTCTGACTTCTTCTTACTCACATCTGGCTCAGTACCAGGTTGGTGTCTGATACTGTTTGTGAGGAGTTCCTCTCTGGTGAATGTCATGGATTTAACCCTGGCCTTTTCAATAGTTTGAACTGAATAGCCTCTTTCGAGGAAACGCTCTCTACTTTCCAATTGGGCTTTTTCCAGATCTATAGGATTGCTACACACACGTCTCATCCTTAGCATCTCCCCATATGGGATGCTTGATACGAGATGCATGGGATGTGCACTGGCCGCATGTAAAATGCTGTTACCAGCCGTGGCTTTGCGGAAAACCCTGGATTCAAGTCGACCTTTGTCAATATACAGCTCAGTGTCTAAAAATGTGACCGAACTCTGACTAAGTGTAGCAGTGAATTCGAGGTTTAAATCATTCTGATTGATGTTATCAATAAAATTCACCGCTGCTTACTCACTGCCCCTCCATATCACAAGTAAGTCATCAATAAAATGATACCAAGCGATCACATTGTTTTCAATAGTTTCTTGGTGTGTAGCCCTGAGTACCAGCTCCTCCCAAGCTCCCATGTGCAAACATGCGAAGCTCGGGGAGAAGCTGGCCCCCATTGCCACCCCTTGTAATTGCCGGTACATTAAGTTGTTAAACATATAAATGTTGTTTGTTAGACAAAATTCTAACATATCCAATAACATCTTGTTATGCTCTCCAAACATAGAGTCACGTCTTGATAAATAATGTTTTACAGCTGACAGTCCATGTACATGTGTAATACTGGTATATAGTGCCATTAACCAATCACCAGGTACCCAATCAATGTGTTTTGTTTTCACCAGAAAATCACCCGTGTCTTGCACATAGGAATCAAGTTTATGCACATAGCCCTGTAAAAAGTAGTCTATGTATATCGATGTATGTTCAAGCAGGCTACTCTTGCAGATATAATCAGCCTGCCAGGCGGATGTGATGGATTTTTGTGCACTTTGGGGATAAAGTACATGATGGGTGGAACTGGATTATCAACTTTAAGGTATTTGTACTCTGCATCACTTATTAGTTTGGTCGATTTCCAACGAGCTAATTTTTGATGGTATTCCAATTTGATGGCTGTCAAAGTCTGAGCTTTGATGCGCTCATAACAGTCCCGGTCATTTAATTGGGAAAATGCCTCCTTATCATAGTCCATTTTATTATTATTATTATTATTATTATTATCGATTTGTTGAGCGCGATTGCTGCCCAGAGGCGTCCAAGCGCTGAGAATAAACAGAGATGTGACAGGGCCGAGGGTGCAGGAACTAGAGGGATTTGACAAATAAGGCTGTTTTCAGCTTCTTACGGAATGAGAGCAGGTCGGGTATAGATCGAAGAGTGATGGGGAGGGCATTCCAGAGCTTGGCGGCGTTCAGCGAGAACAGCCTGCCCCCCGACCTAGCTCTCTTCACTCTAGGGACAACTGCCAGAAAGGCACCCGTAGACCGCAGATTCCTGTTAGGGTGGTAGGGGGTGACCAGGCTGTTGTTGATTGCTGAACCGGTCTTCCAAAAGGCCCGGTGCGTAATGCACAGTGCCTTGAAGGCCACTCTCTGCCTTACTGGCAACCAGTGTAAGCTTTTCAGGCCATGTCTGGCAGACTGGGATCGTGGAATCTGGAGTATGGTACGCGCCGCGCAATTTTGTACCACCTGAAGCTTCCGAAGAGTCATCTCGGGTGCCCCTAGGTAAAGAGCATTATTTGAGTCCAGACGGGACTGGATGAGGCCTTGTACTGCCACCTTCTTGGCATCAAGGGGCAGAAGTGGAAGAACCTTCCTCAGTGATCTAAGTAAGCCAAAACAGGTGGCAGACAGCCTGGTGGCCTGAGTGGAGAAGGAGAGCTTGTTGTCAAGCCATACTCCCAGGCTCTTCACACTATCCTTGGGAGTAGGCGGTGCGCCTAGGCCATCGGGCCACAAAGAGGTAAAGGGTACTGGTGAAGCTGGACCTAGGAGCATGAGCTCTGTTTTTCCTCCATTCAGTTTGAGGGAGGAGTTGGTCATCCATTCCCTCACGTTCTCCAAACAGTTCAGCAGGCCAGCCGAGGGATGTCTGTTGTTCTCTTGGGCCAATGAAACCACTAGCTGGGTATCGTCGGCGTACGACACGATCTTAATGCCGTACGGTTCGACTACCCCAGCCAGAGGCTTCATGTAGACATTGAATAATACAGGGCTCAAAGACGAGCCCTGCGGTACTCCACAGCTAAGTGGCCTGCTGGTAGATGTTGTGTCGCCGTCAAAGATCTGAAAAGATCTGTCAGCTAGAAAGGAACTGAACCACCTTGGTGCATCTCCCGAGATTCCGATGGTCTGGAGCCGGTTCAGCAGAGTGGCATGGCTGACCGTATCGAAGGCAGCACTTAGATCAATGAGGATCACTGCCACTGATCCTCCCTGATCCAGTATCCTTCGAGATTCTTCGGCGACTGCTAACAAGGCAGTTTCAGTCCCATGGTTTGGTCTGAAGCCTGTTTGGGACGTGTGAAGTAGGGAATGATTCTCCAAGAACTGGCCCAGCTGGGCGTTTATGTATTTCTCCAACACCTTGCCAGCCCACGGGAGGAGTGAGATGGGGCGGTAATTGGAGTGGTCATCAGGGTCTAGGCTAGGTTTTTTTAGAAGTGCCCGAACCATGGCTTGCTTCCAAGCGATGGGGACTATACATGTGGATAAGGACAGATTTAGTAGTTCCAGGATAACAGGGAGGGTGACTTCACCTGCCTGCATCAAGATTCCTGGAGGGGCTGGGTCGCAGGGGGAACCCGACTTTACTTGGCGAGCCACTTTATTCAAAGTCATTAGTACAATATTCCCGCCCTTATCACTCCCTCTTATAATAACTTATTTTTCTTTGGATAGGCGGGTTGTGAGGGCTTTATATAGTTGCGACAGTCCATCATACTTTCTTTTGGTGTTATATATGTTTCTTTGTAATTCTTTCAATTGTCCTACAACATTCTCGTGAAAGATGTCAATAGCATCTCTTGGAAGTACCGGGGTGAATATCGAAGGGGGTCTGAATGAATAGGGTTTTAACCGATGATCTATTTCCTAATTTGTCCAATTCACCAGTTTCTCTTATGGATTGTGTTGCTCCTTCATAGCCTGCCCCCTCCGTGTCCCATAATTCCGTAATAATCCTGGTACCTTGGGATGCATTACTCACGGTATCATCATTTCCACTGGGAGGCAGCATTGCGTCTTTTGGCTTAGCTTTAAGTGCGTATAATTTTCGCAGCTTAAGTTTTCTCACCGCTTTATAAAAGTCACATCTTGTCGCGGGATAATTGAAGTTACACTGTGGAGCAAAAGATAACCCCAAATTAAGTATCTCTTCTTCCTTTGGAGTCAAACTTAATGGGGTTAGGTTGATAATTGTTCGATTCTTACCTCCAATTAATTTTGCTGGGCGGCAGGTCCCTGCCCCCCACCTCTCTTCCTTCTCGGATATCCTCCTCTTGGCCGCCCTGTGCCTCTGGCGCCTCCTGAAGTTTGCCCGCTGTTTGCGTGTTTTTGTTGTGTACTCGATCTCAGGGTTTGAAGCCTCTCTTGGCATAAAAAAACAATCTCTTGTCCCGGTGAGGGTTTCGGGATATCTTTTGGCTGGGCTTGTTTACGGCGTTCTGTGTCTGATTCTGTATCAATATCAGAACTGAGAGTGGAGTTAGTCGTATGAACTTGTCCTTTGTTTTGTCGAATTATTTTGGGCTTAGGTTGAGGTTTGCTTGTTCCACTTCGCAATGAGTCATATTTTCTGGAGAACGTGAAAATTTGTCCTAAGTCGTAATCATTACGATCTCGTTGTAACTTATACGTTTTTCTCTCAATGATTTTTGCTTCCTCTTTCTTCAACCGTTCATTCATTGCCTTTGTGAGCTTGGCTCGTTCCTCATCTTCGCCCATACTTTCTAATTGCTCCTGAATGGCTTCAATTTCAGTCAGTAATTTGGCCCGATCGATATCCGCATATTTGCTTAAAATCTGGACTTGGCGGCGTGATGCCTCCAGGTTACATTCCGCCCATTCTTTCATCAGATCGGGATTAGGATCCTCGTACGTGGGAGCTGTTAGTATGCGTAAACCGCTTGGGATGCGGTTTACCTCAATATACCTCTGTAGTGATTTAGATTCCCACCATTTAGATTGTTCACTACGGGATTTCTTTTCTAATGTCTTGAATAGGTCTCTTAGTGCTGTGCTGCTGCTACTGCTGGCGCCATTGTCAGTCCTCCCTCGGATGTTGGTAGGGAGAGGAGAACTATCGGAAAACATTGTTGATGCTAATGCTTCATGGTCTCGAACACTGTCAGCCGACATGCTTGCAATACTAGAAGGTTGTTAAACGGCGCCTGAGCTGCCCCCGATGTGATAATTGGTACGCAGTGCGCCTATGCACTTCACTCTTCTCCCACCGTGCCGCTGTGTTAGCTTACTTGTTAGACGAGTCTGTAACCGCCGGTTTCTTGATTATCCGGTCCGCCTCCTTGTGGGCTCGTACACACCAAGTTCTTTCTGATTCTGATAATATATATATATATATATATATATATATATATATATATATATATATATATATATATTATCTCCAAACACGCAGCTCGAATCCCCGAGCTGTTCAGCAAGTAAGGACACTCCAGCCAATTTTCTTTGTCTCTGCGTTTAGTTTATTCAAAACTTTATTTAAGTGAAAAAAATGTCTCTGTCAGCCAACACTGACGAAGGCGGCAACGCCGAAATGCGTTTGTTGACTGAGTGTGTGCGCGAAAATAAACTAAACGCAGAGACAAAGAAAATTGGCTGGAGTGTCCTTACTTGCTGAACAGCTCGGGGATTCGAGCTGCGTGTTTGGAGAAATTTTACGCACTCCACCGTGCGTTAAGGAGGCACCCGGGACAATGAGGAGCGGCAGATGGTGGATGTGAGTTGTGGATATATATATATATATATATATATATATATATATATATATATATATATATATATATATATATATATATATATATATATATAATAATCATAATAATAATAAATAAAAAACCATTTGTAGAGCGCATGGTTACACTATAACAGTGTGTCCCCGCGCTATGAAGCAATCCATACAGCCAGCAAAACCTTCTCTACTTAGCAACACAGAGAGGGAAGAGGAACTAATAAGTTCCCTGAGTTCGAGGGAATAGGTACGTTTTCAGTTTAAATCGGAATCTTACCTCCGACGGTTCCATACGAAGTTCTATCGGTAGCTCGTTCCATTTTTTGCAGGCTAAGTACCTGAACGAGCGACCTCCCATTCGCGCTTTAAAGATGCGAGGGACCTGAAACAGCATGCTCCCTGATGATCTCAAATTACGTCTAGGACGATGGATCGTTAAGAGCTTTTGAAGATAATTAGGCCCTTTCCCCTGGGCTACACGGTGTGTAATACACAGTGCTTTAAACAGAATGCGTTCCTGCATGGGCAACCAGTGGAGAGTCTTAAGAGCTTGTTTCCCTGAAGCTCTTTTAGATAGATTCAGGACCAATCTGGCAGCTGAATTTTGTACACGCTGCAGCTGCTGTAACCCTTTCTTACTCAGACCTATCAACAAGGAGTTTCCATAATCTAGATGGGGGGTGACCAATGCATGTATTAAAGATTTCCTGGTGTCGATAGGCAAGTAATCTAGTATTTTACGTATGGTCTTAAGGACTCCATAACATTTACCTACTAGCCTTCCAATGTGCTGATCATAGGATAGGCTGGAATCCAAAAGGACACCTAGGTTCTTAACCGTCTCTGTGGGGGTAGGTGTAGGTCCTAACTCAGATGGCCACCATGCTGATGACCAGATTGTGGGAGCTCTACCGATCACCAGTAGCTCCGTTTTGTCGCCATTAAGGCGTAGACAGTTGTCATTCATCCACACGGATACCTCCTTGAGACAGGAGGCAAAATTCATTGCTGCCTCATTCTGGCCTTGGGCTAGGGTGATCATCAATTGCGTATCATCTGCATACGTTACAATGTCCACTCCATACGGTGCCACAATTCTAGCCAGGGGTTCCATATATATGTTAAATAATGTCGGGCTCAGACTTGAGCCCTGTGGAACACCATGCTTTAACCATTTGGGGGAGGATTTAAACGGAGGACAGTGAATTTGGAAAGTTCTGTCTTTTAAGAAGGATCGCAGCCAATCATGGGCCGATCCTACCACACCCATTTCTGTAAGACGGGTCAGCAGTATGGCATGAGATACGGTGTCAAACGCCGCACTCAGGTCTAATAGTACCAATGCTGCTGTCTGTCCCTCGTCCACTATTTGTCTGAGCCTCTCGGTGGAAAAGAGAAGGGCTCTCTCGGTTAAATATTTAGCCCTGAACCCAGACTGAGACGGGTGTAGACGTTGACCCTCTTCCAGGAATTCCATGAGCTGAATGTTGGCGACTTTTTCCACTGTTTTCATACAGAACGGAAGAAGAGAAATAGGGCGGAGATTCGCAAGCTGCGTAATAGGGAGGTTAGGTTTCTTTTTCAGGGGGATCACCTGAGCCCTCTTCCAATCATCCAACACGTAGCATTCCTTAAATGAGAGAGCGGCCATATTGCTAATGTGATCAATTACTAGCTCTAGCTGGTTCTTAAAGCACTTAGGTGGAGCAGCATCACTGGGAGACCCTGACTGAATACTATTTGTAAGTTTCAGCATTTCCTGTCTAGGGGGCACTGTAAAGCACTTTAAATACGTATCCTTTACAGGTAACGTATTTATGTTGGATCGATCTGTGAGCCGCACAATCTCAGCCGGAAAAGAGGCGTGTATTGTCTCCACTTTATTCACGAAGTGATCCGCAATTGATTCGCATATCTCTTCTGAAAAGGTGTCTTTGGCTGTTATCCTAGTTGGAGCTGTAAGTTCTTTGTATATAGAAAACAGCTCCTTAGAAGGGTTGTCCGCGGATTCTATCCTCTCCTTCAAGAATACACCTTTCGCTGCTTTTATAAGTCTGTGATATTTTTTCAGACTATCTTTATATTGCTGTTTGCACTTTAAGTCATAGTTTTTACGCCAGCTGCGTTCAATACGTTTGCACGCCGCTTTGGCATCGATCAGCTCTTTATTGAACCATGGCGCAGTTTTAGTCCGCCTGGCCCAAGCCTTGGTTGTCCAAGGCGCAACAGTATCTAAGGCCTTCGCCATCCATTCTTCATGAACCTTCCAGGCTACTTTAAGGGTGTCACTTGGTGGTGGCGCCTCTTTGAGCAGTGCCAATTTATAGGCTTCATGACTGAATTTTTTCCAATTCCTGCGTTTCAAGTGCAGGAATTTCAGTTCCTCCCGTTGTACTGAGCCAAGGTTCAGCCTAAAAGGGATAAATCCGTGGTCTGACCATGGGACCATAATAGGGGACGAGACCTCCACTCCCTCGCAATTCGAAAAAATGGGGTCAAGCAGATGTCCACCTTGGTGCGTGGGTATAACTGACTGAAGTTCTAGCATTAGAGGTTTCATTACTAGCATGACCTCCTGTGTCTCCCTGCAATTAATATCCTCAAGGTGCAAGTTTAAGTCCCCTAGGATGAGAAACTTGCTGTAACGTATAGCTGGCTGAGTGACATTCTCAGCCAAGCTATTAATAAACTGTGAGGCCACACCAGGAGGTCGGTATATCAAAAAGCCATTAATCGTGCTTTTTGGGGAGATTTTTATGGAAAAAAACCCTGCTTCGCTATTCTTGATATTTATGGAGTCTAGAGTACAAGATAGCTCCCTTTTATGTATCAGTGCGATGCCATCTCCTCGCTGATTCCTCCTGTCGACTCTTAACAGACAGTAGTCTAAAGGGAGGGCCTCTAAGATTTCTGGGGTAGCTGCCTCATCCAGCCAGGTTTCAGTTAGAAAAAGCACATCTAATCGATGATCTAATAAAAGATCGTGAATTTCTAGTTTATGCTTCTTCATAGAGCGGCAGTTTAGCAGTGACATGCTCGCCCACTCAGCCTCCATCTCTAAGCCCAATGATGTGTGAAGGTCAAAGGCACAACCCGTGCACTGGAAAGGGGCTACATCCACATGTATTCTGTGCTTACATCCCTCTTCAATCCCAGGGCACAAGTCCAGTAGTTGGTCTTTAGTGTAACATAGCCTTTCTAGCCTTCCCACATCGTTTTGGGCAGGACTTCTGGCCCCAGGCCCCGGCAGGTCACGGACGGGCGCAGACGGGCTCGCCTTCGGCGCGCCGCCGGCGCCCCCGCTGCGCGTCCGAGGAAAGGCAAGCATTTTATGCTAGGGAGGGTGGGAGGGCCGAGCAGCTAGTCAGCTCGCCCTCTCCTCACCCAAAATGGCGGCGAAATACAACACTCCGAAGCAGCACCTACTCGGGAGCTGAGGGGGGCAAAATAAACACTGCAGGCAGTGCGAGCAACAAGAGGGAACTAACAATTAATGTTTTAGTGACTGAGGGCAAAGTAAGTGACAGAACAATTTAATAGCAATATTTAAAAACAAAACACAATTTTACAATTTTAAAACCAAACGATGTTTCACGTTCCCGGCTTCCGCCTCAAGAACCTAAGTAAAGTATGTCTGACCAGCAAAGCTGTGCGCCGGTGAAAAAGCGCGTCTTTTATGCTAGGGAGGGTGGAAGGGCCGAGCAACTAGTCAGCTCGCCCTCTCCTCACCCAAAATGGCGGCGAAATACAACACTCCGAAGCAGCACCTACTCGGGAGCTGAGGGGGGGCAAAATAAACACTGCAGGCTGTGCGAGCAACAAGAGGGAACTAACAGTTAATGCTTTAGTGACTGAGGGCAAAGTAAGTGACAGAACAATTTAATAGCAATATTTAAAAACAAAACACAATTTTACAATTTTAAAACCAGACGATGTTTCACGTTCCCGGCTTCCGCCTCAAGAACCTAAGTAAAGTCTGTCTGACCAGCAAAGCACTGACACCTCCTAAGAAAAATCTAGTTCAGCATCTTATTTTTTAATTGTATTTAGGAATGATATACTGTATAATTCACATAGTTATATTATGTAAAATGTACAATCATTGAGACAATAATGATTAAACAGTTGGTTGAATGCCTTAATTCTTAGTTGTTATTGGTGATCAGTGATTCAACAGTATATAGGTCAAGAGTCTACAGCAAACATGTTTTGCCCCTTAGTGGTGTGCAGGCCTGGGGCATTTTCAAGGCTGCAAGATGGTTCATAATATTCCACAAATTAAGTTAGAAAAGTAATACTTACTAAAGGAGTCAAAGTCCGTTACCAACAGCTGTTGTTATTGTGAATGGGTAGTTCATTTTATCTCTCAATGGAAAAATCATTTGTAATACATTAGATGGCTGCCGACTAGATATATTGTAGTAAAATTCAATAATAGTAATAATAATGTAGTTAAATTGAATAACACAAGCAGTGGTGTTAGTGATTGATACAAAAAAGCTTCAGGTTGTCAGTATAAGATAGTCTAGGAGGACGTTTTCTTATACGTTCTTGGTAATATCCCAGTGTTCACTTCCAATTCTGTTGCAACGTTTATTATTGATAGGGTATATAAAGTGATAAGTTAAACTAGCTTTTTGGGAG
Organism: Lissotriton helveticus; assembly: GCF_964261635.1. Classification (NCBI taxonomy): domain Eukaryota; kingdom Metazoa; phylum Chordata; class Amphibia; order Caudata; family Salamandridae; genus Lissotriton; species Lissotriton helveticus. The sequence goes on from NC_136070.1 coordinate 1,039,241,093, forward strand.
GAAGATGTCGTAATCTAATATCATTGGGCACTGGGTACAACGAAGAATAATCTGCCGTCTGAGTGACAGGTGATAATGACAATACTTATTTATTGGTTGAAGTGTTAAGATCATTCCATGGGGGTATTCTACCTTCGCAAAGGACACATGTTAGCTTGGTAAAGCTGAACTAATGCTTGAAGTTTTCATTATCATTGTTGGACAGTACAATGTAGTTCCTACTTCATTCCTATGGGAAAGGAGTAACTGGAGATCAGTCAGTACTTAGTTCTAACCGGTGTCAGAAGTGTTAATCTTATTTGTGGTCCTAAAAAAATCTGATCTAGCCTGGAAAGCCTTGCACTGGCTTCCAGATCATCCCAGAATCATATTTGAGACCAGTACCATAGTACAGAAAGCATTCTATTCTCAATCACCCGATCTCGTGTCTAAAGGTTTTGTTGGCATAAGTCTTTAAGCAGATTGAGATCCAACGAGCAGTGTGTTCAAAATGTCCCCATTTCACAAGCAGCCAGCTATGGAGATAGAGCCTTTTCTGTGGCTGGAGCTAAAACATGGAATTGATTGGCCCAGAAAGCCAGCTCCTTCAACAGTTTATGCTCCAAGAGCTTTAATACATATGTTACCTGAATGATCTGACCCGATAAATGGTTGAGAGATTCAAACGTCTTCTGTGCAAAAAAAGTAGAATAATACGGTGTTTGTATAACTGCTGCGTCTTCTGATTTGTGCTGTTGAAGGGAAACATTTCCATTTCTTCACTGCTCTATTTCAAGCTTTGTGGAGGCTGGCTTGAAACAATCTCCACCAACTATTCGGGCCCCTAGAATGAGTATGAAATGGAACTGGGCCTGGACTGAACCTGTACTATGAGCCACTAGTGAACTAAGACTCTGATTTTTTTATACTCTGGCATGTGACACAAAATGACAGCAAATTCATTGATGCCTGGTAGCTCAAGGACATTGTCAGAAAGCACTAATGTTGTAGACTGAATACCGTGGGAGCAATCTATGCTTCAAGCAAGTGAAGTAGAGTGGCACTCCGTGTAATACAAATGTAAATCAATCTTAAGTGGCTTGGGTGCTGACCGGTTTGCTCCCTCTGACCAAAAGGGAGTTATCGAATATGTCTGAGTAGATGCTGTCAACCTTGACAGAATAGCCAATCGCACTCCTTGGGGAGTCGTGTTAGATCACTCCAATGTTTAGTCAAAATTTCAAATGAAGAGTACTCAAAAAGTAAACTGGAGAAAATGACTTCTCATTCAAATTTATTCATCTTTTCGTTTTTCCAAATTTCTCTTTAGTATGAGCTGTTGCTTCACAGCTACATCAACATTCCTGAATATTCCAAGGGTATTCCAAAAATCCATATAATCAAATTTATAATCCTCCAAATGCCCAATGCATTTCGTGCTGATAGCACTTCATCAGGGGAAATACATTACATCTATAAAAAATTCAAATAGAGTGTAATCAGAGATAAAGAAGCGGGCCACATTCTATAAGAAAGCATGTGATAAAGACATTTTGAAACGCTGCGTATTGTTCACCACTGTGTTAAACATGCAAATAAAACAAATAGGCTGAAAACGCTTTTAAAACGTAGGGCAACGTAATCATTAGTGAAGGTAATGGTATGGGATACCAACAGTTACACTAGTTTGTCTGTAGGACGTGAGGGTAAACATGGATAACCGGCATGTGTGTGGAAGCGGTAAAAAACGATTGTTCGTGAAAGTGACGAGGTGCTCATATTTAAATCAGGAAGCCAGCGTCTATTGAAAGTATCATCCCCGTGTGTCTAAACCGAAGTCTAGAGTCTCAGAGCTACCGTGCTCACGTGTTCTAAGTCGAAGCTGCTCGCTCAAATATATTAATAAGTGCCGCTTACCTGGCGGGTGTTCGGGAAGCCGTGTGAGTTTAGCCTTGGTTAGTGACAGCGTGCGGCGTGATGCGCTTGCGCTTCAACTCGGTCAATAAGGTCAAACCGCTCGTGCCCCGGAAGTGACTGATGTTCCATTGAAGGAATACTAATGCGTGGTGATGTTAAGTACACACAAGGTACTGACGTTGGAAAATTAAGTACGATAAATTAAAATAAATAAACAGATTCACCCAATGAAAAAAAGATAAAACAATTATGTCGGAGTGTATATATGTATGGCGGCCATGTTGGAATGGGATACTTAGTGTAGATGAATGTACACAGTGCTGAAAACATTGGGTTGGGGAAAAGAACGATGAGTTAAAACAATTCAAATAATGTTGCACATATTAAAACCAATATACAAACACTAAATGGGAGGCTAAATTCACATGAGTAACTGTTCAGTGTATCGCAAAACAATGTCCGTTATAAGGTTCATGATTATCCCACAGGTAATGGGTGCTATAAAAAGCAACTGTATTCAAGCCGTTCATTCAACCCTGTTGGGTTGCAGGAATTCAGTTTTTTAATCCAAAATGTTTCACGTTGAAGCAGTCTTTTTTTGTTGTCCCAGCCTGGTTTCACAGGAACACACTCCAAAACCATAAATCGGATCTGACTGATATTGTGACTATTGGAATTAAAATGTACAGCAACAGGGGCCTTGGTGGATTTATTTCTTATGGTACTTTTGTGTTCAGTCATACGTGTTTTTATTTTCCTCTCTGTTTTGCCCACATATGGGAGTCCACACGGGCATTTTAGTAGGTACACCACGTTTTTGGAGTCGCAAGTGGCATTAGTGAAAAGTTCAATTGGTCTACCTGTGGTGGGATGGTTAATACTGTTGCCGCGGATTATATTGTTACAATGTCCACAGTTAGCACATGGGATCGTCCCTGTGTATCTGATGTTCACGTTGTGTGGGTCCTTTTCAATCAAATCCTTAAGATTCTTTGATCTTTGCTAAGCAAACAAAGGTTTGGTAAAGAGTCCTTGGAAATCAGATTCCTTTTCAACCATTTGCCAATTTTTCAAAATGACTCTTTTAATTTGTTCACTCCGGTTTGAAAATTTGGATACAAATACTGGTCTGTCCTGATTGGTGTCCTTCGCATGTATTTTAAGTAGCTCTCCCCTAGGGAAGGTTTGAGTTCTCATTTTGGCTTCCTCAAGAATGGTCTCTGGATATTTTCGTTCACGGAATTTGGTGATCATCAAGTTTGCATTTGATTCGTAAATTTGATCATTTGACGATATCCTTTTCATCCTTAGCAGCTGAGAAAAAGGTAGATGGCGTTTCAATGACATGGGGTGACAACTGTCAAAAGACAATAAATTGTTTCTATCAGTTTTTTTTGTATACACATCTGTTACGAAACAGTTATCCTGTATGGAAACTAACACATCCAGATATGGGATGGATCCACTTCCGATGGTGTGTGTAAATTGAATATGGTCATCTATGTCATTGATGTATTTCATGAATTCTTCAATTTCAGTACACGGCCCTTTCCATATTAAGAAGATGTCATCTATGTATCTCCAAAATGTGTGTATCTTGTTCAGCCATCTAGGGTTTTCTAGAATGTACTCCAGTTCCAATCTGTGCATGAAGAGATTTGCGTAGCTTGGGGCTGCACAATTCCCCCAAATTTGATTATATGGATTTTTGGAATAACCTTGGAATATTCAGGAATGTTGATGTAGCTGTGAAGCAACAGCTCATACTAAAGAGAAATTTGGAAAAACGAAAAGATGAATAAATTTGAATGAGAAGTCATTTTCTCCAGTTTACTTTTTGAGTACTCTTCATTTGAAATTTTGACTAAACATTGGAGTGATCTAACACGACTCCCCAAGGAGTGCGATTGGCTATTCTGTCAAGGTTGACAGCATCTACTCAGACATATTCGATAACTCCCTTTTGGTCAGAGGGAGCAAACCGGTCAGCACCCAACCCACTTAAGATTGATTTACATCTGTATTACACAGAGTGCCACACTACTTCACTTGCTTATTTCATGTCACTCTGACCTAAACAGTGTGGGCACCTACCAAAACAACCACGTATGAACTATGGAATATGAAGATATTTCTAATTTAACTGAGAACAGAGCAAACACTTTTGCTTTTTCATCAGAGGAAACAAACAGAATTTATGCATTGATACAGGAAGAGGATCCCACAACCACAGGTACATTTTCATCACAAAGCTTATTGAAAAAACTACTATATACTTCAAAAAGGATCATAAACCAGAAACTTCACGCAGGTACATTAGTAAGGTATCACAAAGATCAAAGAATACCGAGAGGTTTACGGATAGCCCTTAAGCCAACACTTTGCAGGAACAACCCAAAATTCACAGAACGGTGGTACGAAATATTGAACAAGTGTTCATTAGACCTTATCTTACTTATCGTGGAAGAATTATCTAAAATCATTGAAGACCTTGATAAAGACATTAAAAGAATTCAAACGAACTTGGAAAGCAACCTCACAAAAGATTAGCTAGATCGTGCATTGGCAGACATCAACATACAGCTTGACAAATACACGAGGGAAATTAATGATAGGAAAATTCGTAAGTATAAACGTGACACCATAGACTACAAGTTGGGAGAGGTGTACAATTGGGCTGAGGTTTATGCCCAACGAAGACACCAAAGACCATTTCAAAACCCATCTTCAGACGAAGGAAGCTTGTCATCATTTGATTCTACCCAAAAAGGTTCATACAGACCAGAAAAAGGAGGGAAACAAACCGATAACAGGGGGAACACCACCAATACCTCTGCCCCAACCACATCGGAAAGGCCTTTTTTAGGGAGAGGCCAAAGCCACTACGTCGAACCAGGAGGAGCAAGAGCTCAAAGAGAACAAAGTTCTTCAATAGCCCAATCGACACGAAGCAAAACAACCTAGTAATCAATATCTCGAGAGAGAAATTATTTAAAAATCAACTTTCTACATTACAACGTGGTTTATCTTTTGTGCCCACTTACAAACCCAACGAATTGGAAACAGAAGTGAGTTTCTTTAAATTCATGAGAACCCTTCGACTGAGGCATTTCTTCTTGAATATAGTCACTGAACCTACAACATCGACACAGTCTGAAGACAGATTGCTAGGATTGAGAAGCAAAAGTACCTTTCTAGCTCCAGTGAGCCATAAGATCCTTGACTCATATGAAACAATAACAATGAATGAAATAAAAGAATTATTTAAGAAACCTCCAGCCAAACGTTCCAACTTTCACAGCAGCGAATTTCGAGCGATCAACCAAATCATTGAGAATCGGAAGATTAAATGTTGTAAAGCCGACAAGGGCAGTGCCCTTGTCATAATTTATTCGGAATACTACTTGGAAAGTGTGAACAGTCATGTATTTGATGAAAAGTTATATATGACCCTACCGAATGATCCCACCATGATATTCAAAGACACTCTGACTACAATCATCAACCATGCAGTAGAGATGGGTACCATTACAGAAAAAGACAGGAAATTCCTATTACAAGACCATCCTAAGTGCCCAAGCATTCATATGCTGCCAAAAATACATAAGGACCTAATGAAACCACCATTTAGACCGATCGTATCAACAAGGGGTTCAATTCACGAACCCACAGGGAAATATCTAGACCGACACCTACAGCCTTTGGTACAGAAAATGTCAACATACCTTCGCGACACCACAGATTTCCTCATTAAACTGAATGACACAGCACTTGATGGAACAACAGAAATAACATTGTGCACCATCGACGTGTGTTCCCTGTACACGTCCATTCCACATAACAGGGGCATGGAAGCAATAGAGTCGTTTTTAATCAATCATGACATCAAACAAGACCTAAAGGTGTTTTTACTTGAATTATTACATTTCACCTTGTATCATAGTTACTTCTCCTGGAACGATCAATATTTCCAACAATTAGCTGGAACCTCTCATAGTTCATACGTGGTTGTTTTGGTAGGTGCCCACACTGTTTAGGTCAGAGTGACATGAAATAAGCAAGTGAAGTAGTGTGGCACTCTGTGTAATACAGATGTAAATCAATCTTAAGTGGCTTGGGTGCTGACCGGTTTGCTCCCTCTGACCAAAAGGGAGTTATCGAATATGTCTGAGTAGATGCTGTCAACCTTGACAGAATAGCCAATCGCACTCCTTGGGGAGTCGTGTTAGATCACTCCAATGTTTAGTCAAAATTTCAAATGAAGAGTACTCAAAAAGTAAACTGGAGAAAATGACTTCTCATTCAAATTTATTCATCTTTTCGTTTTTCCAAATTTCTCTTTAGTATGAGCTGTTGCTTCACAGCTACATCAACATTCCTGAATATTCCAAGGTTATTCCAAAAATCCATATAATCAAATTTGGGGGAATTGTGCAGCCCCAAGCTACGCAAATCTCTTCATGCACAGATTGGAACTGGAGTACATTCTAGAAAACCCTAGATGGCTGAACAAGATACACAAATTTTGGAGATACATAGATGACATCTTCCTAATATGGAAAGGGCCGTGTACTGAAATTGAAGAATTCATGAAATACATCAATGACATAGATGACCATATTCAATTTACACACACCATCGGAAGTGGATCCATCCCATATCTGGATGTGTTAGTTTCCATACAGGATAACTGTTTCGTAACAGATGTGTATACAAAAAAAACTGATAGAAACAATTTATTGTCTTTTGACAGTTGTCACCCCATGTCATTGAAACGCCATCTACCTTTTTCTCAGCTGCTAAGGATGTAAAGGATATCGTCAAATGATCAAATTTACTAATCAAATGCAAACTTGATGATCACCAAATTCCGTGAACGAAAATATCCAGAGACCATTCTTGAGGAAGCCAAAATGAGAACTCAAACCTTCCCTAGGGGAGAGCTACTTAAAATACATGCGAAGGACACCAATCAGGACAGACCAGTATTTGTATCCAAATTTTCAAACCGGAGTGAACAAATTAAAAGAGTCATTTTGAAAAATTGCCAAATGGTTGAAAAGGAATCTGATTTCCAAGGACTCTTTACCAAACCTTTGTTTGCTTATCAAAGATCAAAGAATCTTAAGGATTTGATTGAAAAGGACCCACACAACGTGAACATCAGATACACAGGGACGATCCCATGTGCTAACTGTGGACATTGTAACAATATAATCCGCGGCAACAGTATTAACCATCCCACCACAGGTAGACCAATTGAACTTTTCACTAATGCCACTTGCGAATCCAAAAACGTGGTGTACCTACTAAAATGCCCGTGTGGACTCCCATATGTGGGCAAAACAGAGAGGAAAATAAAAACACGTATGACTGAACACAAAAGTACCATAAGAAATAAATCCACCAAGGCCCCTGTAGCTGTACATTTTAATTCCAATAGTCACAATATCAGTCAGATCCGATTTATGGTTTTGGAGTGTGTTCCTGTGAAACCAGGCTGGGACAACAAAAAAAGACTGCTTCAACGTGAAACATTTTGGATTAAAAAACTGAATTCCTGCAACCCAACAGGGTTGAATGAACGGCTTGAATACAGTTGCTTTTTATAGCACCCATTACCTGTGGGATAATCATGAACCTTATAACGGACATTGTTTTGCGATACACTGAACAGTTACTCATGTGAATTTAGCCTCCCATTTAGTGTTTGTATATTGGTTTTAATATGTGCAACCTTATTTGAATTGTTTTAACTCATCGTTCTTTTCCCCAACCGAATGTTTTCAGCACTGTGTACATTCATCTACACTAAGTATCCCATTCCAACATGGCCGCCATACATATATACACTCCGACATCATTGTTTTATCTTTTTTTCATTGGGTGAATCTGTTTATTTATTTTAATTTATCGTACTTAATTTTCCAACGTCAGTACCTTGTGTGTACTTAACATCACCACGCATTAGTATTCCTTTAATGGAACATCAGTCACTTCCGGGGCACGAGCGGTTTGACCTTATTGACCGAGTTGAAGCGCAAGCGCATCACGCCGCAGGCTGTCACTAACCAAGGCTAAACTCACACGGCTTCCCGAACACCCGCCAGGTAAGCGCCACTTATTAATATATTTGAGCGAGCAGCTTCGACTTAGAACACGTGAGCACGGGTGCTCTGAGACTCTAGACTTCGGTTTAGACACACGGGGATGATACTTTCAATAGACGCTGGCTTCCTGATTTAAATATGAGCACCTCGTCACTTTCACGAACGATCGTTTTTTACCGCTTCCACACACATGCCGGTTATCCATGTTTACCCTCACGTCCTACAGACAAACTAGTGTAACTGTTGGTATCCCATACCATTACCTTCACTAATGATTACGTTGCCCTACGTTTTAAAAGCGTTTTCAGCCTATTTGTTTTATTTGCATGTTTAACACAGTGGTGAACAATACGCAGCGTTTCAAAATGTCTTTATCACATGCTTTCTTATAGACTGTGGCCCGCTTCTTTATCTCTGATTACACTTTATTTGAATTTTTTATAGATGTAATGTATTTCCCCTGATGAAGTGCTATCAGCACGAAATGCATTGGGCATTTGGAGGATTATAAATTTGATTATATGGATTTTTGGAATAACCTTGGAATATTCAGGAATGTTGATGTAGCTGTGAAGCAACAGCTCATACTAAAGAGAAATTTGGAAAAACGAAAAGATGAATAAATTTGAATGAGAAATCATTTTCTCCAGTTTACTTTTTGAGTACTCTTCATTTGAAATTTTGACTAAACATTGGAGTGATCTAACACGACTCCCCAAGGAGTGCGATTGGCTATTCTGTCAAGGTTGACAGCATCTACTCAAGCAATCTATGCTTCCACACTTTACAATATCCACTGCCAATTGAACACAGCTGTAATATGCTATTTGGTAGTAGACATGGGGAAAGGGCAATGGGATGAAAGAGAGGTCTGGACTAGGCAAAAAAGCTACCCTGGCAAAAATGATCAAACCAGACCGCTCCATTGGTGCAATCTCTCTCTTTTCATCCAACTATTCTTTCCCTCTCCTTCTTTCCACTCTCTTTTCTCTCACTCTGATTGCTTTCGCTCTACCACCCATCTCCCTCCCTCTCAACCTCCCCATGCCTGATGCAGTTCACCTCGGAGAACTGTGGAAAGTGACCGAGATACCAGGAGCAGCCATCAGCTTTGAAAATCGGTCGTCAAAGGCCCCAGACAACCAGGGAAATGCCCAGTCAAATAAAAGGCCTGTCCAGTCCGGATAAGAGCGAGCAAACAGAAAATACTGAAGATCGCCGATCTGAGTTTGATGTATATGGACTTTAATTTGTCTTATTATTATTATTATTATTGGGACATTTGTAGAGCGCTGCGTTACGCCCACCGGCGTGTCTGCGCGCTAAAAGAGGGAGAGGCAGCGAGCAGGGAGCACAGAAGCACAGCGGACACTTATTTAGAGTAGAGGAATGTTTTCAGTTTTGCTCGGAACCTAGCTTCCTCCGGTTCCAAGCGCAGGTCCACTGGTAGTTTATTCCAGTTACTTGCCGCTAAGCATCTGAAGGACCTACCTCCCATGCGTGCTTTTTTAACTCTGGGGATCCTCAGTAGACCGCCCCCAGCGGATCTAAGTGCTCGTGTTGGATGATACACTTCGATCAGTTTATTCAGAGGGTCGGGTGCCCTGCCATTCAAGATTCGATGACAGGTGCAGAGGGCTTTATATTCCACTCTTCTCCTCACGGGGAGCCAGTGAAGCTTCTGGAGGGCCGCCTTAGAAGGCGCCCTTTTGGGCAGCCTGAGAATCAAACGAGCTGCCGCATTCTGCAGCACTTGCAGGCGTGCCATGCTTTTTTCCGGAGCCCCCAGGTACAACAGGTTCCCGTAATCCGACCTAGCTGTCACCAGGGCATGGACCAAGGTTTGACGGGCACCGATCGGGAGTAAGTCTAGGACCTTTCTCAGTTTCTTCAGAATCCCAAAACAGACTCCTACCACCCGGTTGATCTGGGGGCCAAAAGTAAGACCCGCATCAAACCACACCCCCAGATTACGTGCCTCTTGACAGGGGGTTGGGGTTGGTCCAAGACAAGGTGGCCACCATGCCGACGACCAGGCAGACTGGGCTCTCCCCACCACCAGCACCTCTGTCTTGCTGCCATTAAGCTTCAAACAGTTGATAGCCATCCACTCGGCAAGATCTTTCATGCACGAGCGGAAGCCATCGGCAGCAAGACAGGGCGCGTGCGATAGGGAGATCACCAGCTGCGTATCGTCGGCATACGAAACTAGTTGGAGACCATGACTCTCCACAATCGAGGCAACCGGCGCGACATACATATTAAAAAGGGTCGGGCTCAATGACGAACCCTGCGGCACGCCTTGGCCCAAGGGGACCCCTTTTGAGTAGCAGTCTCCTTGCCTGACTCGAAAGCTTCTCCCCTTAAGGAAGTCCTGGATCCATCTCAGCGCGGTGCCAGAGATGCCACCTCTGTTCAGACACTGTAGCAAGATGTTATGAGCTACAGTGTCGAACGCCGCGCTGAGGTCCAACAGGATCAAGGCCATAGTTTGGCCTGCATCCACACCCTCCCTCAGATGTTCGTAGCCATAAGGAGGGCAGACTCGGTGGAATGGCGTGGTCTGAAACCAAACTGCGTCGCATGGAGCAGTCCCGTCTCTTCCACATGCTTCATGATTTGGGTATTAACCACCTTTTCTGCCACTTTGGACAGAAAAGGCAGGAGGGAGATGGGCCTCAGATTCTCTAATACCTCGAAGCCTAAGTGGGGTTTCTTCCGAAGCGGGAGCACCACCGCCTGTTTCCACCCCTCAGGCAGCTTCCCCGATCCGAAGGAAATGTCCAGGACATGCCTCATATAAGGCTCCAGAACTTCAAGGCTGTCCGCCAGGCGTTTGGGTGACACTGGATCCCACGGGGACCCTGATTTGACAGAGCGACACACCACTACTAAATCCTCAAATGGGGGGGTGTGGAAGTTAGTAAGATGCCCTGCCATCTCCGTGTCCCCAAATGCTGCCTCGCAGTCAATCCCAGTCGGTGGATTAGGGAAAGTCGAGTAGATCTTTTCGACTTTAGTTGAAAAATATTCGGCAATTCGGTCACATGACTCCGTTGAGGAACTCTCCGGCTCAGTAGGTGAATTTACCGTGGTCAGAGACTTGTAAATACCGAAGAGTTCTTTGGCTGAATTCTCCGACCCCAAGATTTGTCCTGCATAGTAAGCTGCCTTAGACTTTTTAATCAGCCTATGGTGCAGGCGCCTTTTTTCCAAGAACAGTTCTCTAGCCTGATTGTCATAAGACACCCTCCAGACTTTTTCGGCTCGCCTGCAATCTGCCTTTGTTAACCTCAGCTCACCACTATACCATGGGGCTGATCGTTCTTTCCGGGCACCTGTGGATGTGCGGCAGAGTGGAGCTGTCTGGTCAAGTGCTTCAGTAATGCGCTGATTCAGGTTAGAGACCGCTGTTTCTATGTCTTCGCCACCAGGCTGACCACCCCTACTTAAAACTTGGTTGAAATCCTCCACCGAGAATTTCGCCCACTTCCTCCTCAGATAGTTAAGGGGTGCCTGACTGGCTTTATTGGATTTTAAGCTCTGTATGGAAAATGCCACCAAAAAATGGTCTGTCCAGGGGATCGGCTCTATTCCTGACACCTCCACACCTCCCCAGTTAGCATAAACCGGGTCCAGAAGATGTCCCTGGCGGTGCGTGGGGTCCAATAGCTTCAATTCCAGTTGAAGAGCTAGCATATCCCGACAGAAGTCCTTAACCCCTGTTTCCTCTGGGCAGTTTAAATGCAGGTTCAGGTCTCCTAATAGGAGAAATTTATCCCTGCGTAGGGTAGCCTCCATAAGGCTTTCTAGCAGGCTCTCTCTAAACTTTGTGCATGCCCCTGGCGGCCGATAAACCAGACAACCTTTGATCGTCGTGCCCCCATTGATTTGAATAGTGAAGACACCCGCCTCACTCTCCACAATCAGAGTGCGCTCTAGGCAACATCCCAAAGTGTTTCGAAAAATAATAGCAATCCCCCCTCCCACCCCCTCAGGCCTATCCTGCCTAACCCAAGAATAGTTCTCCGGCGTGGCCTCGATAATGTCCGAGTCGGAAAACTGGTCTAACCAAGTTTCCGTAAGAAACAGTAGGTCGAACTTTTTATCTAGAATCAGCTCATAAACATCGAGTCTATGTTTACGTAGTGACCTTACATTTAGGAGGCCACAGGCAAGTGCTTGCTCCGTGGTGTCCCGCAACAGAGTAGTAAAATGGTAACCGCAGTGAGGACATTCCCTTTCGTCACTCGTCATGCCATGCATACACAAGGATGCAGAGCGAGGACGGAAGCCAAGGAGTTGATCCTTAGACCAGCGGATCTTACGACCAGGGGTTAACGCCCTAGCCCGCTGTCGGCCGCGGACGGGCGCAGACGGGCTCGACTTTGGCGACACTTCGGCGCGCCTTCGTCGCGCCCGCTGCGCTCGTCCGCTGCGCTTCCGGAATGACATCCTCCTTTTAAAGCCCTCAGCCCGTCTGCCTCACCGCGACTAGACCGCTAACCGGTCACTCGCAGGCGGAAGCGGAAGTGACTGTCTCTCACCTCCACGCCCTCCGCTCAACGGTGCTAGCCACCCTGTCGGACCGAGGCGTGGAGGAGGGAAGACAAGACAGGCACCCCAATGCGTCTGGTGAGTCGGGGAGTCCGGGGGGGGATTCAAGAAGCCTCAGCCCACTAAGGGCTTGACTCCAGCGGAGACACCGCTAAAAGTGCAGCCGTTTTCCGTGCAAAAGTACAGTTTTAAAATACAATATGCAGTGCAGCACAGTCCATAAAAACACTACGTGCCCACAATTAAAATTACAGTAACAGCGCGCAAAGCAGCTGTGAGCCCTGCCACTGCTCACTCACCGCCACTCGTCCCACGCTGCTGGATTCCTTTTAAAGCCCTCAGCCCGTCTGCCTCACCGCGACTAGACCGCTAACCGGTCACTCGCAGGCGGAAGCGGAAGTGACTGTCTCTCACCTCCACGCCCTCCGCTCAACGGTGCTAGCCACCCTGTCGGACCGAGGCGTGGAGGAGGGAAGACAAGACAGGCACCCCAATGCGTCTGGTGAGTCGGGGAGTCCGGGGGGGGATTCAAGAAGCCTCAGCCCACTAACGGCTTGACTCCAGCGGAGACACCGCTAAAAGTGCAGCCGTTTTCCGTGCAAAAGTACAGTTTTAAAATACAATATGCAGTGCAGCACAGTCCATAAAAACACTACGTGCTCACAATTAAAATCACAGTAACAGCGCGCAAAGCAGCTGTGAGCCCTGCCACTGCTCACTCACCGCCACTCGTCCCACGCTGCTGGATTCCTTTTAAAGCCCTCAGCCCGTCTGCCTCACCGCGACTAGACCGCTAACCGGTCACTCGCAGGCGGAAGCGGAAGTGACTGTCTCTCACCTCCACGCCCTCCGCTCAACGGTGCTAGCCACCCTGTCGGACCGAGGCGTGGAGGAGGGAAGACAAGACAGGCACCCCAATGCGTCTGGTGAGTCGGGGAGTCCGGGGGGGGATTCAAGAAGCCTCAGCCCACTAAGGGCTTGACTCCAGCGGAGACACCGCTAAAAGTGCAGCCGTTTTCCGTGCAAAAGTACAGTTTTAAAATACAATATGCAGTGCAGTCTTAGCAGTTATATAAAATACAACTGATATTGCCCATGAATTATATTGCATCTAATTATAGACACATATATGTAATGAACAAAGGCAAATTTAGAAGCAATATTTTGGGATGGTGTTCATAGATATAAAAGCAGGGTGATATTCTCACAATAGAATGTTTTGTATTGCGATAGATTATTTCTGCTAATCACATCTTACTCCAATCCTCCTCTTGTTGTAAGGGTTTAGGTTGTGACTCATGAAAGACTACTATCCCAGAATGATAAATAACTATTGCCATTTATACCACTATCTTTGTTTTATGATTTTTGATACTTGAAGGAATTTATGTATGAAGATGAAACAGTCACTTTTGGAAGGAGAATTAATATTTGTGTTTTTGTATCAGTATGAGAATAAGTGTTGATATGGATTTTAATGGAACTAATGATATATTTCAATACAAATAAAATAAGAGCAAAAAATATCAATAATTTTCACCCTGGTGGAGCCCTACTGGTAGCAGGAGATCCCTGTAGGAATGTTTTGTGATTTGAACCTCAAAACAATATACCAAAATACAAAATTAAGTATACATAAAAAATACACAAATAATGAATGTATTTATTGAATTCACACAAAATGTAAAATCTCAATTTTAATGGGAAATTTGAGCTTTTCAAAATGTAGTTTTTTTTAAAAAGCTGAAATGATATGGTAGATTCTAGCATGTTGCTTGGTCTTTTTAATTTCAATACATGCTCTCTTTTGTCAGAACATGCCAGTGCTGATTCAATTGAGGGCACCTAGTGTCCATACTAGACCCCATTTGCTATATTTGTGCTGCTCCCACGAATCAAGATTCATATGTTGATTGTGATGGCTTACATTGCCATCAGAGGGGGGCATAGAAATGCAGTTATCTATACTACTATTATAAAGGAAGAACTTTGAACCTTTGAGGCGGGTAAACTCGGGAACCACAGCGCCAATCCACACACCCAATACATCGTTGTAATCGTCAGGGTGTGCAGATGGACATAGGCTATATAAACTTAATAAATATACGTTATTTAAAAAATTTACCGAAAAAAAAGTAGTCCCTTGGAAGAAGCGCCGGCCGCGACGTGCGTACCCAGTGTGAGGAGCGCGGGGTAGAGCGGTGTCCAGGAGCGCGAGGAGGACCGGCGGACATGGCACGGGGAGGAGCGGTGAGGAGCGACGGACAGGCGGTGAGGAGCGGCGGACAGGCGGGGAGGAGCAGTGAGCGGCGGATGAGGTAGGTTATTTATTTATTTATTTATGAGCGGTGAGCGGGGGAAAAATGAAGCAAAAATGAAAATCGTGAGCAAAAGGAAGCAAACGGAGCATTGCAAAAGTGAGCCAAACGGTGCATTACTGGAGGAATAAGTTACGTGTGCAGGTTACAAAAGCATACATCGTGAGCAAGAGGAAGCAAACGGAGCATTACAAAAGTGAGCCAAACGGTGCATTGCAGGAGGAAAAAGTTACGTGTGCAGGTTACAAAAGCGTAGAAAGTAAACATAGAGGTATAGAATGAAAAAGTGACGTGTGCAGGTAGCAAAAGGAAGCAAACGGAGCATTAAAAAAGTGAGCCAAACGGTGCATTACAGGAGGAAAAAGTTACGTGTGCAGGTTACAAAAGCGTACAAAGTAAACATAGAGGTACAATACTGCAATATATGGAGGAAGGCTCCAGGGGACCCACGGACAACGTCGGGGCGGGCGGGGGCCCTGAAGCCTAATTGCTCCCGGACAACGCCGGGACGGGCTGCTAGTATATTCATAACTGACATTATATTCAATGTGTGCCTTAACTTCATTAATGTGTGTGATGCATTTAAATGCATTAATAGACTGAAATCATCGTAGGATTAGAGAATTATACATGAGTGCACTAATGTTCAGTTTATACATGTAAGCATGTATTCTTTATTCATGTTTTTACACTTATACTTCAAGTTGCATGTGCATATTTAAACATGTATTCCTTTACTAATGTTTTAAATGTATCATTCAAGTTACACATTTGCATGTATAAAAAGGTATTTCAAGTGCGTATTAAATGCTTAGCTAAATTAGCCTGACTACAGGCCTCACATGAACTGCATTTTGCTTTGCCAGCATATTCTGTTTTTCTTTGCAGGTGAATTATCAATGATTCTCATACGCTAGAGAAATGCTTATGGTTTGTATTAGACTGCTGATAGAGAGGCCTAGAGGGAAGAACTTGGCAGTGAACATGGAGAAAGAGACATTCTGTTCATCATGTACCAGGATGGAAAGATGTTCAAGGTTGAGAGCTACAGTCCCAGTTCGATGCAATGGGAAACTGAACGGATGTTGCAGATGCATTTAAGAAACAATTTGATTAGTTCGTGGTGGTATGAGAGGATATAAGGAAGTTTCTGAGTTTCCTGTTACTTTTAAATTGGTGCTCTCACAGCTGTAAGACACATAGATTTCCTTTAGACTTCGAGAGGTACAAACCTCTCTCCTTGCCTTATTCTTTCAAGTGTGCAACTTTATGCAAAACGCATATTTCCTTTTTCCAAGACTTCTACTGAAGTCTGGTCATGCTGACACCTTCTATGCTCCCGAATTAGAGACCTTTTATAGATGACCCTATATTCGATCTATGTTTAGAAGAGAGCAAGAAAGTTTATTTCTGAAACTCCTGTTTGCATTAATCTGTTTCTGTACAATTGTGGCTATTACAATTCAGTATCTCCTTCTGTTGCACCTAAACCTACTGAGATATTTCAGCTTACCTGTTGTATTGCTGAACTTAATATTGGTTTGCATATATACTGGATTGATTGGTATTCCAAATTAAAACCCATTAACTGTATTTGGAGATTTTTACTCCTTATTGTGGAGTCACATTGGCTTCACAAGTTAGAAATGTACTGTTGATTAACCTATGGGACTGCCTGGAGAGCATTAGCAAAAAAGTTGGCCTAACTAACGGCTAGGGCGGTCGACCTCGAATCTGGGGAACTGGGTTTGAGTCTCGGCAATGACGCTGAACATCCTGTGATTCTAGGCAAATCACTTAATCTCCCCGTGCCTAACAAAAAAAACCCAACAAAAATGAATGTGTCCTCATGCAATGCAACTTGTGCTATGTAAAGCGCTCTGATACCCGATTCGGGTCAAGTTTGCGCTATATAAAACTCTGTCAATAATAAAAAAAAAAAAAAATTTTAAACATAGCTTCTGTGAAAGCCAAGTACTGGGCTCTTGTGGCTGAACGGTTTGCTACAAGTACGACTGCCGGGCATTTAACTAGTGAGTTTTTAAGTTTCAATGTTCAACCCAAAGTTCAAGTCCTTTCTTGATTTGATTACACCACCATTGGCGAAAAGTCTCTACGTCAGATTCCACCTAGGCTGCGTTCCTCTTAGGGTTTTTAACACCTGGGCCTCTGAATCAGACCCAATTACTTGCCCTGCTGTGTCCACGCTCATGCGACTGTTGAACATATTCTGTTCTTTTGCACCGAATACCGTTTCTTTAGAAGAAGGTGCATCCGACCTGTCCATTGCAATCTGGTAATCAGACATTATTACCTTGCTCTGAGGATCCTCAGGACTGATACATCAAATCCTATTGCCTTTGCTGTAAGCAGGTGTTTATTGAATGTTTGGTTTAAGTGACAGTGGTTTATAACCAGGCCTGGGTGTAGTTTGCGTAGTTTTGCTACACGAAATTCCGCAGAGTTACAAAAAAACTCCGCAAGTGGCGGACTGCAGTGCGAACTGCAGTTTGTGCTGGTATTCCTGCCACTCTGGTACAAATTCTACCCGAGCGGCAGCTTGCGCTCGCAAATTTACCGTTCGCAATTGCGAACGGGGAGAAAACTCAGCTGCACATCGCAAAGCGGAGTTTTCGGCACTCCGCGAACTCCGCGGAGTGCGAAGTGCAGTAAACTCTGCAAACTCAGTGAACGGAATGAAGTTCACCACCCAGGCCCATTTATAACCTAGAATGTTTGGGTGGTTTTCCCTATCAGAGATGTAATTATGTATGCAGCAGCTTGGATTCTGTTTTTAGGAATTTTACTATGATTGTTTGATCACAAGTGGCACCTAGCTCTTTAATTACATGATAGTATGTTATCAACTGTGGTTTCAATTGTTCTTATGTAAGTTTAAAAAACATTTTTTTTTAAGATGTACAAAATGGGTAAATACTGTTTTAGTTATTTGCTGCCACTTATCGATTGGGTATACCCAGATGGTCTGATAAACTGAAGAAGCATATGAGGTTGATGAAACAGCCATGAGCCATAAATGACTATGATATCCCCAGATTGGTATGGATTAGACACACAACATCGCGTACCCCTTTAGTCTATGTTTTAGGAGGTTTTTGTTGCTTAGGGCTTACCGCTCCATCAGAGGATATTGTACAAGATTAATTGAGTATTTGTTGTATAAGGGACTGTGCATCTATTTTGGCTGCTATAACAATGTATTGTATGCATTTTATTGCTTTTGCACTTTTATGGTCACATGACCGAAATAAAGTATTATTATTATTACTGTTGATGTCTTCTCCATTTCAATGCTTCATGGTAACCAACAAAGGTCTATACGAAGAATGGGGAAAAATCTTTAACAACTTGACTAAGATTACCTTGTAAGGCCCAGCACTTTTTCAGATGGTAGCCTTGTCGGCTTGTTGGTTACAGAAGCAACAGGAATGATATCCCCTGTATATATTTTAGACTTGCCCGAACCCAGTCCTAGCCCTTAAATTCCATGTCTCATTTCGGAGGATCAGCGGAGTTCCAGTGGTTAAGAAGAGAATTGTAACAGCAAGGAGTGAGTATTAATAGGGTTGCGCATTGTAATTGTGTATGTCATGCTTCCACAAGCCAGAACTTGTGCCAAATGGTTCTCTTCAGAGCTAAAGGAACTCAAAAAGGATTGTAAGCTATATGAGAGGATCTGGAGATGTCAATAATAGCAAAACAATTTACAGGAAAGCTTTACAGAATTACCAGCATGCGATTACAAGACTTTGCGGATGGAATCAATCACTCCTCTCCGCCCACTAGAGAAATGTATTCAATTGTAAATTAATTCTTAGAACCCAAGGTCATCGGAATGGGCCCTCCGCCTTTTCAAGTACGATGTGAAGTGCTGGCCTGTTACTTCTAGAGAAAAGTTAGGCATATATATGAGTCACTATTAGAGGCCGCTGATTCCCATGTCAATCCCTCACCTGGAGCCATTAAAGGGTTGGGTGGAGCGGAACTTTTTACCTTTCTTCTACTAAGAACAGATACTAGTTTTGACAGCTGCTAGTTCTGCAAAGTCCTGCTCCCAGCTGAATCCTGCCCCCATAGAAATTTTGATGAAAGGGGGAGATGTTATTGTTTTTGCTTTAATGACTATTTATAATCAGTCAATAGAAAGCGGTCATGTTCGAGCTTCTTGAGAGCATCATCCGTCCACTGCTAGAGAAACCCTCCCAGAATCTGATTGGGAAGAAAACTACAGACAAATATAATTGC